>NC_134695.1:99476030-100153530 GCF_050947455.1 Rhinoderma darwinii
TGCAAATATAGGATTCAATTGCTCCGTAAAATATCTATGGCCTTAACTAAAATGTCAAACCCATACAAATGCCATGTAGACACTAAACCTTTGTACCAGAAGCAGCCACTCTGCGCGGTAATGAAGGATTTCCCTGTGGTTCTCCATCATCAAACCTGTCCAGAATCCTGCTGGCTAAATAAAAACTTCTCTTCCAGCTTGGTTGGTCACCGAGTGCGGTCCTGGGACATGTACACAACAGAGAGGTGGCTGTCAGTTACAGATTTATTTGGGGAATTCTGCAGCAAATGTGTTGAACAAATAATAAAAATGATAAGCGGTGATGAGTAGTAAATCTGCTCGAGTATTTTGCAACATGCCGAGACATCTCTTTTGTCATTATCATTTTGGTACAAATTGAGCATTGTATGGGAGTACGGGGAGGCCTTGCCCAGGGCTTTGGCAATGGATTTGGCTGTACTCGTTCTGTAACAACTGGCCTTCATTACAGCCTTAATGTCAGCCGTCGAAAATTTGGCAAAAGCCGAAATATGTTAATACTAAAAACTTGTACGATTCTTAGTTCCACTTGTGTCATTTAATAATCGAATAATCCTGTCATCGCCAGTTGGATCCATATTTCATGGCTGCTCTATAAAAAATGAACCCGGTTTTAAAAAATATTATTCTATCTTCTCATAAAATGACCCGAAGCCACTTGCTTAACAGTGCTGTAAAAGATGGCAGGGTTGTCTGCCCTGGGAGGCATAGCCAATGGGTTGGCACTCGTCGCAGCCGTGTTTGCTCTTTACCAACTGGCTGCATTACGTCTTTAGTGTTATGAATAGAATACTTTGGCTGTGAATACAAGTAATCAGTATATTTGTACTATAAACTTGTAACATTTTGCAATTTAACTCCTGCTGAGGACGAATCAAATTCCCAATAAAAGAGAATTACTATGTGATCTATCATTTTGGAGGCTAACTCATGCAATAGCGGCTGCAGATTCAAATCCCTTCCGCTTGACATAAGAGTCTTTTTGGTTTTAATATCACCTAGAAATCCGTGAAGTCCCGTCAGTTTATGGGGCAGGGGGGCGCATTAGGGAATAATTGCTTTATTTAACATTGTTTTTATATATGTATCAGTGTGAATGAGGCTCCTTGTTATTGTACCGTCCTAGTGATGAGACTTCCCAGGGAGAAAACAGATTGCTGGTTTGTAAAATGATGTAGCACTCGCTGTATTAACTGATACAATCTATTTTCTATATAAAGACGCAACAAATTAGACAAAATTATATTAATACATGGAATAAATTATCATTGGCTTTTGCATCTACTCCATATTCTACTTTGTTTATATGAATATTAATTGAAAGCAAGGCAAACACAGTGGAGGGTATCTTTATGGGCACGACTGTGTTACCCAATGTAATTATAGATTAGGAAATCCTTCAGAAAAGGTGTTTTGTTGCACAATGCCAAGCTGGCATAATGTGTGTTACTTTACCTGGTATAGTCTGGTGCTTTTTTAACCTATTCCTTAAGCTCCCCTGGCATAGTTTCCCGGCATGCAGGACGTTGGCACTTTGGTTTCTGGTGTCCGGTACTATAGTTCCATATTACTATGTTTTTTTTTGTTTAGTGTTGTGGTGTTTTGTGGTTTGGTGGTCCACTGCCTAGTGACTAGAGGTCCAGTGCCTGAGTTTATTGTACCCACCAGTTTGGTGCCCTTAACCAATCTATAGTTTCTAATGGGTTTCTGCAAGTCAATCACTGGAGTTTGATAGTGTTAAGGGAAGTGTTCTATACTATATACATGGTATGTGTGTGTGTATATATATATATATATATATATATATATATTTATATACACACAAAGTGCTTCCGAAAATTAATGAGAATGATTTTCCCAAAAATATTTTTATTAAAAAAAGATACAATTAGTATAAACACAGCCCTGGCCATGGGAAAAGGACCCCAGGTGTGGCAGGGCAAAAGACAGCTGGCTTCCTGCATTGTCCTGCTTCACAACCTGGGAGGAGCTGAGGATCTCCTTTGATCCTCTTGTCTCCCACCCTCCAGGGGAGGGGGCATAAACAGGATATACATCCTGCGATGCATTCCTGCATCACAGGACGTTCCGTTGACTTGCTTTCCCACCTGCACCCTCATGAGTCGGCCGGTGACGTCATATCACCGCGCCGACACATGTTTATTCTGCCTCTAATCAGTAGTGTATAACAAAAAGACAAGAGCATAGGAGCAGCACTCACGAAAAAAAGTGACGTTTATTCACCCAACAAATGCAACGTTTCACTTCCTCAATGGAAACATTTTCAAGCTTTTTTTCTTTTTTCCGTGAGTGCTGCTTCCATGCTCTTGTTTTTTGTTATACATCATATGGGGAGAAGTCACTCCTATCATTTGAAGCTTAGCACCGACCATTTATTTGGTAATCTGCACTTGTGCTGCTCCTATCCGCCTTACTATTTTTAATCAGTAGTATAGTCGCTGTATGATCTGCAGCGAGATAATGGTTGGTATGATTTTATTTTTTTTGTGAGGCTGCTAGTGATGTAGAACAGCCAGGGGGTTGTCCATCAAGATCTGGGGGGGCGCCATTTCAATTTTCGCCTTAGGCAGCAGAAAAGCTAGAATCAGCCCTGGGAGTATTGTATAAACCTTCTATCCAATGAGCGTGCGTCTTGGCATAATCACCTTGCTAGGTAACTCTTTGTTCTCCTTACCAGTCATTCCGACCACAGCCGCTAAACATCCCCACCTCTGATATTTTGATTAGTTTTAAGTGATTTCAGGATGTATTTAAGCATTTTGTGCTGGGACTGCTGTGCCAATGGTGAACTGACAATTTTGGTGCCTGACTCAACAGTCCTCCACATTACATATCAGATTTGAATCCATAAAGTGGCATCAGACCTCTTGAAAATCTGTCAGTGACTTTGTGTTAAATGCCGGATTACCAGTAATGGGCTATTCGATGCCACCAGATTTACCCAGAACTGTATTTTAGAACATTTAGTATCTCACTGGCATTTCTTAAGGATTATGGCTCGGTAATGACAAAGAATTCCAGGCTTCTGACTTTATGAATGTATTTAATGAACATGATACATCATTTATTACTGCCAGATTTAATTTAGATTGGCTCTGTAGGTACTGAACACAAGGGAATTTGGACAAATTAAAGGTCTGCTCTACTTTGAACAATCTATTTTTTATTAGAAGAGTCTCCTTATGATAAATTGATCACAAGGTGTCCTGCTGCTGGATCTCCAAGTGATCAGCTGCAATCTTCGGGGGAACCTGGCAGTAACTGTTTAATTTCTCTGCAGCACCACTGTTGGTGAAATGAAGCATTACACATTACTCATTGAAATCAATTGGCTGTCCATGTATTGCATGGGCATGCTGGGTCCTCCAGAGTGAGAGATACTCTTTGTAGCTGCTCTTGGCTTTGGCTAAAACTGAGGGTCCTGAATGGGAAACTTCTTCTACTAGTTCTCTAATACGGTATTTAAAAATTGATTTTTTTTTAAAGCTGCAGGCAAATAAAAATATATATTGACATGTATAAAACTCATGTTTTTACTGCTTTTATGTATGGAGCTCAGCTAAAACATCTCATTAAGGAGGTTTCCGGGTTTATGTAAATAATGCTTATAGGGGTTTCCAAGACCAAATAGAATCTGCTTTTTTTCCCAGAAACAGCGCCACACCTTTCCATGGGCTTTGTCTGGTATTGCAAGCTCATCCCATTTAAGTGAATGTGACTAAACTGTAATATCAGACACAGAGCATTGCATAGAGTGGATAAAACTGTATTTACTTCTCAGCTAAGAGCCCAACTAGGTATGCAGATATTTCTTGCCACATGATATTAACAAGAGTGTTTTCCTTCACTGACATTGAAAATAGTGATTAATTAAAACACAAAGAATATTAGAAAGTTGGATATTTTAATTAATACAGTAATTAAGCATAATTCACATAAAATGGGAATACTTCTTTAAGTTTTTATGTTTTAGACTTTATCGGAGAGGATTTCAGGGATTCTATTTACATTAAGCAGGGACAAGTAGCGGTTTTAAAATGCCACCTGATAACTTGTCTCCTTATTCCCCCAGTCAAAACAGCGCCAAGGTGGCTTGGCGTCCTCTTGGAATCCGACAGGAAGCATTGATTTTCTTTAATTGCAGATGTTAAAGGCTCCCAGGGCGAGAGTCCGTATTAAGGTTCACCATTACATTTGACTTATCTGAATCTTGTGGCTTTTGTAAATCTGTGAACATGGCAACAGGAGCAATGAAAGAAAACACTGGAACACATCGCTTGGTTTAGAGGTAGAACATTCACTGCTGATTTTTACATGTTAATTGTAATATCACAGACATAGCAAGGCTGAATTTGGGATTTAAACCCTTACCGCACAACAATGGTTTACCTGCAGTCCTATGTAAAACTACTAAAAATGTGTTGCAATTAGGAATTATTGAATTGATTCTACACAAATCAAATTCGGGCTGGATTTTCCAAAAGTTTTGGATTTGGCGAATACTGAAACTTTTGGGGTTGAAAGTGCACGATTGGCGTCCGCCTCTCTGGAACGTTGATCACCATTTTACATATTAGAAATAAGGATCACATGACTTTAGGAGGGCTTCCCCATAATGAAGGCAGCCTTCAGTAAAAAGGAAGGCGGTTATTCCTCCCTCTACCCATATACACTATATGGACAAAAGTATTGGGACACCTACACATTACAGCTACAGGAGATTTTATGACATCCCATTCTAAATCCATAGGCACTAATATGAAGTTGGTTCCCCCTATGCAGCTAAAATGGATTACACACTTCTTTGTCAAGTCATCTCGAAGAGCATTTGTGAGGTCAGACACTGGTGTGGGAGGGGAGGGCTTGGCATGCATTCTCCATACTAGTTCATCCCAAAAGTGTTAGATGGGTATAAGGTTAGAGCTCTGGGTGGGCCAGTCAATTTCTTCAACACCAAATTTACCCAACCATGCCTTTATGGACTTTGTGCACTGGGGCGCAGTCATGCTGGAACAGCAAAGGGATGAACCCCAAACTATTCCCACAAAGTCGGATGCTACAATTGTCCAAAATGTCTTGGTATTCTGAAGCATTAAGATTTCCCTTCACTGGAACTAAGAGGCATAGGCCGACCCCTTAAAAATCAACCCCAAATCATTACCCCTCCTCCACCAAATTTTACAGTTGGCACAATGCAGTCAGGCAGGTAACGTTCACCTGGCATCCGCCAAACCCAGTCTCATCCATCAGACTCCAGATAGAGAAGTGCGATTCATGACTCCACAGAACATGTTTCCACTGCTCCAGAGTCCAGTGGCGACAGCTTTACACCACTCCATCCGACGCTTGGTATTGTGCTTGGTAATGTAAGGCTGGCATCCAGTTGCTCGGAAATGGAAACCCTGTGCCATGAAGCTTCCGATGCAAAGATGTTAATACCAGAGGAGGTTTGGAGCTCTGCAGTTATTGAGTCAGCAGAGCGTTGGCGACTTATATGTACAATGCGCCTCAGCAGTCAGCTACCCCGCTTTTTTTATGTGGTCTGCCACTTCGTAGCTGAGCTGCTGTGGTTCCTAAACGCTTCCACTTTGCAATAATATCACTCACAGTTGATCATGGAATATCTAGGAAGGAAGAAATTTCACAAACTGAGTTGTTACACCGGTGGCGTCCTATTACAATACCACGCTGGAATTCAGTGATTTTTTTGGAACGACAAATTCTTTCACAAATGTTTATAAAGACAGACTGCATGGCGAGGTGCTGGATTATACACCTGTGGCAATGGGACTGAATGAAACACCTGAATTCAATGATTAAGCGGTGTGGCCCAATACTTTTGTCCATTTAGTGTATATTGCTGTCACTTTGACATTACATACTGACTTAGAGTTAAAGGGAACCTGTCACCAGCATTTCAGCTATTAAACTCTACTCACCCCTCGCTGGCCGCTGCTGTCAAAACTTCAATGCCGTTATCTCCTCTCCTAATCTCCTCCTCCGACCATAAATAATGGTCTGCAAACATCTCTCACCTTTTATGGTAATAATCCGGCATTTCCGTTCGTTCCTCTTCTTATGCCCGCCCACCGCCTATAATTGCCCCACCCTGTTATACCGAAATCTCGTCTGACATAGTCATTCGTCCGTCATGTATGGTTCGATACCCTTCTCTGTTTCATCCGTGCCTCAAATCTAGTTACTGTGCATGTGCCGCTATGGTGTCATGTTGTGCGCATGCACCTGAACAGGGCATTAACCCCTTCCCGCCGCAGCCATTTTTCAGATTTTAATTTTCATTTTTCCTCCCCACCTTCTAAAAGCCATAACTTTTTATTTTTCCGTCAATATAGTCCTATGAGGCTTGAGTTTTGCGGGACAAGTTGTAGTTTTTGTAGCACCATTTATTGTACTAGGAAATGGTAAAAAAAATTAGCGATTCCTCAATTGTTTTTTCACTTCGTTTTTACGGAATTCACTGTGCAATTAAAACAACATGTTAAGTTT
Source organism: Rhinoderma darwinii (assembly GCF_050947455.1). NCBI lineage: Eukaryota > Metazoa > Chordata > Amphibia > Anura > Rhinodermatidae > Rhinoderma > Rhinoderma darwinii. The sequence goes on from NC_134695.1 coordinate 99,482,598, forward strand.
ATTCTGTGGGTCAATACGATTACGGCGATACCAAATATATATAGTTTTTTCTATATTTTACTACTTTTACAAGTAAAAACCTAAGAGTAAAAAATAAAATTAATTTTGTGTCGCCAAATTCTGAGAGCCATAACTTTTTTATTTTTCTGACAATTATGTGGTATGAGGGCTTATGTTTTGCGGGACAAGCTGTAGTATTTAATGACACCATTTTGGGGTTCGGGCGACGTTTTGATCACCTTTTTATTTCATTTTTTGTGGGAGATGAGGTGACCAAAAAACAGAGATTCTGACGTGTACAATTTTTTTTTTACGGTGTTCACCGTGAGGGTTAAATAATGATATATTGTAATAGTTCAGACATTTACGGACGCGGCAATACCAATTATGTTTATTTTATTTATTTTTTACTATGCTCTAGGGGGGAAATGGGAAAGGGTGTTTTTTTAACTTTTAATATTTTTTTATTTTTTTTACATAAAAAACAAAACTTTATTTGACTAATTTTTACTTTTTTTTATTAGTCCCCCTAGGGGACTTCAACCAGCGATCGTTAGATCGCTTGCACTTTATACTGCAATACTAATGTATTGCAGTAAATCGTGATTCTGACAGGCTTCTATTAAGCCCAGTCGTAGGCAGCGCTTAATAGGAGCACAAAGATGGCGGACCTGAAGGCCTTCATTAGGCCCCCAAGGAGCCATAGCAACCATCGCCACCCCGTGATTGCATTGCGGGGGGTGCGATGAGCTGTTAGAGGGGGTCGCCCCCTCTTTCTAAGGATTTAAAAGCCGCCGTCGCTATTGACCGCAGCATTTAACGAGTTAAACGAGCGGGATCGTGCTCGACACTCTGAACTGTCGGGTGTAACATACAGCCGACACCCGCATCAAATGGAGCGGGTTCACCCCGTGAGCCCATTCCATACTTCCCCTACCTGACTTTGGCGTATGGATACGTCAAATGTCGGGAAGGGGTTAATGAGCAAGTCTGGGATTTCGTGTGTGCTGGGGGGAGACGAGGAGCTTTCAATCAAAAGTAAGGAGGCGGAGTTAACTCGGTAAGGCTTGAGGAATGAAGATATGACTCTAATTATAGGTTATACAAAAATTATTTTTCACCCACTACCACCAGGTATTGCTGGTTTAATAGGTGAAATGCTGGTGACAGGTTCCCTTTAAAGAGATTGAAAAGGGTTGGATTTTACTTGGATACAGTCCTAGAAGACATCAGAAGGTCAGACATGAGTTTTCAGGGAAAACGGGACACTTTAGATTCGCATCGAATCAAATCATTTGGGCGATTCAACGGAATCGGAAATGAAACAAATTTTAGAAAACTAACTCATCTATAGTTTTAATATCATAAGGAGCTGTGTCAAATATCGAACACAGCTCTGCTATAGCCTGCAGACTCAGATCTGCTACATGTGTATGCAAAATGTATATAGTCTATATAAATATGATAATATAACACAGTTATCATGAGAATAACTTTTAGATTTTTCCTCAAATGATGGCAGGACATTGAATATATCAAATATACAGTACCTCTTCATGTAATTGTCACCTTGTTATATATAATCAGATGTATGTACATAGGTTTTATTTTATTTTTTCCATTGTAACCTTAAATTTTAGCTGTTATATTAAATATTTATCTAGTAAACGTATTCAGTATCCTATCAATAGTGACCATGGGGTGCAGTGCTTCCAGCTGTGGTCTACATACATGGTGATCCATAGCAATAAAGCCATCTGGGTCTATACCTAGTGATCCAACACTTTGGACTCAAATAATGGTGGTCCAGTGATTTAGTAACCACCCAAGACATTCTAAGGGTAAGCCCTGGCATAGATTTGAGATAGTATAAGGGCACACTGTTAAATCCCTAACCTTTTTAAAGATGACAAGTGTCAAGTAGTTTTATGTGGATGGCATCAGATTTTACACTGCCCCATGATTCTCTAAATCTTAGTACTGCAGATCACTTCTGTAGGGCAGAAGTCTTTTCCATGTTTGATATGACCTTCACATATAACTTCCTCCTGGTGGGGGAGAGCTACATGCGCGGGTTGAAGTAACCGGTGTTCTATAGGGGTCTGTGATAGGCTATGGAGGCACTATGGATGGTGATGGGGCACTGTGGCAGTCAATGGAGGCACTGTGGTGGGCAATGGAAGTTCTGTAGCTGGTAATCAGAACATGATGGGATTGAGATATCTCATGGCTTCCTTGCAGTCCACCCTTGGACACAGACTGTTTATGACAGCTTTGGTCTGCTGTGGTACATGAAGAATACAGTTTACCATTACAGACTTGTATACCACTTGGTATTGACTTATCAGCTGCCATCCTGTATCTATAATAAACAAATGTGGGTTCCTCTGAGGCTCCTTAATGGGGAGCCCATGCTTTAAGAACTTGATCACTTTTAAACACCATTTTACTGCTTATATACGTGGATATATTCTACATAAATACTTGAGTCACTTTGTAAACACACTACATTACATTACTTATCCTGTGATAATTCTAAATTTAAGCCCATTTTATAGTTAAGAGCTGCATTTAGAATTCTGCTGGTTGCTACTGGGATAAGTCAACAAGTGTTGTGCCCGCGGTCGCTGACTACCGACACGTCCTACTTACCGGCAGCTGCAACCGCAGGACACACTCTTCATGCCGGCGTCTCCCTCCCCAGAGACATCAACACACGCAGCTGCAGCTCCCTTCTGAGTCCTGTAAGTCCTTAACGGGCCAGCGCGTGCACCAGTGCAAAGTTCCCCAGCCAATCCCTATAAACCCTGGACTTTAAAAAGGGCTCTGCCCTTCCTCTCCTTGCATGGGCGTTGTTGTGTCTGCCCATGTTCGTTATTGTAAATGGTCCCTTAGTTGTATCCTGTATCCTGTGTTCCCGTATCTTGTAATTGTGCTTGTTCCAGTGCGAAGTCAAGTGTCATCTGTGCCAAGTGTCATCAGTGCCAAGTGTCTGCTATGCTACGTGTCTGCTACGCCGAGTGTCTGCCAAATCATCTATCCAGGTACTCTTGTCCTAGAGACTGTTATTGACTATTGTTTGGCCAGCTGGTACTCCGCTACGGCAGAGCGGCCTACTCAGTCCACATACCCCATAGCCGTGACAACACGCTAGTTGACAGACACATTCCTATATTGCAATGAGAGAGTTACATTTTCCCAAAGCAAATTGCACAGTGCCTGGTGTAAAAGACTATACTTCCCAGAATGCAAATCACCAGAACAAGCTCTGTGCAGCCACTGTGATAGCCGGGAATGCGGGGCAATTTAAGCTCTAAACCTGCAGAACTTTGAATTCAGCTCTGGACAATAACACAGTTTACACAGGATCCGTACGTATGTTTTATACTGATAACCTATGGATAGGATAGGTAATCAGTAAATGATCGGTGGGGTTTCTACACTGATCAGCTGTTCCAGCTGCCTCCGGGTGCTGAAAGCTATGCAGTGATCGGTAACCGAAGCAGAAGTGCGTAAGCTGTACAATGTATAGCGGCCATCCTGGGTTACTGCATCAAATCCGCTGTACTGTTGTCTGAGCCTTCTGCTTCCGGCACGAACTACTGCATAGCTTTTGGTGCCTGGAGGCATCTGGAACAGCTGATCGGTGTTTGGTCATATACTGGTGATCCATATAAAAAACAGCCCCCAACCTGAACAACTCCTTTAAGCCTTATATTCCAATTTAATGAATTTGAGTGTTCAAAAATATTTAGACTAAAATTAGTTAATTCTTATTTACCAGCAGAGGCATAACTTGAAGCTCCTCGCCCACAATACAATATCCGTAACAGGTCCCACACCTGCCACATGTTAAGGCCCATTCCACGGCTAATGATTGGGCAAACGAGAGTTCATACACTCATTCCTGATCATTGCCTTGTGTAAATAGGGCAAAGATCAGTCGGTGAACGAGCAAACGCTCCTTCCTCGGCAGATCAGACCTTTTATGCGGCCAAAGATATGGTCTCTTGTTGGCAGTATATATAACTGGGCAATTTAAGCTCTAAACCTGCAGAACTTTGAATTCAGCTCTGGACAATAACACAGTTTACACAGGATCCGTACGTATGTTTTATACTGATAACCTATGGATAGGATAGGTAATCAGTATATGATCGGTGGGGCTTCTACACTGATCAACTGTTCCAACTGCCTCTGGGTGCTGAAAGCTATGCAGTGGTCGGTAACCGAAGCAGAAGTGCGTGAGCTGTACAATGTATAGCGGCCATCCTGGGTTACTGCATCAAATCCGCTGTACTGTTGTCTGAGCCTTCTGCTTCCGGCACGAACTACTGCACTCTTGTTGGCAGTATATATCACTGGGTAAACAGGATCTGCTGCTACATGATGCAAATGTATGGAGACCAACGATCGCTGCTCCGACTGAAAGGAGCAAACGAGCGCAGTTGGACTTGCTATATTGCCGATCCTGGTGTAAAACCACCTTTATTTATATGACTGTTGTCTTGTTATATGACAGAGAGGCCTTTGGGTCCCTTAGGTACCAGGGCCTGGATCGATTGCTACCTCTGCGCCCCCGATAGCTACGCCTCTATTTACCAGCGACCCCATCTTCCTTCAAAACTAATGCTGTATATAAAGGTACAGTATAAGCATATAGCAAAAAGTCTAATTCATAGAGTGTATTCCCTAAGGGATCCTGAGGCAGAACTACAGTATCTGATAGTAAAGCCTCGTATGAAGTGAGGACATTTTTATTTATCGGTTCTGTATCTCAGCTTACTTCTTACAAGTCGTCTCTCAATAACAACTTTACATATTATGGCATAATGCCCCTGGGAAGCTTTAAAAGCATCAGATTGCAGGTACCAAAGAGAAGTAGGTAGCGCGAATAAAACAGTGACAGAAAAAGACATTGTTTTAGTACTGACAAAGCGCTGATGATATTGTGACATCCTGCAGACATATCTGTAAAAGTGTGCTCTCAAATCCTTCATGATGAGGTGGCCATATACCTAACCATATTATATTAAAGCCGTCCTTCTGTTCAGTCTGAAATGCACTGACTTTAGGGACACCGCCAAGTCACACACAATATTTCATAGCAGGAGCATCTGGCTGTTTGGCAGACGCTGTAATGACAGCAGCTTTGAAGCGGCCTCTAGGTCTGTCATATGTTTTCTCCTACCAGGAGACTGTTTTGGCTTCTTTGTTCTTACGGATGCCATTTTCTATTAACTGTACTTTGCTTCTAAGGAATTTTCATCTGAAATCTTCACTACTTTCTTGGAAGCAAATCTCTTCGCCACCAGCTCGCTGTGCAGATGAACATTCCTGAAATGGCGACGACAGAAGCTCTGCTAAGAAACGCTAAGGCCTCATGCACACGACCGTGGTGTTTTTCTGGTCCGCAAATTCCAGGACCGTGTTCCGTGGAATGTCATCCGCAGTTCATCCGTATGTAATCCGCAGTTCATCCGTATGTAATCCGCAAAAATGTGGATGAAAAAAAAAAAAAAAAAAAAAAGGACTTTTAAACAGGATGCCAAAAGCTTGGTCAAACCCCCTTTAGAAGGTCACATGATCGCTCTGGAGCCATTTCCTGCTGCATTTTGTCTGAACTTTGCTTTGTGCGAGTTCAGTGAGATTGCGCTGCTGATATAGCTGTGGTTTTTGTCAGTTACTCACTGCGAACATGTCTTCTGATGATGTGGATGATGTACTCCTGCACTGGCTCCTCTCCAGGCGATTTGGACAGCAACCACCAATGCTGGACGAAGAACCGAGGAGGAGGAGGAGGAGGAGGAGATATTGGGTTCACCCCATTATCTCACAACGGCTTAGGAAGGGGCATTTTAACATGCTGTACTCAGACCTGCGGCAGCACCCGGACAAGTTCCTCAGCTACTGCCGTATGTCCGTGCAAACTTTTGACTGTCTGCTGGCGGACCTTCGTCCTGGACTGATCTTCCAGGACACCACCATGAGACGTTGCATTTCTCCAGAGGAACGCCTGATGGTCACTCTGAGGTAAGAAAACCTAAATCCCCTTCTACGACATGTCTCTACCCTGCAAACAATATTAGTATACTTGTCCCCTGTTCATATTGCCGCCTTGCCACCGTGCTGCAGATATTTTTCCTGTATGTGCATATTTTGTTATATATGTTTTGTTTTTTTTTACAGATTTCTTGCTACCGGCAACTCCTTTGCATCGCTACATTTCCAGTTTCTGCTGGGGTGCTCCACTATTTCGAAGATTGTCAAGCTTACCTGCGAAGTCATCTGGCAGCAACTTCGAGCAGCAGTTATGCCAAAGCCCAAGCCAGAGGACTGGATTCGGATTGCCGATGGCTTCTTCCAATCAGCACAGTTTCCCAACTGTGTTGGTGCGCTAGATGGTAAGCACATCCGCGTAAAAAAGCCTGCTCACTCAGGGTCTCAGTATTTCAATTATAAGCAGTTTTTCTCGGTGGTGCTGTTGGCCTTGGCTGACAGTGACTATCGGTTTATAATTGTCGATATTGGGGCCTATGGAAGCTCTGCGGATGCTGGCATCTTCAGGGCTTCCAGAATGGGTGAACGTCTAGCATCTAACCAGCTCGACCTTCTGGAACCTAGACAGCTTCCAGGATCTACAGGACCACCAGCACCCTTTGTCATTGTGGGTGATGAAGGTTTCGGACTGTCCCCTCACCTGATGCGTCCATTCCCTAGGCGTGGCTTAGATGAACAGAGGCGCATTTTTAACTACCGCCTTACACGTGCAAGACGGTATGTGGAGTGCGCCTTTGGAATTCTAAGCAGCAAGTGGCGTGTGTTCCAGAGCTCCATTCAGATGAATCCTGAAAATGTGACAAAGGTTATCCAAGCCTGTGTTGTCCTCCACAATTTTCTGAGGATTCATGAGTCGGCAGTGGACGCAGAGCTGAACCATTTCTCTACTAATTACATCCCTTTGGACTACACACCACATGGAAGACCTGGAGTGTCTGGACTGGCAGTCCGTAATTTGTATACAGACTATTTTGTATCACCTGAGGGAGCAGTTCCTTGGCAAAGGGATGTGCTTCGTCTGCCAAATTAAAATTTTAGAGGGACTGTTGTATTTCCGGTTTATGTTACAAATGTTAGTAGTTAAAGTTGCAGTAGTAGAGTAGGGACTCGCAAGAGAATGAGGACCCTTGACGCGGGTTGCGAGCTAATGTATTTCTGTTTTTTTTTTTTTTAATTCTTTATTAATTAAAAAAAAAAAAAAGCGATTATTTGCATTTGGCAGAAATGCAGACCAATACCTCATTATGTTTTGCAATAATAATAAAGACAAACACATAATTAACTATAAACTTATTTTATTTCTTGCATAAAATAGTGTCAACAAACATAAACAAAACTATGTTATATAACTAAATTATAAATTGTAAAAGGATTGCGAAGGTGCAGGTTCATGATGTGGTCGTGGAACTGCCTCCCCCTGCTGCATTTGCCCATACTGTTGCTGAGAAGGTCCTGGCATGCCATAAACTGAACGATCGTCACTGAATAGCGGCATTGAGTCTACATATGACGGATGCTGGATGCCTTGGGCGGTTGCTGCAGGTGCTGGTGGGACAGAGTTGAAGGTGCTTGCATCACACCCCCGTCTATGAAACTCGATGGCCTGATGCATTGCACGTGGGTCAGGATGTGTCGCAAATATTTCCACGACTTCCATTAGTGCTGTTTGGCACCTTATCTGTCTGGAAATTGGCACTCTTTTAAGAATATTAGAGAGAGCGCGACAGAAGGTGCCCTCTTCAGTTTCAGTAGCTCTTTTCTCCAAGTGCTCTAATACACGCAAGTCGACTTCCTGCCTTGGCTCTGTACGTGTTGGACCTTTGGCAGAACGTCGACGTTTACCTCGGGGTATAATTTCTTCGTCCGCGGCACAGACTGGATTATCCACTGTTGTTGGTTCCGCTGTCACAGGAGTGGAAGTGGACCTAGCAGTCCCCAAAGCTACGTCAGGCTCTTCAATTTGAGTCTCATCAGAGTCTTCTTCTTCCTCCAGATTATCCTTGGTTCTGTTTGAAAATGAAAACATAATGTTAGGGAATTTTTATAGTAATTTAACGTCATGTCTACAGCTGGGCAAATACACTATGTATGCATCACTACATGCAGAGCCCTAGGAAAGACAGGGCCGCATAGCAAACTTTTGACTGGGGCCATCCCTCCACTGGGTGTCACACCCCCCCCCCCCCTTGTAGATAGTGCCTTTTTTGCTGCCCCCACCCCTGTAGATAACGCCATACAGCCCCACACTGTACACTGTATGGCATTATCTACCGGGGTACTATATGGCGTTATCTATAGGGGGACTGTACGGCGTTATCTAGTGAGGGGGCTGTATGCCGCTAACGCCATACAGGCCCCCCTCCCCGCCCCCCGGACAAATGCCACCTATAGTGTGTCCTACAAATACATGCGTTATCGCTGGCAGCGATAGGGTGAAGGGGGGACTGAAAGTCCCCTTAATTTCTGCCGTCTGCACAGCTCCAAAAAATTGAAAGGAGCGCTGGTTATGTATGCGCACAAGCACGACTTTGGCTCCATTCATTTTTACGGAGCTGGCGAAAGTACAAGGTTTGGGATGGAGAAGTTCAGGGTACTTTCTGTCCCCCGTTCTCCCTGTCAATGCCAGCGATCACACATGTATCCCCTATTCAGTGGTTAGGGGATACATGTCTGTTGTTTAATGTCAGAGCGGGGAGATACCTCCCTGCTCAGCCGTAGTGTTCAGTTGCGTCCCGCTGTAGCCGTCATAGCGGCTGCTAGCGGAGCCTCCGGACATGGTGGAGTCCCCTCATGCCGCGGTCCCCGTAGCAGTCGCTACGGCTGCTACAGCGGTACTTACACAACTGGCTACATGGGCAGACTACAATGATCAAAGTATATAAGCAATACTTACGGGCCAACCTGCATTACATCAAGAAGAAACGAAAGTTGTTTGGTGTACATGTATGGCTTTTTTTTCAGACGTCCGTCTCCGCTCTTCCCCTTGTCATTCATCTCACGCTTTAATTGGTCTCGGCACGTGTTCCAGCGTGTTTTGACGTTTTCGACTATGATATAAAATAAACCAATCACAGATCAACATTTTAGAAGAGTACATTACTAGATATTAGGAAATGTTGTTTATTATATGAAAATGATGCTGCAAATTTTTGTTGTTTACGCAACAAATCTGCACCTACATTTGCATATTTGACAGGTAATTCCGACGTTGCAGAAACTACAGCAGACTTGCCACGTTTTCCATGTGCCCACACGACAGCGTCCGTAACGGCTGAAATGACGTTGCTGGTTTCAGGAGAAAACATCACCCGTAATTTCAGCCGTAAAGGCATGTGCTGGCGCTTTAACGCAGCGTCCTTTACGGACGTAATTGATTTTCATAGGAGCCCATGAATAACGGCTCCAATTATGGCACAAGAAGTGACAGGTCACTTCTTTGACGCGGGCGTCTATTGACGCGTAAATATACACGCCGCTTGAACACACAAACGTCAGCCCATTGCTTTCACTGGGCAGATGTTTGTCAACGCTATTGCGGCGTATTTAGCGTGCGTAATAGAGGTCAAACACCCCCGAATTACGTCCGTAATTAGTGTGTGGGAACATACCCTCATAGTGACATGTCACGTTTTGATCGGTGCTGTTCAGAGCCATGAGACCCCCACAATCTCACGTGCACTTCTGCAGCTTCATTTCAGCGATTGGTGGGTGTTTCAGTGATCCAACCGCCAACAATCAAAACGTCAGGCATGTCATTATGACATGACAGGAGTACTCAGAAACCGCATCAAGGTGTGAAACTTACCCATGCGCTTCTTTTGCACTTTAGTTGCCTTCTCCCACTCGGTAAGATGCACCTCACTGCAGACCTCCTGCCAGGCAAGATCTTTCAGATTCCTGTCTGCATATTCTTCCACCCGCTTATTCCACAGACAGGGCTTGTGCTGGACCAGGATGATTAGTTTCTCGACGTTTATTGAAGCCATGCTGCTCTCTGCTGCTCTCTGCTGCTTTCATGCACTGTCTCCAGACTTCACGACGACAGAAGTCATTCCCGGTCGTCGCCTAGCAACACTTCCGCAAATCCGCAAACTGCGGATGACACACGGCGGTGTATCCGCAATTTCCACGGGCCCATTGACTTCTATTGGCATGTCCGCACCGCATTTGCGGCCCATAATAAGACATGTCCGGAGTTTCTGCGGCACGGATGTGCGGACATGCGGAGAGCCGTGAAAACACGGATAGTGGGTATGGCCACATAGAAATGAATGGGTCCGCAATTAACCCGTGGATTTGCGGTTGAATTGCGGACTCAAAAACACGGTCGTGTGCATGAGGCCTAAGTCATGTGGGCCCATTTTGCTTTGCTTTCCATTCTTCTACAAAGTCCAAGTGTGTAAATCACTGCTATGTCTCATCCCGAGCCCTTAATTGCCTTGGTGCATGATTCGAGGCTGGCAGCCAATAGTAACGGAAGACACAATATCTGGCCTCCAATAATTGGTTTAAAAAAATTCTCAAAATGTTTCTGCAGCCAGAGAGCCAGTGCTAGGTGCGGAAGAAGACAAGCATATCTAATACGTGTTCTTCCAAAATTGCTTATTTTCAGTATATTTCTTCGTTTTTCACATATTTTTCACCTAAGATGTCCTCTCGGCAATATACTGTATGTACAGAGCAATATATGTATAAGATGTATGACTCTTACTAAAAACCAATGCAATCTCAAGCAGTGGCAAACACAGAGGACAGAGATGACCCATAGCAAAGATAAGACTTGGGCCCCTTTTAGGTTTTACTTGACACCAAGACATAAAATGTCCTGGTGCCTCCATATATTTTTCATGAGTTCATTTTCCATGTACTTGTTTCCTAACATTGCAGCAACTGTGGAGACCTCAGCCCTGCGCAGGTTCGCACCTTAAAATTGGGACATGACCAGCCTAAAATAAGCCAGGGCTCAATAGCAGTCTCTATGGTTGTGTTCAGATGGCACTGGTTTCTTTGGGTGCTCGAGGTAGGGTCCCAACCCGGGTATAGGTTAAGAATTTGTACTCGGCACACCTTGCTTGTGTTACAAAAATATATTTTTATTTTTATTATGGATGCCAGAGGCTGTATGTGCGACGTCGACGTTTCGGTCAGACAGACCTTCGTCGGGCACTGAGCCGTGCTGGGGACTGGATCGGTACAAAATGATGCGTGTATAGCGCTGCTGTGGTCAGTAACCGGCGGCTTACCGCTCTGTGTTGGCGCCAGTGGCATACAATCAAGGGGACCCTGGGTGGAGAACTGTACATTTTTTTAAACATTATTATAATTGCTAAATAAATATTGTTACATTTGCTATCATATCAAATAGCATTGTTGAGATGTGAATACCACTTTAACTGTATGATCTAATGTTAGAAGAAACGGAAGTAGCTATAGGGGGTGCAGAGGTAGCAGTCGCACCTCGGCCCTGGAGTCTGAGGGGGCCCAAAAGACCCTCAGCCTCATACCAGTACATGTACGTGATAGCTGTTAAATGTAAGTATGGAGCGGGCTCACAAGCTGAGCTCGCATCATACACAGCGGGGGACATCTGTGTTATACAGCCGACACCTCACTGCAATGGGCGGAATAAAAGATCACTTTGATTCCGCCCGTTTAACACCTTAAATGCCGCGGTCAATCGCGACCGCAGCATTTAAATTGTTAGATGCATGGGGCGCCCCTCAAACATGCCATTGCGCCCCCCGCGACGGGACCGGCCGGTGACTATGGTTGTCATGGCAGCCTGAGGGCCTAATGAAGGCCCCCAGGTCTGCCATCTTTGTTCTCCTTTGAAGGACTGCCTCTGGCAGGACTTCAAAGGTGACTGTCAGTATCATGATATACTGCAATACATTAGTATTGCAGTATATCATGCAAGTGATCCAACGATCGCTGGTTCAAGTCACCTAGGGGGGGAAAAATGTAAAAAACAGTTAAATAACGTTTTTATTATGTTCCAAAAAATATATATTTTAAAAGTTGAAATAAAAACCTTTTCCCATTTTTTCCCTTAAGCAATGTTAAAAAAAAATGTAAGTTAACATAACTGGTATTGCCACATCCGTAAAAGTCTGAGCTTTCACAATATAGCATTGTTAAACCCGCTTGTGAACGCCGTATAAAAATATATATATAAAACAAAAACATGCAAATTCCTGTTTTTTGGTCACCTTAGCTCTTCAAAAAAAAGGAATAAAAAGTGATCAAAAAGTCACATATACCCCAAAATCGTATCAGTGAAAACGTCACCTCTCCCCGCAAAATTTAAGCCCTCACACCGCTAAATTGATGGAACAATAAAAAGTTATGGCTCTCAGAATATGGCGACACAAAACATTTTTTTTTTAGCAAATAGTTTTATTGTTTTGTAAGTGGTAAAACAAAAGACAAAACCTATAAATTTGGTATCTCCGTAATCATATAAACCTGTACAATAAGGAAAATATGTCGATTCTAACCACCTGATGGATGCCATAAAAACAAAACTCCCCCAAAAATACCTGTTTTTTGCCAATTTCACCGCACAAATATTTTTTTTCAGCTTCCCAGTACATCATGCGGTACAATAAATGATGCCATCACAAACTACAACTCATCCCGCAAAAAAACAAGCCCTCATACGGCTATGTAGACGAAAAAACAAAAATGTTATGGCTTTTGGAATGCGGGGAGGAAAAAACGAAAATGAAAAACTCAAATTGGCCTGGTCTTTAAGGGGTTAAATTACCCTAATAGGTCCATTTTAGTAATTATGACAATTAGGCATTCTTTGACAATTTTGTAGATGACAATTCCTTAATAGGGCTGGCCTAATGGTTTGAACAGTATTATTTGCAGACGTTTAACATTTTTTTTTATGATTCTCCGTAAAAAAAAAAAAAAGATTTTACGTTTATTAATTTATCTTTCTAAACAGTAATTCCGACCAACTGTTCAGACACGTATTTTGGCAGATGGGCTCCTAATGCAATCTTATTCGGAAGCCGTTCTATTGAACATGGCACTTTTATTTAATCCAACTTTGTTTCACAAACAAGTTCTAAATAAATCTGTTGATTTGACCTGTCTGGATGAGACATTTGATTTTTAGTGTCATTGTTACACTCTACATAACATGTGAGAGAAACAAAAAGAGACAGTAGAACAGAAGGTATCACGGATGTGCCCTCTTGGCTACCCATTGAGATATCTCCTTCTTAAATTTCTTGCTGAAGTTGAAGATGACTTGACCGCCAAGAAGCACTCTCAATGTAAATTTATTTGGCAGCGGTATGTTTTTCCTGAGGTTTTGTGTCATCCCGCGACTTTATCCCTCTGTTACTTCTACTGAAATAAAACCCGTGATTTAAATGGATTAAAACAGAAATCCTGTTTGAAAGGGTCTATGTTTTTGTCACTTCAGAAATCTTGACGAGATTAACGCTTGAAGAATTTTAAAGGGATAATACACATTAGAATTAATATTTTTTTTTTATATATTTAAACAGAGAAAGATGAATTGGCCCAAATCATGGAATAATCTACAGACATTTACATTGTACTATTCCAATTTCAGTCAGAAATCAGAACATCCCCCGATTCTTTGCAACTATGCGTGATAATAGTGTCGTGGAAATCCATCGCTCAAAATATATTAGACTGAAATTTATACGAGTCCCAACAGACTCTCAAGGCCAGACTCCATTAGTCAGAATCCTAATTAGGATATTTCACCGATATATATCGAGAGACGAGAAGAAAACACACAGACACGCTGAAATGTTCAAAATTCTCATCTGAAGGATTTATTACCAAACTCAAACTGTTAAACTGAAATTCAGAAGGGGTGTAGGCTTGAGGTAAACCAATCAGAGACAATGTAACAATATTTGTTATTCAGTAAAAAGCATACAATAAAATACATCATTATAATTCTTCACACATTATGTTTACAGGTTTCTTATCTCTCTTTTGGACAGAATGTCCTCGTGGAGATGGGGGGAGACCTTCCCTCACGCATACTTGCCATCCCCCCATCTCACTCCCATCTCACTCCCTGTCCATCTTCGCATGGGAACCAAGGTCAAAGATAAAACATACGAAATCAACATTACTTGTATTAAAGGAACAATGACTTTTCTATTCACTACAATAAAACCAAGATGGGAACTCCAGACAAGATGGCTGCTGCATGAAACTAAATCATTTAAACATTATCATCACTTTCACATAATACATATCTTAGTAATTCGGCCTCCTGCTTGATAATTCACAATGTAATTTCATACAGAGAATATAAGCAAATAAATCATCCTTCACAAACCTCCCTTTTTCTCATATTAAATTACAGAAATTATATATTATGATTATGAAACTCAAACAATATATCAATAGGGCCACAACTAATATGATGCCATCACCAATGTCCGGTTAGGGTATGGGGTCCCACCAGTGTATCGACAAGTCATGTACATCATCGTCCTCTTCTTCTCCTGTCTTCTGATTAGAACACTTGATACTGCTGACGGATTCACTCAGGTCTTTGGTCTTTACTTGGAACTTTGCTGATGTCATCACGACTTGATTTGGTCCTTTTCATCTGTCAGACACCGTCTCTTTTAGTTTACGTCACCGGGCTATACACAACACCTCATGCTGTGAGCCTGGTGTGAGATCCCACATAGGCGGATTAGTGGGGTGTTATTGTGACCCCACAAACCCTCCGCTCATCTGTCTTCTTACTTGTCTGGGCGGCTGCTTGGAATTGTGACACTGCCGTCAGTTCATGACAAACGCGTTGTACTGGCTCCGGCTGCTCCTGCCGCACCTCAGTAATGGAGTTCATCGTATTAAAAATCTTTTAGTTCATGTTTACTGCCACTTGCTCGGGGACCCCAACCCTTGTCAATTGTTACTAATCTGGTGATAACATCTACGTAACAATGTCAGGCCCTTAAACTAAATCAAACAAACACCTTTTATATAAGAAAAACTTCTCTGTTCCAATGGACAGGGCACCTAGAAGATGTGTAATTATTGGGTACATTTCATTTGCACTTGGTGTCACGCTTTCCAGCAGGATTTGTACCTTGATCTGAGCTGATTGCCTGGAACATTTCCAGCTCACCAAAATATACACAGATTCAACATGTTTATCTGACAAATGTCGCAAACCAATTTTCCTTACTCTAATTTGTATTGCATGGGGAGGCCTCTCAAGGTCTGTTCTCTTCGTGGGAGGCGGGTATGATAAGGTTGGCACCGGTCTGCCAGGACTGTTCTGTAGGCAAATCAAACAGCTCTAACAGAATTTAGCAGCAACAGCTGTAAAGCCTGGGACATACCAATGTGATCTCACCAAATCGATCCTTGCAGTCTTGGGGCCTATGTGAGGTCATACACCATCAATGCAAAAGCCATCAAGAGTGCCTTGGGTCTTACCGATTCACGTTCCCTTATCCGTCCACATTCTGTTAGAATCTGGTTCTCACGCCTTCCGCTCCCAGTTGGACTCTTCCTGTGGAGAACAAACTTTTTCATTGTATAAACATTAATTGATCTTAATCAAATAATTAATTTGAAGAAAAACATTAACAAATAACATCTTTACATCAAACGTTCACATTGAGCAATAACTAGAAGTGATCCATTCAAACTCATTTTTCTTCTTTATATATATATATATATATATATATATATATATATATATATATATATACACACACACACACAAACACTGCACAGAATTTTCCTTTCACAATAACAACGACAAAAAACAAATAACTAAAAATATTTTCAAATGGGAATATTCCACTTCTGTACCTTTTATCTGACGCGTGACTCTAATAGTCCAATGCTAAAGCTGGTCCAGAACTTTACATAAAACTTAACTTCAATATTTAATATTCCCACAACACTTCTTAAATACAATTATTAAACAAACTAACTTTGGAATAACATCTGGAGAACTGCTGATATCTTATTGTACAAACATCAGGTCAATACTTGGGATAACATTGTTCCCCTGTCACTTACACACAACGTCTGCAGTGGGGAAAATACAGGCCGGGCTTCAGGCCCCCCCTGAGAACAGGTCTACACACACGAGCACCGCGTCATACACGTCTACCTCGGGTAGTTGTATGTTCTGCAGTCGCTGGGACTGTTAATCTGGCCAGGCTGCACTTTTCACAGGTACCTTTGCTGTTTTACCTATGTCATGCCGTGCGCACATCATGCCGGCTGCTACAAACCTAGTGGTGGCATTATTGTATCCAGGGACAAGCCAATTTACTGATACCTGGCTGCATATACCCTTGTTGTCAGTACTGTTTTCTCTTGCTCTCTCAATTGGCTTACCCAATGATCCAATAAAGTTCCTACTACCAATGGGCCCATAATTGTGGGCGATGCCAAAAGCGTACCTAGAGTCAGTGTAAATGTCGGCCGTCTTACATTCTGCCAGGTTACAGCCTCAGCGAGCACCTCCAACTCCGCTCCTTGAGATGAACAAGAAGGTGAGAGTGGTTTCTGGGTAATTTACCTTGTGCCTCGTATCCTGTTCTACACATGCTGTATATGATAAAGTATGTCTACATTACAAATTTACATTGGAAACCCATGTCACATATAGATAGAACATTTCAAAAGGGTGGAGTTTTATTGTTCCACATTTATCTGATGATCCAGAACACTTGTAAATCCCACCCACCAGGTCCTGTAAATACCTGATTAATACAAAAACAAACAAAATATGTTACTGAAATCTGGCATAAAAGAAACAATATTCAAACAATTTTTTTTGTTTTTGCCTTCTCCCCATCTAAATCTGTAAAGACTCATCTGTGAGTGACGTCACCTCTGCCTCCTGTGTAAATTGGCTGGAGGGGGATCTGGAACCATCTACACATAAAAACCTCAAAATATAAGTTACTGTCATACACATTTAATCTGGGTTACGCCTTGAAACTCATACACATTTTGTAGATCTCCTAGAACCAAATTCATTAATTCAAAACAAAATAAAACACAAAACAAAACTACCTGATCAGTCCCTTCAACATTGGGAAATCTTCAACCCTTTCTCAGCCACTGGGATAGGGCAGTGCTTGGCATAGCTCCCTCTGGCTGTGAAGGGGTTATAAAATTGCCTGTAAAAAGGAGAACAAAAAAACAAAAACTACCAATCAGTCCCTTCAACATTCCCTCCTATTTGGACTCTGCGAAAATAATGTAGCAGGGTTCAAAACTACATATCAACATAATGAAATTAGACACTCTATCGGGGGGGGGCGCACTAGTTTAACCCCCTCTAATACACAACAGCCTGGAACAAAAAAGATTACTTTCTCCTGACAAAAATACATTTTATCTTTAAAATGACCTGCAACCATTTACCTGTAAAACATCTCACATTTTCAAAAATAACATTTAGGCAGCACTATAGCACGTGCCTCATGTGTGAAAACAAAAACAAAACAATTGTAATTAGTTATTCAATAACACAGAAAATAATATATCTGGTAATATTAATTACTGCAAACCAATAAGCTGTACATAAGAATAGGGAACAGAGGGGGCACATACATGTTCAAGACCCCGTGTCTCACAATATCTGTAGTTTAATACATTTGAATTAACATTAAAACATTCCAACATTAAATCTTATCACATTATAACACATTAATCTGCAGTATAGCTTTTATCTTTTTACAAACAGATCCAGCCGGCTGTAATATTTTTCTCGCTTGGTGTAGTTACAGACGACTGCGCTGCGCGAAAATAAAACACGTTCCATAAAAAAAATGAAAAAAAAAAAGTAGAACTGATTTTAACCCCATACACAAAACACTAACATTTTTAGGCCTTTACTGCTGTTAAAAATAGGAAACATACAATATAGTTCTGCTTTTATTGTGGCCATTAGTTTCAAACTTCAGACATGTTACATTACACACATCACACAGATGTCACATCACATCACACATGTTCACATTACACTCCCCCTGTTCTGACCCACGTTAGTCACTGCAATGTACCTGGCTGCTCCGTTTTCTTCACTCTTCCAATGAAAATTTACACCTGTATTTAAATTGTCCTTTCTCACATCATCTTACTTGTAACCACCTGTAATCACCTGCTTTGTCCTTTTAACTTATGCCTTGTCCTGGCCACTCCACTCCCTTTCTCAACTTTCCACAAACCATTGTCTTTATCACATGCAAACATCCTTCTTACGGCTGCCAGCCTCTTCAACAATTTTTTTTTTTTTTTTTTTTTCTGTGTGTTATTTTGCCTTCACATACTTTATAATTAAAGCCCCAGCTCCTTTTGCTCATTCTAATGTTGGCCGGGACCAGTTCCCCAAAGCATCTTTGTCCAACTTCCTCCTGACCCCATGGTCGGAGAGCAGTAGGGTGATTTCCGGTAAATCCCCCACCTCCAGGCAAACAGGCCACGTTTGCCGACAGATATCTCAGACCAGTCTATCTCCTAGACTGTCTTACCAATACGATATCAAAAGTCGTTCCTCCAGACATTCTAGCAGCAGGATCCTCTGATCCCTCACTGTATTGAACATCAAGAACAGACAAAATGCTGCCAATCAACAATTACAAGAGCAAATTCTTCAACACAATCGACATTCATGAACCTCCATTGATTCAAGCAGGAGTTGGTCACTTCACTTATGCAGAACACTTGCTGCCGGGGTGTGTCTTTCGGTTCATACAGCCTGTGATGTAGCATATATCCCAAACTCTTTCCTCTAGCACTTTGCAATGGTTTCACATGCAAATTATATTTGGTAACATATATATATTATCCTCCCCGCTCAGCCGTTCACTCTGTGGGTTGTAGTTTAGGGGGCTGTTATCTATGTTGGTGATAATTTCTTTACGGGCTATGGGTCTGAGCCAATACCAATGTCCTTCACTGTAATTACTACTACGACACAGGTGGCACCTGGGATAAGTGTCAGGGTCATTCAATGAATACAGGATGTTATATTACAACGGTATTCAATCCAGCGGTCTGATGTTATACTACTACAGACTTAATTACTTGGATGTTATTTTACATCAAAGTGTATATGCCGGATTATCATGTGCTAGAAATCAGTCTGTACTGATTCCCACCTTATGCCAGTCTGGCAATGCATACAACTGGTTTATGGACCCTTACACACAATATCACTGGCTGGCAATGAGCAAGGAAAATATAAATGATTTTCTAATACAGTATTCAAAGTTTTCCCTGTTGCACTGGATAATGGTATTGAGTGCAAATTCAATATAGACACAATTGCTTCTCCTTGCACTGGATTCTACATTATCAGGACTTAACCATTGAAGCCCCTGTGGTACTACATGATATTACTCACAACTATCTCACCTACAAACAGTCAGTACCTCCCAACTATAATCCCAGACAAACGGGTAACAGAACAACTATTAATCCTCAACAATTTTACACAACTAAATAACAAATAACGCTACAACAAAGCAGCAAGCAGAAGTTTTGTTTTTTCCTCACAGTCCAAAACAACTCTTTGCATTTCAAATACTTCACATGTGAGTTACGACTTCTCTCTGCCATGCGCTACCTCACTGCATTCCAAAGGCTTCTCACAATTTTTCCTGGTTAACTATGTATTTGCTGGCAAAAATTCTCTCATGTCTTTCATATCAACAGTTTAAGATCACGTACACACCTGCAATCCTTCATCACACAAAAAGCTTCAACATACCTTTTTGGATCCATCTTTCAACCCACTGACTAAGGAGTCTCGTCCATAGAAGTGACGTTCTGACAGCTGGATTCCAAGGCTTACGCAATACATGTGTGAATGGTGTAAGAATAAGCTCCTTACCTACCGCGGTTTTTTTGTAATTCACAGATGCAAAGCCAGACCTCTCCAGTGACAGCTTATCAGACGTGCAATCTTCCCGGGTTTCGGCACCATTACTGTCGTGGAAATCCATCGCTCAAAATATATTAGACTGAAATTTATACGAGTCCCAACAGACTCTCAAGGCCAGACTCCATTAGTCAGAATCCTAATTAGGATATTTCACCGATATATATCGAGAGACGAGAAGAAAACACACAGACACGCTGAAATGTTCAAAATTCTCATCTGAAGGATTTATTACCAAACTCAAACTGTTAAACTGAAATTCAGAAGGGGTGTAGGCTTGAGGTAAACCAATCAGAGACAATGTAACAATATTTGTTATTCAGTAAAAAGCATACAATAAAATACATCATTATAATTCTTCACACATTATGTTTACAGGTTTCTTATCTCTCTTTTGGACAGAATGTCCTCGTGGAGATGGGGGGAGACCTTCCCTCACGCATACTTGCCATCCCCCCCATCTCACTCCCATCTCACTCCCTGTCCATCTTCGCATGGGAACCAAGGTCAAAGATAAAACATACGAAATCAACATTACTTGTATTAAAGGAACAATGACTTTTCTATTCACTACAATAAAACCAAGATGGGAACTCCAGACAAGATGGCTGCTGCATGAAACTAAATCATTTAAACATTATCATCACTTTCACATAATACATATCTTAGTAATTCGGCCTCCTGCTTGATAATTCACAATGTAATTTCATACAGAGAATATAAGCAAATAAATCATCCTTCACAATAGTTTATTAGAATTAAACCTTTGTATGCATCAGCCGAATATTCATATCTTTCAACACCATGTTGTCACAGTACTGATGGCTACAATGTTATTGGTAGCTAGTATCTTTATATATGGGGGTCACTGAAATATAAGTGGTCTGTAAAGTTGAGAGAAATTCCCAAAATTAATTTTGGTTCGAATAAAGTTGCCGCAAATCGCAGTGCCCCACTGCCCTGTCTGACTCTCTGATGTCTTCTAGGACTGTATCCAAGTTGGATACAATCCTGGAAGACATCAGAGAGACAAATAGGACAATCGGGGAACTTGTGATTCTACTCCTAGAATTAAAAAAAATAACATACTCACACTCCCCTGGGTCTTTTGTGGAGACGTGTCCTTGCTGGCCTCCTGAGTTAACGACCCATTTGACAACTGCAGCCAATCAAAGGCTACAGCGGTCACATGCAACAGAACCACATCATTTCAATTTTCTCCTGAGATTACTTAGTTTTGTCCTATGTGACTGCTGCGGCCAATGACAGGCTGCAGCAGTCACATGGGAAAAAAAACAACGTCATATCAGG
This sequence comes from Rhinoderma darwinii, assembly GCF_050947455.1. Taxonomy (NCBI): domain Eukaryota; kingdom Metazoa; phylum Chordata; class Amphibia; order Anura; family Rhinodermatidae; genus Rhinoderma; species Rhinoderma darwinii. The sequence continues at coordinate 99,503,905 of NC_134695.1, forward strand.
AGGCCGGAAGAGACGTGTCGCTGTGGGAGGCAAGAGGAGAGCGAGTATGGTATTTTTTATTTTGTCGCCTGTTCTCCGCTCTTTTTTCTCTTTAATCTGTAAAATGGCAGCCGGTGCTTGTGGCTGACAACCATTTTGGAGATTTCTGCGCCTTGCGAATCCCAAAAATTTCAGATTTCCCGGGAATCCGAAACTTTTTGGAGATACGGACCGAATTCAATTCAGACCAAATCGATTTGCTTATCTCTATTGGTCTGTTGTCAAGTCAGCATTCATTCCCTGGTGGTCTTTGCTACAATCAGCCTGTGCTCCACAGAATTAGTGGTACATTATCCCCCCCCTCTCTCTGGTGCCTCACTGGAAGCCGGATACCAGGTGGTCCAGAGAAATCTTCATCCTTTGTGGTCCAGGTTTTATTCCCAGGACCTGCTTCCATTACAGCCTCCTCATCTTGTGAACTTAGCAGTCAACAAATGGAGGTTCTTCAGAAAATGATGCCCTCTACTTTGCTTAACGCATCTTTCAATGACCCTAATGGGATTTCTGTGGCTGGACCATGTTGTCATCTGCATGTGGGCCCATTAGGTATAGACAACAAGTTATAGTTGCAACTGCAGTAACACTAGTGCTACACTTTTTTTCTGAAAATATTCAATAACCCAAACTGTGGGGTCTTAGAAGGCATTACATTTCTACAGCCAGTGTTAGATGCCAGTCTGGACTGGCAGTATAGTGTCAGAAAAATGTCAATTGGTCAATCCATTTTTCATGGTTGCCCTTTGAATATTTGAATGGAAAGGAAAAATGGTTCTTCGTCATCCAACAATCCCAGTCATTTATCAGTTTTGCAGCCTACCTGTAATAATACAATGCTGCTACGGTAGGCAAGTTTCCGAATTATGTGCCACATGGGCCATTTTATCTCTAGGGTACCATACAATAAGTTATTATTTCTTTACTTATGCTATTAAGCCATGCAGAGGCTGCAGTTGCACTCAGGCCCTGCATCATGTGGGGCCTAAAATGACATGGGATAGTTGGAGGGCCGGTTACAGATTTTGCATTGGGGATTACCGCACAGCAGCCATAACATCAGATGCAGAATTTTCCTACATAAGACCGGATATAATAAATAATAATAATAAAAAAAAATAAACACAAAGAGGATCTGTTTGTGATTAGAAATTAATAAATTCATATATACTTAACTACCATGGTGATCTAATAGTAGAATTTGATTTCTAAATGAATATAATACATCATGTATAATTTCGTATAATTGTGACTCATCACCCTTTTTACACACACATTGTTTTATTATAACACCCATAAAGGAAATTGGATTTGAACAAGTTGAAAGGATAGCCTTGTGCCTCCCTGCTGATCTGACCAGCGAAACATTGCGTCTTATTATGTAGTACAATGAATTATCTAATACCCGGCAAATTCATGTTGTGACATTGTCGTATTTTCAAGTCTGTAAGTAGATTAAGATAATTCGGAGATCAGCAAAGAAAAAAATAAATAAATTAAACCTAATTTTCAAATGCAAATCCTTTTATTTATGTCTGTCAGTGAAGACCATTATCTCGCTGTACATACATATGGCCGACGTACACAAATAAGAAACAGACTTACTGGTAATTGTCTACTGCTGGCGGGATCTAAATCCAGACTTGTTTCTTTTTTAAATAGTCTTTTGTGAAGACAACACAAAGCATTTGTGTAGACGCAGACTAGAAAGATGGTAATTTATCCAATTATTTGTGCTCTGAACCTAACATATTGCCTATGGTTCTGTATTATACATTACTGTGTATATAAAAACATAATACAACCATATTAAACAAATAAAGCATTGTAATAGTACAATGTGACAATACAGATGAAAAATATAGAATGCTGCTATAATATATGCATTCTCCAAGTCTTTATTGTGCTTCCTGAATGCATTATGACCTGACAGTGTAAAGTTAACTGATGGCTACAATGGGGTATCCCCGTATATATGGGGGTCAATGAAATATGGGTGGTCTGTTTGTAACAGGTGGGAGAGGGTTTAGGATGGTTACTGCTCCGCAGAGGAAATTGCACAGCAAAAACTTCAGACGACACAGGTATAAGATGCTGAACAGAACTTTACTCCAACAGATGCGCAATCTTCACGGTTACATTATTTGGTACATAATCTTGATGGTTTCACTAATAAATTGGCTCTATACTTATCGGTTTCCGATATAACTGGTGAGAACGGGAGATTGTGTTGACTAATGGTTCAGTCTCAAGTTAAACTTGTGGAGCAGGAGATCTTTGTTCTCACATGAAGTGCTGAGTTGGAGGTACGCCATTCAGCCGAGCAATACAACGTTTTTTTGGTGGGTCAGTCACTTGCCCTACCTGGCAATCGCAACTGGCAGCTCTCGCCCTGCCCAGCTATCCAATCTAGCAGCTCACGCACCGCTTGGTAAATACACCCACTTTGTACTGACTTCTTTCTCCCGCTCCTGCTTATCCCACACACATCACTTATTCTGTCTCTCCTCCATCACTCGTTATTATTTTTTTTAAAGACTAAGCTCCTCTCATTTTTTTTTAAACTAACCTCTGACACAAATCGGCCTTCACAGAGTCCCGTCCGTACAAAACATGTAGTGCTCTTTGGAAAGGAACCTGTTCTCCTAATACAAATAGAGTTGCATAATAAAACATAACATTAGGTGCTCGACATATATACATAAGTGGGTTCAGGGCACACACTACATGTTGTCGAGTCAACATTCATTCCCTGGTAGACTGTGCTACATTCCACCTGTAGTGCCTAGCAGTTAGAGGTATATTATAACCCACGCAATGGTGCTTCACTGGAGGACCAGATGTCAAGAGGAATCTTCATTCCTTGTGGTCTAATGTTCATTCCCAGCACCTGGTTCCTTTTAGGTCTCCTCATCTTGTGAAGTTAGTAATGTATTATAACCAACGTCCTGGTGCTTCCCTAGCAGACTAGATGTCCAGATGAATCTTCATTCACGGTGGTCTAGTGTTCAGTCCTAGGACCTGGTTCCTTTTCGGCCTCCTCATCTTGTGAATTGAGCAGTCAACGAATGGAAGTTCTTTAGATGCATGCCATTCATCTTCAGACATCTGTCAATAGCCCCAATGGGCTTTCTCTGGCTGGACCATGTTGTCAGCTACTAGGGGGGTTGATCTGTCTTGGGCTCCTATTTAGGTTAATAAGACATTTGTACAGCTGGCCAACTAGTATTGGCAATAGCAAGCCAATGGTAGTTTGTTGCATTTTGACCACCATGTAGGGATAGTCTCAGCACCCGGGACACCTGGGCAGATCCCGAGGGCCATTGGGCATTGCTATTTAGTTAACCACGTTCTACACTTGTCAAGCCTACATTGATACATCAAGGGCACACGTACACCTGGAGCCGGGACTGTCGCCATGTAACAAAAGAGCAATCCTGAATCAAATTGAGGGATATTGCGGGCAATTTCTCTTTTTCTTTTATTGAAACAGATTATGACTTATATTTCTGACAAAATCACTATGTTAAGAAATCCCTATTTTTGCAATTCTATAATACAGTCTTTATACCGGCTGAAGAATAAAGGTGAAGAATAGCTGTAAGTATTACAAACCTATGAACTCCTATGTAAGATTTATTATAGTCACAAATTATGTCACCTATAAATCCATGCAGACATAATTTTGGTCTTCTACTGTCCTCTTGCGGATTACAGAAAGTCATCGTTCATGACATTTCCAAGCAGCAAAGTGCCCAAATAGTTAAATCTCATTATACCAAATTCATTAGTGCCATTCACTGCATTAATAGAAAAAGGTTCTTAGTGTCATTACTAATTACAGATCCTGAAGTACCTATGAGAGTAAAAGGACCAGCAGCATTACAATTAATTGTTTGCTTTTGCTTGTGTTTGGTCATACATTAAAGTCATTACATGTTGGCATAATACTGAAATACTTTTAAGTAATTCTTCATTGCTGTTTTTTTTTTTCTTAACTCAGAAATAAACAATTTTCTTTAGATTTTTCTAAATCTGTAAAGAAAAGTTCACAAATGTTTTTAGGGGAAAGAAAGAGTGGGCCAGCTTGTGGCTGTATAAGCCTTGCTTTTTGTTATGATGGGTATGGAAAAAAGAGGACGCCATGAAGGGTATCTGCAACTTTGTCATGGGCAAACGATTTTTAGATATGTATCTATGTACCCTGAAAGGGTCAAGTTGGCAGATTTCTTAATTGTTGGTTTTTTGTATTACCATGACCTGCATTTCTGACATGGATGCTTATGAAGCTGCAAGTTCAGAGCTCGGTGGGTGTTTCCTGTGATAGTGTACGAGTGTGGGGGAGAATTCCCAACTCTTAAAGGGGACATTTAATTATTTACGTCACAAGTAGTGGCGTGGTTTATGAATATTTGTATATCTATAAACTAGATTTGTATATATGTTATATGCTAATGTATATTTTGAATTTAAGTGCTGTTTTATCCCCTTAGGTGCCGTTCCACTGATGATGGTCGGCTTGATGGAATCTAAATAGTAGGTGCCTGATTTGTCTTGCAGTAACAGCTCAAGGAAGATGCAGTGTGACTATGTCCCATTCCGGCGCTTAGGGCAAAGCATCTGCCCTATAAAAGGGTGGTGTTACCGCCAAGTCAGTGTTGAGGTGGAACCTGGGCTGCGTTATAGAAAGATAGAGTTGCATGGAGAGTTGCTGCAGAGCTGTATGAGGAGTGTGAAAAGTTGCTGTAGATGTGCTGGATTTGTGACTATCGTTGGGCCTGAGTCTGTAAATCTTGGAGAAAGTTGCGGGTTATGGGCACTCAGCATATTAAAGTTGGAGTTTGAAAATATTCTTCTGCTTCTTACCATGTGTGCCATGACACACCCGCTACGCCGTACACCACCTAGGCCCATCTTACAAATTTGCACTCTCTCCTCTGTCTCCCTTCTCATAATGCTCTAGCCTATATGACAGTGGGTCTTCCAATCCCTCCTTCACACTGACATGACTGTGCAAAAATATAATATAATAACTATAATATAATATAACTATAATATATATACTTCTCAACATTAAAATTGCAACACCAAGAAGGGCAAGCCGTAAGGTTATGCAAATCGAGGATCACATTTTCAAGCACCAATCTGTGGCATGTGGGAGGCATAAAAGCCAGATTGAAACCAAAGTTTTTTAGCCACATGGAACTTAAAAAATTGGATCAAGTGGTGTGGGATGATTATGTGATGCCTCCTGTTGGTTGTCGTGACAGTTATCGCCACTTGTCGCAGACAGAGAGGGACAGAATCCGTGAACTGGGAGACGTTGGTTTATACCTCTGGCAGATCACTTCGCGCCTAGGCCGAGATGTCAGCACTGTTCAACGTTGCGTGTCCTGGAGGTTGGGCGAACAAAAAACAAAGGGGAATGACAGCAAGATGAGCGCAGAGGCGAACCTTTGCACAGACGAATCGTCTGTTTGGACGAATGGCGCATAGTGATCTATTCTGAACTGCAAGTGAAATTGGATGTCACATTTCAAACCTATGGTGCCTACCAGTGTCGACACAAACCACGCAAAGGCGTTTGCACGACATTGGGTTATGAGCCAGAGATCCAGATTCTGGTGTTCCATTGACCACACGCCACCGCTCCCAAAGGCTATCTTGGTGCACAGCAAGAAGGCAATGGAGGTCAATCCTCTTCAGCGATGAGTCCCGCTTTTGTCTCGGATGCAATGATAGCCGGAGATTGGTCTGGAGACCACATGGGCAACGCCATGAAGAGGCCTACAGACTTTTTGTAAAATACCCCCAATCTCAGTGGACAAATCTTCTTTACATGGTTCATTATTTGCTTAATTTATTAAAACATGAATAAAGAATCACTTCAATAGAAACATTCTTATCTTTGTTAGCCAGATTAATGGTCTGAGCTGCAATACCAGATACAGACTATAAAAAAGAATGGCGCTGTTTCTGGGGGGAAAAAACAGGCCTACAACTTACTAAAATATAAGTGATGATTTATGTAGTAACTTGTCTTTTACCTATGTATAAACATTCATGTTTCTTTTGAACAACAAACGACATTTTACTGTATCCTCTAAAATCATGCCGATCCCTGATCTCGTTGGTGAGGCAACCTCCGGCTGCTGATGCGGAGGGGTGGCTATGCATGCGCGCGACTCTCTGCATTATCTTCAATGAGAGCTGCGGAAACAGCCGAGCAACCTACTATAACTATGCTCATCCTGAGCTCTCTGGTTCACTAGTGGCAATTCCATACCCCGGTCCCGCAGCTAGCATCCTACTGTTCACTATAACAGCAGCTCTTGCTCTATCAAGGTTTCAATCCGCTCTCTGTCTTTTGGCGCCACAAACAGTCATAGCTCGGGGGGGGGGGGCTACTGGGGCATGTGCCCTGGGTGCCAGAGGAGGTGCTAACAGGCCAGATTGCCTTGGCCTGGATATTTAGATATAGGAATTGGGGCAGCAAACGGAACCTTTGCCCTGGGTGACGGAAAGCCTAGCTATGGCTCTGCTTATAAAGCTTAAGCCCCTCCTAATCTTGAGGGGAAAATGCGTGCCCACAACGGCATCCTACACATTACACTAAAACCCCTTACCTGTCACAGGGCCCCCTGTGAATAAAAACTGCTATGACAATGTGCACATTTGATGAAAAATTACGTTCAGTGACATTCTTGAAACCTCCCCATCAGCATCTTCACATCGGCTTCTGTGTACCTGAAACAAAGCAAAATTTAAAGTACAAACTCTGAATGTTTCACAGGATACATAATGTGTCACATGTCCCTGGCACGCTTACTTAAAAAGGCCGTACCACCCCCTTACAGGCAACATGGACCAGGTGTGACTGCTACTTCTGCACTTCGTAAAGCTATGCCCCTGGCCAAAGGGGTTTAACCGATTTTAAGGACGCAACTAGAAAGCGCTGGGCCCCGTTCCCCATACCAAACTTTTAAATGGATGCGAGCACTTACCAGATTATTGTGAAGGTTAGGGTAATGGCACACTGGGTAATGGCACACTGGGTAACGGCACACTGGGTAATGGCATACTGGCTGCGTCGCAGTAAAAAAACAAAAAACTTCTATAAAGACTCCTAGCATGACCTGATAAATTATCACAGCATAACGGGAAAATTGTTCCAGACATACTATCAGCCACATACAGTAAGAAGAAATTGCACTATGGGGAAATGGGAGACATCAAACCTTAGACCAAACCCCTGAATTAATTCAGACTCCAGACACCAAAATTTAACCCAGACCCCTGAATTAATTCAGATCTCAGATCAGACTCCTAAATTAGAATCCAAACCCCTAAATCAGACTACAGACCAAAATCCCTGAGTGAAGTCAGACCCCAGACCAGATCCCTACGGATAAGTCAGACCCTAGACGAGACCCCTTAACTTATTCAGATACCAAACCAGACCTCCAAGGTAGTTCAGACCCCAAAGTAAATTCAGATCGCAGACCAGACTCCTTAATCAGACCCCAGACCTGTAAATTAACCAGACCCCCGATTAGATCTATTTACTTACCTCTACTCACTCCTCACTTCTCTTGTCTTCATGGCTCGGCACACAGGTTATAAAGCCAGCCCGATGTCTTGTGTGCCGGGCCCTGAAGGACTGAACCCCTTAGTGACCACCAATACGCCTTTTCACAGCGGCCACTAAAGGGCCTTAGACTAGGCTGTCGCCTTTTCATGGCGGCCCAGTCTAAGTCCTGCATGGGTGTCCCGTGCAGGCTGGAGTCGGGGCTCGGCAGTCTGATGACAGCTGGGCTCCTGCTCCAATGGACACGATCGAAGTTTACTTAGATCGTGGCCGTTTAACCCGTTAAATGCCACGGTCAATAGTGACTGCGGCATTGAAATAATTTACAGATAAAATAATTTACAGAGGGAGGCACGTCCTAATAGATTGCCTGTCAGATTTACACTAACAGGCAATAATGCTTTGGTATACTAAGTATGCTAAAGCATTATAGCAGGGATCCAAAGATCACATAGTAAAGTCCCCTAGTGGGACTAATAAAATAAGTAATAAATGTGAAATAAAAATGATTAATACAAATTACAGTAAAAAAAACAAAAAAACTTTTTTTTCATAAAAAGTGGTTTTATTTAGTAAAAGTGTAAAAAAATAAATAAAACTACACATATATGGTATCGCCGCAACTGTAATGACCCAAACAATAAATTTAATATGTCATTTAAACTGCAAGGTGAACATCGTAAAAACACGCCAAAAACAATGGCAAAATTGCAATAATAAAAGTCATAATAAAAATGAATCAATAAGTCCCATGTGCCCCAAAACAGCACCAATCAAAACTAAGTCTTGTCTCGCAAAAAACAAGCCCTCATATCAGAAAAATAAAAAATTACGGCTCTTGGAAAGAGACGATGCAAAAACAAATAATTTTAGTTCCAAAGAGTTTTTATTGTGCAAAAGTCATAAAACATAAAAAAATGTTTATACATATGTGGTATCGCCATAATCGTACGACCCATAGACTAAAGGTAATGTGTTATTTTCGCCGCACAGTGAACGGCATGAATTTAAAACGCATAGAACAATGGCGGAATTTCAGGGTTTTTCTCTAGTCCCCCCAAAAAAAGTTTATAAAAGTTAATTAAAAAATTATATGTACTCCAAAATGGTGCCATTAAAAAGTACAACTAATCCCGCAAAAAACAAGTCCTCATACCGCAATGTCGACGGAAGAATAAAAAAGTTATAGCTCTTTGAATGCAAAAAAAAAGCTTGGTCATTAGGGCCTAAAATAGGCTGGTTACTAAAGGATTAATGTGAGGCCTGTGGGCACCCTGGACTTCGGGCCCTGACAAAGCTGCGACACTGCGACCGATCTACAGAGACTTGTTTTGTGGAAATCAGTGGTGGTCTGGGATCACAAACTTCACCAAAAGGATCTTTTCACTCATCTCTTTGACCTATCAGAACGTTGCAACTGGATTTCTCCTTTAAATTTTTCTCCTGGTAATGGTGTCACCATCTTTGCGCCATCTACTGTATATATGTAAATTGACATTTTCTTGTGCGAAAAAAAACTTGAACTTGTCTCCCATATTCTGCATTCGGGGACCTCTCCTCTCTTATGGGATGATGTTTCGTGAGGTTTTAGAATTCCATAAATGTTTTACCAGCTTTTATATAATTTGTATCTAAATTTGGAGCTGGCAGCGCTCCCTATAGACCAGCTAGTGAATGGAGTGGAATTTAATAACCTCATCTAACAGTAGTTTGATTGCGATTTGCAGATATTACTCATGTTTAAAGCAATTTAAACAATGCTGACCTCAATTTGGGCTTCATGCACAAAGCGACAAAATAAAAAATAAATAAAAAAAGGCTTAATTTATTCACTAACGAAGATTATAGAGGATCAGGGGGTAGATAATGGGTAAACTAAGGGTCATTTTAGACTGTCAGATATAGCACGTTAATAGGCGCTCGTTTCGCTCAATTTACATGGAGAAATAATTGTGTTGTATGAGGACGAATTAGATCATTTGTCCCCATACAGTTTGCATTATCGTCGAAAGCACATCCCCTGGTTCCATGAGATGTGTTGCCGGCAATGATGATTTATACTGCCGCTTTAAAGATGTCAGCTGATCACTGGTCCTTTTTACACAGGCCGATGATCGGGAACAAGCATTCCATCCCCCCGATCATCGGCCCACGTAAAAGGGCTTTAACCTAAGGCCTCATGCACGTGACCGTAGCCGTGTGCACGGCCCGTGATTACAGCACGGAAGGCAGCGGAATGTCATCCGCGGGCCGTCCACAATCAAGGACCGTGCACATACAAGATGTGCACTGACTTTTAGTAGCCCGGACCGCAAAAGTGGCTTGTCCTAGTTTTTTTTGCCGCCTGGGCTCCAGGCCAATGCACGGACCGTGGAAACCACAGTCGTGTGCATGGGCCCATAGAAATGAATGGGTCTGCAATTCATCCGCATTTTTGCGGATGAATTGCGGACGCAAAAACATAGTTGTGTGCATGAGGCCTAAAGGATTTATTAAGTGGTTTAGCATAAGTCTTTATGGCCCCATTGCAAAAGCTTTACTTACGGCCACCACCTAAACAGTAATTATTTCACTTATTTGGTAACATCACAGTCACTCTGTATCAGATGTGTATATATAATGTATATAATGTATATAAATGCATAAAAATACAGTATTTATTTCTATATATATTTCTGTACCATTGGTGTAGCCATAGGGAGTGTAGATATTGCAGTATCTACCGGGCACTTTAAAACCACATAATAAGACTATAAATGTACTTGCCAAACAGAGTTCTCAAGGATCCTCCGGTGGGGCCAGGACCTCACACCAAAATAGACAGCAACGGTTTAACAGAAGACTAAATTTGGAGCTGACTTTGGAGCCAATCACTACCACTAGGGTCTATTTCTCATGGGTTGACTAACAAATAACCTATTAGACCGTATTAATGCTATGTCCTGAGTGTGCAAGTTTTAAAGGTTTTTTTCAGGACTTAAACATTGATAGCCTAACCTTCCAAGACCCCGGCCAAGTAGCAGAATGAAGTGAATAGGACTGACCTGCAGTACCCGTCACAGCCATACTTGTATGTACGGTGCTGGGCCTGTGTAAATGAATGAATTTATGAAGGAGCCGCTTCATTTTGCTGATTGGGAAGGGTTGGACCGCCGCTAATCAAACATTGATAGTCTATCCTAAGTATAAGCCATCACTTTTAAAGTCCAGTAAGGCCAGACTTATGGCATAGCCTTGGGGGAGGCCAGTATGACGGGGTTAGGGGCATTGTAATTCTACAGGGGTCATTTAAGGCTGTCACCCTGCCTGCATCGTAGGTAATGAAAGTCAATGTGCCTGCATTGTGACTCACAGGTTGCTGCGACCGCGAAACAACAGTCACAAGAAATTCTGAACCTGCTGAATTTTTTAAGACTGTTGTATCGCGGTCGCTGGAGCCTGCAGATAACAACGCAGCCACGTTGACTTTCATTGCCTGCGATGCATACAGGGCGACACAACCATCTACAGCTGTGGGACCGGTGCCGCGGCCTAAATAATTTTCATGTAATCTATAATTATCTTCCAAGTCGGCTCTATACATTTACTATTCAGTTTTTAAGTGTTACTGCATTGTATGATAATGAGCATAAGAGTCATATCTTCGTTCCTCAAGCCTTTGCGAGTTTACCCGGCCTCCTTACTTTTGATTGACAGCTCCTTGCCTCCCCCAGCACACTCAAAATCCAGCGCTTACGCATCGATGTCCTGTTCTGATGCGTATGCACAACAGGACACCATAGAGGCACATACGCCGTAACTAGAGGTGCGGATGAAGCAGAGAAGGGTGTCGGACCATAAATGACGGCTGCATGCACGCTATCTCAGAAGTGTTTTCTGTATTCCGGACAGGCCAATTTTCAGCGGTGGGTGGGCATAAGAAGAGGAAGAAAGAGACTGACGGATTATTACCATAAAAGGCGCAGAATGTTTGCAGACTTTTATTTACGGTCGGAGAAGTTTAGGAGAGGAGATAAAGGCAATGAACTTTTGACAGCAGCGGCCAGCGAGGGGTGAGTGGAGCTCAATAGGTGAAATGCTGGTGACAGGTTCCCTTTAAGTGGGATGGCTGCTGCTAGTCTGGGGGAGGTGAGAAAAGGCTTTATAAGTGGATTGAAGGAAGAGAGATCGGATATTTTGTGGGGTGCTAAGAACAAGGCATAATACCTCGCTCACCCACCCTCATGAAAGAGTGGCCCTTGTGGCTGTAGAGGAAGTATTTTTGGTCAAATAGACTAGATTGTCCAGGTAGGGTGACGTCACAATAGCTTTGGTTCATAAATGGCATTTGTCTGGCTGCAATGTGCTTCTCTTAAAGGGGTTTTCCCAAAATCATAAATTATCACCTCTCCACAGGATAGGTGATCATTTTCTAATCGCTGGAGGCCCCACCGCTGGGCCCCCCACTGATCGTGGGAACGGAGGTCCCAAACCCCCATTCCTCCTCACTGCTCGACCGCATTGAATGGAGTGGCGGTCTCACCCATTCCTGTTCCTGCACTTCTTTACACTCACGAGTGCCACCTGAAACAATGTCCTAACGCTAGTTTCCTGGTAGAGTTGCCTTCTCTTCTGGGAGTCCCGGAGATCTCCCCTTTTTCTGGGATTCTCACAGATGATAACTACAGAGCACTGAAATTATTTCAGCCTTCCCGCTATGGCTGGCACAGAAGCATGCTGCCGTGGTTGTTTCTCCTGGGGACATTAACATTTTCTGCAGAACACCCCTAGAAAATAAGCTCAATAGGTTTGCTGCTCCTGTCCTTCTAGGTCTATAAATGGAATATTAAAACTTCAGTTAAGACTGACACGCATGTAGATCATGAGGAGAAAACAAGCTGGGGTTGCAATCTGTTATGTAAAGTAATTGACTCGGACTTCAATTTTTCAATTGTTTAAGGAGAATATAATTGGAGATATAGTGATTGAGTTTGGCAGTAAAAATTTTGTTTTCCCAGCTCTGATTTTTAACCCATTCCTCCTAGAATTATGCATTTGCTTCCGTCTGATGCTGAACTTATAAAACATGACAACCTGCCATAGGGCAAATAAATGCCCAGAATTTACCAACTGTATCGACACATGCAGAACAGGCTAGGTACCAGTTAAATGTGATTTATAATGTGCTCCTGACAACACAAATATATATATATATTTGCCCCTTCACTACAGAGAATGCATTGCCTTGCAAATACTGCAAATTTTTTCAATTTTCAATTTGCTGGATTCTTCTGATTGAGTGCCAGCGAATTCCAGCAGAAAATGCAATAGGACAATATAGGAATGTCATTTCCTAGTGATGCCATGTGAATTTGTGAATAAAGGAAGCCAAACATTCCTTGCGGGGTCACCTAAGGAGAATATCAGGTCCCCAACACAGACTCTGGGCTTCTTCCAGCCACAGGAGGCTCTTTAGACTTGCTCAGGCATAAGACGAATATTTTAAACTATTCTGTCCAATTATTTCAGCTCAATGGACGGCACAAATAGCTTATGGCATCAACGAGATTTTCACTCAATCTTTTATTTATGTACGGCTTCCATTTTCTCAGCTCTGATACAAATTTCAGTATTTTGAAAACCACGAGATTGTTCAATCAATTGGTCTTATATAACATAGTACAGCAGATTAAAGAGTATGTACCGTAAAACTTTTTTAAATAATTTTTTAAATGAAGCTACTTTGTAAATAGTCTTAGTTACAAATCTTCTATAATTTTACGTATACAGCTCTTAGGCAGAACTATGTTTCCCCATGGTTACAGACCATAATCAAACCCTTTGTAGTCTGATCCTGCACTGATGTGTTACTCCACTCCCACTGACCCTTCTTCTTGCTAACATAGACTGTAGAATAGTGGCAGAAGGAGTAACACAGGATCAGACTACACACAGGGCTTGTATGTAGTCTGTAACCATGGAGACACAAATTGCAAAACTTCAGAGCAATTCCATTTGTAGTCATGGCAAAAGATGATGCTTCGACTATAGAATTCCACATCCTTCATTGTAACAGTATATAAATGGCCAATAATAGATGTTAATAATGTTGCATTGTAGACCAGCAGCTTCACATTACTCTTCTCGAGGAGTAAGGCTGGGTTCACACGACCTATTTTCAGACGTAAACGAGGCGTATTATGCCTCGTTTTACGTCTGAAAATAGGGCTACAATACGTCGGCAAACATCTGCCCATTCATTTGAATGGGTTTGCCGACGTACTGTGCAGACAACCTGTCATTTACGCGTCGTCGTTTGACAGCTGTCAAACGACGACGTGTAAAAATACAGCCTCGGCAAAAGAAGTGCAGGAGACTTCTTTCAGACGTAATTTGAGCCGTTCTTCATTGAACTCAATGAAGCACAGCTCAAAATTTACGGCTGTCAGAGAAGCCTCGCAAAATGCGAGGAGGAGCATTTACGTCTGAAACGAGGCAGCTGTTTTCTCCTGAAAACAGTCTGTCTTTTCAGATGTAAAAGCCTGCTACCGTGTGCACATACCCTAACAAACAAATAGAAAGCAGAATACCAGGAGTTGGTAAACTTTAGAAATACATGGTACAACATCCGTTTTATTATCAAGATTACAGAAATGTCAACCTGGGAGAGCCCTATAGTGGGTAATACATGAGCAGCGGTTTGTGCCAAAATGGAAGTGGAATTTTGAGGGCTTATATAAAAGGGGATGTGGCTAAATATATTCAGACCGCTATATTGACATAAGATCTCAGACCAGACCCCGTTATTAATTTAAGACACCAGACCAGACTCCCTAAATATATATTCAGACCCCAGAGTAGACTGTATACTTTTTCAGATCTGGGAGCAGCTGCACCGGGTTCCAACGTGCTATCCAACATCAGGGTGTTGGGTGCACCGCCCCACACTATGCCCTGATGCCGTAAGAACCCAGCACAGCACTGGACACTGCACTGGCTGCCCATAAAATGGAGAATAATTTTTAAAAAATTGCTGACCTCTAAAGCCTTAGGCTGGGTTCACACGACCTATTTTCAGACGTAAACGAGGCGTATTATGCCTTGTTTTACGTCTGAAAATACGGCTCCAATACGTCGGCAAACATCTGCCCATTCATTTGAATGGGTTTGCCGACGTACTGTGCCGACGACCTTTCATTTACGTGTCGTCGTTTGACAGCTGTCAAACGACGACGCGTAAAATAACAGCCTCGTCAAAGAAGTGCAGGACACTTCTTTGAAACGTAATTTGAGCCGTTTTTCATTGAATTCAATGAAGAACAGCTCAAGATTACGGGCGTCGATGACGTCTCGCAAAATGCGAGGAGGAGCATTTACGTCTGAAACGACGGAGCTGTTTTCTCCTGAAAACAGTCTGTAATTTCAGACGTAAAAGCCAGTTATCGTGTGCACATACCCTGAGCTGTTCTTCATTGAATTCAATGAAAAACGGCTCAAATTACGTTTCAAAGAAGTGTCCTGCATATAATGTATATAAGTGTCCTGCACTTCTTTGACGAGGCTGTTATTTTACGCGTCGTCGTTTGACAGCTGTCAAACGACGACGTGTAAGTGACAGGTCGTCGGCACAGTACGTCGGCAAACCTATTCAAATGAATGGGCAGATGTTTGCCGATGTATTGGAGCCGTATTTTCAGACGTAAAACGAGTCATAATACGCCTCGTTTACGTCTGAAAATAGGTTGTGTGAACCCAGCCTAAAACAACTAGGTTGCAGTCCTGGAAACAAAATGCAGGGTTGGTGATGCACACGGGTGATAAGTAGTACTGGCAGAGACACGTTGCTAGTGATGAGAGTTCCAGTAAATGCTTCTTCCTCCCATGAATCAGCAGCTTAACAACAGGGAAAGTCCCTGGAGTCGCCAGGCAACCGATCCGCAATTACGGATACACACGGACGGCATCCCATATGACGTCTACAATTTCCACGGTTCTTTACACTCCTATGGGCGAGTTCGTAGAATGACTTGTCTTGAGTTTTTGTGGCATAGAATAGTGGCCCCAGCACGGATACGTGAAAATCACGGTCGTGTGCATGGGGCCACAGAAATGAATGGATCTGTAATTTATCTGCAAAAATGCAGATAAATTGCAGACGCGAAACCACAGCCGTGTGCATGAGGCCTTAGGCCCAAGCTACTGTACTTAAAATAAGTTTCTCTGACTAATCTTCCATTATAATATATTTACAATTTCTCCTCCTAGTCAACATCGGACACATCAGAATGACTGATTTTGGACTATCTGCCATCAGTCCATATGGGGAGGACATGCAGACAGGCTATGCAGGGACAAGTGGATACATCGCCCCAGAGGTAAGGAACATTCATTATAAATTATTACATAGAATAGGGGAATTTGGATACCTAATCTTCAGGTAAGGCAGGATTCACAAATCGCATATTTGTTGCAGATTTTATTGTACATTTTGATGCATATTTTTGAGCCAAGGCCAGAAGTGGTAATAGAAAGTATTAAGAAATAACTTTTCCTTACTTCTGGATCCACTTTTGGCTTTGGCTCAAACATCTGCATCAAAATCTGCAACAAATATGCGGTGTCAATCCAGCCTAAGAAGTCCATTTAGCCCCACCATGGTCCACTTATTCTTCATGAAGATTGACTGAGGACTTTTCTGGTAATAGCTCTCAGGAGCTTCTGTATTTGATGTTGATTGGGCAACGAAAATGACTATGCCTTAAAATGCTAGGACGGTCATTGACAGAACCTCATTTAGAATAAATTACCAGGGTAGGCGAATATTGAGTGTGTGCAATGTGGACAATAATAACATTTATTTTCTGTGTCTTTCAGTATTGTCTGCCAGTGATTGCGCCTCTACTCGCTCTTCTCAACATCATCTCTGCAGTTGAATGCACCCATCAGCAAGCACTTTCGCTACCCATTAAGACATTTTCCACTGCCAGGCCCCAGTAAGTCTCTATTCACTTCACGTTTTGCCGTACAGTTAACCGAATAGACCGGAAGAAAACAAAAATGTTTCTAGGTAGTATTCATAGACTTCTATGGGGCAGACACATCTAGGTTTACACCTGGATACCTTTTTTTGACTGTATAGAATAGTATGGGTTGCTACTTTTTTGCATACATCTGGATCCATCTGAAAAAAAAACAACAAAATCTGCACTTTTCCTTAAAGAAAAATGCCTTGAAAACTCATTTCTTCAAGGAGACAAATATGTGTCAAATATCCATAGTCCATGGCCCATATGCAATCTAATCTGGTCAGATACATCTCCACCCCACCCTCAGCCAGCTACCCTTGTTACATCACTCTGCACTTATCTGTGTAAACTGAGATTCTGGCCTGGTGACAGTTTCCTGAGGCTTAATTTATATTCTTATTACCACACAGACAGATTTACTACGGTGTCGGGGTCTAGAAAGTGTCGAAACACTTGCCAAATTTTGGCACAAATTGGCACAGTTTGGTGCAATTTTGATGTTTGCACCCCATTGGACAATTTTTTAAAATGGCCTCAAAAAGGGGGTGTGACTTAGTAGAAAAGGGGTGTGGTTTGCTGAAAAGGGCTTAAAATGCACCAATGTGCCCCAAAACAAAATTCTGGTTCAAAATACACCAAATCAAAAGTGAAATGAAGAAATATATCTTACCCCGACTTGGTACATTTTGTGCCTGCCTGTTCTATGTTTAAGCTGTCAAACTATTAGACAACTTAGTAAATGTGGCTCAATATTTCTCATTTATTTAGATTGTAAGCTCTTATGGGTAGGAACCTCTCTCCCTTTGTCTTATTGTTCCTTTAAAGTACGGCAGAAAAATATTGGTGCTATACAAATAAAAATTATTATTATTTTGCAAAATGGCTGACTTCTTGTATAAGAAAACCTATATTTTAAAAATTCACACCATAGGGCCATTGTTGTCAAATTCAGCGTAAAAATGAGAAACGTAGCAGTCCTTGTGCCCCTTTTCCCATTTAACCTCAGTTCCTTACCAACGCCCTTCAAATTTATCCATGTATGTTGTTTTATCCTGAGAACTTCACGCTGTGGCGTTTTATTTTGTGATTTTGTTTACAAGTCACATTACGGAGACTAAATTCAAACATCTGCTTAATATTCTTTCTGAAACGCGTGACATCCAATTAGCAGAATCCGGCAGACATTAAGTTTATTGCATGTGGTTGCCGCTCCACAGGTGCCTCTCGTGTAGTCGTTTGTTCGGCAGTTATACAATGTGTTCTTTTCTATATTGCAGAGTATCATTTTCTTTATCTGCATTTTAAGTGTGGGGGGTTTAACCGTTTGGCTGTCAGGGAGCAGATGATGCTGAAATGATGGAACACTGAATGCAAAATGGATTTTTCGTACTCGTTCATATCATTGCAACAAGGTATTTTGCTCTTCCATCTCTAATGTTTTAATTAACCTTGATTGCATCCAAGAGTATTTCTTGCCTTCTCTTATTGATCGCAAGGCGACTTCTGTTATAGTTAACCTGCTGTATATAACATTTTTTACAATCATGTTTGTGGTAAAGGAACTATGAAGAATGTAGCTATTAGCAGGCCAGGGAAGACATTAGCTGGATAAATTGAAAGAAAGCACCTTCGGACCGTCTGTGTGGTTTAAGTTTATACAATGTGCACAGGAAATGAGTTTGGAAATCCTTAGAAAACAGTCGGATCCTGTGATTTTCATTTCTGTTTAGCAATTGGGAATCGCAATGTGATTGGTAACAAAGGGTTTGGCTGTATTTGTGCATACAGTGCTATTATATTAAAGAGAATATCCAACTTTAAATACCATTACATAAAAAATTCTCGCTACCTGTAGGTACCACTAGGGGGAGCTGAGAAGCTTATCGAATATAGATTTTTATTTAGTTCAATGAGATCTGTATAAATCTGTATGCGATAAACTCCGAAGCTCCATCTAGTGGAGGCTGCAGGGAGTCAGAATTCAATAATTGAAAGATTTGGTTCTACATAAAAGCCAGAGAAAAAAAGCTACCAAATAGCGCTGAGGGGATCCGGGCGGGTCTCCTGCGGACAAGAGAAGACAGAAGTGGCGAGTAAATTTTTTATGACTGATCTAATAGTACGATTTGCGCAGAGGTCTCCGACTTGCAGGGAGGGCAGGAGGCCCAGCACAGGTACGCCCATGTTTGACTTATTTCTGACACTGCTGATGTTCCTAGGTCTGGACGGCCTGGCAAAGAAGGAATATCCAATCCAAATAGGAAGTAACGTGACTGCGGATGCATTGTTTTATTATGCAAATTTTTTTTAGACCCCATGCACACGACCATGCCCATAATCACAGTCCGTAATTACGGGAAAGGCCTGCCACTGACGGCCACGGACAGCCGCCCGCATTTGCGGTCCGTGCTCCCATGTAAAGCATGGAAGCACGGTCCATAGAATGCAAATAATAGGACATGTCCAATCTTTTGTGGAGCCTTTCTACGGCACGGATACCTTAAATATACCGGAAGGTGTCCGTCGGCCATAGAAATGAATGGGTCCATAATAACAGACCGTAATTATGGACAAAATCTATGGTCATGTGCATGGGGCCCTACTCTTATCACCCTCCCAGTATAAATACCGGCTGCGCTGGGGGTTTACTAGCCTGGTGGAAACTCTTTTACCCTGTCTCTGACAAAGATTGGGGCCAGCAGCTCCTTGGTATAGAGGTGGTGGTTCTTTGGCATGAACTAACACTAAAAATGCATATTTATTTGCACATTTTGATTTCTGTTATGAGACATGATGAAACTTTTATTTATGCGCTTTTAAAGTAACCCTGGGCAAAACGAATACATTGTGTTATACATAGTGCAGGGCCTGAGCGGGAGGTGCATGGTCAGTTCTTTGAATCCCCATGTCATGCAAAACCACTCCCTGTGCTGACACTATGGGAAGGAGACCAGGAGCTTCCACATAAGCAGCTTCCTGCAAATGCTCGGGTCATATATGGTGACAGCCAGCACACTGAAACATGAACCAACACAGATGTTGATTTTTGGATGTAAGCAGTAAGTTTTCAGTGGTGTTCAGACATTGTTATTTCCTGGTCATCACTGTGTAGTAGACCTGTAAATTGCAATTAACTATTTAACCACCACTCAGGGGTGTAACTAGAGAGTGCTGCATCGCACTTTTGAATGGGGCCACCCAAGCATGTACCCCACAGATCAGATTACAGCCCCTCAAATCAGACCCCAGATCAGACCTCAGAGCTCCTGGCTTCTCTTGTCTTCTGGATGCGCCCTGCATCCTCCCAGGCTGCCAAATCAGGCCATGACACGTAAGGTTTGTGCCCTGGGCTGATTCTAGCTTTTCTGCTGTCCGAGGTGAAAATTGAAATGGCGCCCCCCATATCTTCATTGACATCCCCCCGGCTGTTCTGCATCACTGGTAGCCTCCTCCAACTCTTGCGCATGCTCCATTGCCTTGTACTCTCCTGGGGTGCCCGATACAGCGATGAAGCCGGAGAGAGTACACATTGCTGCGCGGTGCGTGCCCATGGATTACAAGGCAATAGCGCATCCGAGAAAGTTGGAGGAGACTGGCAGTGATGTAGAACAGCCTGGAAGATGTCAATCAAGCATGGAAAGGTGGAGTCAGGACTGTATAACTCTTCAGGATAGCGGCACCGCCCCATGACTCTTTAATGAGTAATTATCATATAGTGTGCGCCGTTTTAAAAGTTGATCTTATAGATTTTGCTGCATCTGAAAAAAAACTGACAGGGGAATATTTGTAAATATTGTCAGGTCATGTATTAGTGCATGGTGGAAGTTCAAGGGGTTAAAACTAATTGACAGGTTTCCATTAAATAGACAATGAATTGCAAAAATTCCATCTGACCTGCAATTTTAGTACTAGAACCAAGCTCAATACATATATACCGCACCAGAACCAAGTTCAGTATATAAATACAGCACTAGAACTAAACTCAGTACATATATACAGAAGTAGAACTAAGCTCAGTACATATATACAGCACCAGAACAAAGCTCAGCACATATATACAGCACTAGAACCAAGCTCAGTACATATATACAGCACCAGAACAAAGCTCAGTAAATAAATACAGGACCAGAACAAAGCTCTGTACATATATACAGCACCAGAAACAAGATCATATAAACCTCATCAGAACCAATCTCAGTACATAAATACAGCATGAGAACCAAACTCATTACATATATACAGAACTAGAACCAAGCTCAGCATATAAATAATGCACCAGAACAAATCTCAGTACATATATGCAGCACCAGAACAAAGCTCACTACATATATGACCATTTGCAAATTTAGAGCAACTCCTGCCGCATAGGTTTGTACGGCATAAAACTACAGCTCCCATCATGGCCCGAACAATGGTATGGATATGCTGGGAGTTGCTGTTTCAGAAAAAAACAACCATAACATAATCGTACCACGCCTCATGAATGGTGCGGCCCTGTTTGTGCTGCAACACATACAAATTTCTGACACCAGGCAGCATCATTACATTGTATGTGATGCAGCACAGACCAGGTGTGGTCTGATGTGGCAGCTTGTTGGTATCTGCGATGGGCCTTCCTCCTCTCCGGGAGCGGTCTCTGTGCCACCCCTGTGACCACGTTCGTTACACCACTGCAACTGGTCTATATTCAAGCAGTGCATACATTTCAGTGTGCTGTATTGCTTGTGAATTTGGATAAGAACAAAATAAAGCATATTATTTAGGGGTTAATAGTAAATAAAGCCTGCAGAACATTGCACCATTTTCTCCATAATCTGGTAAGTAATCTTTATAGCGGTCGCAGGGAGGCGTTAAATTGTCACCCCACAGTGTTTGCTCAAATATGAGATTCATAGCTTGGTACCGCAGTTCACATTTCTTGGTGAACACAAACCGCTGGGAAGAACCTGCATATTTACACTTAAAAACACAATATTTAACTCAGTTTGAGATTTTGTCACATGAGCTGCGTACGATATCAGTTCCAGCTGCTTGGTGGATAATAACTGAATGCAACAAGATGCCTTTTTACAAGAAGACGCTCCGCTGATTGGGGAGGTGCTGGATACTTGCATTTAGCTTTAAAGAACATTTCCCTCTGAAAGAAAATCAAATCCCCTCTAAATGCAAGTCATTACGTTTTCTCTCCTGTCAGGTTGTTTAAAATTCTATTCAGCCGTTCCTTATTCGTAGCTGTTTCTGGGAAACCTGTGTGACACAACCAATATGGCTGCCGGTATATCTTGGGGGGGGGGGGGGCAGAACCCTACCTTTTCTAAACTCCAGCATTGAAAATCTGCCTACATATATATATATGGTTTGCATTAACTTAAAGGGTTATTCCCGTCTGATAATGTGATGGCATGTCACTAGGATATCTGCCATAATATAATAGGTGGGGGTTTATCCGGGACCACCATGAATCACAAGAACTAAGGGACTGAGGTATTATTGTTG
The DNA here is from genome assembly GCF_050947455.1 of Rhinoderma darwinii. NCBI lineage: Eukaryota > Metazoa > Chordata > Amphibia > Anura > Rhinodermatidae > Rhinoderma > Rhinoderma darwinii. Next base: position 99,526,027 of record NC_134695.1, read on the forward strand.
TTGTTGCAGTTGTATTCTTATTCCACTATAGGTGGAACTTTTACGTTAGTTAAATCGGCAGTTGTCTAACAAAGATGGGAGAAGATTTGATTGGAGAGAAGGGTGTTTATCTGACAACAAAGAAGCAAGTTGCATTTATTGACTGTTTGAACCAGGTAGGACAAGATGCTTGGTTTGTTTACACATCTAAATTTAAGCGCCAGGATATATAGCATGGATGCCATTTTGGACTGCATTTAGCGCTCTGTGACAGGGTGATGAGATATCCGTCAGTTGGCGTACTGTGGCGATAGGTCCTAATGTGCGATGAGGAGTGGTATGTAAGGCCCCACTGTGCAGATAGCTAGGCGAAGGGAACATAGAGGAGACGTGGCCCTAAGAAAGTCAGTGAGAAGTGTTCCGGCTGTGGCCAGCAGTAGCACAAGACTAAAGGGAGGGTCGGTCCATTTGTAGGCCTGTAAGGCTCGTGTGCAGTGCAGCCAGCAACTATCAGTCAAAAAGGGGACTAGGCGAAGGGTAAACAGACGCAGTCACCATCTTTGGGCTTAGTAGGCCCAAGCAGATAGCCCTTTTTATAAAGAGGGGCACCCTCGATCCTGTGTCTCCCGGTCACATCAGAACAAGCCAGTCAGGTTTGCACGGGCATAGTTACCAACAGTCCCAAATTTGCAGAGACAGCAAAATAGCAAATTACTGTCCCGGACGCAGACACAATTGAATGTTATGGCAAAGCAGGAAACTATCCGCTCCTTGCTCTGCCATTCACTCCTCTTGGAGCAGAATCCCTGGCCAGAGAGTTGGACAGTGACGTTAAAGAGGCTCTGTCACCAGATTTTGCAACCCCTATCTGCTATTGCAGCAGATCGGCGCTGCAATGTAGATTACAGTAACGTTTTTATTTTTAAAAAACGAGCATTTTTGGCCAAGTTATGACCATTTTTGTAGTTATGCAAATGAGGCTTGCAAAAGTCCAAGTGGGTGTGTTTAAAAGTAAAAGTCCAAGTGGGCGTGTATTATGTGCGTACATCGGCGCGTTTTTAATACTTTTACTAGCTGGGCGTTCTGATGAGAAGTATCATCCACTTCTCTTCAGAACGCCCAGCTTCTGGCAGTGCAGATCTGTGACGTCACTCACAGGTCCTGCATCGTGTCGGACACATCGGCACCAGAGGCTACAGTTGATTCTGCAGCAGCATCAGCGTTTGCAGGTAAGTAGCTACATCGATTTACCTGCTAACGCCGATGCTGCTGCAGAATCATCTGTAGCCTCTGGTGCCGATGTGTCCTTGCTCGTCTGACACGATGCAGGACCTGTGAGTGACGTCACAGCGTGATCTGGCAGAAGCTGGGCGTTCTGAAGATAAGTGGATGATACTTCTCTTCAGAACGCCCAGCTAGTAAAAGTATTAAAAACGCCCCGATGTACGCACATAATACACGCCCACTTGGACTTTTACTTTTAAACACACCCACTTGGACTTTTGCAAGCCTCATTTGCATAACTACAAAAATGGTCATAACTTGGCCAAAAATGCTCGTTTTTAAAAAATAAAAACGTTACTGTAATCTACATTGCAGCACCTATCTGCTGCAATAGCAGATAGGGGCTGCAAAATCTGGTGACAGAGCCTCTTTAAGGAGACGAATCCCCGGCCAGAGCATTGCCAACACTCTGGCCGGGTATTCCGCTCCTAGAGGGAGCCCCTGACATCCCATATCTACAGGGGGGGGTTGTGGCACTATCTATAAGAGAAAGCTGTTTATTATGTCACCATATCGTTTCATTAGCCTCAGTTATACAATCTGTTTTAGTCAGGCCCACTCACCTCACATGAAAACAAAATGACACCTTATTAATTGGTAGAGAAAGAAAGCATGGTGAGTGGGAAGGAGATGTCGGAAAAGAAGTTGGGGGGAAACCACCAAATTGAATCTTTGCCCCGGGTGCTGGAGAACCTAGCTACACCTCTGCTTTATGTGTCAGTAGTATTTGCTCTATTTGTTCAATCTAGTCATACATTGGGCAGGTATAACAACAATGCAAGAATCAGGTTGTGTATGAAGGAAAACTCAGCAGGTCTAAAATGCTTATTATTGCAGAAGGTACCACTATGTATTGCATTGTCGGCCCTTTAACTTTAATAAGTGCCGCCTAACACAATATATTTTGCCGAATGTGTATGCACCAGCAGCTTTAAGAAGCTGATTAGCACTTATGAGGAACACTTATAGAAAAAGGTGTGGTCCTAATAGGTTCCATACCTGCAAGAATGTTTTCGAGACTCATAGTACATCCAATGTTCACAATTTATGATGTATAATGCCAGCGGTTCATGGCAAAGATAAAAATCAGGCCCCTTTCAGCTGCTGCTTGACACCAACACACTACTAACCATCTGCAACAGGAGGCCCTGGTACCACCAAGCAATTTTAAGTACAGTTTTTACTTCCTTGCTTGCTAACATACAAAACCTGTATAGACCACACCCATGTGCAGGTTGTCACCACTTAATGCTTGTCCACATGTAGTGGAATTGCTGCGTATTTTCCATCCAGAATTGCGGACAGAAAATACGCAGCAGAATACAGTAGCAGCAGAGTGGGTGACATTTAACAAATCTCATCCACACGCTGCGTAACACTTCCTTGCAGAAATTCACCTGTGGTGCATATTTTTTGTACCGCAGCATGTCAATTCCTGCTGCGGAAAGTGGACTGAATTGCTGCGTTTTTCAGAGGAGATGTCACCATGTCCCAGCATTGAGAAAAGCTCAGAAAATTCCGCACCATTTTCTGCAGTAAAAAAACGCAGGAAATTGTGCGGTTTTTCCACACTGGAATTTCTGCTGGTTTCTGCGGAATTGCTGCAGAAATTTTCTGCAGTAATTCTGTTACGCGTGGACAAGCCCTAATATGGATGAGACCAACCTGGAATGGGCCCCCCATCTCCATGGGCCCAATAACAGTCACATAGGCTGCCTCTATGGTACGGTCATGCTTGTACATTGCATATACATGTTTATTTAAATTCAAGGTAGCATAGACATAAGCCCAGATTTACTAAGACTGGTATTTCCAGTCTTAAACTGAAGTCTGTTGGAGTAAGATGCGCCAAATTTATTAAAAGGCACATCTTAGGCCGTCTACGTGCCGCAAACGGAAATCTTAGGCATTATAGTAAACCTGTTGGGCCGTGGGTGGACCAGTCCCCTCCCGCTAGGCCCAACTCACTTTTTTTTAAAAGTGTAAAAAGTCACACATGTTTGCGCAAAGAAGGCGTGTGCCAAAATTAATTTCATTAAGAGGCATTTATCGTCTATTGCGCTTTCTGCGAAATCTATACCGACATTGACCATAATTTGTGACTTTTTAATGCCAGGCAGCTTTTTTAAAGGCATTTATAAATTCCCCTCTATTTGTGTGCATTAAGATCAGGGTATATAGCATTCACATAGAGGCTCCTGTATGGAAATAAACAATTCCCGCTATATACAAATAATATATAATAAGATTGAACATAATGCCTCATGGTGGTGAATTGACGGACAAGGAAAGGTATTATTTGGGGCTTTTTATACGATTGCATCCCTGTATAAATACATTGCTGGTGGAATTGTTCTATAATGAAGATGAATCTTTTAAACACACATCCAACCACATCCCGAAAACAAGCATTCACCAAGTGTTATTTAAAAAAAGCAAAAAATGTGATACAAACCAAAATCTATTTTATTCTAATACAACTTCCGAACCTCACACCTTTCAGAAAAAGAGGATTTCGTCTTTAGTTCATTACTCTAAGTTGAGTTACGGATGCTGAAACTTTTTGGAACAAATAATTACTTCATATAGAGCCGCAAGGAGCAGGTCAATTTAAATGAAACACATTTTCCAAGTGACAAAGCCAAATTATTAGGTGCTTGATTAGAAAATCTCTCTGCCTAACACTGCTTTGATATGGAATCTGTCTTTAAAATTCCACATTAGCAGTTATTCAGCATTGTTCCTGAGACCCTACTATGAACAAACAATAGACATGCCCTCTCTCATGGCATCCTGCTCTACCACCTGAATTCGTATTAGCTCTAGAAACTGGTGGCATCTCATTATGCAGATTTGATTACTTATTTAATTCATTCATCCATTAATTACGCAGGAAATGAGATTGAAGTAGGAGACGAAAGTATCAAGCTGCTTGGAAATCAAATAATTTTTTTTCCCTCTAGTTTTCTTTTTCTTCATGTTTGTTTGCAAGGTGGGATGAATATTGTCAACGTTTGATTGGTTTGGTATTATATAATCTCTCATAAAGGGGAAGACAGGGTTATATTTACCATTAAGGTCTGTGCCTAGGGCCAAGGGAGTACGTACAGTAGAGGTAGCCCCTGTGGCTAGTATGGGGCCCGGAGATACTAGATCAGGCTGGCCCCACTTTTTCCATTACCTATGTAAACATTGCAGCACAGTGTCAGCAAACAAGAAAGACGGGACCAGTACAAGGGTTAGTACACCCTACTGTCCTACATGGGATTGAAAGATGGGAAGGCAACTAAACTTTTGTACAGAGCCGTAATAGGGCTGCCATAGAGGTGCATTCAGTTTTCTGTTTCATTCCATAAAAATCCAACAGAAAAAGATTATGGCATGCTCCATCGGACTCCATATGTATTGAGGTATTTTCCTCTAGAAGCATTGCTCCGCCGTAAGTCATAAGCCTTTATTTTGATTTTTTTTTAAAGCGACCCCGTCTTGGATATAATCCCTGTCTAAGTCATCAACTTTCATACAGCACAGTAATGGGAGTATATTCATTACTGCTTATTTTTTCAGTCTTCTCAAAGAATTTGTCTGCTTTAGACTATATATTTTTGTTAGAAGGAGTCCCCAAAATGTGCCAATCATAGGATGTCCCGCTGCTGATCAACAGCAATCTGTAGGGAAACTCAAGAGTTCCGTTTCCCTGCAATGCCACCACAAGGCAAATTATTACATAATCCCAATTGAAATCAATAGGAGTATAAATGTGTTGGGTCCTCCAAGATGAAATTCTCTTTAAAGACATTCTCCACTCAATGAAACCAAGCAGTCAGTGGCGTAACTACCGCTGTAGCAGCCATAGTGGATGCTATGCGGCCCGCGGCATGAGGGGGCCTGTGCCACCCACCGGCACGGGTCACACCCCATGGCCGGAGGCTCCGTTTGCAGCCCCAATGACTGCTCCAGCCACTGAACACTACGGCAGAGCAGGGAGGTACCTCCCTGCTTTGCCATTAAAGGCGTTGTCCCACAAAACACATGTATCCCCTATCCACAGGATAAGGGATACAAGTGTGATCGCTGGGGGTCCGACCTCTGGGACCCGCAGCGATAAGGAGAATGGGGGACCGAAAGTCCCGCAAAGTGCTCCATGAGAAACCTTGGACTTCCAGGGTCTGTGTCCGGCAGCTCCGTAGAAACTAATGGAGCGCCCGTCACGCTTGTGCGCATGCGTTGCCGGCGCTCCTTTCATTTTTATTGAGCTGCCGGACACAGACCCAGAAGTCTAAGGTTTCTCATCGAGCACTTCGGGGGACTTACGATCCCCGGTTCACCTTATCGCTGGGGTCCCAGCGGTTGGATCCCCAGCTATCTCACATGTATCCCCTATCCTGTGGATAGGGGATACATGTGTTTTGTCGCACAACCCATAGGCTATAGGCTGTTTTTTGTTTTTTTTAGGGGGGGTTGGGGCTGTATGGCGTTATCTACAGGGGGCTGTGTGTGCCGTTATCTACAGGGGGGCTGTATGGCATTATCTACAGGGGGCTGTATGGCGTTATCTACAGTGGGGCTGTATGGCGTTATCTAAAGGGGGGCTGTATGGAGCTATCTACAGGGAGGGGGCTGTGTGGCATTATCTACAGGGGAACTGTATGGAGCTATCTACAGGGAGGGGACTGTATTGAGTTATCCACAGGGGGGCTGTATGGCCTTATGTACAGGGTTAGCTGTATGGCGTTATCTACAGGGGGGCTGTATGGCGTTATCTATCGGGGGCCTGTATGACGCTATCTACAGGGAGGGGCTGTATGACGCTAGCTTCGGGGGGATGTATGGCGCTATCTACAAGGGGGCTGTGTGGCACTATCTACAGGGAGGGCTGTATGGCGCTATCTACAGGGAGGGGACTGTATGGCGTTATCTACAGAGGGGGCTGTATGGCGTTATGTACAGGGGGGCTGTATGGCGTTATCTACAGGGTGGGCTGTATGGCGTTATCTACAGGGGGCTGTATGGCGTTATCTACAGGGAGGGGGCTGTATGGCGCTACCTACATGGGGGCTGTATGGTGCTATCTACAGGGGGGCTGTATGGCACTATGTACTGGGAGGGGGCTATATGGCGCTATCTACAAGGGGCTGTATGGCGCTGTCTACAGGGGGGCTGTTTGGCGCTATCTACAGGGGGCTGTATGGCGCTATCTTCAAGTGGGGCTGTATGGTGCCATCCACAAGGGGGCTGTAAGGCGCTATCTACAGGGGGCTGTATGACGCTATCTGCAAGGAGGCTGTATGGAGCTATCTACAGTGGGCTGTATGGCGCTATCTACAGGGTGTGCTGTGTGGCAGAGTCTACAGGGAGGCACTATCCACAGGGGGAGGATTGTGTGGCACCCAGGGGAGGGGGGGCTGTTAAAAGTTTGCTATGTGGCCTAGTCTTTCCTAGTTACGACCCTGCATCTTCTCAGATCTTCTTGTCCAGATAGCATGGACCAGCAGCAGGAGGAAAGCCTTTCTGCATAGTCTCTATGATATATATGTGAACCTCCTAGGTCATCACTTTTTTTGTGGTATGGGGGCAGTTCATTAACAGAAGCTTGTTAATTTCATAGTAACATAGTATATAAAGCTGAAAAAATACATAAGTCCATCTAGTTGAGCCTATTCTTCTGCAATGTTGATCGAGAGGAAGGCAAAAACCATGTGTATGTTTTTGTACTAAAACTCAAGACTCAATTCATACTAGTTATACAGGTGAAAAAGGTAGAAAATGTCCAGAAGGACATACTGTATTAGTCCAATTCTTGTCTGCGTTCTCTTCATTTGTGTGGTGGGGGGGGGGTGATATTTGGGGCTTGTTCTCCCACTAAATGTTATAAATTGTGCTCCACTTGGAGAGCACAACAATGATACTAATGAAGCCTTGTTCGAATTTAACAGCAATTTCTCCAGAATTACTTTTTTGCTCGAGATGCAATGCACAGTTGCCTATTCAGGAAAAAATATATATAATCTCGGACCTAATAACAAGACGCTTTAAAAGGAATAAATCTCTTAACAAACTTTATTGCTGAAAAAAATAAAAGAATTATGAAATCTGCAAATGCCATAAAGGAATAACACTATTACTAATAGCCACAGGATTCTTCATGCCAATCTGGTTCCCACTATACCCTTGTTAGGTTTAGGACATCTTCAGCATTTTGACTGTTGCAGTGCAAGAACTCTCAAGATTCCGCAGAGGGACAAGATTAGCATGTAAGGAAAGAAGTAATTGGAACAGTGTGCAATCTCCAGGGGCTACTGAGCTCAGCAAAGCTAGACCAAGTATCATCTGTTAGTATATAGTAAAATACCAGATACTAGAAGAATCTCCAGGTGCTGGCCAGATGCCGAAATCAACCTAGTGTAAATAGTTGGAACCACAACTGCCCAAATTATCTTAACGGCACCCAATAGGAGGTCCCCAGGAGGAATTGATATGAGGGAGAGCCCCCCCAGAGAAGAACCGTATTGAGCTTTTTTTTGCACCTCAGGATATAAATAAATAATGAGCCAAATAGAAAAAAATGTATCAATAGTGTTTATAGTGTCAGGATAATAACCAAATGCAAATCAGATACTCAAGACAGGGAATTAGAGCCAATCAATTCTCCAATTTTCGAATGCGGTCTGAATTTCCCAAACATTTTGGTTTCTATGATTTTCAAATCTTTTGGGGTTCACGGCGCAGGAATCGTGGCAAAAAAACAGCCGTTGGTAAGCACTGAACACCATTTTATAGATTACAAAAATGAACACATGAACTTGGGCGGTCTTTTCCATAATGCTTTGCAGGCAGCCTTCCCAAAATGCACTGTGGCTATCCTTGCCTCTATCCATATATGTTGCTGTCTCTTTGACATTACTGATGCTGACTTGGGGTTAAAGAGCTTGAAAGGGGTTGGATACAGTCCTAGAAAACATAAAAAAGCCAGACACTAGATTTCAGGGTATTTGGGGCACTTGCCATTTGCGGTGAATTTTTTTTCGGATCGAATCAGATCTGAAACCAATTTTGGGAAATTTGCTAATTTCTACCATGAAAATGCCAAGATTGTAATGCAAAATCATGCCTGGTTTTTGCTTCATAGTGATACATGGTATAGAGGGAGGTCATGCTGTTTCTCTTGTGAGACTCATCAAGATAGGCTGTGCCACCAAACTGTACCTTGCTCAGTGTCAATTGATTAAATTTAAAGGAGTACGCCAGTGAAAACCATAGTTTTACATGGAAATTCTCACTTATAATCATGATAGCTGATGCCAGTGTTGTATTTTTTAAGTTTCTAAACAATACAATACCAGGCAAAATGTGCCTATAGCATTGCATCGCAACAATCCACAAATCTTCTCAGTCCAGCATATTCTGTTCTTGTCAATTAATCTCCTACAGACTGTTTCCGTAGATGATGTAAAGCTGTTGGCAAACAATCATCTCTGTCCCTCCCTGCAGTGGACTGAAGTTTGCACACTGCCTGTGACATGCATGCTGCTGCACAGGGCACTGTCTGTGGCCTCTCCTGTGTGTAGACCTACATCTGTAACTTACTATCATCCTGCTTACAGTTTTGAATTATCTAGATACTGCTAGCTTCTGATAGATATGATCTGGCTACACCTCTCTATGTGATGCTTCAAAAAAGGCATCATGGGTCATGTACTTACCAGAGCTGCTGCTCCAAACAGTGATTTCTACAGTAAAAATATTTGACTAACCCTGGATTCTCCTTTTCTAAAAAATAGTTTAGAGGTGTCATAAGGGAAAATAGAGGAGCACTTTTATAATGTGGGCTGCGCAGGGGTTGGTATGATTTAATGAAGGAGTTCATCTTCAAGACTAAAGGCAGGAATGAGGATGAGTGGACTCTTAGGCCTTGTCCTGATTTTACATCCGCCACATCACCATGTAAGACTACTGAAATAATCTCAGGAGATAGTCTGGCCCAAACCAATTCCAGGAGTTGTTGGAATTTGATCCCTATTGTGTCTATTCCCCTGGGTCGGCCACAAAAAGCCTAAATGGCCCATCAAACAGAATCTGGAATGCTGACCTTCTTAGCAACGAATGGACTCGGCCTTCATAGAATATGCGTAGAAAATCTTGACCAATTTTCCACAGTTACAGTTGTTTTTTTTATCTATTACAACAGAACGCCTTGTTTGCAAAATGTTTATTGATTTTCTACGCATTTCAGGCAAGTATAAAAAAAAAACAGATTCTTCACATTGTGGACATTATAACAAAAGACTATAAGTCATTTTCACAGTTATTATATAGCTTTAAAAAGCATAGACACAATGATATTAAGCTAATTGAAATCCCATCTCTAGTGATTCCAGGTTGGAAACCAATTACCTAAATAAATACAGGAAGCAAAGTGTGAGACGGAGCCGGTTCTTTACCTATTCCCTGACTATGCACACAACACATGAATCATATAATATTATTGCACTTGGTGTAAAATATATTATTAATCTTGTCTCCATGATTATTTCTATGTTGTCTCTTAGATTATGTTCCTACCTTTATGGAGATTGATCCACTTCTATAGCTGCACTAAGCAGCCATCAACATTGCTGCCAGGTTTACTGCTGGTTAAGTGTCTTAAAGGGGTTGTCCGAGATAAAATGTATATGTGTTAATGCATGTAATTTATTAAAATACATTTGTAATATACTTACATTTTCCAAATTGGCCCCGTTTCCAGATGCTGCCGTGGGGTACTTGACGGGTGACATCACTCTCTGGCCGCTTTGTTGATCTTCAATTCTTTTCCGGGTATACGACACGTCTTTTGTGACGTGCCGTGTATGGGTTATTCTGCTGTACAGCCATAACGTGCATGTGCGGTCCCTGCTGTTCTCGCGGTCCCTGCAATTCTCGAGATAACAGCAATGACCACGCATGCGCATTACAACAGAACAGCCCATACACGGAACGTCACAAGTGACGTGTCATATACCCAGAAAATGATTGAAGATCAACACAGCGGCCAGAGAGTGACGTCACCCGTCAAGTACCCCACAGCAGCATCTGGAAACGGGGCCAATTTGGAAAATGTAAGTATATTATCAATGTATTTACAGTAATAAATTACAAACATTAACACAGTAATTTTATCTCGGAAAACCCCTTTTAGGTATAGTTTGAAGCTCCTGAACTCCAACGTGAAAGCTATGCCTGGCTTCAATATTAATGAAATTGTATAAACTTTACCTGCATTCTACCTGTGGACCCCTCAGTGAATAGGAGCTTACAGCTCTATAGCTATGCCACCTGCCCTATGCCCTAGAGTCTCTTTCTCTGGAGGACCCAGCAGGTCCATACATTACACAGATAATCCATTGATTTCAATTTGAACTACGTAATGCTTCATTTTCCCTGGGGTGGCGCTGCAGAGAAATTAAACACTTGCTGCCGGGTTCACCCACAGATTTCAGCTGAATGTTGGGGATTCCAGCAGCGGAATACCTTGTAATGCACTTATTTTTGGGGACTCTTCTCATAAAAAAATATTATCTAGATCGGACAAACCATTTAACAATTAACCTGTTGCCTATATAAACACATACAGCAGCCTCCACAATAGAGATGCGTTTTAATTAAACTGAAACAACACAATTAGCATGATGTGTCACTTGACTTGTGACAGACCGTCATTTGATGTTGTTATTGTTAGAGCGCCCCATGGACAAGTCTTGTTAGCCGCCATTACAGCTTCCATGAGGGTTGTCACCCAATATTGTTTTGTTTTTTTTTTAAAAAGCAATAAATCCCAGTACACCATTTCACTGCATACTGTAACTAGACTGAATTTCCATTTGGCCCTCTATGAAAGCTTTAACTAGGAGATTTAAAAGAAGCCATATTTGTTAGACATAGATGTTAGATAGATAGATAGATAGATAGATAGATAGATAGATAGATAGATAGATAGATAGATAGATAGATAGATAGATAGATAGATAGATAGATAGATAGATAGATAGATATGTGATAGATAGATAGATAGATAGATAGATAGATAGATAGATAGATAGATAGATAGATAGATAGATAGATAGATAGATAGATAGATAGATAGATAGATAGATAGATAGATAGATATGAGATAGATAGATAGATAGATATGAGATAGATAGATAGATAGATAGATAGATAGATAGATAGATAGATAGATAGATAGATAGATAGATAGATAGATAGATAGATAGATAGATAGATAGATAGATAGATAGATAGATAGATAGATAGATAGATATGAGATAGATATGAGATAGATAGATAGATAGATAGATAGATAGATAGATAGATAGATAGATAGATAGATAGATAGATAGATAGATAGATGATAGATAAAGAGGGAGACGATAGGTATTTTTTCTAGACCGTTAGAAGATTTTCCATACCATTTAGCTGTGGAATTTCTGGAACACTTTATTCAGATGATTAGATTAAATCTTGCTGGTCTTCAAGGGGTTAATGCTTGAGGCAAATGCATTTAAAATTCCAAGAGATACATTTATCAAATTGGTTCACTTTTTAAGGGAAATAAACAAATCAATTTCTGTGTCACAAAAGCGTTATCATCTCTTTCATCTACAATGTCCATAACAGTTAAGACTTGGAATTGCAACGTTTGCCCAGGCTGAATACAAAATCTTTTTTTATAAACTCTCATTCTCTGACCTGAACATTCAGAATGTGTAATGAGGTTTCTGCATATCTCAAGCCAATGAGCATGTGTTATCAGCATTCAGCGCAGATCGAGCGGCGAAACCGTATTATGTGATCGAGGTTTTATTTGCATGCAGCATATCTGAAATTCCATCACATTGTTTATTCTATGTGACAGATCACAAATCCACAAATAAGGTAGAACTTTTCGATTTTTATATTAATGAAACAATATTATAATAAATATTATTACCATGAAATTAATCTAATCATAATTTCCTAATCGGTCCAATCATTCTCTTTTAGTTTTCTAAAAGTTCATATTATACTAGAGTTCTGTGATGGTAACAAGGGCTGGATTGTGAGACTTTCTGGATTATTAAATGACAGTTTTAAGGAATTTTACTGTACATTATATTATACAATACACCTAAAACATGCTGGATCAAGAGAACACATACCATAGAGATAGTCCATGTGGTGGACTTTCCCAGCTCAGGTTTTCTCCTATGGAATGTTTTAACTTGTCCTTCTTTACATGGTCTGAAACATTAGCAATCAAGAGAGGAGAAAACCAGACGAGGGGAGACCTCCAACAAAATAGATTTTTAGCTAGCCTCTTTACCCAGGGCAAATATTTAATTTGCTAGCTAAGCCCTGTATCTAATTACCCGGCCTTGGCTTGTAGGCAACACGGGAGGAGTGTGCTGTGCCTGCAGAGAGAAGAGATGGCCAGACAATGCAATCTGCTGATCATCACCAGCGCTGCCGACCTGCTGAGGAATCCTAAAGTCTAACCGCCTGCACAGCCTGCCCCTGTGGCAACACTTAGGGAATCACTGTGTATTTACTATTACTAGGTTATGCTGGGACTTGTAATTCCTCAGTGCTCCACTGTGTATTTATTTATTTCAAGGTTATTCGTTGACTTGCGGTACCTTAGTTTTCCGCTGTGTATCTATTACTAGGTTATGCTGTGACTAGTGGTACCTCAGTGCTCCACTGTGTATCTATTACTACATTATGCTGTGACTTGTGGTACCTTAGTGTTCCACTGTGTATCTATTACTACTTCTTCACTGTGTATCTATTACTAGGTTATGCTGTGACATGTGGTACCTCAATTCTCCACTGTGTATCTATTACTACATTATGCTGTGACTCGTGGTACCTTAGTGCTCCACTGTGTATTTATTACTAGGTTATGCTGTGACTTGTGGTACCTTAGTGCTCCACTCTGTATCTATTACTACTTCTTCACTGTGTATCTATTACTAGGTTATGCTGTGACTTATGGTACTTCAGTGCTCCACTGTGTATCTATTACTACATTATGCTGTGTCTCGTGGTACCTTAGTGCTCCACTGTGTATCTATTACTAGGTTATGCTGTGATTTATAGTGTCTCAGTGTTCCAGTATATCATTCTATTGTAGGTTTATTTTACAAAATTGAGTAGGTGGACAAATAATGATGAACTATGATGAACTAATTGGACACTTGTATTGACAACAATGATATACCAGATATAAGTGTCAAGTAATACTCTGTGTGAAGCCATAACCTTCAAAAACACCCCTTTTAAACTCAACCAATATTTTTGGGTGGAAAAAGTGGCAAGTGGGCCATGTGCTTTAAAATGCACGGGCTGAATTTCCATCTCACTCCGGCCCTGCAGCAACACTCTCTTCTATAAAGGATGAGTAGTGGGGTAGATGAACAAACATTGGGCCCTCTTGGACCCTGAATGGTGGGCACGTGATGGTATGATCCAATACATGGAAGGGACCCTATTTTAAAAATTGCTATAGGGCACAGTCTTCTTTATGTATACCCCTTTGCTGGATCATTAAGTATTTGGGATTACTGGATGTTCATAGAAGAGTAAATAAAACATAAATGTAAGAGTTCCTGAGTACCTTAGAGTTCTGCGTCTGAAAAAAGTGCCATCTGAATTCCCAGACTGCTTTATTTCAGATTAAGGGTCAGTTCACACTGTTTTTTGGCGCTGACTTTGACACGGAAACTGCGTTGGACTCAATGCCAAAACATTCGAAATCACAGCCCATTGATTTCAATGGGAGGCAGGGGGGGGGGGGTTCTTTTTCTAGGCGGCTTTTGGCTGCTCGCGCGGAAAAACAGCAGCATGTCCTTTCCTGCCGTGGTTTCCGCCTCTGACCTCCCATTGAAATCAATGGTTTTTTTGCAGCATTTCTCGCGGTCCTTGCATTAGCTTCATTTGCCGTGGATGAAAAACACCGCGAAGAAAGGCGGAAAAATATGTGTAGACAGTTCAAAATCTGCCTCAAAATTCCTGAAGGCCATTTGCCCTTTAGGCCAAGGGCCTAAAGGAATTTCCTGTGTTTAAATGTATACTTTTTATTTATATTTATTTGCAATTTATACCATGCATAATGTTTATATTTATAACTAAGATATTTATATAATACAATTTAATGGAGAATTTCCGTTATATAAATAATACCTGTATAATCAATATGTTGCTTTTCTGTCCAGGGGTGCTTCATGTCAGCCGAGCTGCTGCAGAACCTCCCTCTGAGAAGGATATGACAGTATCAGATAATTATGGGAGAAACTAAATTGGAATAAAGTCTTAGAAAAGAACGAAATAATTTATTTTAAGGAGCTATTTGTTTTTTAATGTGTGGCACCTGAATTATACACAGCTTGTTGGGTCATCTATCAAAAACATACATATTGATGAATTATTTCACTTTATAGACATTTCACTTAATTTACGAGTTTCTTGAAAAACTGCTGGAAGTTTCCAGATAATTAGTTTTTTTTCCTTTTTTCTATTTCCATAGTATTTAAATGTACTTGAAATATACGATTCGTCACCAGGTAAAATCTTTCAACAATGGCGCCACCCGTCAGCAACGGCTCCAGAGAATTTAACTCTGATTGATGGCAGGTCAACTGGAATTGGCTGGCAGAATTTCCAATTTTCTTTTGGGAAATTGCTCATTTCTCGAAGTCTATTCCTATTTTTACAAGTGGACAGCAGGCTGAGATTATACATTACTATGTGTCCAACTATAAAATTGTGATGGATGGCTCCATGGCGAGAGAAAGAGTTAAATGCTTAATTTAGACTTCTTTCCACAGAAATAAAAATATCAAATGGTAGAAATGTAATGGATATATTTGTATTCCTGCTTGAAGAGTTAAGATAGAGTAAAGACAGGCACTCCTAGCAAATAAAACTTGACCCGGAGCGTATAATAATGTGGGTAATGCAATATGTTGATTTTTAAAGTAGACGCGTTGCCTACAGGCTGTGAAGTAAGCCATTTTAACAGCTATACCAATATGTATGAGATCGCAGACTGCAGACAATGGAATACACCTAAAACCATAGTCTCCTACTAGTGATTCATTTCATGATACACTACCGTTCAAAAGTTTGGGGTCACCCAGACAATTTTGTGTTTTCCATGAAAAGTCACACTTATATTTATCAAATGAGTTGCAAAATGACTAGAAAATATAGTCAAGACATTGACAAGGTTCGAAATAATGATTTTTATTTGAAATAATAATTTTCTCCTTCAAACTTTGCTTACGTCAAAAAATGCTCCATTTGCAGCAATTACAGCATTGCAGACCTTTGGCATTCTAGCTGTTAATTTACTGAGGTAATCGGGAGAAATTTCACCCCATGCTTCCAGAAGCCCCTCCCACAAGTTGGATTGGCTTGATGGGCACTTCTTGCGTACCATACGGTCAAGCTGCTCCAACAACAGCTCTATGGGGTTGAGATCTGGTGACTGTGCTGGCCACTCCATTACAGATAGAATACCAGCTGCCTGCTTCTTCCCTAAATAGTTCTTGCATAATTTGGAGGTGTGCTTTGGGTCATTGTCCTGTTGTAGGATGACATTGGCTCCAATCAAGCGCTGTCCACAGGTTATGGCATGGCGTTGCAAAATGGAGTGATAGCCTTCCTTATTCAAAATCCCTTTTACCTTGTACAAATCTCCCACTTTACCAGCACCAAAGCAACCCCAGACTATCACATTACCTCCACCATGCTTGACAGATGGCGTCAGGCACTTTTCCAGCATCTTTTCAGTTGTTCTGCGTCTCACAAATGTTCTTCTGTGTGACCCAAACACCTCAAACTTCGATTCGTCTGTCCATAACACTTTTTTCCAATCTTCCTCTGTCCAATGTCTGTGTGCTTTTGCCCATATTAATATTTTCCTTTTATTAGCCAGTCTCAGATATGGCTTTTTCTTTGCCACCCTGCCCTGAAGGCCAGCATCCCGTAGACGTTCACACTGGCGTTTTGCGGGTACTATTTAATGAAGCTGCCAGTTGAGGACCTGTGAGGCATCTATTTCTCAAACTAGAGACTCTAATGTACTTGTCTTGTTGCTCAGTTGTGCAGCGGGGCCTCCCACTTCTCTTTCCACTCTGGTTAGAGCCTGTTTGTGCTGTCCTCTGAAGGGAGTAGTACACACCGTTGTAGGAAATTTTCAGTTTCTTGGCAATTTCTCGCATGGAATAGCCTTCATTTCTAAGAACAAGAATAGACTGTCGAGTTTCACATGAAAGATCTCTTTTTCTAGCCATTTTGAGAGTTTAATCGAACCCACAAATGTAATGCTCCAGATTCTCAACTAGCTCAAAGGAAGGTCAGTTTTATAGCTCCTCTAAACAGCAAAACTGTTTACAGCGGTTCTAACATAATTGCACAAGGGTTTTCAAGTGTTTTCTAATCATCCATTAGCCTTCTAACACAGTTAGCAAACACAATGTACCATTAGAACACTGGAGTGACGGTTGCTGGAAATGGGCCTCTATACACCTATGTAGCTATTGCATTAAAAACCAGATGTTTTCAAAAAATAATGAATATCTGTATAATTTCGTCAATAGGAACACCACTACCATAATCCTGGTGGTAGTCATTTTGACCAATTTCATCATGATTTTCGACTCCTGCTTATCCAATATGGGGGAAGTGGTAGTCTGATACTCCCTACACTGCTCTGATGCCTGTAATTAGTAAACGGAGCAGACAGGTACAGCTAGTGACATCACTCACCATCATCGGTCATTCCTTTACAGCTGCCTCCTGAAGCTGGGAGCTGGAAGTGGAGCAACAGGGAATGGGAAGAGTGACTTTAGTCTGTGGTGGATCCCCTTTAAATAGTACCTGAACACTTATACACTCTGCCTTTGTAGATCCCCTGTAAACTTGATAGCAAATAAAACATTAGCATTGACTGATGCATAACAAAAGTTCTACAAGAACAAAACCAGATGTGATGTTTATGCCAAAGCAAAGTTGTTGTGAGACATTAATAAATCCCATCCAATTTCTCTATTATCCTCTAGCATGTGAAGCCATTCAAGTATCACAAGGGACAGCACATAGTGCTGCGGGCCAGGAGTTACAATAATTCTGAGAATCTTATAATAGCACTCGTTGTTTCTTAACAGTGAATATTGCATTTGATAGTGTATGAGATGCTGCAATAAATTTACTACAGGTGCAGCATAAGCTTTGAAGGAAATAAACAAGATGTATGGTTTGTACACATGAGAATGTCACTGCGTAGGATTATTCCCAAGCAGAACCTCAATAAAATTAGGTTCCTTACTCTGCAGCTTTCATGTTTAAATTTTAATTAGCCCTGTTTATCAAATTTTGCACAAAATGAGTTTATGGCGTTAAATCTTCAGTGCTTAAGACGTCCCGGTAGAACAAGAAAATAATGTGAATTTGTGACCCCCGCTGTTTCTTTTGATATCCTTTCCCAATCTGTTATAGATATTATGACATTACACGGTCGAGCCTTCCATTAATATTGCTTCTTTCGTGCTGCTATCATCTATTATCTAATACATTTTATGGGAGGGTTAATTAATCTTTCTCTCTGTTTTGCAAAAGCCGTTTTCCTACTTACTTGGAGTATTGATTTTAGATGTTTCTAAGCCATATTTTTTAGATCATATATTATCAGCTGCTTCATGGAATCTCAATCTGTACATTGGAAGCAAAGTTGTGATCATTCTGTATAAACGTAATTGCTATATGATAAGTAAATGCAGGATCTCAGGTGCAAAGGGTAATGGAGGGAAGCAAGGAAACCTTCAAGAGGGACTCCCTAAAGTTAGTCATGAATATAAAATATTTATAGGCAGATCCCTATGGTTTCAGTAGGATCATAGGACAATAAAATGTATATGGGACCTACTGTATGTGTACCATTGGGGGGAAACCAGGGCAATTAAAAAAAGACACACACTGGAAAGTGCGCCAAACAAGGGGAGGAGAAAGTGCAGGTAGAGAGAACTTTCTCAATTGGTTGTGATGGGTATGGGGGCACAACAACCAAAACACTTTAGAACATGATACTGCCACTACCAGGCTCCAGCTAAGACTATGTTCAGATGTGGCAGATTTATTGCAGAAATTTCCGTGACTGAAAATGAGTTCCATACATCTGAATGTGGTTGTTTCAGCAGCCTGTGCATGCATTTCAGCAAACTCCATTCAGATGAATGGGACAATTACAGAATTAAAATCTTCTGGACGTTAATATAGCCGACAGAATCCAGTGGAGAGCAGAACACTTGGAAGTTAAAGAGGTTCCGGAATGATGTAAATGCACACCATCCAACCATAACATTGGGTATGCTTACAACCTATGCACCCCTTATAGCTACACCCTGGTCAGGAAATCAAATAATCTAGGTTATTATAGAACTTTACTACATTTTGTAACGCATTAAGTCCTACTTTCCTTTTTTTGGACTGATTTTGAGTAACATGAAGTCTCTTTTGTTTCCCTCTATGTGGGTGTTAGCGGTTCACGGTGAAGAGCCCTTTAACAGGTCTACATTATCATCTCTATTATGATTTTTTCTTTTGGATAACGTTTATTACTGAGGACAATATTCACGCAGGAAATACTTTTTCAGCTAGCGAAAACCTTATAGACTTTCTAATGAATGCATAGAAAGTTCTATTTATTGTAGTTGTATACACTTTTACATCTTTTCTCCGAGCACTTGACATAACCTTGAAAATAATGTGAGTCTGATTAACATTCTTCATTCCCGACTTTGGTTTCCCGTTTTCTTTACATTATATCAATATGAGTAGAGAGTTTTTTTCACGTCTTATGGGGGAATGGAAACAAGCATAGAATACAAAGGGCTATTAAGACCTGCTGATTTCAAGTATAGTCATTATCAATTGGTATAATTTTCCAGAACAAAGAATGTGGATTTTAATCATACGAGAAGTGTGAATCATGAAGTGAGTAGAAAGAGTTCAATCCACAAAAACAGAAATGAACAGTGTGTGTCAGTGATTTCCATTGTTTGCGACTACAAATAAATTGTGAACGTACAATAGACAAATACAATCCCATCTTTCTTAAAGGGTACCACTACTTTATAAACAAATTACACGTATTGTAAGTTTTGTCTATAATAAATAATATTGTAATGTATGTTATTTAACTTTTATGCTTTCTATTTTCATTGGTGGGCCACATGGTGTGAAGATAAACTTCTCCCCCATAACTACAGGTAGCCCACAAGTCTGATTGTTTATTGTGCAAGTATTAATCATAAAGGGAATGTCACTTTTGGGGCTAAAAGTGGTGGGGTCCCATGATTCAATATTAAATTTTTCTGTTAGAGCTCAAAAAATATAAAACACTTTCAATTGTAATAATTAAAAATATATATTCCTATAGTTAATGTTGTTAGATACTGTACATGGTATGGCGCCCAGTGATGTCCTATTATTTGTTCTAAGAATGTCCAACTAATGTGTCCAGTTCTGATGATAAACCGCTTCTAGTGCACCGTCTGCACAATAGCAGGAATCACTCCATCACCTGTGTTCAAGAGGATCTGGTCGGTGGTACTGAGCTACTGAGCATGTGCGTCCAATGGCACCGGACATATTAGCTGGTCGTTCTGAGAGTGAAATCAATAGAACACCAGGGGCGCAATGACAAGTGAGCAAGTTAAAGATGGGCCTTGATGCCTTTCTTGAAAAATATAATACTACAGGTTATGAGTACTAGAGATGAGATGAGACGTTGATCCAGGGATTTATTCTGATTGACGTATTTGGAGTCGGGGAGAACTTTTTCCCTAATGAGGCAATAAGCATCCAACTCATGGGGGTTTTTGACTTCCCAATGGATCCGCACGGTAGGATTATAGGTTGGACTTGATGGACCTAAATAACATCTCTCCACATACTATATAGCTTTATCCTCAGACATGGTCTGAAAACCACACATCTCCCAGTTCATAGACCAGTATCTGCCTAAACATTGCCTGAATCACATCATATGTTATGCCCATACATGGAATTATTATTAAACCAATATCACACCGTTTATGACCTGATTAGAAATCTGATATCTACCCAAACATACAGGGTTGGTTTTATAGAAAATGGGGTCCAGGGAAACTAGGGCCACCCATTGGCAATTTTTAAACAGTTTTTTCTAGTAATTTTAGCCACCATTATACTGTCATGCAGCAAACGCTTGTTCATCGTCTGATCTACTCGTTTATACGGCCAATAAAATTGGCGCTAGTCGGCAGCACATCTCCCTGTGTAAACAGGGGAGATGTACTGCCGACATGATGGAAATGTATGGGGACTAACGATTGTAGCAACGATCGCTTGTCCCCATACATAACCGATCATTGCTTCTTGTGAAAGGAGCAAGCAAGTGCCGATCAACGAGCTGTCTCGTCAATCAGCGCTTGTTTTCACGGCCTAGATTGCGTAGTGTAAAAAGACCCGTATTCTCAACTCAATATCTACAAATACACAACCCAATTCTGAACCCAATATCTATGTTTATATCTATCGACAAAATGTCTTTTCACATGGTTTGACAGGCCCACCAGTATACCAGAGTAACTTCCAGTGGGCTCAGGCGTTAACATAACAATGAGTCCAGCAGAAGACAGATGGATTTGAAGATGACTTTGGAGCGAATCACTTGTCACTATTGACTATTTCTTATGGGATCATTCACAAATAACCTATTAGACCTTCTTGATGATATGTCCTGTGTGTACCACAATAACAAAAAAAGATAATGTTGCGACTTGCATATATTCTATCTAGATGAAGGGTGGCCCTCAGAATAATTTCATCTGGTGGGTCCAAGATACCCCAGTCCGATCCATCTCTCCATACACATCTCCCCATACACAACCTAATTGTCTTGCTGCTCTGTATCTATTTTTGGCCTCATCCCAGGTAGGAAACTCAGACTGAGAAATTGTGTTGTAGATTCCAAACTTATGGCTGACCGACTGAGCCAAATTTGAAAAGATTTAATTGGATTCATATGAATCAATCAACATATATAAAAATAATCATCCTACAAAATAATAACGCGCTGATAGTCAAATGTGTCAACACATCCACAGTACCCACAAGGACTGTTGTAATGAAGAGATTGACTAACGGTGCATCACTCGACACATAAATGACTGCATATCTGAATCAGATCCCAGCATGAGGAACATGTCGCTTTATGTCATAAACCCTTGCACAGAGGGATCATAATTATGTTACATCTGTTTCCCATGTATCATTGAAAAGATGATATTTGTCACATTTAATGCATTCCAAAAAAAATAAAAAAAATTTGGATAACAAATGTATCTTTAATAAAGCCTGGTAGATGCCAATAGTAATTAGGCATTGTCCTACCGAACTTTTCGTTACATACTCATTTTCATAACTTATTGATGCATACAATTAGCAAAGTTTTTACAGTAGACATTATTAGGATGACTGTGCCAAACGAGTGATCAATTAACATCCCTAATCCCATTATGTTAACATTTAATTGATATCTAATTAACTTGCATGGGGATTTCAATACATGGTAATTTAAAAATGTACACTTCCTTTCAAGGTTAATGTACTAATTGGAATCAAATTGAACATTGCTTGCTATAGTAGTTTCAAAGTAATTATGTGACTATTAGATTTATCCCTCAAATGCTTAGTAAGTTATCATTTAACAATTAATTTATACAATTAAAAGGAGCAATTTTGTTGCCAACCCAAAAGATCCGTTTTAAAGGGATTATCAAACTTTTGCTAGTGACACAGAGGATGTGCCATGGATGTTACAAATCAAATGTAAAGTCAATTTAATTACTGAGGAAATAACATTTTAGTGGGATTCATCAATATTCCCCCATTAAATGATGTCATATATTAAGTGGTAAATTGATCGTTCTAATAAATATTTTAAAATTACAATTGCAATAGCGGTAATATTTTAGTGGAATGAATCGTCCAAGCAATAAACAATACCCATTAAAACATAATTGCAAATAAAATGGAAATAATTAAGAAAGTCACATGGTGCCGCGAGTCTGGCGCCGAGCACTATGTGGAATAGGATCTGGATTTAAAATCGTAATTATTTTTATTTTATAAGAGATCTTATTAGAAAATAACACATTTATTAAGGCCATCACGGTATCAAGAAAAACAAATCTGCCGTAACAATTTCAATCAATTACAACTTGTTACTAGTTTATTATATAATTAATAGACCTAGGTTTGACCATATAAAATGTATTTATGAGGGTTGAGCCGTATTTTCTCTTTACATTATAATTTAATAGATATTAAAATACAATGAAGTTTCATTTCACTGTTATGTTACAGTCATTTACGATTTATTTTTTTATGAAATAATTTCTAGCAAATATTATCATTTAATAAGTTTTTTTTAAATTATTTTATATTTATTTATTGAATTAACTTTTTTTTATTCACAGATACATTGTGTGAGCTGTACAGAAGCAGGAAAAACTCAAAGAGATTGTCTGAGATAAGAAAAAAAAAGTCTGATTTCAGAGACTGCGCCATTCTTGTCAATGAGTTATACCTGGTATTGCAGATTATCCTAATTTAAGTGAATGAACCTGAACCACAATATTAGACAAAGCCCATAGACAAGAGTTGCACGGTTTCTAGAAAGAAATCAGACTGTTTAAAAGGCATTGGCCACCTTTACTTATAGTTATATAGAATTTTCAGGCAGCACACACTTCTACTTCTGCTTCTTAGGCAGGATTTGGCTTTTGAGCATGCACTAAAAAAAAACTACAAATCCCAGCATCCTCTGGGAGGTCTGGAGCATGAGCATTGAGAGTAGATGAGCCAGCGCTGGTACTATTGATACTCTCTAGCCGAGAGAGCCAGAACTCAGAAGGGGGCAGGCTTAGAAATGGAGCAAACAGAACATGAGCTTGATGACGCACCGACACAAAACGGAAGTGAGAGCAAGCCACGTGGGACTGTGTCAACGCGTCATAACCTGGGAGAAAATGACAGGGCTTTCAATTTGATACAGACGTGCTTCTAGCTAGCCTTGACGTTGCGTTAGAAGCGTTCTAGTTAGGCTAAATGTTGAGGCTAGCTAGAACCTTGTATAGCTCCATAACCCATGGGATTTGAAGTATTTCCTAAATTCTAGGGGCACTCAATATTCCAATCACAACTAATTTGTTGAGACTTCTCAAATTTGTACTGGAGTACAACTCCTTTGTTTTTGACAGAAAATTCTTCCACCAGCTCAGAGGAGCGGCTATGGGCAGCCCATGTGCACCAACTTTCACCAATCTCTATCTGGGCTGGTAGGAAAAGGAGTTTGTGTTCCAGGATTCAATCAAACAATTTACTTCTAACATCATACTATGGGTAAGATTTATTGATGACGTGCTGGTGTTTTGGAAGGCCTCTAAATCTGACTATGGTGAATTTGTGAAAAGCGTAATGTCAATGATTTGGGCCTTTGTTTTATATCAGAGGTTCAGGAGGAGAAAATCTAATTTCTGGACATAGTGATAAGCAAATCGGATTCAGGCAGGTTAAATATGCAGATACATAGGAAGACAACTGCCACAAATACTTTGCTGAGATGGGATAGTCGTCATCCTAAGTCCCTTCGTAAAGAGTTACCAAAGGGACAATACTTGCGTACTGGGAGAAACTGTTCTGATTTTTCTGATTATCAGAGAGCAGCGTCAGAACTAAAACAGAGATTTAATAAAGGCTCATCAGCGCGCTCTCTCTACCAACAGAAATTACCTGTTGATTCTGAGGGTCTGGGAGACACAAGATATGGGTCTAAGGATCTCAGGGACCTATTGCTCCTAATACCAGCAAATTTGACAAATACTCAATACCTCCAGCGGGATTTTAACCCCTTCCCGTTCGTAACAACTTTCAGATTTTTTGTTTTTTCCTCCCCACCTTCCAAAAGCCATAACTTTTTCATTTTTCCGTCAATATAGTCCCATGAGGGCTTGATTTTTGCGGGACGAGTTGCAGTTTTTCGTAGCACCATTTATTGTGCCATATAATGTACTAAGAAATGGGAAAAAAATATTTGTGCGGTAGAAAATGAAAAAAACTGCGATTCCGCAATTGCTTTTTGCGCTTCTTATTTATGGAATTCACTGTCAAATTAAAACATGTTAACTTTATTCTGTGGGTCAATACAATTATGGCGATACCAAATATATATTGTTTTTTCTATGTTTTACTACTTATACCAGGAAAAAGCTGAGTGTAAAAAATAAATTTATTTTGTGTCACCAAATTCTGGGAGCCATAACGTTTTTATTTTTCCATCAATTAAGTGGTATGAGGGCTTATTTTTTTGCGGGATAATCTGTATTTTTTAATGCTACCATTTTGGGGTTCATGCGAGGTTTTGATCACTTTTTATTCCATTTTTGGTGGAAGATGAGGTGACCAAAAAATAGCGATTCTGGCATTTAAATTTATTTTTTTATGTCGTACACCATGCGGGTTAAATAATGATATATTGTAATAGTTCCGACTTTTACGGATGCGGCGATACCAATTATGTTTTTTTGAACTTTTAATATTTTTATTTTTTTTTACAGAAAAAAAACCCTATATTTTACTCATTTTTACTTTTTTCATTAGTCCCCCAAGGGGACTTCAACCAGAGATCGTTGGATCGCTTGCACTATATTCTGCAATACTGATATATTGCAGTATATCGTCTTTCTGACAGGCCTCCAGGCAGCCATAGCAACTATCGCTACCCCTGCTAGAAAGGCCGCCCCCTTTTTCTAACGATTTAAATGCCGCTGTAGCTATTCACCACGGCATTTAACGGTTTAAATGAGCGGGATCCCGCTCATTACTGTGAAGTGTCGGCTGTAACAGCCGACACCCGCATTGTATGGAGCGGGCTCAGCCTGTGAGCACGCTCCATACTTTCCCTACCCAGCTATGACGTAGCCATTTGTCAAATGTCGGGAAGGGGTAAAAAGCCGATCCAGATATAGGGGAATTATTGGACGAGAATCTGGCAATAACGTATCGTAGAGGACGAAGTTTAAAGGACCGACTAGTACATAGCCAGATGCCACCAGCGATTGAACAGACATGGTTACCGAGGGCCCCAACAGGGACATACTGTAGTGGGATATGTAAAGCCTGTAAATCGATAACGGTTGGTAAGACTTTCTCTAACACAGTTTTGGGTCATACATATAAAAACTATGATTTCATTACATGCAAGACCCAAGGTGTCATATATTTGATGACGTGCAGCTGTGGGGTTCAGTACGTGGGTAAAACCATGAGGGAATTCTGCAGACGCATTAGAGACCATGTGAACGACGTGGCAAAAAAAGAAAAGACCCCCTATTTCCCGTCATATTTGGGAAAAGCACCAGGACAACTCAGATCACCTGAGTTTCCAGGGGATTGAGAGGATTCGTCTCCAACCGCGATGTGGGAACTGGGACAAATGTATCCTGCGGAGGGAGGCACGCTGGATCTTTGTTATGGATACGATGAAGCCGGGTGGACTCAATAAAAACATTTCATACACAGTTTTCTCTGAGGGGCCTGTTTCATGGCTGGTATCATATACTGTAATATCTAGCTTGATCCTTGATGGAAATTTCATCAGTCTAAATGTGCCCTTTAGTTTTTCCAATCCCTATAGGTATTCCATATTAATAATTGCCATGCGGCTGGTCCGGATTACTATGCTTAGTATAGTATGTTACTAATGTGCTTTTCAAATTTCCCAGTCTCCCTAGTGTTGGAGTGATCTGAATAGCGTCTGTTATCTTATTATACGTGGCGTTTTCCAATTGGACTGATGAGAGGGTTCGGTCTGCCTTTGGTGGGCGGGGCTAAAAGTATTAATATTAATATCCGGCGTTTAACCACACGCATTACGGTCAGACATCAGTGCCGTCACTGAGATCTGTATAACAGGGGGCTCGATGCATACACTAAACTGTGTGCTAGCTGCCCCTGTTGTGAATTACTATACACCTCTGATGAAACATTCAGACAACAAAGGGATGTTGAAACGCGTTAGGTGTTCTGCAAATACTATGGAGGAGATGTTAGACTCTCAATAACTAGTCTAGGAAGGACTCAATTATATATGCTCTGTTGCCTTTGGATAGGGAAATCGTTACATTGTCACAGGTGATTGTGCAGTGTTATAGCAATTTGTTTCCTGTTGACACTCTATCCTGGTCGTTCCTTGCATGGATAGCCTTTAACTTGGAAAGACTTTTGGCTAGTTTAGCCCAGTTTTAAATTTTAAACTAATTAAATTAGGTTTTACCATTTTTAATCAGGTTGAATTAATTAGGCTTTCAGCACCACGTGACTGGATTTTCGATCCACGATTCAGAATGGAATTGAACATTACAATATATTAGTAAATGAGTTGTTTTCATATAATATTATCAATGGTTAACATTTTTTTGTTCCTGGATAATTCCTTTTAATATGCACCATTTTTTAAGAATAGAAATTGAAATGCTTAAATATTAAATAAGTATATTGTATTGAATTTTTTTCATAAATTTTTAAAAAAACTATTTTATTTTATTTACATAAGGCCCTTTTACACGGGCCAATTATCGGCACTATTTAAGACTCATGCACACAGTAGCGCCATAATGAGGTGCCATGAGAAGGCGCCATCCGGACACATGGGGAGCCTAAAGCTTCATTATACAGAAGAACTTTGTGCGTGTCTCTGTATAGGTTTTGTGCACTTAGCTCTGCTGTGTACACGAGGCCTTAAAGACATTCTTATGCTCAGTTGGTCTTATTAATGGTTGGGTGGCGTATAATAAGTTTATAATAATTTTGCTTCAAATTATATTTAAGAATTGTTCTAAATGTCATAATGTAAGGGTGACGCTTGTTTACAAATGCTCAATCATAGACGATATGGGATGAATCCGAAGAGTTTTCAATATATCTTTTCCATACGAATAAGACCTATCTAAAAAAAAAAAAAAGCCTTCCCCCCCCCAAAGGTTGGCTAATGAAATTTGAGTGCAAGGACCCAATTTTAACACACAGTTATATAAGTCACAATGTGCTTTCAAGAGATAATGTGGTCATGAAAGACTTAACTTGTAAGCTGTACGTTAAAATAAAGCAGCTACGCTAGTGGGTATAATTGCATTTACTGAATGGTCCTTCAAAGTCCAGATCAGGCACATGGTAAAGATATATCACATGGTTGTAGGCACTTTGTGTGTCACCGCAGGGTCGGACATACCATGGATACAACCTCTGCAGCTGCACTGGAGCCCAGTAGGTAGAAGAAGCCCACTACCACCTTAAAAGCAGTTTTGTACTGTCTATTAGACTGCATGTAAGGGACTGAGCTAATGATAATTATTGGTGAATTGTTGGAGAGACAAAGGGAGGGTGTATTTTTTTAAGAGCCATTGGAAAGTAAAGCAAAACACAACTTGTCTATATGGCAACTAACCCTATTTTCCACGCTACTAACAGAAGGTATTGAATTGTTCTATTCACATCATTCCTAATAATGAAAATAACCTTTACTAAAGGCACGTAGCCTATATTCTAAAAACAACCCATGAGCCCAGAAATGTTACCACTCATCTATATGTCATGGTTAATATACTGTCTATAGAGTCTGTAGACCGCTATCCCAGCATTGATTCTGAGCTGATGGTATTTTAAAAACATTCAACAAAGTTACACGGACATGTTTGGCCACGATGGCGTCCTCAGGGGTACAATGGGGCCTGCATACAGTTCTTGCATGGGGACCCTCTATAGTCTATGTCCCCCCTGTTTGAAGCCTCTGTGAGGCAGTGTTTCTATGGAAAAATACCTACGTTCTAGGGCATGCAATAGACCATGCTATCACTGTTGCTAAACTAAAACTCCCAGCATGCCCTGATAGCCTGTGGCTGCTGGGTATGGAAGTTTTACAACAGCTTGAAAGCCACATATTAGAGTTCACTGCACTAGACCATGACAACTCCTACCTAAGTGGTCCTCTGGCTTTATATAAATAAAGCTAGTTGAAATGAACAAGTATAATATAATACTGTAACTAGATATAATTATTTCCGTTCCGTTAAATTGTAAATTTACTGCCTGGTTAGAACGATTTAAAATAAATTTTAATAATGAATTGTTAAAATGGGCTCACATAGCCAAATTACAACAGGCTCAGCAGGGTGGTCAGCAGCAGAGACAGGTCTATTGCAGTGATAAGTAAAGTTCACCCCTAGACCAGCCTCTACTATTATTTTATAATTGCTGAACCCAGCCTGCTGAATGATTCGCGCTACTCTGCGCTAATCCGCGCTAATCCAACGCGTTTCTGCACCCACTGGTATTTGTGGGGCATCATCAGGGATTAATTATGTTGTTTCTGCCGGCTCGCACAGTTCTGTGCTTAGTACACCTCCCGGCCCGTGCACGATTAAGATAGTAACATTGCACACGAGCCGGAGAGGTGCCGGTCTTTTAACATGCACCAGCCCTCCCCCTCTGCTGACGTGCCCGCGGCCCACCGCCAATCCTGATACAACACGTCACTCATGACGTGTCAGGACTGCGGCGCGCCCCCCTCCTTCGGCAGCCAATCAGAAAAGGTTAGGACGCACTGCGTCCCTGGTAACCTTAGAGATCCGAAAAGCGGATATATCAACAATTTAGGGATATAACATTATGTATTGGACACAAATCAAAGTCAAAGCATCACTGTTACTGAGCAAGAGTCGATCAATCAGTTATAACCGGAGTTATCAAGTATTCGCATCTAAAATAGTAAGGACGCGCCTACATCCGGTCGTCATGGAAACATTGTAAACTTCCTTCAACATACATTAACCCAATGTATGGCTGCCATAGAGCAGTCGCTAGGGGGTCCTTTATTCATATTTATACCAGACAGACTGGTATAAATTGGTATAAAGTCAATGGCCATTCTAAGCTGAATGTTCCTGCTCTCGTCAGATCACTGAAGTTACACAGCTTAAGGCCTCGCTAGTACCAGTGTGGGAGACTGTCTGGGAATCCATGGTGCGGAAATAATCCTACAAAAAGAGGCACAATGGATTTTCCGGATGCGAACTATGAGCCCACTTGGTTTGAATGAACAAATCTCCTATGCATGTTTTCTATGACTTCAGTAGGATTCACCTGAAGTGTGGCCCCACTTTTACATCATGAATGCCCCCCAGATTAATTCCTCAAAGTTGGTGTGTCTGTTGTGATTCAAATCCTTTAATCTATGATGTCATTAGGGCAACTTGAAGGGTGACCCTACTTTTCACATTAGAAATGCCTGTCAGATTAATTCACCAACTGCAGTCTGTCTGGTATAAATATGAATAAAGGACCCGCTAGCGACTGCTCTATGGCAGCCATACATTGGGTTAATGTATGTTGAAGGAAGTTTACAATGTTTCCATGACGACCGGACGTATGCGCGTCCTTACTATTTTAGATGTGAATACTTGATAACTCCGGTTATAACTGATTGATCGACTCTTGCTCAGTAACAGTGATGCTTTGACTTTGATTTGTGTCCAATACATAATGTTATATCCCTAAATTGTTGATATATCCGCTTTTCGGATCTCTAAGGTTACCAGGGACGCAGTGCGTCCTAACCTTTTCTGATTGGCTGCCGAAGGAGGGGGGCGCGCCGCAGTCCTGACACGTCATGAGTGACGTGTTGTATCAGGATTGGCGGTGGGCCGCGGGCACGTCAGCAGAGGGGGAGGGCTGGAGCATGTTAAAAGACCGGCACCTCTCCGGCTCGTGTGCAATGTTACTATCTTAATCGTGCACGGGCCGGGAGGTGTACTAAGCACAGAACTGTGCGAGCCGGCAGAAACAACATAATTAATCCCTGATGATGCCCCACAAATACCAGTGGGTGCAGAAACGCGTTGGATTAGCGCGGATTAGCGCAGAGTAGCGCGAATCATTCAGCAGGCTGGGTTCAGCAATTATAAAATAATAGTAGAGGCTGGTCTAGGGGTGAACTTTACTTATCACTGCAATAGACCTGTCTCTGCTGCTGACCACCCTGCTGAGCCTGTTGTAATTTGGCTATGTGAGCCCATTTTAACAATTCATTATTAAAATTTATTTTAAATCGTTCTATCCAGGCAGTAAATTTGAAATGAACAAGGCGTTCTGTGTGTGTATAATCCCTGATATCTGCTCCGTAGGACAAAAATCAATTCTGATGGTATATAATAAAGTATTAACACATTCCTTTCTAATGTCAACTAGCTTGATTTATAAAAAGGTGGAGAATCCCTTTAAGGGCTTATCATCTGACATGTCCTTCACATTATTCATTTTAGCCAGAATCGTACCCTTTCAGTCATTTGCATGGAACATACGTATTCTTTTTTTCTTTGATTTTTTCAGAATCCGCTTGTGTTTTTTTCAATAAACATTTTGCTTGAAATGTATTTAAACAAAGAACACGGAGAGAAGGAAACAAATGGCAATTTAGGAGCAATATTTTTTCTTTGAAAGTGACATTAATATCACACTTCCTGTCTTTACAAAACATATTTGATACAAAATATCTGTGGCAGGTTGCTAGGTAACAAGGAATAGATCGGGGTAAAGCTTCCCAACAAATAGTAGTCATGATTATGTGAATATAAAGGACGTTACGGAAACAATTTCATCAAACAAAACATTTTCTGTCCATCTTTATTTTACGCTTGATAGATGGCAAAAATCTTGTGTTGTTTTGAATAAAATGTTAAATTGTTTTGCAAACGCAGTTTTCATTTTTATAGTTTCATTCTGGACATGGTAATAAAAACAAATGTGAATATTTTATACAGAACATTTTTTTAGATAGGAAAATTTATTTTGCTTTGTAAGTGCATAGCCTGTTAAAACACAAAGAGACAGATGAACTTATATGTTGCAATGGTGAAATCCTATATGTCAACCAATTTACTCAGGCCATGAGTGGCAACCTGGCAGTCATGGCATCTGCCATATGAGATGCTTGGGTTCTTTTGAATGTGCAGATGAAGGACTGAAAGCATTGAAAATACCCACTGCTACTTTACTGAGTAGGCACCTAGGGGGTAAGGTACCCAACACTCTGCCATGCCCCTATCCCAGATCAGTCAGTACTGGGTTTTGGATATGAATATGGTTATGTGAACAGTGCCGCACTTGCCCAAATGCTGTTTCTAATATTTCAGCTCAACCCTATGCAAGTGCAATATCATACACCTTATGCAAAGCTCCAAATCACCTATAAAGAAATGTGATCTATGCTAAAATCCTGGTTTCCTGTAGCCACCACTAGGGGGAGCTTAAGAGGTCACTACATGTTTTATTTTATTATTGAATTCATTGTATAAACCAGTGATTTCGAACTAGGGTACCCTGGGGTTCATTGCAACCTGGTCAGGGGTTTCCCAGAAGGCAGCTTTCTCGTTGATCGATGCTCGCTTTTACTGCCCATATTCGCCGGTGTAAAAGTACCCTTAGAACAAGGAGGTACTTACCTTTTCCACAGAAGGAAATGTGTACATTTTTTGTTTCATAAACTTTTATAAAGTCAATTTGTTATTATTTATTGTTTGACTTCATCTCCTTGATATTTATATACTGTTTGCATGAAGATCAAATATTGATATGTACAAGGGGTAATCTTACTTTTGAACATGACCTGAAACTTTTATTCCCAAATGTTGGAAAGCACTCCAGTCATTTTCCTAAAGCTGGCTATACGCTAGAGATTTTGGATGTCCGAAACAGTCATTATAGAACATTTTCTGCCAGCTGACAAAAACGTGCGTGACAGGTGTGAACCCAAGGCAGAAATCTGTGGAATAGACTTTTTCTGTTATTGATGGGTACTGTCCTAGTAAATGATGAAACGCATCCCATCAATAGAAGCACCTACCAGGCCATAGATTAAGGCTGAGATTGACCTCTGATTTGTCATTTTAATATATGGCATTGTTGTCCGTAATAACAACCTTCCCAGACCAACCATGAACAAGTCGTAATCCTTAATGAGGGGCAGATTATAATGAGGGCAATCTGGGCAAGTGCCCGGGGCCCGAGGCTGGAAGGGGGCCCAGTTCGCCCCAGTTCTCCCGTACCGGCTGTTAAATTTACAGCCAGTTCAGAGAACCGGAGTGAAGCGGGACCTCTAACCCAATTATATCCGCATCCTTAGGATGCAGATACAATTGCTTACTGCGCTGGCGAGACAGGGAACTATTCGTTCCCTACCTCCCATTCAGTGCTTTACTAATGAAATAGTTGGTGCGATGATGTCACTGCCACTAACTACAGGGGACTTTATCAACTTAGGGCATTGTAACTGGCACAATCTACAGGGGACTTTATCTACAGAGGGCATTGAACTAGCACTATCTACAGGGGTCATTATCTACTTAGGGCATTGTAACTGGCACGATCTACAGGGGGCATTGTAACTAGCGTTATCTACAGGGGACATTATCTAAAAAGGGCATTGTAACTGGCGCTACCTACAGAGGGCATTGTAACTGGCACTATCTACAGGAGGCATTTTCTACAGAGGGCATTGTAACTGGCACTATCTACAGGGGGCATTGTGACTGTCGCTATCTACAGGAGCACAGTGTATAGTACTATTATATTAAGGAGTACAGTGTATAGTACTATTATATTCAGGAGCACAGTGTATAGTACTATTATATTCAGGAGTGCAGTGTATAGTACTATTATATTCAGGAGCACAGTGTATAGTACTATAATATTCAGGAGCACAGTGTATAGTACTATTATATTCAGGAGTACATTGTATAGTACTATTATATTCAGGGGTGCAGTGTAAGGTAGTATTATATTCAGGGACGCAGTATATAGTGCTATTATATTCAGGAGCACAGTGTATAGTGCTATTATATTCAGGAGCACAGTGCATAGTACTATTATATTCAGGAGCACAGTGTATAGTACTATTATATTCAGGAGTGCAGTGTATAGTACTATTATATTCAGGGGCACAGTGTATAATACTATTATATTCAGGGGTGCAGTGTATAGTACTATTATATTCACGACCACAGTGTATAGTACTATTATATTCAGGAGTACAGTGTATAGTACTATTATATTCAGGAGCACAGTGTATAGTACTATTATATTCAGGAGTACAGTGTATAGTACTATTATATTCAGGAGTACAGTGTATAGTAATATTATATTCAGGAGCACAGTGTATAGTACTATTATATTCAAGAGCACAGTGTATAGTACTATTATATTCAGGAGTACAGTTTATAGTACTATTATATTCAGGGGCACAGTTTATGATACTATTATATTTAGAAGCATAGAGTGTGGCATCATGAGAAATGTAATCTTCATTTATAGGTGGATGTTGGAAAAGTGAGGAGATGAAGAAATGGGCTGTGCCCGGAAGAAGTCTGGACCAGATGGAGAAAAAAAGAGAAAAAGAACGAAAAAGAATCTGAGACATCACCTGTGAGTCACTCAATGTAAATGTTTATTCTACCTGTAACTGATCAGTACTGTAGTCACTGTATGATCTGCAGTGAGATGACGGATGGTAGCATTCTTTTATGTTAAATAGCAACTCCCAGCATAACCTAACCATTGTTCAGGCTATACTGGGAGCTGTTGTTTCATGTCGTACAAATTTATAGAGCAGGGGTTAAACTGAATTTGCAAATGATCTCTGTACTGAACTGTATTTGTTCTGGTGCTGTATATATGTACTGAGCTCGGTTCTGTTGCCGCATATATGTACTGAGCTTAGTTCTGGGTCTGTATATTTGTATTGATCTTGGTTCTGGGGCTGTATATATGTACTTAGCTTGGTTTCAGTGCTGTATATATGTACTGAGCTCGGTTCTGTTGCTGTATATATGTACTGAGCTTTGTTCTTGTGCTGTATATATGTACTGAGCTTGGTTTTGGGGCTGTATATTTGTATTGATCTTGGTTCTGGGGCTGTATATATTTACATTCTCTTAAGGTAAAAGTAGATGTTAAAATCTACTTTTACCTTAAGAGAGGGTAAATATATACAGTAAAAACTAAACCCCCAAAAAATGGAGGAATCTCAGTTCTTCCAATTCACCCATTATATGGTACTTTACATGGTACTTTACATGGTGCCAATAAAAACTATAACTCCTCCCGCAAAAAAATAATCCTTCACACACCACTTCATTGACACAAAAATAAAAAAGCTATAAAACTCCTGACCACTTTAGTGTATCAAAATATTCAGCTTTTTCTCTTCTGTATGGCTCATTCTGCTTTTACAGCTAATTCAATACCGTTCCAGATCTGTGGCCGCCTAAATAGAAATCTGCAACTATATACGGTACAGCGTCTTCAAAGTTCTGTCTTCAGAGTTCTGGGGGGGGCAGACTTGAAAAAGTGCCCGGGGCCCGTGGTACCCTTAATCTGCCCCTGTCCCTAATGTATGGCTGGTTTAAGTGCTGTCTCCCTAGTATGCCACAGGACGACTAGTCTGAGATGACCAATTAATTTAGTGCTACTCCAGCACCTTTTGACTACCAGGAACCATGGATTATTGGGTGCCAGATTATAGGAATTTAACTGTCATAAGAATAATGGAATTATTGGCCAATAAGTAGCGATTATGATATTTGGAACTATTATACCCATCTTTATAAGGCTCTCCTAAATGCCATCTCCCAAGTATGCCATCGATATTTGTGTCACCGTCATTTGCAGCATTAAGTCGTTTATAACATCTTCAACTCCATTTTCTGCCTCCTAATGTGTTTTTGATACAGTTTTATGAGCCACTTTAGTGCAGTCTTCATAGCGCCGGGATCTTTTGTGATTATGTTCACAAATCATATGAGACGTATTGAAAGAAAACTTAATGCTCCAGATTCACTCGCAACAATATCAACTGTAAAACTCACACATTTCTAAATGGCTTCTCTAATAGGATGTTTGTTGTATCGGTTCTAGACTTAATAACCAACTCTTCGGATTTCGCTTCAAGCAAATACAATAGCGTATTAAGTGTTTATCATTTTTTTCTTTGTTTTTGTATTTGTGTCTTGTTTACGATCACCCGCCGTCTTTGCAGCCTAATCGCAATATCTAACCGGCTACAATTATTGCTTAATTTGAAAGAAACGTCATTGCAATTTTGCCGGCTTAAGTAAAAAAGTTCTCTCAAGCGTAATAAACATCTAAAATAGATGGAACAGTGCTGGAAACATAAATTAAATCAAACAACAGTCTCGTTCGACACTCAATGGGAAAATTCAAAGAACAAATAGAGTGTTAAATTATAGCAGAATATTTGCATTTATTATAATTTGGGGTACAATTTAGCATGACATTGAAAAGAATTAAGTAGTTATGAAAGGAATTGCTGCACATTAAGGATTAAGAATGGAGAGATTTAGAAATAAGTTCATTCAATTTAAATTTTAGTATTCAATGTTTCTGTTCGACTAATAGGACCATAGTTTGACATATTGGAATATATAATATATGATAGTTTCTTTACATACTGTAGGGGGAGGGGTTATCTCTTCTGTCACTTGCTTAAAACACTAATTTTGGCAGATTTACTAAGATGTCTAAGATTTAGACAGCAAAAAGTTAGACCAGGCCGTCTGAAGATGATGTATGATAAATGTGGTGCATCTGGTTAGACATGCTAGCCATTTTTCTCTTCCTTATACCAGCTCTTGATTGGCTTACTTTTCATTTGGCAAGCTTTGGTGAATTTAAGCCACGCCCCTTCAAACTGAGCCACGTCCCTTTTCCTGGACACTTTCTACAAGTGTCTAGTAAGGCGCAATCATCTGTTCTTAAATTAGCCTAAAATGAAGTGCGCCATGTTTTACATATTTTTTTAACCCTTCTAGATGAACATACAGTAGTAAATCTGCTCCATTGTCTTCACTTTACTCTAGTATTATAGATTGCAGCCAGAGCTTAAGGCTCTATTACATCAGCCGATTATCGGTCGGTGAAGCAAGCGTCAACTAACAAGACATCATATTATTTTCGGCGTTTAAAACGATATGATCAGCCGATGAATGAGTGTTTCATCATTGCCCTGTTTACACAGGGCAATTATCAGATCTAAAATGACCTACTTTTTTTGATAAAAATATATATTTTTTTATTTTTATTTTCCACGTCAGTATGTATTTTCAGACTTCGTTTTCTTATGTCCCGGTGCTTGTTGTAAACCAATTTTCTACAGCATCTCAAGCAAGATGTAAAGAAAACAAAATAAAAATACAATATGAAAATAAAAATAGATATATCAGATCAGACTACTAAGGGTCAGTTTGTAGTCTGTAACCATGGAGACACATAGGGTACATAGGAGCTGGTAGGAAATTTGTTTTCAAGACTATTTGTAAAGCTTATTTTTGGGTAGAAACGCTCATCCTGTACTTCCTGATTCATCAATAGATGTTCAGAATTGCAAATAAAACTCAGGCAGAGCAATAGGAGAGAAAAAGGGGTAGGGATGTCTAACAGTGCATGTCATTCTGGCTTTGTGGAAAGTTGACTGATATCCCCTGTGAGCACTGTATTGACATCCAGAATCCCCAAAATGCATAGTTGTTTGACATGTAGAGTTTGGAAGAGTTGGGTTATAAGAAGTAATTTAATTTGATCTCACAAGTTGTCTTGCCAAAGTATCATAAAGATGGACGTCTGTGTATCGTATAGTTGCTTTCTCGCACAATGACTTGTCCAAAGACAATTTTTTTAAATGATCTGTCATTTGACTATGCTGTTGCTATGGGGCCCTATGGGTGCCATCCTTTGCTTCTTTGTGACAAGAACCTTTGCAGCACTCTCCTCTCCAGAGAGACGTTATTGCTAACAAACAAAGGGCGTGTGGAATTAACCCCTGGATCATAGAGAGGGCATTGAGTAGAAAACTAACGCCGGGCCCATTAATACTGGGTGGCTAAACCCAGCACAATAAAAGGTGTAAGGAAGGTGAACTAAGTCCTCTCCTGATACCTTAGTACTGCCTATGGACTGTGCAAAATATTTTTTTTTAAGAGGTTACCAGATGTGATGTACATATGTGTGTTTTTTTTGCGTTTCTGTTTTGCAGGCCACAACATTTTGTAGCGCTGTGATCGGAGGTACTGTTTTTCAAAGAGGGCGGTGGCAGGAATGGTGACCTAGAAGTAGGGAGGAGCTGGCAGACCCTGGAACAGCTGGATGCTGGCAAGGGGGAGGTCAGATAGGCACAGCAGGAAGGACAATGCCACACAGTACAGACACATTATTTAAAGGGAATATTTTTTTGTTGTGGTCATCAGGCACCTGAAGATTTCTATATATGTTTGACATTATTTAAAGGGGCAGTATTACCCCTTACATACACCCTTGGGATAAAGCATTGAGTAGCCAATCAAGTTCTTGGAATGATGGCTGCAGCGGGAGATGACTGTGTTGAGCCTGTGGGAGGCAATGACCTGAGCACCAGTGGGATTATGCTATAGAAGCCACCAATATATTAATTGTCCTGGTGCTTTGACGGATAATGAAAGGTGGAAGTGATAATTAAATAAATGAAGAATACATTTCATAGGTCACAAAACTTATTGGACCTGTTTATAATATTTCTTGCTCGTTAATCTTAAAGTATAAGAATATGTAATTGAAAATTCCTTTAAAATTGTAGTGATTTCAAATGATCTTTTAGATGACTTTAGATTGTCCTTCTGTGTCTACTGTCTCCTAAAGAACAAGGCAACTGACTGGTGGCAAGCAAATGACAGACAATCTTTCAATGTCTATTACGCCGCACCACGGTCCTACAGATGACCTATTGTCATCCTATACCATCATATTTTATGGCCACAATCTCACAGAGGAGCACCTTACCAGTAGTATAGAAGATTACCATGCTGGTGGCCATAAGGGCATGACCAGACGTGGCGGAATTGCTCTGGAATTCCGCAGCGGACAGTCCGCAGCGGAAATCCGCAGCGTACACGTTTCTCCATTGCTTTCCACAGCTTTTTAGTTGTGTTCGTTTACACGTTGTGGACAATTCTGCAGCGGAGCATAGGCTGCGGTGCGGAATTTGGTGTCCGCAGCATACACTGGCTGTTACGGACGTGTTGCGGACTCATTGCGGAATTTCTCCATTGACTTCAATGGAAAGTCAAAATTCTGCAATGAAGTCCGCAGATGTTATGTGTGCTGCGTAGCGTATTGGTTTTACTAACATGACATTTCTTCATTCTGACTGGACCTAGATTTCTAGGTCTATAGCCAGAGTGAGGCCCCATGCACACTAATGTAAAAACGCCCGTAATCACGGGCCGTTATTACAGCACGGGCAGGCCCATAGAAGTCAATGGGGCTCCAGTAATTACGGGTGACTACGTGTGTGCACCCGTAATTACGGGAGCGTTGCTAGCCGACGTCAGTAAATAGTCACTGTCCAGGGTGCTAAAAGAGTTAAAACGATCGACAGTAACTGTTTCAGCACCCTGGACAGTGACTTCCGATCACAATATACATCAACCTGTAAAAAAAATAAAAGTTCCTACTTACCGAGAACTCCCTGCTTCTTCCTCCAGTCCGGCCTCCCGGGATGACGTTTCAGTCCAAGTGACGGCTGCAGCCAATCACAGGGAGGTTGGGCTGGATGTCAATAGAGGGACGCGTCACCAAGGCAACGGCTGGGTAAGTATGAATTTCTTGTACTTTTACTAGGGAAAGGGCTGTCCCTTCTCTCTATCCTGCACTGATAGAAAGAAGGGAAGCCCTCTTCCCCTCAATATGCAACGGCTAGTCCGCATCAATTTAATGCCCATTTTAGGCAAAGCCGCAACAGAATCTGCAACGCAGATTCTGTGCGGCATTGATGCGGACAGTCTATGCAGAACTCCGCCACGTCTGGTCATGCCCTTATGGAAAAATCTGCATTCCCTTAAAATGTTTTGCAGCAATTTTATTGTGAAACGACTTAATGTACCATAGTTTACATTTTCCCAAAAATACTCTTCTGTGCCATTATCACTCCTAAGCCTATAGGTTCTTAGTCTGAATCTATGTTAGTGACTCCACATATACGTGGAAATGCAGTTTATACTAAATCACACATATTGCATATATTTTTATATCTCTAAAGTATTTTCTAGTGTAATTTTTTGTCCATTTTCTTAGTATTTACCCCCAGGGGTGGCAATTAGCTAGACAGCATGAAATGTTCACTCACCAAGCACACGCATTGGCTTTTTCTTCTTGTTTTGAAGGCTTAAGCCATTAAAGGTGTTCTCAGATCCTCACACTGCATCCTACTGCTACAAACTGAAGTGAAATGTCCTCCTGCTGTGAGACAAAGTGTCTGCCTCGTCTTCCTGATAAGGTTTATCTCAGAGTTCTCTTTTTAGTGCTATCACTCAATGGGCTCACGATCTGATGAGTTTCGAAAAAGGAAGAAGTAAAGCAGTTACCTTTTTTGCTGTATACTGTCTATGTATATATATATATATATATATATATATATATATATATATATATACGCTCCAAAATACGAGACAGCACTCTAGCTGGAGCTTATTGGTTGGGACACCAGTCGAGCGTCCGAACGGGAATTTTTTGCACCCTACACAGAAGGAACGGTGCTGCTTTTTCTTTGTTTTTTACATATATATATATATATTTAAGTGTATCACCTTGACAAGAATAATTTGGTTCTTTCAAATCAGAAGATGCCGAAATTTGAGAGAATGGTCTTGAAAGCAGAGACTCTCGTAGCTGTCGAGCGTCTTCTCTCAGTTATGTTTATCTGATTATGAAATATACCTGTTTCCTTTGATTTATGCATGGGGCTCCGCAATGAACTTTAAAACTAGGGGAACTTCAGGAAGTTATTTTAGTAAAAAAAACAACTTATTTTAACACCAGCTGATATATGAATCAAAGTTTATATGAGTTTATCAAGATACGTGTATTTTAAAGGGGGTCGGCCACTTTCTAGTGAAATTTCAACTGTAAGTAGCCCCATCACTTACCCCTGCGCTTCATTTGATGGGCATCTGCTCCCCCTGGAATGGCTTAGTGGACAGTGGATGTAATATCCATAACTTTCACGGTGGCAGCAGTCAGGTGATTTGGCCAAGTAGCTGTCTCCCGGTCTGCCTGCTCTTCTGCTCCGGCGCTGAACACGTTCAAAGCCTGTGGAGATACAGGCAGAATAAACTTCTGTATCTGCCCATGTGTTAAAAAAAAGTCAGCGGTGCAGAAGAGCAGGCAGCCAGGATGGGTTACGTGGCCAAATCACCTGACGTCAACCATCCTGAACTCTATGGTTGGGATTATCGCACTATCCACTGTTTAAGTCATTCCAAGGGGAAGAAGAGGCCCTGAAATGAAGCGCAGGGTCAGTGATGGGGGTATTTAGAGTTGCCTGTGTCGGTACATTTTAGAAATTTCCTTTGAAAGTGGCAAACCCGCCTGCATGGAATGTGCAACTTTGTTTGTCTATAGGGTTGAATGAGTAATTATACATCGACAGCTTTCATGTGGCACTTCAGTGACCCAGGGGGTGGGTCACATTCTGAATTACTTGCCTTAGCCCCAAGAGAGCTTACCCCGCCCCTGAGTCCAGTGCCTAAGGGGGCCAGAAAGGGGGTCAGAAAGGTCTCTAAGGGGGCCAGAAAGATATTTTC
Organism: Rhinoderma darwinii; assembly: GCF_050947455.1. NCBI lineage: Eukaryota > Metazoa > Chordata > Amphibia > Anura > Rhinodermatidae > Rhinoderma > Rhinoderma darwinii. Next base: position 99,567,093 of record NC_134695.1, read on the forward strand.
TTACCCCATAAAAGGAGACTAGTACTATAAATTACCCATGAGGGATGGGGAAATCTGTAACAGTTACGCCTTTGCTGGTCAGATAACCAGGCTGTATATTTAGGGTAGTCCTCATAGCAGACGAGCAAGCAGAAGTCCTCACATTGGTGCAAAGTGACGTCATAGTTGATCAAAACAGTAGACAGGATAGGTAGAGTGTGATCAGTTTCTAATGCAAGTTGAGGTGGGGGCCGGCAAAGTTCAGACTGGTCAATGTATGGGCCCATGTGTATAAGCAGGATTATAAAATAACTTGGAGCCTAGTAACAGAATACATAGGGGAGGCCATAAAAAATATAGGGGTATACATATAGACATCCATATTCTGTCATTCATGGCCCTTTGTTTCAGCTTCATGGTGGCTCACTAGTGGTTTCAGAAGATGTCTCTACAATGTTCACTCAAAACGACATTAATGAACAGAAAGGTCCTTCTGCCTCCATACACATCAGAATATCAGCTCCAACATTAAATATTTATAAGGAAGTTTGGTTCTGGGATGATTGAGGGTTTATTGGAAAAAAAAAATTAGAATGAACTTCCTTGCCCACATGCAGATATTGCAGATACCAATTTAGTACATGGCATCTGCCAATATTTAATTACTATTATCTTGCAGTAGCTTTATAGCATCTCATCTCAACACAATATGAATTGAAAAACAGCCAGATGATAGTGCCACATTAATTATCTCAGTGCCACCTGATACCTTCATGCCAGCACAGATATATCAGTATGGGTAGATGGACAAGGCTTACTGATGGCACATGCTCAGTCTTTCTTTGGCACTAAATTATGAGTAACCAAGCCAATGGAAAACAATTCAGTTGTAGTATTCTATCTCATATATCTTTAGATAATAAACAGAATAACAAATATATTCACAAACATTGAATAAAGAACCTGTAAATGCTAGACTTGGACCAGTTTACCAAACACCAGTGAACCTTACAGTTACAGATGTAGCAGAGTAGATCAGAAACAGTAACTCCTAATATAAGTTTAGCAGTAATCACGATTAAAAGAGTGAAAACTAACATGAATATGAATGAATACATTCTCAAACAATATAGTGAAAGGGGTTATCCGGGTTTTAAAATTGCTAACATATCCTTAGGGTAGGCAATCAATTTTAGACCGGTGGGGTTGTGACTCTCGGCAATTGCGCCGATCAGCCACGGTCCAACATCCAGCGGACTTGCTGTAGAAGCCAAAATAACATATACACAGTGCAACACATTTTATATATAGTACATCACAGTGGCGTAACTACCGCCGTAGCAGCAGTAGCGGCTGCTACGGGGCCCGCGGCATGAGGGGGCCCGTGTCGCCCGCCGGCACGGGCCCCCACCATGGCCGGAGGCTCCGCTAGCAGCCGCTATGGCTGCTACAGCGGGACGCCACTGAACAGTACGGCAGAGCAGGGAGGTATCTCCCTGCTCTGCCATTAAGCAAAAGACATGTATCCCCTATCCACAGGACAGGGGATACATGTGTGATCGCTGGCAGCGATAGGGAGAACAGGGGACTAAAAGTCCCCTGAAGTTCTCCATCACAAACCTCGGACATCCGGGGTCTGTGTCGGCAGCTCCGTAGAAATGAATGGAACGCCGGTGCCGCTTGTGCGCATGCGTGACCAGCGCTCCATTCATTTCTACAGAGCTGCGCAGACGCCGGAAGTCAGAGGTTAGTCATGGAGAACTTCAGGGGGACTTTCGGTCCCCCGTTCTCCCTATCGCTGCCAGCGATCACACATGTATCCCCTCTCCTGTGGATAGGGGATACATGTCTTTTATTAGGACACACTGTAGGTCGCATTTTTTTAGGAGGGGGGATGCTGTATGGCGTTCCCTACAGGGGGGGGAACGCTGTATGGCATTCCCTACAGGGGGGGGGGACGCTGTATGGCGTTCCCTACAGGGGGGACGACGCTGTATGGCGTTCCCTACAGGGGGGGGACGCTGTATGGCGTTCCCTACAGGGGGGGGGGACGCTGTATGGCGTTCCCTCCAGGGGGGGGACGCTGTATGGCGTTCCCTACAGGGGGGGGACGCTGTATGGCGTTCCCTACAGGGGGGCTGTATGGCGTTCCCTACAGGGGGGCTGTATGGCGTTCCCTACAGACCCCCCCTGTAGGGAACGCCATACAGACTCCCTGTAGGTAACGCCATACAGTCCCCCCTGTAGATAACGCCAGACAGCCCCCTCTGTAGGGAACGACATACAGCCCCCCCGTAGATAACGCCATACAGTCCCCCCTCTAGATAACGCCATACAGCCCCCTCTGTAGATAGCGCCATAGAGTTCCCCCTGTAGATAGCGCCTTTCAGTCCCCCTGTAGATAGCGCCATACAGCCCCCCTGTAGATAGTGCCATACAGCCCCCCTGTAGATAGCGCCATACAGCCCCCCCTGTAGATAGCGCCATACAGCCCCCCCATGTAGATAGCGCCATACAGCCCCCCCTGTAGATAGCGCCATACAGCCCCCCTGTAGATAGCGCCATACAGCCCCCCCCTGTAGATAATGCCATACAGCCCCCCTGTAGGGAACGCCATACAGTCCCCCCTGTAGGGAACGCCATACAGTCCCCCCTGTAGGGAACGCCATACAGTCCCCCCGTAGATAACGCCATACAGTCCCCCCGTGGATAACGCCATACAGCCCCCTCTGTAGATATCTACAAAGGGCTGTATGGCGTTATCTACAGAGGGGGCTGTATGGCGTTATCTACAGAGAGGGCTGTATGGCGTTATCTACAGGGGGGCTGTATGGCGTTATCTACAGGGGGGCTGTATGGCGTTATCTACAGGGGGGCTGTATGGCGTTCTCTGCGGGGGGGCTGTATGGCGTTGTCTACAGGGGGTCAGTATGGCGTTATCAAAAGGGGGGGGGTTTGTAAAAAAGGCACTATCTACAAGGGGGGGGGTTGTGTGACACCCAGGGGAGGGGGGGCCCCAGTCAAAAGTTTGCTATGGGGCCCAGTCTTTCCTAGTTACGCCCCTGGTACATCACATGAACACCTGCACAGTCTATCAGCAAAACTTTGTAGTCCTCTTAAAGTGACGGGCAACTATTAGACAGTTCATAGGCTGTAAATGGGGGTACCCAGTTTATGCTCCTTACAAACTCATGTAACTGTACCCCTTTACCCTAGGAGGTCCTGGAACTTGTTCACCAACTACCTAAATTCTTGTAGTTTAGTTTTTGACTCAGGTCTCCCTGTTACCCTTGTCTGCTATTGTTGTGGTGTCTGCACAGGGGAAACTATATTCACATCGGCCATTTGGAAGGAGAATGCCATTCAAGTTAAGGCCCTTTTACACGGACCAATGATAGGGCAAAAGAGCGTTCATATGACGTTCATCCGATGAACGATCAAACGCTCATTGATCCTCTGATCGCATCGTTCACACAGCAGAAAATATTATTGTTGTCGGCAGCACATCTCCCTGTGTAATCTGGGAGGTGTGAGATTTGTATATATTTGAATTATCCTGTAAAATATTTGTATTATATGTATATCACAATTGTTTCAGGTGATATTTTTATGGCTGAAATATAACAGTACGAATTGACTTTGTTTCACTTACAGCCTGACCTCATCCTTTTCATTTCAACCTCCCACCTCCTGCACATTATTTATTTTTTATGTCAACCCCATCGATTATAGAAGTTCGATAACATTGTTTACCACAAGCATAATCATTACAGGCATATTGATTTTTGTCCAGGCACAAAATGTTATATAATATAGTTTCACTATATATATTAGTTGTTAGAGTGACCACCTTGTATTAAAAAGTCCATCATAATTCACATGGTGCTATTACTAGAAAGTACGACAGCTAGAGAAAATACAGTTGCCATTGAGTGTCGGCTAATACAGGTCTTGTTGAAGAATTTATTGCTTACTATCAAAACTTGAAATAAAACCTGAGGAAAACTTTCAACAATTACCTCCTTCTTGACTAAATAATCACAATAACATTTTGCTTTGCCTTGGTCTAATAATTGTTTTCTACATGGCCCATGGACACCAAAAAAATAGGAATTTCTTTTGACATTTGGTAAAATGAACAGAAAATAAGATTAAGAAACTGATAAAATAAGTTTAAAAAATTGACAATTTCCACGATGGAAGTGATATAATTGGACATGATGGAGAATTTTTGTACATCATGAAAATCCAAAGAGCCAGCTCCAAATTATTGTGGCGCATATTAAAAAATCACAATCCTAAAACCAATGGGATAACTCTGGGGCGCCATAACAAAAAAAAAATCATGAGGGGTTTAGGGTGTGAGTCACTGATGAGTCATCAACACTATAAACATCCCAACAAGGAAACACAGAATGCAGATAGATTAGGGTCAGTGAGTGTGTTTCATAGCGAGGAGAAGAGAATAGATAGTTCAATTTATAATAATTTGATAGAGAGATAGATTTTAGAAAGAGATAGGAGTCCATCAGTGTCAGTGTGTTAGTTAGACAGGCAGCCATTGCTGTGAGTGAGTGCTGCTACAGCTATATGGTTCTTACATGTGAATCTCCAATTTCCATCACATCATTCACAAAACTTTATTCAATTATATTAATCCTGGTGCTGATAGCGTGCTGCTGCCTTCTGAAACAGATATCAATGACGTCACTAATTATTTTGCAGATATCTAATAATGCTACCCAAAATTGGCGTATTGTTCTGCATCAAATAGTTATAGAGCGCCATTATACCTCAGTCTGTGTCCAAGTGAAAAATGTTTTTTTAAATGAACAGATTTTAAATTTAAATCCTGGTGCTGATAGAGTGCCGCTGCCTGCTGATACAGACGTCATATAGCTAATTGATTTTAGTGCTACTTATTGTTCTGCGTCAAACTTAGCCAACAATAACAGCCATAACAAAACAGTGCACTTTTAGTAGATAGACTGTCTTACTTAAAAAAAAAAATCTTTCTTTCCTTGTTTTAGGCCTTGTGGTAAAAATAACCAGGGCTCAGTGGTGCCTCATTTTAATATAAAATATTTAGTAAAACACAGAGTGGCAATGGATGGGTTAATGTAAAAGAAAACACCTGTACCTCGTCATCTGCAGTAAGAATGTGGGTGGCCGTAGCACAAGCAGCAACAGCCGATGCGGTTTGCAGAACACGAAGGAATATTTTATACATCTGCTGCACCAACCTCACACACATCAGCAAACATATACACAACAACCAAGTTCAGTCATACCTGGACTCTGCCCTTTCTCTGGCAGATACCTGGAACCTTGAGCCTTTGAACTTGTGGGTCAGCTGATTAGACCAATGGCAGCAACTGGCCCAGTTTGCCATCCATTTACTGACTTGTTCATCCTCCAGTGTACTGTCAGAGAGGTTCTTCAGTGCAACAGGTGGTGGTGTCGTCACACCAAAGCAGACAAAATTGCCCTCCACAAGTGTGTAAAAATTACATTTGTAAAAAATGAATCAGGCATGGATCCGTCAGGACTTTCACATATTTCCACCTGATGCCAATGAATAGATCTACTATTACTGACAGTGGGGTCTGGCTATTTATCACTGGCCTAATGATGTTACTGCCACTGTCTGCCTGTCAATCATGTTCCATTCTGTACTGCTGCAGCCGCTACTACTACCCCTATATAGCCGCACATCTCCTGCCTTGTTCATCATGCTCCATACTGAATCTGCTCCCAAAAAAGGGATCACTTTATGACAGATTTTGCAAAAAGCCATTGCTTCTTCACTCTCCCGGACGATCAGTCACATTGTCAGTGGCAAATATAGTCATGGGGTTGGAAGTGGTGAATTATATATATATATATGTTTTTTTCTTCTTTAAAATAACACCCAACCAGTTGCTACTCCTCAAAAAAGGATCATTTTTGGACCACTTGTTAAAAAGCCATTGTTTTTTCATATACCACCTTGTATGTATAAACACCGGCAGGCATCTGCCCCAAAAAAGGGATAAAGTTTGGACCGCTTTTTAAAAATCCAGTACTTCTGATACTACCATGTATATATAATGATTTTTTGACTATTTTTTAATTATAATTACAGTGCAGTGTGTTTTTTAACAGGCTGTTTGTTAGCGCCGGCCTCCATCTGTTTACCCATAGCCATATATGTTGCTGTCACTTTGACATTACTAATGCTGTCTTGGCGTTAAAGAGCTTGGATACAGTCCTAGAAAACATCAGAGAGACAGACGCTAGTTTTCAGGACAATCAGGGCACTTGCGATTTGCGATGAATTTATTTGGACCAAATCTAATCAAACTAATCGGACCCGTAAAAAATTTCAGGAAATTCTCTCATCTATTTTCATGTATAGACTATAGAATGTACTAGCAGAATTTATGTGAACAGTATATGGCGGCTTTATTCATGTGGAAGGTATGTAGTGTGGTAAGCATGCCAAAATAATCCTGTACAGGGCAGTCTCTAACCAAAGGCTACCCCTCATCTCCAAGGATAATTTAAGGCCTTGTTCACATGGCACTCAAACAAAATGACGTGTAAACGTGTCAAAAACGATAGCGTTTTTGCAAAGCGCTTTTTAAAGTACAGGCGTTTTTTATGTGTTTTTTTACGGGGTTTTTTTAAGCGTTTTGGGTGCTTTTTTTGGGCGCATAATTAGGACTCCCATTGACTATTGGCATTAGGTGCATCTTCGTAGCATTTTTGGTGCGTTTTACATCCAAAAAATTGACCTGATGCTTCTTTTTTTTACACGACACATTTTTCAAACACGCGCGTGTAAAAAAAAAAAAAAAGCGTTGTATGCACTACAATGCGTTTTCCCATTGATATCAATAGGAAGCTTAAAGCATGAATTTTTGATGCGTTTTTAGCCGTGTAAAACGCGGCAAAAGCGCATTGAATACATGCAGTGTGAACAAGGCTTAACAGTGGATGCGGACGCCATCATCTGATGGGCTGGACACCATATCGGTTGCTATATCTGCTAGATTTCATACATATATATTTCTCCGTTGCTTGCTTGGATACTGTCGTTTAGATGAAAAAAAAAATGACTTGCCTTTGTTTTAAAATCTTAACTGTAAGCTCTTAATAACCATTATGATTTATTAATATGACATTAAGAATTATCTTTCTGTCAAGCACAGTCAGAGCTCTCAGAAGTATTTATTTATATGTCACAAATTTCCCTTGTTGCATATTCTATATTTTAATAGGGCTAAAGTATGAATAGCGAGAAAGTATCTGGACAAGGCTTTAGTCCTACCTGTATATCAAGTTTCCTTCAATTCCACATTGCACCCCTAAGGCATAATGTAAATGATGAAGAGGACGGGACTTCATTTTGTCATAGTCTTTTCAAATATCAGGTTTTATTAAACAAAGCATTTTTCTTAATCACAGGTGCACGGAGATAAGATGAGTGACATCTTCATGTGTTCTCTTTGAAAAGTTTATTCCCATGGCATTTTTCTATGCACTTTAAAAAATGAGCTTGAATTTGTCTTGTTTTAAGATAAGCCCTAACTCAATGTCTGCAAAACGACTGCACTTATATGCGTGATTTCAGCCTCATGACTCAGGAATAAATTTAGGAAAACAAATTAGTTTAGACATCTTTTACTTGAGCTGATGGGAATGTTTTGTAGCAGATCTGACCCTCTTTATTTCAACAAAAAAAATATTTATCAGAGGAAACATTGTGTTATACAGAGATATTAAGGAAATCATAGACAAATATATGTTTATGTAAAGGCCCTTTTACACCGGCCGACACTCGGCTGGTGCAGCGAGCGGCGATCAACCTCCTGTCACACGGAGCTATGGATGGGGACGAGCGTTGGTTACTCCGATCTCTCGTCCCCATACATTGTTATCATGTCGGCAGTGCGTCTCCCTGTTTTTGATCTGTAATAATGACCATGTACTGCAGGTATTACAGGACATGTTCCCCTCTGAGCACAATTTTACTCTTTATTTATAAATTGATCTACTTAGGATCTCTTCACATCTGTGTCGTGGTAGAAGATCTTTTATATAATAGCTCACAATGGGATTTGTCTTGTTCCATTGACTTATGAAGGGGTCTGTCGTGTTCCATCGCGGTGTCTGTTGTTTTGATGGGAAGAATACCGCTGAATGCAGGACTTTTGTTACAGTCAAATAAGATAGCATCTGTGACGTGGGCACCGAAAAGAGCCTCCGACGTTGATGTGAACAAGGACTTAAAATGTTCAGTGACTTTGTACAATTGTGGAAATTCATTACTTATCTTGTAGTGTTCCTGAGATGCAAACTGTATTATACTCCAGAGCTACATTTACAATTCTGCTGGTTGTTACTGGAAACAGTCAATAAGCTTGTCGACAGACACATCTCTGATAAGTTTAGCTAAGCCGCTAATAGGTGCAAATTGAGCTAAAATCAGTGTGAATCCCCTTAACCTCACACTGCATCTTTGTCCAAACTCTTGTATATAGCTGTAATGCGCCATGCTGACAATACGTCCAAGAGCGTACCTGGATGCCGCTCCATGGCTAGGGTAAGGCTGAATTTTGGTGTTGGCTCAGGAGCGAAGATGTAGAGTAGCATAAGCAAAACAGGGGTAGACTTCAGTAGCACTATACAGACTTGTTGAAAGTGGATTTGACTGTAGCGCAGTAGAAGTTTGGCAGCAGACAAAGAGCATAAATGACAGGACACATTGTTAAGCTGATGCTGGCTAACCTGGGGTGAGGAGTCTAGGAATCCCTTGTTCTTTTTCCCCTTTAATCACCGCAAGAAGGAATGGACCTTGCTCTTGCCAGTACGATTCCCAGGATGCGGTTCCCAACATAGTCCCAAAAATCAGTTGGTGCTGCAGATGGCAGGTGTAGGCAAAATCGTGGTCAATAGCATGCGGGCAATGTCAGGTCGAGAAAACTGCATCAGGAGGCAAGGGTCAGTTTTAGGTCAGAGGTCGGTACACAGATTATTGGATCAAGTAAATACAGAAAATTCCCACCAGGATTGGGAAGCAAGCAAGAAATTCCAGGAGCAGTGTCAAAAATCAAACCCAGAAACGTCTTCTACTTGATCTAATGGTGCTGCTGGACAGTTCCAATGCTGAATCAAGTTTGTAGTTCTTTTCCTTGCCTCTTCAGATTCCTTGCTTTGATTTCCTGATTTGCCTCCCTTTTTGGCTTCTATATAAGCCTGGACCTTGCACTTCTCCTTGCCAGACTATGGAGCTTTCTGCCTGGAGTCTAGTTCCTTGCTGACTCTCTATAAACTGTTGCTGCTCATCTGTATGCCGAACTTGGACTGTTTCCTGACCAGGTCCCTGCCTCACGCTACAACCTGTTGCCGCTTATCTGTGAACCATACCTGGACTGTTTCCTGATCACATCTCTGCCTCACGTTACAACTTGCTGCCGCTTATCTGTGTACTGAAACTAGGCTCTTACTTGTTTACTCTTGCTATTAGCACCTTTATGCCTGATTGGTTTAGCCACTGGATTTAGAATCTGTTACTGACCTTGACAAGCAGTTCCCCTTTAAGGCGTCCAGCCTCTGACATCATCCGCTGTGCCCGGGCCTTGAACTTGCAGCTCAGCAGCGCAGAGATCTGTGGTGTTGACTTAGCAAAGGGATGTTGTAGCTCCGGATTCATCACAACAGGATTCAGCAGTACCAACGAGCGCCCCACCGTGCAGAAGGGAGTACCGTGAAGGGTCGTGTTGGGTTGCGATCCCCGACTAAGGGATCTCCAACATTGATACTCTATTTTTAGCTCTATATTGATATATCCTTAGCCTGGTTGAGTCTGCTCAACTACTTTTCTTCACCCTTCTGCTTCAAAAATTCCTCAGGTCTTAAGGTTTTACACTGGTCTATTATCGGGCAGACAAGCCTTTATATAATGCTCATTGCCGATGATTGCCCTGTGTAAACAGGGCAGCGATCAGCAGATGAACTAGCAAATGCTCAATCATCTACTGATCGTATTGTTTTAAAAAAGTTAAATTTTATCGTTGTCGGCAGCACATCTCCCTATGTAAACAAGGAGACGCCCTGCTGACATGATAATAATATATGGGGACCAGCGATCGGCGTAATCCCCATCCATAGCTCCTTGTAACAGGAGTAAACGAGCGCCGATCAACGATGTCTTGTGGATCGGCGCTCACTGCACCGGCCAAAATCAGTGCAATTGTAAAGGATCTGCCAGGCACAGCTTCGGGGTTAACGCCCATAGATAATCAGTCTGCACCTGCTTCTATGTCTGTGAGACTGACTCCATCTTCCACCACTCAGGGTGGCAGGCTTAGGAGTGGGAGAACCTATCACAGCCTGGCCAGACGGAGCTAGCTCCCGCCCTCTGTCTATTTATACCTGCCTTTCCTGTTCCTCCTTTGCTTGTGATTCTTCTCGTTTGGTTTCCTGGCCCTGCTGCAGCTTCTTGTACCATTGTCCTTGCCACCTCGTACACTCCTGGTTTGACTCGGCTTGTTTACTACTCTTCTGCTCTGCGTTTGGCTCCTCGTACTCTCCTGGTTTGACTCGGCTTGTTCACTTCTCTTGTTGCTCACGGTTTTGCCGTGGGCAACTGCCCCTTTCTCCCCCTAGCTCTGTGTACCCTTGTCTGTCGTGCACTTATTGAGCGTAGGGACCGTCGCCCAGTTGTACCCCGTCGCCTAGGGCGGGTCGTTGCAAGTAGGCAGGGACTGAGTGGTGGGTAGATTAGGGCTCACTTGTCTGTCTCCCCACCCCCGTCATTACAGCAATAGAGCCTTAAGACCTCCATTCCTTCTAGATTGCAAGGTTATGTGAACAATGTCTTCTCCTTGGATTGTGGTCTCTATTTGAAGTGCAATTGTTCTAGCGCAGCACTGTTTTTATACTAGAGCATAGGATATAAATATAAGTTCTGACCATTGGGACACCAACTAATCACTAGAATGGTCCCAACCCACAAGGACAAGCTGTAGGGAGGATTTATATGGCATGGTGGCCAAGCATAATTACTACGGCTAGGCTTTATGAAAATAGCTCATTAAAAGAAGACTCCAAGAAAAACAAATTCCCTGTGTTATGTCCAGTGTGGGGCCTGAGGGGTGGTGCATGAAATGGATTCAAACAACACCAAAGAAAGAATCCTTGTGTCATGTAGTGTACCCTTGGACCCTGCACAAGGCATAACACAGTGTATAAGTTTTACCTAGAGAGTTCCTTTAAATTATGACCATTTCTGTGAAATTCTAAATGACATTGCATGTACTAAATAATGTGATTATACTTAGTTAGACCGAACTAAATATATGGAGATTAAGATTTCGAAGTAGGTTTATCAATTTAAATGTAGAGATCACACATTGTGATGTCATTAATTGTTTACATCTGTATTTAGCCATAATTTTCATCCAGCGAAATAGTAATGATAAATGGGTTGTCCGCTATGGACAACCGCTTTCGTTAAAATGGTTCCCCAAAAGTAAACCGATCGTAGGTTGTCTCATTGCTAGGACCCCCAGCGATCAGCTGTAATCTGTGGGTAAACTAGACAGCTCCACCACAGGTTAAATGAAGTATTACACAGTGTCCATTGAAATCATTGGGCTATCCATAATGCAGGACATGCCGGGTCCCACAAACTGTGCCTACCCTAAGGGTACTGAATAGGGTCCCCCTCTAATAACTCAAAATCTCCTAAAAGAGCATTAGAAAATTGGTTTTATAAAGCAGAAAATCCCTTTAAGTATATATGTTCTTTTATGATATGCGCTTTATGTTTTATGTTTTCCCCAAAAAGAAATAGTATTTGTAGAATTTCATAAATTCTCTTATATCGTACAGCGTAGCATCACAAACTTTATTTATTGCTTGCTGCCAAACTAGTAATTGATTGACGAACTCCAAATCTGCAGCAAAGTTGTATAGGCTTTATAAACTTGTACTATTTTGCAATGCTTTATGAGTTGAAACCTTGACAGATAGGTCTCTTGGTGCATACAGGAGGTGATTAGCATACAGTGAATACATTACCCCGGGGCTCAATTGACATGCTCTCTTGTCAAGCTGATTGATATGAATTGTACCTGCGTCTTTACATAGAGGGCAGTTTTGGATTGTTTCACTGTTAAGTATATGTCAACGTGTTTTTTACATTGTTATTTGTACAATAACTTTTTTTTGCATTGTGCTGCTTGTGCAGATTTTCCATGGTAGTTTATATGCTCTTAGTGTCAAGTTTAATTTGGGGATTTCTAAATCTGTAAAAACTTTGTATTGATCGCATGTCAAGAAGCAGATGGTCTAGAAATCTCTATAGGGGATATATCATGATAGACCTGCTTTAGAGGTCAATATCAGTGCTTATTTAGAGGTGAATTTACTAATATTAGAGATACATGTAGCAAGTCACTTAATTTTAGATTAAATAGGTATAAAAAGTCCAACACAAAAAAATTAATAAAATAAAATTATAAAATAATTCTATTTTTATAGGGACCATATCACCAAATGAAATAAAACAATCATAAATATTTTTTTATTTTTTTTATATTATAGTAACATAATAAAATGTCCTATTTAACAATCGGGAACAACAGTTTGCGATGATTATCCCACGTCTTTGGCAACTGAAAAATAATTTTTTAAGGAACACTGAATATAAAAATAACACACACAGAAAAAAAAAAAGTGCCAACAATTCCTTTATTAATCTCCTCTATGTAAAGATAAACATCTTTAGGTGTCTAAGGGCCCATTCACACGAGCGTGAACTACGTCCGTGTGCTGCGCATGGGAATGATGCACAGCACACACACCCTTTGATTTCAATGGGGCCGTTCACACATGCAGGAGTTTTCACGCAGCCAGTGTCCGCGGTGTTAAACTCACTGCTTGTCCTATATTGGTGCGTTTTCACGCACCTACGTGCCCATTGAAATCAATGGGTGCGTGAAAACCACGCACCGCACACGGATGCACATCCATGTGTGGTGCATGAATTGCGCATAAATGTAATAAAAAAAAAAAAACATGCACTTTGCAAAGCACACTGATGCATAACGCAAAACACACGGACCACACACGCACATGAATCTGATATGCTTGTGTGAATGTAGCCTTAGGAGATCAGCCATTTCTCCACTCCCCTTCTCACGAACCTATGCCTGGCTGTGAGACAACTGGCTGCAGCAAGATGTAGTGTTCAGAATTTTTTTTTTGCCCAAGAGAAAATATTTTTTTAAAGCATTTGGATCATCACCTCAACTATCAAATTGCAAACAGGAGACAAAAGATCACTGTTTTCGGGAATAAAGGAGTCCCTGACAGCATTTATGTCGTATTCTAGTATGTGAGTAGTAGTAAAATTCTATCAATATGCTCAAGCCTAAATAAATAAAAAAAACTCCAGAATTGTACAGAACACAAAGGAGAATCAAGGTGAGCACCACCCAGTTGACAGCAGCACACCAGTGGCCGAACTACATTAGTGCTTTATATAGGGTTGTCAGTCATTGTTTTGTAGCCACCTGTCTGCATCAAATCACTCCGATTTTCAGCTCAAGGCCAAGTAGCACTGAACAGAGGGCACAAAATCGGCAATGAAGTCTTTGCAGTAATCAAACCACACTTTCCCCAACCACTTACTGTCATGTCAAACAGGTTGTCCCTCTCTCTCAGTTTGGAACAGTTGCAGGTCCAGTCACTGGCACCTACGACAAACATCTGATTATGCCAGGGGAAGTCGCAGCCACCCAGACTAAGAAATGTACATTACATATCGGCCATTCAGCTGGCAATGCAATAAGTGGACGTCTCGAGTCCGTCAGTCCACGTTCTGCCTCATAAAAGGGGTCCAGAGCGGGGAAACCCCTCTTTGACGTCCATATATACAAATAGGGTAAATGGACAGAGATTATTTTCATGAGACAACCCCTTTAATCATATTTTTACCAATAAATGATTTTGAATGAAAAAAATTGGTGGTCTATAAATTAATTGATGGTAAAGAAGTTCCATAAATCATGAAAACTTGTATTTTGATTACTTCGTACATTGATACAAAAGGTATTGGTACTCGACAAATATAGATTTATTTTTTTTAATACATTTTTAGAATTCAGTCTTTTTGATTAAAAATGCATTTCCAGAAACTAACATTATCCGTGAGCCTAACAGATCTGAACAGTAAATGTGCAATGGATATAATCTAATTTTGTAGTTTGTAGGCTTTGATAAATGATACCAACCTCAGACAGTACTGCTTGGAAAAAAATCATGTTTGATATCCTTCAGCTCAGAATCAGTCTCACTTTGTTAATTAGCGCACTCAATATAAACTTTATTTGCTCGTCTTTTGTAACATTGGTCAATGAATAAATCACTCGGACAAGACAAGCCAAAATGTTGATTTAGTCATGAAACTGACAGAGAGAAATTGCTTAATAAACTTAATGCACATTAAAAAAAAAAATCAGTATGTACATTTTTCAAGTACTGCAGGTGTCAGAAATTATAATCTAGGCACAAACAAAGTAAATGACTGCTAATCATTTATCCTGTAGAGGGAGTAATTATCTACGCTATTGAATTTGGAAAAAAAAAATTCGGGTGTGAAGCACGGATATTTACACGTTAGTTTCTGTTTTTCAGCTGCAATTAACTATTTTTGTCTTTATGATTTGTTCCCTAACTTGTCTTACTCTGAAACTTTTCTTAACTTGATGTCATCATTCGACAGAGAAAGAAAGTTCTATAAAAAAAAAAAATACAATATTTTTTTATGTATTTTTTTTCTTCAAAGACATTATGTTTTTATTTAATTCTCGGCTCGAAAATGTAAGCCGTGATTAAATAAAAGAAAAGAAAAATGAAACTTCTTTCAGACGTTAAAATGAGTAATGAGTTTAGAATTAATCCAAAAGCAATTTAACTTTAAACATTCATATGAAATTAAATGAGCCATTGAATTTGCTATATAAGCAAGCATTAATCTTATCTTGCTCCGAAGACTAAAATGTTGCACGGTGACCCATTAATTTCAAAGCCTAATACAAGGTCTCTCTAATGCCTGCAGTCCATTAAAAAGTCTTATCCCTAAGTATAAGTGATTTTTCACAAAGTTCAACCCTATGTCTATTTTAATATTCCAATCACGTGATGATCACTCATGACAAGATTGCTACTCAAAACGTCCTAGTTGAGAGATGAGTTATAAAAAAAACATTTAAAAAAAAAAAATGAATTGCCCAATAAATTAGTGTAAATTTGCCAAAATTTTGTATAAAAATTAATAAATGAAAAGAAAGGATAGGCTGACTTTTTAACATCAAAGTCATGTTCATTAAGAGAATGCAAAATTGGGTTAAGGCTTGTGTAGGAAGCTCTTTGGCAGCACACGGATCCATGTGTTACCATATGGTGCTCAGTCGGGAGCCGCGCAATCATCATAATTTTGCGCAATTATAGTGGTGCAGTTTACAGAAAACCCTGGCATAAACTGTTTTGTAATTGTGGGCCATAGTGCACTGAATTTTGTCGATCTTTTATTATACCACATCTATGTTTATTGAGATTTAGTTTTACTTCTGTAAGTGCTAGGTGGTTATTATTGATTTTTGACTCTAATAGGTGCCGTAGAACAAGGATTTTTATACTCAAAAAAATTCTTAGCAGCAGTAGAATCACTTTGAGGATTTTGCTCAGTATGTTCAGGGTCCTGGAGGGTCCTCGTTTATAACTCTTGAGGTAGCTGAGGCCACTGATCAGGTATAAGACTGGGGAAGAAAAAAAGGAAAAAGCACAGCGCCACATAGTGCAAGATAAATGCTGGTAGAGAGTGCAGTTGGCAAGGGGGCAGAGCAATTGCTCACATTGTAGGTTTGTGCAAACTACATGCACAATACTGGTTGAAAGAGTAATCAGCTGCAGAGAGGTCCAATCCGGTGAAACCGTAACGGTTACCACCAATATATGGGATTGTTAGAGGATAAGAAAATTGTGTGTGTGTATATATATATATATATATATATATATATTAAGGACCTATAATAAGGTGGTGCTGGGTTTCGGAGAAGAATAAAAGGATGTATTTAAGATGAGTGGGTTTATTAATAATCAGGCAACGCGTTTTAACGTTGGACTAACGTCTTGATCAGGCCAATAATACAAGGACACAATAAAAGAGGTAAAACATACACTGAAAACACATTCCACAAAAAAGAGCGTCAAAAACATGGGGTCAAAGCTCAACCATGACGTCAGAGTAGTAAGTAAACAGAGCAAGGTGGAATCACTCCAATAAATGACAGTACTTATTTCTGTACTGTCATTTATCATGTCGGCAGCGCATCTCCCAGATCTGTTGCCTAAGGGTTTGCCAAATTAAATTTACGGACAGTCTGCAAAAGTTGTTGTTTTTTTCTGCCGTCCGTAGCGTCCGGCAGAAAAAAGCACCATCCGGGATTTTTCTGCAGTCTCCTGGAACTTTGCACTGCGCATGTGCAAAAATGTATATACGCAGTGCAAAGGAATAGTAGGCCGCGGCCAGGCATATTTTCAGATTCTTCGGAATCTGAAAATATGCAGGCTGGCCACTGCCAAGTGAGGTCGGTGCCGGGAGTGGACAAATCCAGTCACCTAACATCAGTCCAGTCCTGTGCCGTCACCGACCCCAGTCAAAACTTACCTCCGCTGCTTCGCCGCATGACCACCTCCTCCTCCTGACGGTGAGTTGCATTAGGCAGAACGGAGAGTGGTAGCGGTAGGCTACCACTCTCCGCTCTGTTTGCACTAAGTACAAGGGAAGGGGGAGGCTGTGCGGCGCTACTTACAAGGGAAGGGGAACACTATCTATAAGGGGGCTGTGTGTGGCTATCTACAAGGGGGGCTGTGTGAGGCTATCTACAAGGGGGGGCTGTGTGTGGATATCTACAAGGGGGCTGTTTGGTGCTATCTACAAGGGGGGCATTGTGTGGCTATCTATAAGGGGGGCTGTGTTGCTATCTACAATGGGGGGGGGGCTGTGTGTGGCTATCTACAAGGGGGACTGTGTGGCGCTATATACAAGGGAGGCTGTGTGTGGCTATCTACAAGGGGGGGCTGTGTATGATTATCTACAGGGGGGCTTTGTGTGGCTATCTACAAGGGGGGGCTGAGTGTGGCTATCTACAAGTGGGGCTGTGTGTGGCTATATACAAGGGGGGCTGTGTGTGTCTATCTACAAGGGGGGCTGCGTGTGGTTAGCTACAAGAGGGTTTGTGTGGCACTATCTACAAGGTGGGGCTGTGTGTGGCTATGTACAAGGGGGGCTGTGTGTAGCTGTCGAAAAGGGGGGCTGTGTACGGCTAGGCTATCTATAAGGGGGGTTGTGTGTGGCTATTTACAAGGGGGGCTGTGTGTCTATCTACAAGGGGGAGCTGTGTGTGGTGTTATCCGCAGGGGGCACAGTTACTGAGTTTGCACTTTTATTGTGTCGAGCGCTGATGGATCATTATTACCTTATGGGACAATGTGGATTATGAGTTTGTTTAGAGGATGGTGTATAGGTGAGGAGGATGCTGGAAAAGTGAGAAACCAACATGTCTGTGTGTAAAATTCTGCAGAGACGAGTCATGGCTGGAATAAGTAGTCACAGTGGTCTGGGCCAAATGGAGAAAAAAAGGGAAAGTGAACTATTCTAATCAGAAAACATCACCCAAGTTAGCGTGGGAAAGCTACAAGCAGAGCTGTGATTGGTGAGTCACTCCTAGCACACTGCACAGGCAACCATTTTGTAATGTGTCCGTAACAATTTTGGTCTGTCCGTGAATTTTAGCTCAGTTGTCCAGAAATTTCTCAAGTGGAGGTTGGCATCCCCGGCTGCTGACAATGATAATATTTTACTGTTTTAAAACGATACACTCAGCAGATGAACGAGCGATTACCTGTTCATCTGCTGATCACTGCTCTGTTTATACAGGGCAATTATCTGCAATGAGCGTTCTATGAACGATTGTTTGCCCGATAATTGCCCACTGTAAAACCCCCTTAAGCATCATGATCACTAGGGATGACTGGGAAATACTGACAGCCCTGGGACTAATAAAGGCCCCTAGGGCACTCTAGAATTAGTGTCCGTTAGGTAAATGCAATAGCGTTATTCCTTTTTAAAGGGTAAAAACTTTTAAAAAACCTTTGACATGTCATAGTTACACGTCAGAAGTTTTGATTGGTGGGAGTCCGAGCACTGAGACCCCGACCGATCGCTAAAAATAAGCCGCAGAAGTTCTCATATGAGAGCTGTGCCGCTTCGTTTCGGATCGGCTTTCCTCTGAAAGCAGAGCAAGTGGTGTACGGACCCATAGACTTTCTTTTGAGAACATACACCGATATCTCGGCTTTCCGAAGCCGATCAGAAAATAAGCTGCACAGCTTTCTACCGAACGCTTCTGCCGCTTCATTTAAGCGATCGGTGGGGTCTCAGTGCTCGAGCCCCCACCGATCAAAACTTCTGAAATATCAAAAGTTTTTTAAAAGTTTAGTTGCCCTATAATATTCTCTGTCCATTTTCTCGAATCTCATCATGCATGTAGAGTTTTGAAACTTTTTTCGGAACTTCTTTAATAAATGACATTGCATTTATACAAGGAGAGAATGGAATGGACGGATAGAACCGTGGAGAATATTACTGCGAATAGAGTAATGTGAACTGTTCATAGAGGTGTAATATTGGAATATATTACTAGGACTAAAACATTATCAGTTTTTAGAAAATTAGATACTTTAGTGTCTTTTATATTCATTCCCTACATTTTGAATCTGGATTCTGTCAAAGTTAGTCAAGTTTATTATATTTCTACCTTGAGTATCCTAAATACTAGACAACATATAATGAAATAAAAGATTAGGGAGATCAAGTCTAAAGTATAACGTACTTTAACCGTACATTGTGCTTTACTGACAGAGCTAATATGAAATAGTATATGTCTGGCTACATTTCCATCTTTATAAGACGATTCTTTATATCCAAATTTTTTGATTTTTATAGAAGAACATATATTATGAAGAAGACAATCTTTGGAAACAGCTGTAGGTGTGAGAATGATCTCATTATAGTTAACCTTTCTTATTCCATTCAGTTTTTACATGAATACTAATAAATCAATTTCAATTTCTACCAGCTATCAAGGATTTCTGATGTTCTCGCTTGGCTAAATATCATCATCGAATGTTACTTAGGGGATTTAAAGGATTCTAGTTTGACAAAAACATATTGTTCTAACATGAGTCTTCTCTGGGTACTTTAGTTTACTACCTGACTCTAAAGACATTAGGGTAAAAGGATTGTCTGAAATTCGAAAAAAAAAAAGGGTAATCTTATTTTTTTTTAAACAGCACCTCTATTGTGCATTGTTTGTGCCTGGTATTGCACTGCAGTTCTGAACTGCAATACCAGACACAACCCATGGACAAGAAAAAAAGATCAGACCCCTTTTTCTAATCCCAGACAGTCCCTTTAGTTGTCTTCCATTGTTATTGTCCAAAGCATGTACTGTATGTGTCTGTGCAGATGGTGCCCCTCAGTGAGGAAAGGGACTGATATGTGTATACAATCCATGCACAGCTTTAAGGAAAATGTGACGCGAAAACTATAGGAATGTTTTACTTGCAATACCATACCTAACCACATGGAGTGCTATTCACATGAAAAACCAGACACATGAAAGACCATACACCTTTAATAGCTCATTTGGCAAAAAGCTATTTCTCCCGACCTTTCCATACACATATATGCTCAGCCTAATGCAGCTTATCTCAATAAGAACAAAGGCAAGTTAACATGCCCAATCCTTTTTTCCCCCACGACATCTGCTGAAAGAACGCAGGCTGAATATCCAATACACATTAGATAGTCGGCCGGTCCAACCGAAATCGGCGTATTCGGCCATGGTTAGTCTAATATGTATTGCTTTAAAACACCACCTGTTGGTAGAATAGAGTTTAATTCAAGGCTTTACATAACTTCATTGTTAACACTGTTCACATGCTTTATCTGAATTCTCATCCAATACAAAGACCAAGTAATCTATTTAGTCTGCAAATTTACTAATAGCTTTGTCTCAAGATAGATCTATGCTTATGCACAAGTCTACATCTGCTGTACATTTGCAGTGTGTTTTGTATACGGTGCGGTATAATAATGTAATAATAAACTATAATAATAGATTTCACATAATCTAGATTCTTTAATATGGATTGCAGGATCGGAGCCGCTATATTAATGCGTGGTTTCCCTGCATGGGATTTGTAAGGACAGTCTCTTTCATGCAAATTGGTTGGCATGAGGCTTAATGGCTGCATATGGCTCCTAAGTCACATTTGGGCTACCCAGGCCTTATATTTTTTAGTAGGATACTAAGAAGTCCTCAAGCAGCAAAAGCTATGCTGGATATCCAGTAAGACCTCATGCACATGGCAGAGCCATATATTGCAGAGACTTCGGGACGCTGTGTGTCACCGCACTATGCTCAATGCTGAATAAGTGGCTGAATGAGGGAGACACATTCCTCTAGAAGCAATACTCCCAGGAAAGAATAGGGCTATGTTCACACAGATGTATTTGAAGCAAAAATGTCTAATGCAGTTTGTAATGGAAATCTGTGTCAGAAATCTGTGCATTACTCACGGATCTCCAGTTTATGTGCAATGGATCTTCACACAGATTAGTCCCAAACAATGGGGCTAATCGGCATGATAAAAAAATCTCCTGTCTTTTCTGCGTGGAATCCGCGTCAATAAGTGACATCATGTCACTTATTCACGTGGATTTCATTTCTGCCCTTAAAAGTTCTGCGAAGTCTGTACAGACACCCGGATTTTTTCATTGAAATCAACAGTAGGCAGATTTCACGCAGATTTCACGCAGATTTCATGCAGATTTCACTGCAGAAATCTGCATGAAATCTGACCCATGTGAACAAACCCTAACTCAGTACATATGGCATGCGATGGAGAATGGCACAATTTGTTTCTGTCGTATTCATATGGAATCTGATAGAAAGAGATTTCCTTAGGCCTCTGTATGAAATCAGAGGCATATGGAGACACAGTTCAAGCCAATTCACTTCTATGGGTGACCTATAATGGCTCAGTACAAAAGGGAACTGTAAGGGTATGTTCACACGTAGTCAACAAAAACGTCTGAAAATCCAGAGCTGTTTTCAAGGGCAAACAGACCCTGCTTTTCAGACGTTTTTTTACCAACTCGCATTTTTCGCGGCGTTTTTCGCGGCGTTTTTTACGTCCGTTTTTGGAGCTGTTTTCATTGGAGTCTATGAGAAAACAGCTCCAAAAACGTCCAAAGAAGTGTCCTGCACTTCTTTTGACGAGGCTGTATTTTTACGCGTCGTCGTTTGACAGCTGTCAAACGACGACGCGTAAATAACAGGTCGTCTGCACAGTACGTCGGCAAACCCATTCAAATGAATGGGCAGATGTTTGCCGACGTATTGGAGCCGTATTTTCAGACGTAAAATGAGGCATAATACGCCTCGTATACGTCTGAAATTTGGCCGTGTGAACATACCCTAATACAGCCATATACATAAGGTCTAAGAGTAAGTTCACACAGGGCAGATATGCTGCGTAAAGGTACACAGCATATCCGCTCTGGCAGCCGCAGGGAATTCTGGCAAAAAAAAAAACGCACCAAATTGTGGTGCAGTTTTTCGCCCGGAACATCCGCTGCGGAAAACAGCAGAGGGGGGGGGATGCCCATACTTTCCCTCTGACATCCTGCAGCTCGGTCACATGGGATGAAACGTCTTCCCAGGAGACCGCCCTGGTAGAAGAAGCACAGAAGCATAAGATAATATTCTGAGGTGCGACTTTTGCAGCGGTATCGCAGCTTCCCTGCCGCAAAAATCGCAACATCTGCTACTTGTTGCAGGTTTTACCTCCCCATTGAATTCAATGCGAAAAGCCTAGTTCCGCAGCATAAATTGACGTGCTGCGGATTAAAAAAAACTGCAGGTCAATTTCTGAGCGTTTTTTTAGCTTATCATTTACGCAGCGTGTGAAGGAGATTTATTCAAATCTCATCCATTCTGCTGCTACTGTATTATGCTGCCGATTTTCTGCAATGAAATCCGTTACAGAAAATCTGCAGTATTTGCGCTGCGTGTGAACCCGACCTTACTCAGGGGCAGACACAGACAGCAGAGGGCCGCCGTGCAGGAACAATATATGGACCCCTTGCTCTCCAATGGCTCATTATACAGTATAATATGTTCGCCCCTAATCTAACTCTTTGTTTAGCTAATATTGGTCATACATTTTCCTTACATAGTTCCAACATTATAAAAAACTTTGAATCCAATTGGATATATTTAAAGCGTGTATTTTTGGATAAACTCATGTTAAAATGCCCTTTACTTTAATATGACATCCATCCATTATAGACAGTATATTTAGTAAGTCATGAAACCATGTAAATTTAATTCGTACATTGTCCTACACGCTCAATCCCACTTTGTCAGTAAACTACAATTTGTGAGTATATCTGGTATAATTTTCTCTTTTAAATGACAGTTACTTGCTCAAAATAACCCTGGAAGCTTCTAGGCTTTGCAAGACAATAACATTGACATTGCCGAACATCACCCATTAAGGCAGAACAGCGTTGGATAATTTTATTCTTTCCTTAATCTAAACCATTGTTCAACTGCCTGCCAAGATCTAGCACCTAATGATGAGAGGAGTACTGACAGATTGGGATCTGACTTATGACCGAAAGTTGTTCTGTGCTTATCTCCAACAAGGACGTCTCTATTTTATGTATAGTATACTGCTTTAATGCCTACAAATTAACACATTCACGGCTGGCATTAATTATAAATAAATAAGTGGATTATATTTTTTAATATTTATATATATATATATATATATATATATATATGTACATATATATATATATATATATATATATATATATATATATATATATATATATATATATATATATATATATATATATATAAAAAACATGTCCCTTCACTCTCCAATCTCCACTGTGTAACCCTTCGTACATCACCATCAGTACTATTTGCAGTGTAAACAATGGGGACCCCCTATGACTTCATAACTGGGTCTTTGGAAATGGCCATAGTGCCTGTTGGAAGGGTATACTTAAAGGGAATGTGACGCTAGAAAATTTTTTATTTTTTTTTTAGTTAAACAATTAGTGTATAGGTGATTAAACATTGTTCTAATTTTTTTCCCGAGTCAGGAAATATTATAAATTAGATTCTAATTTATATTTCCCAGTGCTGGTCACTAGATGGAGCAATTCCCGAAATTGCAGCATTGCATGTGGTAAAGCAACCACATTACTTTATGCTGCAAAATTTGAGAAAACTCACTCGCTCTAGTGAGCTCTCAGAATCCCCCCTCCTTTATCTTGGCTAGTGCCGGGAGAAACGAGGGGATTGAACGGTCAAACCTCCTACACTGTGTGTCGCTATTTTTTGAGCTAACACACAGTGTAGTAGGTTTACATACAGTAGTAAACACACAGTAAAACACGTACATACACAGAAATAACTTACCTGCTCCTGCCGCCGCCGCTCCCTCCGGTCCGTCCGCTCCATCTGCTACCTCCCGCTCCAAGTGCACAAGTCCGGAAGCCGCGACCGGAAGTAGTAATCTTACTGTCCGGCCGCGACTTCCGGTCCACAGGAAAATGGCGCCGGACATCGCACAGTTCAACTTGGACTGTGTGGGAGCGGCGCATGCGCCGTTCCCACACAGACGGCGTGCAGCATAGTGGATGGAACGGGCCCCGTTTGCATTCACTATGGGACTGGGGCTGCCGTATGTCATGTCTGTATGTGTCGTTAATCGACACATACAGAAATGGAAAAAAAAGTGGCAGCCCCCATAGGGAAGAAAAAGTTCAAAAATAAAAAAAAGTAAAACACAAACACACAAATAAATATAAACGTTTTTAATAAAACACTAAAATCAAACTGATGTAAAAAAAAATTTTTTTGTGACACTGTTCCTTTAAAGAGGCTCTGTCACCACATTATAAGTGCCTCCTACATAATCTGATCGGCGCTGTAATTTAGATAACAACAGTGTTTTTTATTTTGAAAAACTATCATTTTTGAGCAAGTTATGAGCAATTTTAGATTCATGATAATTAGTTTCTTAATAGACAACTGGGCGTTTTTTAACTTTTGACCAAGTGGGCGTTGTAAAGAGAAATGTATGACGCTGACCAATCAGCGACTGATCAACATCATACACTTCTCTCCATTTATGTCCATTTGTACTCAGCACAGCGTGATCTCGTGAGATCACGCTGTGCTGTCACATACACCCACATTTACTTTACTGAAGTGTCTTGAGAGTGAATAGACATTACCTCCAGCCAGGACGCGATGTCTATTCACATTCCCAACACTTTGGTAAAATTTGTGTGGGACTTAATCACAGCACTGTGTGATCTCGCGATATCACGCTGTGAATGACAGCACAGCGTGATCTCGCTGTGCTATGTCATTAAGTCCCACAAAAAGTGGGAGTGTCGGGAGTGTGAATAGTCATCGCGTCCTGGCTGGAGGTGATGTCTATTCACTCTCAAGACACTTCAGTAAAGTTAATGTGGGTGTATGTGACAGCACAGCGTGATCTCGCGAGATCACGCTGTGCTGAGTACAGCTGAACATGAATGGAGAGAAGTGTATGACGCTGATTGGTCAGCGTCATACACTTCTCTTTATAATGCCCACTTGGCCAGAAGTTGAAAAAACTCCCAGTTAGGTATTAAGAAACTAATTAGCATAAATCTAAAATTGCTCATGACTTGCTCAAAAATGATTGTTTTTCAAAATAAAAACCACTGTTGTTATCTACATTACAGCGACGATCAGATTATGTAGGAGAGAGGGCACTTATAATCCGGTGACAGAGCCTCTTTAAGTGAGAACGAGTATTTGTCTGTGTAAATATAAAAGATAGTAAGATATCCCATATTTTTTTTTAAAAATCCCTTAAAGCGGTTTTCCCATCACAGCAAAGACTGATTCTTGATAGAGTATTCAGCTCTCGCTAATAAAGGAAGATCCCATCAGCTCAGAATGCAGTCGAACTTGAATTGGAGAAGACTGTAATACTGTGAAATGCCCCTATTAAGTGTGTCGGTGATTCACAGTACGGAGCAGGTAAGGAATGAAGAGGAAGCAGTCCTCGCATGAGCGCCGCAAAACCCTTAAAAACAGCTGATCAGCGACTGTACCGAGAGTCAGGGTATGTTCACACGAGGTCATTACGTCCGTAATTGACGGACGTATTTCGGCCGCAAGTCCCGGACCGAACACAGTGCAGGGAGCCGGGCTCCTAGCATCATAGTTATGTACGACGCTAGAAGTCCCTGCCTCGCTGCCGGACAACTGTCCCGTACTGTAATCATGTTTTCAGTACGGGACAGTAGTTCCACGGAGAGGCAGGCACTCCTAGCGTCGTACATATGTATGATGCTAGGAGCCCGGCTCCCTGCACTGTGTTGGGTCCGGGACTTGCGGCCGAAATACGTCCGTCAATTACGGACGTAATGACCTCGTGTGAACATGCCCTCAGACGCCCAGTGATGGCTTATCATTTGAATAAGTCATCAATTTCTTCTAACTAGAAAATCCCTTTAACCCCTTGGAGACGCAGCCAATTTTCTTTTTTTATTTTCATTTTTCCATCGTTGCATTGCAAGAGCTATAACTTTTTCTTTTTCATTGAGGGCTTGTTTTTTTTGTGGGGCAAGTTGTAGTTTTTAAAAGCAACATTTAATCTACCAGATAATGTACTGGGAAACAAAAAATATATATTTGTTGGATGGAATGGGAAAAATGTGATTCCGCCATTTTTGGGTTTCGTCTTTACAGGATTCACCATGCGGTAAAAATAATATGTTAACTTCATTTAATGGGTCAATACAATTACCAAATTTACGTAGTTTTATTAATGATGTTCTACTTTTACAAAGAAAAAATTATTTCTATAATATAAAAAAAGTTTTGTGTTGCAAACTTGCAATATTCTTAGAGCCAAATGAGTGGTGCGAGGGCTTGTATTTTGCAGGCGAGATGTATTTTTTTATTGGTACATACAACTTTTTGATCACTTTTTATTAAATTTAAAATTATTTTTTTGGGGAAGCAAGTTAAGCAAAAAACAGCAATGCTTACATTGTGAATTTTTTTCTGTACTACGGCGATTTTAATATCATGATATTTTAATAGTTCGGACTTTTTTACGAATGCGGCATATCAATTATTTTCATGTTTGTATTGTTCACTTATTATACACATTTTATTTACATTTTGTACTCTTTTTTTAGTCCTCTTAAGGGACTTTAGCATGTGGTTTATGCTCATGCAATACACTGTAATACTTAAAGGGAATGTGTTGCCAGAAAAACATGTTGTTTTTTTTTTAATTAAACATTTAGTGTGTAGGTGATTAAACATTGTTCAAATTTTTTTTATTTTTTTCACGAGTCAGGAAATATTATAAATTAGATTCTAATTTATAATATTTCCCATTGCTGGTCACTAGATGGAGCTATTCCCAAAATTGCAGCATTGCAAAATTGGGTAAAAAGCCCTCGCTCTAGTGAGCTCTCAGCATCCCCCCCTCCTTTATCCTGGCTAGTGCCGGGATAAACTACGGGTTTGAACGGTCTAACCTCCTACACTGTGTGTCGCCATTTTTTGAGCTAACACACAGTGTAGTAGGTTTACATACAGTAGTAAACGTACACAAACACGAACATACAAAGAAATCTCTTACCTGCTCCTGCCGCCGCGGCTCCCTCTGGCCCGTCCGCTCCGTCTGCTGCCGCTGGTCCAAGTGCACAAGTCCGGAAGCCGCGACCGGAAGTAGTAATCTTACTGTCCGGCCGCGACTTCCTGTCCACAGGAAAATGGCGCCGGACGGCGCGCATTTCAAATTGGACTGTGTGGGAGCGGCGCATGCGCAGTTCCCACACAGACGGCGTACACAGAAGTGGATGGGACGGGACCCGTTCGCAGTCCCTATGGGACTGTGGCTGCCGTATTCCATGTCTGTATGTGTCGTTAATCGACACATACAGAAATTGAACAAAAAATGGCAGCCCCCATAGGGAAGAAAAAGTGTAAAAATAAGAAAAAGTAAAACACAAACACACAAATAAATATAAACGTTTTTAATAAAGCACTAACATCTTTAACATATTAAAAAAAAAATTGTGATGACACTGTTCCTTTAAAGGGGTTGTCCGAGATTTAATGACTTTGTGTTAATGCTTGTAAATTATAAATGTAAATACATTTGCAATATACTTACATTTTCCAAAGTGGCCACGCTTCCAGACCCTGCCGTGGGGAACTTGACAGGGGACATCATTCTCTGCACTGGCCGCTTTGTTGATCTTGAATTCTTTGCCGGGTATACGACACGTCACTAGTGACGTGTCATGTATGGGCTGTTCTGCTTCACAGCCCGTAATGCGCATGCGCTGTCACTGCTATTTTCGCGGTCCCTGCTGTTCTCGAGATAACAGCAGGGGCCGCGCATGCACGTTACAACAGAACAAGCCGATATACACCACGTCACAAGTGACGTGACATATACCCGGAAAAGAATTCAAGATCAACAAAGCGACCAGAGCCAGAGCAGAGAGTGACGTCACCCGTCAAGTTCCCCACAGCAGGATCTGGAAACGGGGCCACTTTGGAAAATGTAAGTATATTACAAATGTAAATATAAATGTGTATATATGTGTATATAAATTACAAGCATTAACAGTCATTAAATCTCGGACAACCCCTTTAAGTATTGCAGTGTAATGCCTTTAGCTGTGCTCTACTATTAAGCCTTGCCTCTTGCAAGGCTTAATAATAGATCACAAAAGGCAGACCTGGAGGCCTTCAATATGACTCTGGCTGCCATGGTAACCGATCGGTACCAAGCAATTTCATTGCAGGGGGGCAGAGGGAAACCCTTCCCTCTGTCTAACAGCTCTGATGCCGTGGTTGCTGTTGACGGTGGCATCTGAGTGGTTAAACTGCTGCGATCGGCACCCGGCACAGACTGTGATTGCTTACTCTATAATAGTACGTCAGATGTTGCCAAGGGGTTAAGAAATGGATAGATAGCTCAAATGATTTAAAGGATGTTGTGTTTATAAAAGAATCAGATAGATAGATAGATAGATAGATAGATAGATAGATAGATAGATAGATAGATAGATAGATAGATAGATAGATAGATGATAGATAGATAGATAGTGTAACGTTTATGGCCGCGGACCGTCGTTCTGACTTACCCTCTGAAGGCCGTGGACGTGTGAGTTATCGGCGGCATCTCCCTCCTGAGAGACGCCAGCACTCACTTCCTGGTACAGTGACTATCTCCCTCAGGGCGCGCGCACAGCCTTAAAGGGCCAGTACACGTCCAGTTGCAGTGAATCTGCAATCAACCCAGAATGCTGTTGGACTATAAAAAAGGGCTCTGCCCTCTTGATCATTGCTTGAGCTTTGTTGTGTTACCTTAGTTTTTCTTGCAAATGGTTTCCTAGTGTTTTCCAGTTCCCAGTGTTACCCGTTCCTGCTGCCTGTACCCTGTATCCTGTGCTACCTTGCCTCTGTGCCGTCTAGAGTTGAAGTCGAGTTGTATCTTCCGCTGCATCTACTGTGTTACACCCACCGGGTGTCTGCCTGCTGCCGGAGCCTGATCTTAAGCCTGAATCACCGCTACTGTCTACATTGCCACAGGTACCCTTTCTGGACTATAGACATTGTATTGTAACTGGTTGGCTAGCTGCCTTTCCGCTACGTGGTACTGCCCAGTGGGTCCACATCCCTCATCGTGACAGATAGATAGATAGATAGATAGATAGATAGATAGATAGATAGATAGATAGATAGATAGATAGATAGATAGACAGACCATTTTCAAAGTTTTTGGTACATTTTTTAATTACATTTTAGTAAAAAAAAAAATATAAATTCTTGTATAGTTTTTCTCTTCAAAGCATCTCAAGTGACCATGTCTCACATTTGTTATCCTACTTACCGTATTTCAAAACTTGACTCAAGAGCGTAAATATTTTTTTCCCAATGATCACCAGAGTAACTCAGCCTTCCTTTGATATATTTTCCTTCCTGAGTTTTATGAATGCTCTGTAAGGGACTGTGTGAATATTATCTACAACAGTTTGAAATATGGCTTTACTATTTGTCAGGTTAAAGAAAAAAAAAGAAATAATAAAAAAATAAACTGGGAACATATGAATTAACTAAGCAAAGGTTATAAAACAATCCCAGTTTTCCACTTGAGAAAATATGTCGTAGATCATTTTTATTAATGTCTTTCTAGGAACCTTTCCACTAGATATGAGTGATAGAAACAGGTGAGTTTATGAAGGTTGATTTAGCTGCTGGAAATTACATTTTCACTCTGGGGTTTCTCCATTGATGGAATATGCTCATTTTCCGTCAGAAGAAAGTAAACAATTCCAAAGGGAAACAAACAACGACCGAAAAATAAAAGTCCAGACCGAAGCATATTTGTTCTCCATACGTGGGGACGATTCATCAGGCCGCTAGGACTCCACAGATGTGGGCAGAAGGCACCATTTCTCACCGCTGTCATCATGCCATTGTCTTTTCTGTAACTTATCACATGTACACACTTGGAAAACAAATCTCTCCGACAATTGGGCAGATGTTTTGTTGTATTATGGATATCTGCTGACACTCGTTCTTTGTCTATCTGCAGATTGTCCATTTTCTGACTCATTTAACAACCATCCTTGTTTTGCAGTATGTGTGTGATGTGTTTATAAGCTCATGAAATGTTAACGTTCAAATAATTTTATATATTGTCATAAGCATAAGAAGGGTTGATTTTTATATGATGTATCACTGTCTGTGGAGATTATTATTTTCTTTTAAACTCGGTAAACAAACTTACTTCATCTGTAAATCCACATTTTTAGTAAAAGGGTCCCTCCAATTCCACTCTCCTGCCCAATCTGATATGTACATGTGGGACAATAATGCTGCCAAGGCAAGGCAACTGTACGTCGCCCAGAGAGTATCATGCGTGGGACCAATTTAGTGCGGGATACTCTCCGGGCGTCATAGAGTTACCTTGGCAACTATACTGCCCAATGTGCACTAGCGTCTCTCCATCACCGATTTCAGATTGGACAGGGAAATTGGCAATGGAGGGACGCTTTTAGGGCTCATTCAGACGAGCATGTTCCTCGCCCCTATGCTGTGCGTTGAAATAACTCACAGCACACGCACCCATTCATTTCAATGGGGCTATTCAGACAAGCGTAAGTTTTCACGCAGCGAGTGTCCGTTGCGGGAAACTCACTGCTTGTCTTATATTGGTGCGTAGTATCACACATGATAGGATTACATACAGTGGCCCAGCAGACAGTATCACAC
Organism: Rhinoderma darwinii; assembly: GCF_050947455.1. NCBI lineage: Eukaryota > Metazoa > Chordata > Amphibia > Anura > Rhinodermatidae > Rhinoderma > Rhinoderma darwinii. The sequence goes on from NC_134695.1 coordinate 99,597,587, forward strand.
ATGATAGGATTAGATACAGTAGCTCAGCAGACAGTATCACACATTATAGGATTACATACAGTGGCTCAGCAGACAGTATCACACACATGATAGGATTAGGTACAGTGGCTCAGCAGACAGTATCACACATGATAGGATTAGAGATAGGGCCCAGTAGACAGTATCACACATGATGGGATTAGATACAGTAGCTCAGCAGACAGTATCACACATGATAGGATAAGAGATAGGGCCCAGCAGACAGTATCACACATGATAGGATTAGATACAGGGACCAGCAGACAGTATCACACATGATGGGATTAGATACAGTGGCTCAGCAGACAGTATCACACATGAGGATTAGATACAGTGGCTCTGCAGACAGTATCACACATGAGAGGATTAGATACAGTGGCTCAGCAGACAGTATCACACATGATAGGATTAGATACACTGGCTCCGCAGACAGTATCACACATGATGGAATTAGATACACCGCTCAGCAGACAGTATCACACATGATAGGATTAGATACAGTAGCTCAGCAGACAGTATCACACATGATAGGATTAGATACAATGGCTCAGCAGACAGTATCACACATGATAGGATTAGATACAGTGGCTCAGCAGACAGTATTACACATGATAGGATTAGATACAGTGGCTCAGCAGACAGTATCACACATGATAGGATTAGATACAGTGGCTCAGCAGACAGTATCACACATGATAGGATTAGATACAGTGGCTCAGCAGACAGTATCACACATGATGGAATTAGATACACCGCTCAGCAGACAGTATCACACATGATAGGATTAGATACAGTAGCTCAGCAGACAGTATCACACATGATAGGATTAGATACAATGGCTCAGCAGACAGTATCACACATGAGGATTAGATACAGTGGCTCAGCAGACAGTATTACACATGATAGAATTAGATACAGTGGCTCAGCAGACAGTATCACACATGAGAGGATTAGATACAGTGGCTCAGCAGACAGTATCACACATGATAGGATTAGATACACAGCTCAGCAGACAGTATCACACATGATAGGATTAGATACAATGGCTCAGCAGACAGTATCACACATGATAGGATTAGATACAGTGGCTCAGCAGACAGTATTACACATGATAGGATTAGATACAGTGTCTCAGCAGACAGTATCACACATGATAGGATTAGATACACAGCTCAGCAGACAGTATCACACATGATAGGATTAGATACAGTGGCTCAGCAGACAGTATCACACATGATGGAATTAGATACACCGCTCAGCAGACAGTATCACACATGATAGGATTAGATACAGTAGCTCAGCAGACAGTATCACACATGATAGGATTAGATACAATGGCTCAGCAGACAGTATCACACATGAGGATTAGATACAGTGGCTCAGCAGACAGTATTACACATGATAGGATTAGATACAGTGGCTCAGCAGACAGTATCACACATGACAGGATTAGATACAGTGGCTCAGCAGACAGTATCACACATGATAGGATTAGATACACAGCTCAGCAGACAGTATCACACATGATAGGATTAGATACAGGGCTCAGCAGACAGTATCACACATGATAGGATTAGATACAGGACTCAGCTTGCTGACATTGCGGCTCCAGCGCTGGACCCAGGAAAGGTAAGAATAATAGTTTTGCTTCTTTATGTGTTACTGATTATTTTTGTGTGTTTGTGTTTTTTTACAGGTTCAGTTGTTGGACTTCGGATACGAGGACTTCAATGACGGCGTTTTTTTTATTCTCAATAAAATGGTTAATGGGGCTTGTGTTTTTTTATTTCAATAAAATATTTTTTCTATGTGCTTGTACTTTTTTTAAACTTTATTATCACCGCCTTAGTAATGGCCTACGGCTGATTGACAACCTCCATTACTAAGGCGAGGCTTAATGTTAGCAGGTGCAGAGGCCAACACTAAGCCCTATTATTACCCAGATACCCACCGCCACCAGGGGTACTGGGAAGAGCCGGGTACGAACCAGTACCCGACCATCTGTAGTAAAGGCTAGGCACCGGGGCGGCCACAGGCTGGTATCATTAGGCTGGGGAAGGCAAAAAACAGTGACCCTTCCCACCCTGGTAATGCTGCCTGCTGCTGCTGTGTTGTATCTGGCTGGTTATGAAAATTGGGGGGGACCCCACATCGTTCTTTCCAATTATTTTTATTTTATTTTTTTTAAATGACGTGGGGTCCCCCCCATTTTTCATAACCAGCCAGATACAATAAAGCAGCAGCAGCCTAGCATTACCAGGGTGGGAAGGGCCACTGTTTTTGGCCTTTCCCCTCCTGATAATACCAGCCTGCGGCCGCCCCATTACCCGACCATCACTACAGATGGTCAAGTACTGGATCATACCCGGCTCTTCCCAGCACCCCTGGTGGCGGTGGGTACCGGGGTAATAAAGGGGGTTAGTGTTAGCCACTGCACCGGCTAACACTAAGCCCCGCCTTAGCAAAGGATGCTGTCAATCAGCCGGCGGCCATTACTGAGGCGGTAGTAATATAGTTTAAAAAAAAACACAAAGACATAGAAAAAATATTTTATTTAAATAAAAATAAACCACACAACCCTCATTAACCATTTTATTGATAATAAAAAAAAGCCGTCATCGAAGTAGTCCTGGAATCCGACGTCGTCCAACGACCGAACCTGTAAGAAAACACACAAAAAAACGATTAGTAACACATGTGTTAGGCTTAGATACAGGGCCCATGTGTGATAATGTCTGTGGGACCCTGTATCTAAGCCTACCACAAGGTAGGCTTAGATACAGGGTCCAGCTGACAGTAATCTTATACAGTAATACAGGGCCCATCAGACAGGATCACACATGGGCCATGTATCTAAGCCTACCATGTGATTGGCTTAGATACAGGGCCCAGCAGACAGGATCCTGTCTAATGGGCCCTCTAAGCCTGCTACATCGTAGGCTTAAAGGGGTTGTGCAGTCCCTAAACATTGATGGCCTATCCTCAGGATAGGCCATCAATAGCTGATGTGTCGTTGTCCATCTCCCGGGACCCGCCAATCAGCTGTTTTGAAGGGGCCGCAGCACTCGTACGAGAGCTGCTTCCCCTTCATTTCCCAGACTCTCTCACACTGTGAATCGCCGACACTGATTCACAGTGTAAACCAGTGACTGGAATGAAGGGGAAGCAGCTCTCGTACGAGTGCTGCGGCCCCTTCAAAACAGCTGATTGGTGGGGTCCGACTCCCGGCCAATCAGCTTCAGCAGACAGGGATATTAATCTTACCCTCCTCTTCAGCCGCGGCGGAAGCTCTGTCTTAACTCTATCCAGGATCACAATGTTGTGTGCGGCGCATAGCGTTGTGACGTCAGGACCTCCACTGCGATTCCGGAACCAGGAAGGTAAGTACTGTCAGTTACTATAGTAACAGGGGCCCGCGGCCCGACTTACTATAGTAACTTTTTATTGATGTGGTGCGGGGGGCTGCGGGCCCCCCTGGCTTTGGGGCCGGTCGAAATTGCGACCGCTGCGACCCCTATAGCTACGCCACTGCCTATAATATTGCAACATACACTACGCATAATACTGCTACACAGTCTACACACACAATACCAGTATATACACTATATACTCTACACATCAGTTTTCCCACTATTTACACAAAAGCACAGCAAAAAACAGTTTCTAAATTATTGCTGCAAAACTACAATGTGTGAATGTCCTTACAGCATCATATGTACACGAGAATCATATATATCCACATACATAGATTATATATACATATATATGTATATATATATATATATATATATATATATATATATATATATATATATACTGTATATAAAACACACGCATTTACACACTCATATAAACACTTCCCTTCTATGTAGGATCTCTAATGCAGACAGTCTCATATATAGACGAGAATCATATATATCCACACAGATACACACACACACACAAACATTTACACACTCATACACACACTTACCTTCTATGTAGGATCTCTCATGCAGTCTCCTGAAGCAGAAGGGGCTTTAGAAAATGTCCCATCCCAGGACAGCAGATATAACAGGCTGCAGAAGTAGCTGGTCTGTTAGAAGAATAGGGGGACACAGCACACGAGAGGAGGGGGGCAGAGTAGAGGGAAGCAAGGGGACACAGGAGAGGAGGGGGACACAGGAGAGGAGGGGGGCACAGGAGAGAAGGGGGGCACAGGAGAGGAGGGGGACACAGGAGAGGAGGGGGACACAGGAGAGGAGGGGGACACAGGAGAGATGGGGGGCACAGGAGAGGAGGGGGCACAGGAGAGGAGGGGGACACAGGGGAGGAGGGGGGCACAGGAGAGGAGGGGGACACAGGAGAGGAGGGGGACACAGGGGAGGAGGGTTATACAGGAGAGGGAAGCAAGGGGATACAGGAGACACAGAAGAGGGACACAGGGGAGGACTAGACACGGAGCTTCCTCTCTGCAGACGCTGAGGCTGTGAACTCTCCCCTCCCCCTCTTCTCTGTTCCGACTGTTTCAGACGAAAAGGGAGAGAGAGGGAGAGGAGGTAGTTTGTAATCACAGCAGTCCACCGCTCACCTCATGCGTCTCGTCACTAGTCATCTTGCTTGAGGAGAGAGCGCTCCTCCTGCAGACCTGCTCCTCTCTGGCGCGCATACAGCGTCAGAGAGGAGGAGGAGGAGGAGTGTTCTCACAGACGTGCCCATCATGTGGCACGTCTGCTAAGTAAAATAAGCCCCCTCCCCCGGTCCAGTCGGTCCCTGGTGCAAAATGCCGCCCCCCACTTTCGGCTAGGCTGCGCCGCCTGAGGCTGTCAGCTCACCTTGCCTCATGGTAGATGCTGCACTGCAAATCGGGCACGCTCGTCTGAATGTAGCCTAACTTTTTTGCTTTTGCTACATTTGGTCTATTGTTAGTTTTTGTATAACTACTTAAATACAGTTGAAAGCTAACAAGCAGTTCAATGAGGAGTCCAGGGCTACAGGTGGGGCTTCTTTCAGTGATACAATTACTACCGATACAGAAAATAGGGAAGCAAAGAAGTAAGAAAAAATGTATATACTATATTTATAGGATATTTTAATGACAACAACAGAACATCTGGTCGAAATTCACACATTCAAGAAAAAATATGCCTGATTTCAAACAGCTTATTACATAGTTTACAATTGTCTTCTGTTCAGTTCATTTTAAAACCATTTTGTTTTGTCTAAATCTTTATGATTTGACATCTGGAAGAAAATGTGAGAGGATTATCTTGAATTCACATATATTCTTTGAACCATGCCATCAAGTGAAACTAAACAACTCAACCTCAAACATTATGTTAATGTCTTTCGGACCATCTTACACCCATTACTAAAATAGTCCTTTCCCTCTGTTCCTTGATGTCTATCAAAACAAGACATGTTGCAGCATATTTCCTTGAACTTTATGTCTTAAATCTTCCAACGCCAGCTGAAGAAGATGTTAGACACGACAAGCTGTTCATGGCAACTGGGATTTGATAGTGAATAACCAACAGCAACATTGTTTACCTGTTGATTGCCTAAGACAGATGGCGAGAATGTATTTAAAAACTGGAGGAGTCTTCGCAATCTTGTGATATTAGGAGAATGTTTAATTAAGAATTCATCGGCATTTATTTATGTTATATTTTATAGTTTCACTTTGCCTACCTTTTGGATTGGAGCTGGGAGCCCATCTACTATACAATACATCATGTGCATGGGGGTTATTGGACAATATATAAGATCCGATTTTATATTATTTTGTATCCTATCAATGGAGAAGTGCTGTCATAATGGCCATCAACATAACGTGGCTCTTTTTATTGACAAAATACATCAGACAGGGGATAAAAGGACAAAATTGCTTGGTCAATTAAGCTAACAATCTAAATTATTAAAGGAGCACTCCCACAAAAATGTTAATTCTCTGGCCCAATAGAGAGGCACATTATGTAAATTGTGGTTAAGGTAATTTTCTTACCGGTGGCTGTACTTGTGAGTTATCCACTCCCTTCTGGTCCTCAGCGGTGTCATGTGACCAGAAATAGGACTCTCCATCTGTCACAGCGTCTCATGTGCGGAGAGGAAGTCAGTTTTTCCATTCGTTACTACCACAGCCTCGATGTGAGTCTTACAGGAATGAATGGAGAAACTGACTTCCTGTCCACACATGAGACGCTGTGACAGTTGGAGAGTCCTATTGCTGGTCACATGACACCGCTGAGGACCAGAAGGGAGAGGATAACTCACAAATACAGCCACCGGTAAGAAGATTACCTTCACCACAATTTACATAATGGGCCTCTCTAATGGGCCAGAGAATAAAACATTTTGTGGGAGTGCTCCTTTAAAGGGATGATAATGAAAGACGGTGGAATGTATTACATTGTGCATTTCTGTGGCCAATGATAGGTCATATGAGCATAGGGGATGGAGAATAGTTACTATGAATTGAGGTTTCATGTCTTTCTAAATTTGTTGATTTAAAATTCACTTATAGTATGAGAACAAAGAAAAGAGTCCTGAAAGCCACAAAATCTAATAAATAAGACATAGTCGTGGAAGTATCAACTTTACCATAAAGATAACTGAATAGCTTGTAGAATTAAAGAGGTTGTAATATCCGGAGACCTTATGTCCCATGAAGTAGCAGCTGTAGGTGAAATGAGTGTCGACATACGGCTTTCCGACACAATGGCAACAAAAAAGGAATTCAGGCAGCATATCCAAAAAAACAAGTAACTTTTATTCACCCATGCGACGTTTCAGCTCCTCGGAGCCTTTCTCAAGCATAACATAATACAAAAAATGACAAGTATTTAAAGTGCAAAACACCAATTACAATATATCAAACAATTAATAAGAACAAGTGCCAATGTTAGTGTAACATCCACGGCCGTGGACCGTCGGGACTACTCACCCCCTGACGGCCGCAGCCATGGACTTGGGAGCGCTGGTCCGCATCTCCTACCCAGGAGACGCCAGCGCTCACTACCGCTCCACTCTGCTGTGTCCCGTAGGGTGCGGACACATGTTTAATCTCACTAATTAGCCCATGACCACCCTGGACTTAAGAAGGGCCTTGCCCTTTTGCTCACTGCCTGAGCGTTGTTCATATTCCTCTGTTAGTCTTGCAAATAGTCCCTTAGTGTTATCCTGTTCCCATGCCCTGCTACCTGTATCCAGTATCACGTGTTGTAGTTGTTCCTGTGCCCGCTATAGTGTTGGAGTTGAGTTCTGCCATCTGCCACGTCTGTTGTGTTACACCACGTCTGGTGTCATCTGTCTCGTATGCATCACCTGCCATCAAGATCCCATCTGTGCCCAGGCGTTGCTACTGTCTGGACTATCACTGGTACCCTTGTGCTTGGACTATATATATTAACTTGGTACACTGTAGTTTGGCCAGCTGCCATCCCGCTATGGCAGTGCGGCCCAGTGGGCCCACACACCCACATATCGTGACAGTTAGTATATTCAAAAATAAACATTATATCATATATACAAAAGTGTGAAGAGCAATTCAAAAAGTATACAGAAAATTCATATAATAATTAATAAAATCGTGCTAAACATTGTGAATTATTAGGGATAGTAATAACTATCAATCATAAACATATGTGTATAAATAAAGAAATTACGTAAAGGAATTAAAAATTCAGTGATCCGACTCTCCACTCATTGTACCTGGCATCTACAAGTCACAACTGCGCATGTCAGCACTAGAAGGAACCAATCAATGCCGTCTACGCCATATACAGAAATAGACCTACCGCGCATGCGCCAAATACGTCATACACGCATGCTCAGTAGGCAAAAAGACACAAGAGCTTCCATATACAAAAGGGCATAGCCCTTAGCCTACTAGCTCCATGGAATACATATAAATGCAGCAATCCATAGATATAACCATAATTATAATAGCACCACTGATCTAATAACACCATAGATGAATATGGTGCATCTTATAACAGGGGATAATTGCTATTTCAGAGAAAACGCTATTACCTAATGCATTGCGTGTGTACAGCGCTCGGAAGAAATCCATAAATCTATCATAATATGACGATCTCTTTTCTCAGTTTCAAACTGGTAAAAAATGTACAAAAGAATTTAGTGGATACAATGTTTCCATCTTGGGATCTAACCACTTCTCTTCATATTCTTCATACATGTGTTGATTACCTGGTTGAAATATTGTTTAAAAATTTTTCCAGATTTAAGAGACTTATGATGCAGAGCGTCATGACGTCAGGGCGAGTCGCCATGGTAAGTATAATTTTTTCTTTTTAGTTTGCAGTGTTCCGTAGCGGACATTCTGGCCAGAAAACGGCACCACAATTGGGTGCGGTTTTTCAAACGGAATTCCCGGCGGCACACAGGGCGAATACGCTGTGTGCTTTTACGCAGCGTATGCGCCCTTTGTGAACATACAATAACAGTGACAATTGATGCTGAAACAGGGCAGACCTCCCCTGTAACTGTAGTACAGTGTAAAAACAGAAAAAGTGTATTACAGTGAAAAAGTATAGTGTAAAAAATAAATGAATAATATTGTCTCCCAATGATCTTTTCTGACCTTTGAGGGACAAACCATAAAAAAAAACAACAATAATAATATTAATAATAATAAAATGAAAAATCTAAAAATACAAAAAACAAAACAAAACAAAGCATGAATAAGCACAAAATAGCCCTCAGCCCAAAAAAAAAAGGCTCCCGTGTCGTACCGCTAGCCCCGGTCCAATTACCCTAAATTGAACATGGAATACATCAAAATTTATGGTAGACAATTACAAACACTAATAAAAAGTCTATTTTAGAGTCACACTTTATTGGTACCAAAAAATGAACTAGAATGTAAAAAAGTGTTTTTTTACTATCTTTTGAAATTATAAATCTAGAAAATTCAAATTAAAAGCAAAAATGTAGTATAAAAATAATAAATAGGTTTCCTACGTAATACAACCGTGTACATGATGCCTAACAGTGCTTACTATTGACTATTGGATTGTTTGTAAAAGACTGCAATTATTATTTGCTTCTGATTTACTAATGTATGGACAATCTTACATTTTGAGTGGAAATCCTGATAACAAATTTTAAAGGTTTTTATTTAAAAAAATGTAAACATTATTACTGGTGTTTTGGGTTGGGGTTTTTTCAGATTTTTTATATGTGACCATCCAATTCTAAAATATTCCGGTTTTCTCACTAGCCATTGAAGCACAAATAATAGGCTGGCATTTCGTATTTTCGGCAGTTCTATTTTCATCTTTGCTGTGTAAACTGGGACAGAGCTCTGCAGAGTCATCTTTTCATAAGAGGCAGGGGATTTAATGATAGATGACTGCTCTATTTTACTGCTGGAGGCCATGATAATGCAAGATAGTAACACTATACACACAAGTGAGGCTCTGTATACACCTCCACTACCATTGCCTGGAATCTTGAGGAGGGGTGGAATTCCATCTCTTTGTGGAGGTGGCATTATTCTACACTTTTCTGTCCATTATTGATTGCAGATACCATAAATTACACACACACTTTGCTGCACTGTCTATGCAAACAATACAGAAAGATGTATGAGCCTCCAATATGGCCACCCCAGCAAAGTTTTTAAAAATAATCATAAATAACTACACATTAAAAACATAATAAATTATTTCCTTTCTTACATTTAAATAATTAAACTAAAATTAGAAACACGATACATTCCATTTAAGTGCAAAGGTTTTCAGGGCTAAACACTCACACGGAAAATTGTAATAACTTTACATTGTGCTATCTGCCAACTGTTTACTGCACATATCATGTGTTGCCTCTAGCGGCACTTACTTCCTCAACACTCTACACCCATCTGACTCAATTAAAAACCAAAAGAAATATTAACAATTAGAATTTTTTGTTTCCGGGGGTAATGTATGTATGCAAGCTTATGGGGTTAAATGTAAAAAAAACAATAATGCCAATTCAGGTAAACCCTTATAGCATTTTAGAAGAAATGTATCCAATTCACTACATAGCTGTACCCTAAATACTAGTTACATAATCTGTATGCATACTTAAAAATGAACTCCGGGCAGCCTGGAGTTCCTGAATGACACTATTTTTTTTGTAGATTACCTACAGTCCTCTACTGGGCCACAGGTGAAGCCTGTGCTGGAAATGGCAACATTGCATGCGACACGCGCATGAGTTGCTTGGCAGGCAGGATAGAAAATCACCTCTTGGACTCCCATTGTTTACTAGAACGGGGATCGTTGCCCCCCCCCCCCCCACCAGCTTGAATGGAGCGGAGGATGATAATGCACCCTGCAGCTCTATTCAATGTCTATGGAACTGATGGAAAAAGCAGAGGTTTGTATTCAGTTGTCTTCTTTAGTTCCATAGACTTTAAATGGAGCGGTTCCTGCATGCTTGTCCACCGGTCCATTCAGAGTTATCCTCACTGCCATGGTGCAGGGAGGAAGAACGGATGACTTGGGACCTTGTTCTAGTAATCGGTTGGGGTTTCAGCAGGGAATAGGTGAAAAATTACTATTCTAGGAATATCCCTCTAAGTCCCTCTATATTTCATATGTACAGAACCCTGGAAGTTAATAGCACTATTTAATAAACAATAATGCTGAATTATGATTCCCACAGCTAGCACCATGAGGATTTTGTGTTAGTTTATAGGTGCAAATGTGTGGGAAAAGTGAGGATCCGAAGACATGTGCAGAGATTGGTCATAGAAGACGTCACCTTTGAGTCACTGAATGTAAATATTTATTCTCCCTATAACTGGATTTACTATATGATCTGAAGCAAGATGATAGTACCATTATTTTTTGTGAAATATCATATCCTTACCATATTGGTTCTGGGACTTTATATACTGAGGTTGGTTCTGATGCTGCATATATGTATTGAGCTTGGTTTTGATACTGTATTTATGTACTGTGTTTGATTCTGGTACTATATTTCTGTACTGAGCTTTTTTCTGGTGCTATATATATGTGCTGAGCTTTTCTCTGGTGCTGTATTTATGTACTGAGCTTTGTTCTGGTGCTATATTTATGCACTGAGCTTAGTCCTGTTGTTGTACCTATGTACTGAGCTTGGTTCTGGTGCTGTATTTATGCACTGAGCTTTGTTCTGGTGCTGTATTTATGCACTGAGCTTTGTGCTGGTGATGTATTTATGTACTGAGCTTGGTCCTTGTGCTGCTATATTTATGTACTGAGTTTTGTTCTGGTGCTGTATTTATGTACTACACTTTGTTCTGGTGCTGCTATATTTATGTGCTGAGCTTTGTTCTGGTGCTGTTTTTATGCAGTGAGTTTTGTTCTGGTGCTGTATTTAAGTACTGAGCTTGGTCCTGGTGCTATATTTATGTGATGTGATTGGTTCTTGCACTGTATCTATGCACTAATCTTAAATCTGGGTCCACATTTATATATAATATTTGAAATATTTTATTGTTTTATTTGATGAGGGGCCCAATTTGTAGAACACCCAGGCCTTATGGTCTACTTAATCTGCCACTGGTGGGGGAATGTCGAAGGAAGTAACAGTACAATACTCATTTATAGTTTGAAGTGGTAGGTGCGTTGGTGATGATAGATAGATTGATAGATAGATAGATAGATAGATAGATAGATAGATAGATAGATAGATAGATAGATAGACAGACAGACAGACAGACAGACAGACAGACAGACAGACAGACAGATAGATAGATAGATAGATAGATAGATAGATAGATAGATAGATAGAATCTTGTACATAAGGGGCAGTATTATATTAGTTTTATTTTTGTACATAAGAGGCAGTATTGAAACACTTTACTATAGTAATTATATTCTTGTACATAGGAGGCAATGTTATAGTAGTTATATTCTTGTATATAGAAGCAGTATTATAGTAGTTATATTCTTGTATATAGGGACAGTATTATAGTAGTTATATTCTTGTATATAGGGGGCAATATTATAGTAGTTATATTCTTGTATATAGGGGCAGTATTCTAGTAGTTATATTCTTGTACATAGGAGGCAATGTTATAGTAGTTATATTCTTGTACATAGGAGGCAATGGTATAGTAGTTATATTCTTGTACATAGGGGCAGTATTATAGTAGTTATATTCTTGTACATAGGAGGCAATGGTATAGTAGTTATATTCTTGTATATAGGGGCAGTATTATAGTAATTATATTCTTGTATATAGGAGCAGTATTATAGTAGTTATATTCTTGTATATATAGGGGGCAGTATTATAGTAGTTATATACTTGTATATAGGGGCAGCATTATAGTAATTATATTCTTGTATATAGGAGGCAGTATTATAGTAATTGTATTCTTGTACATAGGAGGCAATGTTATAGTAGTTATATTCTTGTATATAGGAGGCAGTATTATAGTAGTTATATTCTTGTATATAGGGGGCAGTATTATAGTAGTTATATTCTTGTACATAGGAGGCAATGTTATAGTAGTTATATTCTTGTACATAGGGGCAGTATTATAGTAGTTATATTCTTGTACATAGGATGCAATGGTATAGTAGTTATATTCTTGTATATAGGGGCAGTATTATAGTAATTATATTCTTGTATATAGGAGCAGTATTATAGTAGTTATATTCTTGTATATAGGGACAGTATTATAGTAGTTATATTCTTGTATATAGGGGGCAGTATTATAGTCGTTATATTCTTGTATATATAGGGGGCAGTATTATAGTAGTTATATACTTGTATATAGGGGCAGCATTATAGTAATTATATTCTTGTATATAGGAGGCAGTATTATAGTAATTGTATTCTTGTACATAGGAGGCAATGTTATAGTAGTTATATTCTTGTATATAGGAGGCAGTATTATAGTAGTTATATTCTTGTATATAGGGGGCAGTATTATAGTAGTTATATTCTTGTACATAGGAGGCAATGTTATAGTAGTTATATTCTTGTATATAGAGGGCAGTATTATAGTAGTTATATTCTTGTATATAGGAGGCAGTATTATAGTAGTTATATTCTTGTACATAGGAGGCAATGTTATAGTAATTATATTCTTGTATATAGGAGCAGTATTATAATAGTTATATTCTTGTATATAGGGGCAGTATTATAGTAGTTATATTCTTGTATATTGTGCAGTATTATAGTAGTTATATTCTTGTATATAGGGGCAGTATTATAGTAGTTATATTCTTGTATATTGTGCAGTATTATAGTAGTTATATTCTTGTATATAGGGGCAGTATTATAGTAGTTATATTCTTGTATATTGTGCAGTATTATAGTAGTTATATTCTTGTATATAGGGACAGTATTATAGTAAGTAATATTCTTGTATATAGGGGGCAGTATTATAGTAGTTATATTCTTGTACATAGGAGGCAGTATTATAGTAGTTATATTCTTGTACATAGCAGGCAGTATTATAGTAGTTATATTCTTGTATATAGGGGGCAGTATTATAGTAGTTATATTCTTGTACATAGGAGGCAATGTTATAGTAATTATATTCTTGTATATAGGGGCAGTATTATAGTAGTTATATTCTTGTATATAGGGGCAGTATTATAGTAGTTATATTCTTGTATATAGGGGCAGTATTATAGTAGTTATATTCTTGTACATAGGGGGCAGTATTATAGTAGTTATATTCTTGTATATAGGGACAGTATTATAGTATTTATATTCTTGTATATAGGGGTAGTATTATAGTAGTTATATTCTTGTATATAGGGGGCGGTATTATAGTAGTTATATTCTTGTATATAGAGGGCAGTATTATAGTAGTTATATTCTTGTATATAGGAGCAGTATTATAGTAGTTATATTCGTGTATATAGGGACAGTATTATAGTAGTTATATTCTTGTATATAGGGGGCAGTATTATAGTAGTTATACTCTTGTACATAGGGGGCAGTATTATAGTAGTTATATTCTTGTACATAGGAGGCAATGTTATAGTAATTATATTCTTGTATATAGGGGCAGTATTATAGTAGTTATATTCTTGTATATAGGGGGCAGTATTATAGTAGTTATATTCTTGTATATAGGGGCAGTATTATAGTAGTTATATTCTTGTACATAGGGGGCAGTATTATAGTAGTTATATTCTTGTATATAGGGACAGTATTATAGTAGTTATATTCTTGTATATAGGGGTAGTATTATAGTAGTTATATTCTTGTATATAGGGGGCGGTATTATAGTAGTTATATTCTTGTATATGGAGGGCAGTATTATAGTAGTTATATTCTTGTATATAGGAGCAGTATTATAGTAGTTATATTCGTGTATATAGGGACAGTATTATAGTAGTTATATTCTTGTATATAGAGGGCAGTATTATAGTAGTTATATTCTTGTATATAGTGACAGTATTATAGTAGTTATATTCTTGTATATAGGGGGCAGTATTATAGTAGTTATATTCTTGTATATAGTGACAGTATTATAGTAGTTATATACCTGTATATAGGAGCAGTATTATAGTAGTTATATTCTTGTATATAGGGGGCAGTATTACTAGTTATATTCTTGTATATAGTGACAGTATTATAGTAGTTATATTCTTGTATATAGTGACAGTATTATAGTAGTTATATTCTTGTATATAGTGACAGTATTATAGTAGTTATATTCTTGTATATAGAGGGCAGTATTATAGTAGTTATATTCTTGTATATAGTGACAGTATTATAGTAGTTATATTCTTGTATATAGGGGTAGTATTATAGCAGTGCTATTCTTGTACATAGGGCCACAATACATAGGGAGTACAATTGGGAGAAAGAACAGTAATAACACAAGACTGAGTAATAACAGATAGACAACGAAGTAAGGGTGCCATTTTTTCAAACTGACAGTGTATAGCTATGCCCGCCCATGCCACCTCAACACTAGTCACACTTCTGCCCTGCTACATCTATACAGCCATTTATTTTATTTAAACTGTTTCATTAACTACATTCAAGAACAGTTCAGTATCTGTAAAGTCCTTGCCACCACAATGCTCTGCTAAAAGGTTGAATGTTTAAAATGTGTTGGTTTTCATAAATAATTTGCAGGGGTTTCTCTTTATTTATTTATTTTTTTGTGCATCTACAATAATTTATGCTTGAATAAATAATACAGCCAGTAGCAAAAAGTATGGCCTCAGCCCAAAATTATTCCATTTGGCAGGTTCGGGATCTGTTTTTAGTTTACACATGAGTAGCATCAATCTGCATGTAAATAAAGACCCAAGCACATGGCTCTGCGGAGCTCAATGCTCCATGTTAACACTTCTATGCTAGAAAAAGTCATTGGACACATGAATATTTGTCCTTGTGCTGACTTGCCAAAGAAAACTATTAAGTTTCTTATGGCCAAGTTTACTTACTTATTTTTTTACAAGGAGCAATACTGAGAAACTCCTTAGATCTTGCTTGAAGCTTTGGGTTCTGTAGTGACATTGATGTTGTCAGTTGAGATTAAGTGCTGTTCCTAATGCATCTTGACAGCTGTTTTCTTATGGTATATACTACTTATCCTTATGAAAGAAAGTGGACAGCAGTCTTATCTCCTTTGTCTATTCTTTATCAATGGTAATGTATGCTGTTTTTAGCAAAAATTCAAGGCTCGAGAGAACTCAGATAATCTAACAGGGTGAATGTTGGGCATTTAGAAAAAATTTGCATAAATTGAAAAATGTTCATAACTTGGTCAATAACAAATGTTTTTTTAAAAAAAAAAACAGTAGTTATTTATCTACATCAAACCTAGTAGATTAGGTAGGAGATAGGGAAGTTATAAACTGGTGACAGAGCCTTTTTAAGACAGGTACTCAGAGGGTAAGAAGTAGATCATTTGAGGGATCGGTTGAGGTCCCAGTGTTGGGACTTCTAACAATCCAATAGTGATGGCATATCCTAGAGTTAGAATATATTTGGCATTGGCGATGGATCAATACAATGGATATTGAAGTGATCTTAGGTGCTCTTATGTAGTCTCTTGTAGGTTTTTTTTAAGAGCATCCAGTTCCTCAAGTACCTTTTAGTTAAAAAGTCAAGAAGACAACCCTGTCTATAAGCCCTAATAGGTTATATGAATGTCATAAAGGAGTTCCCTTGTTTAAGATTCCACCTCTATTAGTTGCTAAGAAAGAATAGCACCTGCTCTGGCAAGCTTGGCCCCGCCATGTTTCACCTGGTTGCCCATTCATTTGAATAGGCACCATGTAACATATTTGCCAAAATTCCCAATTTTGGCAAGACAATCCCGCAAATCTAACTACAAAGGATCAGAGTTTATGCAAATTTGAAAGTGAACATTTCCGTGTATGGGGGTTGTTTATGGGTAGAATGTGGTGGGGCTTAAAACGGTCGTATGAGTACGGTGCGGTTTTTCATACTGATGACCTATCCCTAGGATAGGTCATCAGTATATGAGCGGTGGGGGTCTGACACCCTGACCCCGCACCGATCGATCAGCTGTTCCCGCTGCCTCCGGGCATCGGATGTTAGTCAGTGTTCAGTGCCTGGAGCAGATGGCTCTGCACAGTGCATAGTAACGGGGCTGCGGAGCTGCAACTCTACTCCTACTTACTTTAATAGGAGCAGAGCTGCATTACATCTGCACGGCCGCTATACTGTGACCGGAGCCATCTACTTTTGGCACGGACATCCTGTGCCCGGAGGCAGCCAGAGCAGCTGATCGTGCGGGGTCCGGTTGTCTGACCCGCACCAATCATATACTGAAGGCCTATCCTGTGGATATGTCATCAGTATAGAGAAACGGACAACACATTTATTATGTCCCAATTTTGGAAATTTAAATCTTGGTGTGTATGCATGAAATACTACATGTCTACTATAGTAGCTACTGTTGAAGTAATGTGTGGTCGCCCACACACAATATACAGATGCAGCATACTAAAACTATCATTCGAAGGGTTTGTCTGCTTTTTGTGTAGAGACTTTTATCTACAGGGTGTATCTTGTATTGCAGTTTATCCCCATTTTCACGAGAGGACCTAGACCGCAATATCAAATACAGCCCAAAACAAGAGTGGAGCTGTTGCTGAATAAAAGCAGACTCTTTTTTTTATCATCCCAGACAACCCCTTCAGGTGTTATTTTTGTGCACCATGATAACTCTTTGAGTTTTGATAAGGCTGGAATCACACATCATGTATTTGTTGCAGGTTTTGATGCCTGAAGTGGTTTAAAAAAGAGTGATAAATACAAAGAAATTTTTGTTTGTCCTTTCTTTTGGATTAACTTCTGGTTAAAGAGGCTCTGTCACCACATTATAAGTGGCCTATATTGTACATGATGTGATCGGCGCTGAAATGTAGATTACAGCAGTGTTTTTTATTTAGAAAAACGATCATTTTGGACGGAGTTATTACCTATATTAGCTTTATGCTAATGAGTTTCTTAATGAACAACTGGGCGTGTTTTACCTTTTGGCAAAGTGGGTGTTGTACAGAGGATTGGATGACGCTGACCAATCAGTGACCAATCCGCATCATACACTTCTCACCATTCATTTACACTGCACTAGCGATATAGCTATATAGCTATGTGCAGCCACATAAACACACTATAATGTTACTGCAGTGTCCTGACAGTGAATATACATTACCTCCAGCCAGGACGTGATGTGTATTCAGAATCCTGTCACTTCTGTAGCGTCTCTGTGATATTTACAGCAAGGCAAGCGTAATCTCGCGAGATTACGATGTAACTTGTCATTTCAAGCGAGATTACGCTTGCCTTGCTGTAAATATCACAGAGACGCTACAGAAGTGACAGGGTTGTGAATAGACATCACGTCCTGGCTGGAGGTAATGTATATTCACTGTCAGGACACTGCAGTAACGTTATAGTGTGTTTATGTGGCTGCACATAGTGATCTAGCTATATCGCTAGTGCTGTGTAAATGAATGGGGAGAAGTGTATGACGCTGATTGGTCACTGATTGGTCAGCGTCATACACTTCTCTCCACAATGCCCACTTGGCCAAAAAGTAAAACACGCCCAGTTGTTCATTAAGAAACTCATTAGCATAAAGCTAATATAGGTCATAACTCCGTCAAAAATGATTGTTTTTCTAAATAAAAACAATGCTGTTATCTACATTACAGCGCCGATCACATTATGTAGGAGATAGGGCACTTATAATGTGGTGACAGAGCCTCTTTAAATAAAACTGCATCAAAATCTGCAACAAATACACGATGTATGAATTCAGCTTTACACAGTGATTTGTACAACATGTCAAACTCATATGTCTATAAATTGCTTTGATTTGGAAACAGATGAGCAAAATGTTCAAAAACAGATAAAGTGAACCCCCTTTAGCTATAACACATGCATGAGATACAGTATACAATACATTCATCTAATGCCAATATTCCAAAAACTGGAAAGACTGACATTCTGTCCATTAAAAAGTGATTTTGAATATAACCTAATGAAAGAACGTATGCACATACAATATCTTTTATTCAGATTTAGCCAAGTACAAATAAAACCATCCACCATCATTATATTCACAGAGCTGATAAAATGTACATAAGTAATGCGACAGAAAGGGCAATGTATTCTTTATAACATCTGATCAATAGAGAACTGGTCTATATCTCCTGGTACACAGGGAAACCTAAAAAAGAAAAAGTCTCCTGCAGCTTTTAAATCAATTTAATTGTACACAACCATGGGATAATACAAGCCTTCCATTTCTTCTCTCACAAATCATTAGCCGGGATCATCGGCAACGAAAGGAAAGATATGGAAAAAAACGCAGATTAATATTGGTTCAGTCACTAACTGTTTGTTTCAGTGAATGTACTTAGCTGATATTCTGTAGAGTAGGAATGTAAATATATGTTCCTTGGTTTCCTAGATATAAAACCTAACCCCCTGGAGATTATAGGCTACAGTGTCAGTTTCAATTTCGCTGTTTAGAATAGAATTTAATTAGTGTTTAAACCACAAAGCTTCTCAACACAAAATCTAGTACCAGCTTTATATCACTCTCTTAAAGGGGAATGAAAGTGAGAAAATATTTACGGGGTTGTCTGCTTTTTACAATCCCCTTTTTAAAATGAGCAGATTACAGGAACAAGGACCATGTGACCTCCAGCGATCAAATGTGATCTGCTGGGGAGTCTAAAGCCAAGTGATTAAAGAGGCTCTGTCACCACATTATAAGTGCCCTGTCTCCTACATAATGTGATCGGCGCTGTAATGTAGATAACAGCAGTGGTTTTTATTTTGAAAAACGATCATTTTTTAGCAAGTTATGAGCAATTTTAGATTTAGTTTCTTAATGCCCAACTGGGTGTGTTTTTACTTTTGACCAAGTGGGTGTTGTAAAGAAGTGTATGAGGCTGACCAATCAGTGACCAATCAGTGACCAATCAGTGTCCTACATTTCTCATTGTTCCAGCCCAGCTTCTTTCACTGCACAATCTCACTGTGCTGTGGATCATGCTGGGCTGGAACAATGAGAAGTGCATGACGCTGATTGGTCACTGATTTGTCACTGATTGGTCAGCCTCATACACTTCTTTACAACACCCACTTGGTCAAAAGTTAAAACACACCCAGTTGGGCATTAAGAAACTAAATCTAAAATTGCTCATAACTTGCTAAAAAATGATCGTTTTTCAAAATAAAAACCACTGCTGTTATCTACATTACAGCGCCGATCACATTATGTAGGAGATAGGGCACTTCTAATCTGGTGACAGAGCCTCTTTAATTTCCCTGCAGCACCACCACAGGGGAAATAAGGCATTACATGATACCCAGTGAAATCAATCGTCTGTATGTGTAATGTACATAATGCGTTCTTCAATGGAACAAAAATACACTTTGTAGCTCATTTATAAATGAGCCTCCCCCTTTTATTAACTCAGAATGCCTTAATAGAGCAGTTGAAATCAGGAATTTTTAAATTATATCAGGTACCAATTTTCTAGAGGTATTCAGTATTAGTTTTGACATATTCCCTTGTAGACATTCAAGTAAATTATAGCTTTTACATTTTGTCTGTTTTAGCATAATTTTTCAGTAACTTTCACCTTGAAGCGACTGAGTCTGAAGGGTCAGCTTGTTTCTGAATTGGTCTAAAGGCTAGAGCTGCAGTGAGGTCCTTAACCAATCAGATTTAGCAGAGTATGTCAGGTGACATGATAGACCCATGTCACGGTGCGGGGTGTGGACCCACTGGGCCATACCGCGTAGCGGATAGGCAGCTGGCCAACCAGGTACAATACAATGTCTATAGTCCAGAAAGGGTACCTGTGGCAATGTAGACAGTAGCGGTGATTCAGGCTTAAGATAAGTTTCCGGGAGCAGACAGGCACCCGGTAGGTGTAACACAGCAGATGCAGCGGAAGACACAGCTTGACTCCAACTCTTGACGGGACAGAGGCACCGTAGCACAGGATACAGAGTACAGGCAGCAAGAACGGGTAACACTGGGAACTGGAAAACACTAGGAGACCATTTGCAAGCCAAACTTTAGGTATACAACAATGCTCAGACAATGATCAAGAGGGCAGAGCCCCTTTTATAGTCCGGCAGCATTCTGGGCTAATTGCAGATTACCTGCAATTGTGCGTGAACTGGCCCTTTAAGGCTGTGCACGCGCGGGCGCACGGGCGAGCGCGCCCTGCGGGAGACAGTTTCTGAAGCAGGAAGTGAGTGCCGGCGTCTCCCAGGAGGGAGATGCCGCCGAGAACTCACATGGCCATGGCCTCGGCCGTCAGAGGGTAAGTCAGAACGACGGGCAGCGGCCATAGACGTTACAACCCATCAGATGCTAAATGCTGTTTTCTAAGAGGACGAGACCAAAAAAAAATTCAGGACAGCTGCAATGTAAGATACTATCATAAGATCACAATCACATAGAGCAGAACATTTTTATCATAAGATTCTATAATAATTGCTTCAAAGACCTAGAAAAACAGCATTTTGATGACAGACTTTTTAACTGCACAACCCAGTTAAATTGGACCTGTCACTAGGTCATATAAGTTAAACTGGTAAACTGACCTGAATAGCGCTGTTCTTTTTTTCCTGGACACCCCCTGTTCCAGTGATATGGCCCACTGTTGTGTTGGCTCCCTATTTTCGAATTTGTTGTAGTTAGCCAACAGGGTGTGAACTACCCTTAAGCTACCTTCCTCGGATTGGTCAGCAATGAGCACTGTGTATAGAATAAAGGCAGCGGCACTGGTCCCGGTGATTATGTGACTGGTCACATGATAGCCGGGAAGCCGTTAGTGAGAATCTGCTGCTGGGTCAATAGTCACTATAAGAGGGCTAATTTCCCCTGTGACTGGGGCTGCCAGTTACATTGGAAAAACAAAGTGTAAAAGAAGAAAAAATAAAGTCCCTCAAAGGACTTTTCTGACCTTTGAGGGAGAGACCATAATAATAAAAAAATAAAAGTAAAATAAAGTGCAAAAAAAGTAAGAATAAATACACATAAAATACCCGCCCAAAATAAACGTTAAACCCCCCCGCCCGCCAATCATTATTGTAATGCTTGAGCTGACCCATGTACCCTAAAATAGCTATGTAATATATCAAAATTTACGGTAGACAATGTCAATCACAAATAAATGGTCTATTTTGGGGTAAAACTATATTATTACCAGAAAAAAATTAGCTGAAAAGTAAAAAAGCATATTTTTTTACTATTATTTTAAAACTTTAAGCCTAGAAATTCTAAAATAGAATAAAGGATGTGTATAAAAATGCTAAAAAAAGAGAAACCTGCTGTAAAGGATCTGCCAGACACAGCTTCTGTGTCGACACCCATGGTTAATCAGTCTGCACCTGCTCCTAGGTCTGATAGAGTGACTCGATCTGCTACCACTCAGACTGGTAGGCTCAGGATTGGGAGAACCTATCACAGCCTGGCCAGACGGTTCTAGCTCCCGCCCTCGGCCTATTTATACCTTCATTTCCAGCTTGTCTTCGCCTGTGATTCTTTCCTGTTTCCCGGCTCTGCTGCTCCTGCTATTATTATTGACCTTGCTTCATTTTGACCCTGGCTTTACTGACTACGCTCCTGCTCTGCGTTTGGTACCTCGTACACTCCTGGTTTGACTCGGCTCGTTCACTACTCCTGTTGCTCACGGTGTTGCCGTGGGCAACTGCCTCATTTCCCTTAGCTTCTGTGTACCCTTGTCTGTTTGTCTGTCGTACACATATTGAGCGTAGGGACTGTCGCCCAGTTGTACGCCATCGCCTAGGACGGGCCGTGCAAGTAGGCAGGGACTGAGTGGCGGGTAGATTAGGGCTCACCTGTCTGTCTCCCTACCCCGTCATTACACCTGCATTGTCTATGCAGAAAACATTGCAAAAATCAAGTCGCTATCCGTTAAATTAAGGTGTGGCTAAACGGTGTCTGGTCCTGAACCGGTTAAACTCCTTGGTAGCATATTTCAAATGTATTTCAATGGACTATTCTTTGGGTACTGTGTGGCACTATTATGTAGGCATTACAGTCATATTACGTGGGCACTGTGTTTGTTGCACTTTGAGCATTGTGTGGTTGTATTATTTATTCATAAGGCACAATCTCTTTGAAAATATTATGACAGTACAACAACTCATTTTACGTCCATTCTTCCCACATATGGGATACCCATAAACCTCCACTAATCTTGAAACAACGCTGGTCTTTGGTGATGGAAAAAAAATAACTAAATATCAAAAGGTTTGGTCCTATTGTTAAACAGGAAAATTTAGCCCAGTGATTCTTTTGATATTACTGAACTAAAGTCTAAAACATAAAGTGCTGAACAATTTGTCTGTCATGTAAATCGAGAAAATAAAACGCAATCAAACAGTATTAGATAACCTAAACATCAGAGAGATTTTCGGAGATTTTACTACAACATACGCATAATGCATCATAATAATACATTACAGAAACACGTTTTACATTTTAGAAGCATTTTAAAATGCATAGTGCACCACGCTCAATTTGTGCTTTATATAAGAAAAATTGCTTGCGATTACATAGGCTGTTGGCATATGAAACCTTTTATACCACATAGTGTAGTGTAGTTGAGATAAAATATGCTAATTAAGACCAAATTTACACCTTCATTGACTCTGAAAGCTGTGTGGGAAAGCAAAATAAATAGGAAATATTGCAGAATGAACCTGCTCCAACATTGAGTTAAAATTATACACATGAAAAGACTCTTTCAGCTTAAATAGCCCAGTTGTGGTGAACCTACTACTCCATGGAGAAAGCCATTAATGAGGTGATCAAGCTCATTAGGTAGAACATTAGTAAACTATGAAAGGAACATTACTAAATATAGCAATTGAGGAGGGATGGGGAAATACGAAATCAGTATAGGTTCTGTATTTTAATACAGACTGCAAAATGTTTAAAGTTGATCAGACGTTCATAGAAAGAAAGGACTGATATTAAACACAAAGCAAATTAGGCAGATAAGGCCCCATAGGTAACTAGACCCTAAGCATGACCATCTAACTCATTACCTAAAGTTGCCTTTGTGGTCCACTTTGGACAATCCCTTTATGTTGGAAGAGACCACTGTCAATACGTTGATCACAGGAGGAACCTGGCAGCAAGTGTTCAATTTCCCTACAGTGCCACCACAGGAAAACTTCAGCATTACACAATTCCTAAATAAAGATGACTTGTCACTAGGTGATGTAAGTGGAACTGGTTTACTGACCTAATTAGCGCTGTCTCTCTGATTCCTGCACTGTTTTTCTTTTTTTTCCTGAACCCCACCCCCCCCCCCTTCCTTTCCAGAGATATGGCCCACTGATGTGTTGGCTCCCCCTACGCTAATTTTCTGCAGTTAGCAGACAGGGCGTGAACTACCCTCAAGCTGCCTTGTGCTGATTTGTCAGCATCAGAGGCAGGGAAGCTAGCTCCACCCTGTTGGCCAATTACAGCAAATAGGGGGCCAACACAACAGTGGGCCATATCTCTGAAATGGAGGGGTCCAGGAAAAAAGAAAAAACAGTGTGATTCAGGACAGTTAACCAGTTTAACTTATATGGCCTAGTGACAGGTCCTCTTCAAATCAATCTGTCTGGGCTGTCCATGTAATGAAAGGACAGGTCCTCCAGAGTGAGAGATGTCCTTTGTAGCCATTCTACACTTTTACTAATAGATAAGGGGTTCTTAATTATATTAACATAGAATTCTCTAATAGGGAATTAATTTTTTTTAAACTAGACATCCCGTTTAAATACGCACGTTGGAACCACGAAGACTCCACATATGTCTCAGGAGACAACCACAAATTATACTTGCGCTAATAATGCTCGTGAATGGTCACATTGCTCGGCTGTTTACGCAACACCCACAGAACATAATGGAGAGAGCCACTCACATGCCCGACCCCCTCTTCACTTTGTCCCAACGGAATTGGCACCCAGTAGCCGCCTTACTAGGTGAAGCGGTGGTTGGATGACCCCTCCCCTAATCTTGATATAGGAGTGGGTTTTAGAGCTGGGCCCGTATCTTTCAGACATTTATGGCATATCCTGTGGATCTGACGTGAATGTCTAATTTGGAAATAACCCTTTAAACTATTATTATGTGGTAGATTTTGCAACAAAATAGGCATAGTCTGATATATAATCCTTAGGCCATGTTCACAAGTTCAGGACTGTGTCAATATTTAGTTGCCGCAGATTCTGCGCTGAATAACCGCAGATTAGCTCCATTTAACTACAATGGGGCTGACTCGCGTGCGCCAGTCCGGAGCTAAAATTAAAGTGTCAGCTGCGTATTTCTGCCATGGAAAATCTTAAAATCAATGCCGTATTTGCCGATGGCAATTTCGTGTGTGTGAACATATCCTCAATGTACGGCTAAGGACTTAGGGCTATGAAAATTTCTATTGGGGGTTTTATGTCGCCTTTTAAAAAACTAATTATTTTATAGAGTGTTATAAGAATAATGAGATTTTGGTACAAACACTAGGGCTGTTGATCACTGGATTAGACCATCCATAACCTTAAAGAGGCTCTGTCACCAGATTCTCAAATCCCTATCTCCTATTGCATGTGATCGGCGCTGCAATGTAGATAACAGCAACGTTTTTTATTCCCAAGCACTGTAAACTTTCAGATTGGTTGCGCTGTGAATATTCGGAGAACGTGATTGGTTTATGTGCAGGGTAATGAACATACAGACAAGCAGTAGAAGACTGACTAAGGGCTGAGCATTTAATTGAATTCAGTCTTCTACTGCTTGTCTGTATGTTCATTACCCTGCACATAAACCAATCACGTTCTCCGAATATTCGCAGCGCAACCAATCTGAAAGTTTACAGTGCTTGGGAATAAGTGACTGGGGCAGAAGAGGATGGAGGCGCAGCCTTATATAGTGGATCGAGCGGGTTCCCCAGCAGCATTTTAAAAAAAAACAGGATCCTGACCTGTCCACAGAGTTTAAGGCAGCACAGAGTATTTCAGAAGCCGCGTTCTGCTCCCGTAGGTAAACAGGGTAGCAGCACTGCGAAGACCGCACGGTGAATTCACCGGCGGTCAGGATAGAACGTAGCAGCTAGATGAGGGGAACACACCCAGCTGCTAAGTGAGACACAGCAGGGCGCCCTTCCAACACAACCGTGCTGTTAGCTATACAGCTGACGGCTGTCAGCCGTGCAGTAGGATCTTGTGCGGGGTGGTGACTTGCCAATCATGTGAAGGTGTTATTGAGGACAGGAGTGGAGGAGAGGTAACAGACTGAGAGCTCCGTAATGGTAAGAGCAGAGTTCACAGCAGCACAGAATATTACAGGAGAGGAGCGTGCAGATGTTGAGGAGTGTATGACGCTGACTGGTCACTGATTGGTCAGCATCATACACATAAACACGCCCAGTTAAAAACACAATACACGCCCAGTTGGACATAACGAAAAAAAAACGCCCAGTTGTCCATTTCAAAGCTCATTTGCATATATATAAAATAGCTCATAACTTGGCCAAAAATTAACGTTTAAAAAAAAACAAAAAAAAAACGTTACTGTAATCTACATTGCAGCGCCGATCACATGCAATAGGAGATAGGGGTTAGAGAATCTGGTGACAGAGCCTCTTTAACCAGCTACTGGCAATTCTCCATGAAAATCTATGATTCCTACAATTTTTTTATCTGCATTATTGTATCCAAACACGTCACTACGACTCTATTAAGCTTCCAGTTTTATCTAACTAAAGCTTGACTAAACTTGATACAATTTCAAAACAACCTATAGAGGAAATGGTCAAGTACAACTCAAACATAATATGTAATAGAAAAAACATCTTTATTAATGGACAGATACATGAACAATTAAAAAATGAGTCATACAATGTAAAAAGGCGTCAGCCCATGCAGGATATATGAAATACTAATGTGACATGAACATATATAGAAAGACCCAATTACATGGATACCGATGTTAAAAATAGTAGGCTAAATCCACATGACTTGTAGAAAACAATGTGTATATAAAGTGCTAGTGTGCAAAGGCAATGTGCTTCCTATGGAAAGGACACAATACATTTGTGTCAAAGTATAGCAGGTAAATATACGAAGGCATCTGCCGAAACGCGCGTCGGGTCTGGCGACTCCTCCATGCGGTGATATGAATCTGGGTACGTACCATCATTCTTGTTATCTGACTCTTTTGGCTGCTTATTGACTGCATTCAGGCTATATCTTGGGCATATGAGCCCTTTGCATTTATTGCTACCTAACCTGCCTTTACCTGCTATACTTTGACACAAATGTATTGTGTCCTTTCCATAGGAAGCACATTGCCTTTGCACACTAGCACTTTATATACACATTGTTTTCTACAAGTCATGTGGATTTAGCCTACTATTTTTAACATCAGTATCCATGTAATTGGGTCTTTCTATATATGTTCATGTCCCATTAGTATTTCATATATCCTGCATGGGCTGACGCCTTTTTACATTGTATGACTCATTTTTTAATTGTTCATGTATCTGTCCATTAATAAAGATGTTTTTTCTATTACATATTATGTTTGAGTTGTACTTGACCATTTCCTCTATAGGTTGTTTTGTATGTGTTCGGTCAAAGTACCAAGTTATATTTGGTTTACCTGTATGATCTTCCAACGGTATAGTCTCGGTTATACACATACCACTAGACTGTCTTATATATAAAAGAGATATATACACGGTTTCCATTGGGCTAGTGATCATACTGTTGCTGCATGTGTACAAATTGGTTATTGATACAATTGCAGCAAACTCTCACCTGTGAGAAGTATTAGGTCTGTTGGAATTTTCAGTCACTGGAAGAGATTTAGAAAAGGACTTGAAACACAAAAATATATTAGAAAGTCCCAAAACTTTTTATTGTACTTTAACTAAGCTTTATGTTCATTAACCCACAGGGTCCCATTAAATAGTTACAGAAATGTAAAAGGGCATTATTTTTTAGGTTAAGACTAAATGCCTACATGTATGACTATGACAGATGTAGATTCTGTAGATGTAGCCCATTGGCAGCTCCACTAACATTGAGGTGTTGTAGAAGCTACTGGACCACTCACCACTTATTTGACTGGATGAAGGTGTGGGATGACTTACACTCACCATGGACGAGTGAGTTCTCGGCGGCATCTCCCTCCTGAGAGACGCCGGCACTCACTTCCTGGTTCGGACACTGTCTCCACAGTTGCAGAGTATCTGAAATTAGCCCAGAATGCTGCTGGACTATAAAAGGGGCTCTGCCCTCTTGATCATTGCCTGAGCGTTGTTGTATACCTAAAGTTTGTCTTGCAAATGGTCTCCTAGTGTTTTCCAGTTCCCAGTGTTACCCGTTCCTGCTGCCTGTACCCTGCATCCCGTGCTACCGTACCATCAGGAGTTGGAGTCGTGTTGTGTCTTCTGCTGCATCTATTGTGTCACACCCCGGCAGGTGTCTGTCTGCTGTCAGAGCCTCATCTTAGCCTGAATCCACCGCTACTGTCTACTTTGCCTCAGGTACCCCTTCTGGACTATAGACATTGCATTGTACCTGTTTGGCCAGCTGCTATCCCTCTACGCGGTACGGCCCAGTGGGTCCACACCCCGCGCCGTAACAAGTGGCTTTATCCTTATTATGCATCAGAAAAATCAGTTTAAACATTGCAACTCCATGTACCACAAACAGCAAGACCTTGCCTATGATCAGATAATTAGGGACCTGAGGACAACCAAAAATTAGCTATGTACCAAACAGATAGACATCATCTGTGGTGTCAATGGTCATTTATGGTGAAATCCTCCAATCACTTCAAGAATTACTCATAAAAAGAAATGAAGAAAAAAAAATGTGGCGCTTTCCATATTAGGAGACCACTTTCGAAATCCCAGTTGACATCTGATCATTTGAACAATGAGAAAAAGGCCAAAATTCCACAATATTAAGAACTGAACGACTTCTTTATCTACTAAGCAGCATCTGCTTCACTTCGCATTAACAAGGAATGACATCATTAAATGCTTCTGGCATCCATTTATTGTGTATGTGGAGATGAAAGCGGCATTTCTGTCAACACATAAAGACGTCAGCATTTTGTATTTCCCATTCTCACATAGTCAGGTCTAGGTAGGCCTTTTAAAGTATTACAGTAGCATTATGTTAATAAACATGATCAAGAATACGTTGTTAATAGTAATGTTTAAAGGCAATCTCTACTTTTAAACCATAAAACGAAGCAGCTATTCAAATATTCTTGATTAAAAATCTCCTGCCGTTTTGTGTATACAGCTCGTATGTAGATCTTTGTATCTTCATGGCTACAGATTGAAACCATACTCTTCTTGCGCAGTCATGTGTTACCCTCTGCCACTTCTACATTAAAGATGAGGAGTCGGTTGTGAGGCTTTGTTCCTCAGATCCATATGTTGGAGGTATACTATTTTTCAAGATATATCTCCGACGGGAGGCTGCAACATATCCCACTTTTTAGGCCAACAGCAGGATACATCACCCATAGGATCTCATTGTAAAAAGAAAAATGTATACTGCACAGTATACTAACGTTTTTTTACTGTATATCTTTTGCCATATGGCATGGGAATGGAGGCCTAAGAATATGTTTGATATAGGGCTCTGATGTGATGTGAATGGAGCTTTACTGGTACTGTACACTTAGCACTTGTTATGGAAGGTGGGAGGCAGGATGAGTATGCGCCTGGTGCACATGGGGAAGACATTGGTTAAAAGTCTGGTGCACATAGAGGAGTGAAGGAAGGCTGGGTAAAAATCAGGTGGCCAACCTGCTGCTAGGATTGATGATGTCATCAAGACTGATGGCTAAACGTGCTGTCAGCGCAGTAGAGTGGGTAATGATCTGTTCCACTGTCCGCTACGGTCAAGCACCCACTCTCCATTAATATTTAAAATTGAATTGCAGATTCATGGTAAACTCTCAAGATGGCAGGTTAAGTGGTTACCCTTAGGCAGTAGCTGAATGACGTTCAGTCCCCACTGAAACGGGAGTGGAAAATAGCTGAAAGTGGCACAGCTATGGCACCCAACTCAATATCAGCAGAACCAGTGCCTTACATGCAAGGACCATGACGTCCCTATTCCTCTATGAACAGGAGGACCTCAAGGAAAGAAGACTCAAGTCCTTTAATATGGCCGTGAAAACGTTCGCCGATCAACAAGACAATCACAAGGAGCAATGATCGGTTAAGTATGGGGATGAACGATCGTCACTGCAATCATTTGTCCCAATACATTTCCATCATGTCGGCAGCACACTTCCCTGTGAACACAGGGAGATATGCTGCCGACTAGCGACCATTTTATTGGCCGCATAAACCACCAGATCATTGGCTGATCATTGTCCTCTTTACACATGGCAATGATCCGGAACAAGCGTTCACATGAATGCCTTTAAAAATATCAAGTATAATTAGAAAAATAATCTTCTCGTTGTTCCCCCCAGAACCAAACCACTCATGTCCATGATATTACAGCTCAGCCTCATTCACTTGAAATAGACTCAGCAGCAATACCAGACACAGCCTGCAGACAAGAGTAGTGCTGTTTCTAGAATAAGGCAGCCCAACTATTTTCTAATCTTATACCACCCCATTAAGAACAGTGGGGTAGAAGTCTGGGAATTAGTCTAAATTAGGATTCCTATTATTTTTTTTGCTATATGCCAAATCTTCTATGGTTTCTAGAACTTCATTCTGTATCACAGCCCTGCAGATCCTGACTATTTAACAAAAGGCATACACTGTATCCGTACAGCACAATCTACTAAAGAGGATTAGCGGCCGGCTTTAGACTAGAGCCCATACTATTGCTTTATAGTTGTAAGGAGCACATCAGTCGCCTTGTTGAGGATAAATTCTCACATCTTTCACTCCCGGTAGATTTGAAAGGTCATGAATGTATAGAATTGTTGCTCTTAAACTTTCCAGAGCTTAAAGTGCTCCAGTTTGTCATTTCTTTCCACTTGTCATTAATTGGAATTGAAGGCATGCACATTTGCACAGCCAGCAGCCGAAGGATCTGAGGGACAGACAAAATACACTATATCCACTAACACACTTGAATTTGAATTTTTTTATTTTTTTTATTTTTTTTGAGGCATCATTTAAATTTGTAATCAATCAGATTTTCTAATGTTTTCCAGATTAAGCAGGACCACCTCCACTGGCTTATTATCAGCAATCAGTTTCATGCTGCGGACAGAGAACAGAACAAGTGTGCAGCCCTCTAAAAATAGTCATCTTTTATTAATATGATGAACAGAACAAATAGATAGAATGGGTTGTGATTCTCCCGTCTCCAATCTAATCATGAAAGTAGCAGAACAGTCAGGCTTCAAACAAAAAAGCAACTACTTTTCAGTGCCTGGAGATAAAATAATGCCGATATGTATATTCCTTCTATATGACTTGTTTGTTCAATTTTACTCATAAAAGAAACAGAACTCGGCTTAATCATAGTGTTTAGATTTAATTACATTATCGGTGCAATATTAAAGTTGGTCGAGGGCCCAGTTTATCTGCTTATCAAGTCATGGAGATTTGGCAGTCATTAAAAAATACATTAAAGGGACAGGAGCTAGAGTTGAACTAGAAATACAAGATTATTCAGAAAGGATATTTATTTTATTAGGAAACTGTACTCGAAATGCAGAGGTTACCTATGGTGATCTATACTTTACCTGGGTGAATAGTTTAACATTTAAAGCATAACCATTATTATTTCTTTGTGTCCATAAATAAATAGTGTATGCAAAGATAAGAAACTTTGTAATATATCTTGTTAAAAAAAAATGCCCCCTTCTCTGATTATCCTTTTGCCCCTATATCTGGCTATTGCATTGTCTGTAACTGATCAGAATCTCTGCACTCACTGAAAAACCACCACCTCTATGAGACATGAAAGTTGTTGGAGCTTCTCACTGAGGGATCAGATTACACAGAGACAAGAGACTTGGGGGGAGTCTGCCTGAACACACAATGAATCTCAAGGCCCTTTTAAACGGACCAATGATCGGGCAAATGAGCGTTCATATGAAAGCTCGTACAGGATCATTGTCTTGTGTAAACAGTGCAACGATCAGCCGATAAATGGGCAAACGCTCGTTCATTGGCTGATCGCATCTTTTTTTTTTTAATCTGTTTTTATTACAAGTAGTAGAAGCATATATAGATTCATAACTTGATGATATACAATTTTAACAAGTGAACACATAAAACAAAAGAAGCAGGAAAAGAGGCAACACCAATCATCCTAGAAGTCCAACTGAGCAATATTGGCAGAGACCTCCAGAAGGAGAGGATGGGGAAGAATATGGAGAGGAGGTGGAGAGCGAGAAGAAAGGTAGAAAGAGAGGGGGTGAAGAAGGGGGGCGAGGAAGGGAACACTCCTCAGCATCCAACCAATAAACCTCCGTCCCATATTGATTATGGTATTAAGACAGCAAGGAGATATACTCCAAAGAGTTCTCAAAGCTTACCCAGGTAGACCAAGATCACATGAATTTATCATGAGAGTCCCGTATGGATGTTGTGAGCTCTTCCATGCGTTTCAGTTTTTGGATCTTCTGAAACCAAAGGCGCATCGTGGGTTGTTCGACCTGCTTCTGTAACGTCCGTGGTCGCTAACCACGAACTCCTTCAATCCAGTCGACGCCCTTCTCTGAAGACATGTCTGTACATACGGCCGTCCTGCTCCACAGTGACCACCAGGGTGCGGTCACGAGCTCAGTCCAGACTTGAGAAGCCAGAGCGCACGCATGTTGGTAGTTGAGCTGATTGCTTCAAAGCACCCTGGGCTATAAGAAGGTCCCAGCCCCATCCTCCCATGCCTGAGCTTTGTTGTGTATTCCTAGTCTGTCTATGTGATGGCCTCCTAGTGTGTTACCTGTACCTGTTCCAGTTCCTGTTCCTAGCATTCCATACCTTCCTGGTCGAGCACTGGGCTGTGCCAAAGTCGTGTCGTGCTGTATCCACGTCTGACCTGCTTCACCTCGCCTGACGTCTGCCTGCTGCCTAGTCCCAGCTGAGCCTGCCCTGCTGCTGTCTGAGCTGCCACAGGTGCCTATACGAACTATAGACTTCCACCTGCGCCCTGTTGGCCAGCTGCCTTACCGCCAAGGTGGTACGGCCCAGTGGGTCCTCAGACCCTTCGTGACAGCTTCCACATAGCTGGAATGCAAGCACGAGCAGCTGATCGCATCTTTTATGCAGCACTAAATATTATTGTTGTCGGCAGCACATCTCCCTGTGTAAACAGGGAGACGTGCTGCCAACATGATGCAAATGCATGGGGGGCAAGCAAGCGTAGTAATTAAAGGGTAACTAAACGTCCAACAAACTTCTGACATGTCATAGTGGCATGTCAGAAGTTTTGAATGGAGGGGGTCTGATCACTGAGATCCCCACCAATCACTAAAACGAAGCTGCAGATGCTCATGTGAGTGCTCAGCCACTTTTCTGTTCGGCTTTTTCCAGAAATCAATGTATCGGAGTACGGGCTCAATAGAAAGTCTATGAATCTGTACTCAGATACATCGGCTTTCCAGAAAAAGTCAAACAGAAACTAAGCGGCTGAGCGCTCACACGAGCACTTCGTTTTAGCGATTGGTGGGGGTCTCAGTGCTTGGACCCCCACCAATCAAAACTTCTGACATGTCATTATGACATGTCAGAAGTTTGTTGAATGTTTAGTTACCCTTTAATGCTCGTCCCCATATATAACCAATTAATGCTTCTTGTGAAAAGAGCTAACGAGCGCCGAGCAATGAGCTGTCTTGTTGATCGGCGCT
Organism: Rhinoderma darwinii; assembly: GCF_050947455.1. NCBI lineage: Eukaryota > Metazoa > Chordata > Amphibia > Anura > Rhinodermatidae > Rhinoderma > Rhinoderma darwinii. The sequence goes on from NC_134695.1 coordinate 99,630,936, forward strand.
CATTTTCACGGCCCATGTAAAAGGAGCTTTTTTTCCTTCTGAACATTTGAAATTTTAATGCTTTTACGCCACCTCTGCAATTTACTTTTTAAAGTGGTGGGGGCTATTGGAATTAATGGGGTCACCTACAACCCAAAACATATACTTTAATTCACGCCAAAAAGTAGCATACATTTTTGCAGAAATGGATACCAGGCTAAAGCAGATGAAGATTTCACTTTCAGGAGCATGGACAGTCAGAGATGTGCCTTATTTATTAAGAGGTGTGTGTCTCTAATTAATTTAGACACATTTTACTCCAGCACTCTTTATTTTAAGACTGATGTATGAAATTGCCGCAAAATGGCATGGATTTCCCGCGATTTATGGCAAAAACGCATTTTGACGTGACGTGTGAACCCATTCTTAGATAATTTTACTACCATTGCTTTATTCAGACCTGCTCTGCTCAGTCTTTTCAGTGTAAAATCTTCTTTATAATGTGTTAGGCTTCATTCACATCTGCGCTAGGGTCCTGTTTCCTTTGGTTTCCGTTTGTGTCAGTCAGGGTCCCATTCCGAAGGAAAGCTCAGACGGAACGTCGAAACGGCACCCTATTGCAGATGTGAACGAAGCCTTACTCAGTTGCTGCTGTGTCTGTCTATGTGTGCCTGGGGTGGGGGCGGTAGGGATAGGCTTCTAGATCTCAGGTCCCATGAAGCAACACCAGATCTGTCTGGGAGATCATAGGGAACGAACCCATGGTACTGATCAGGACCCTCTACTATTTTATTAGAAGCAGGCACATTGGGCTGGGGACTGAGTGCAGTGCTCCTGAGTGAGGGAGAACATCATACGTCAACATTACCCTTCTGGACCTGAGCTCAGGAAAAGCTGACAATTAGAAATGGAGCCCGCAGATGAGGAAAACTGCTTAAAAATGTATCATACAGGTGACGTTGTGGTCAGGAATACTTATTCTGATAATTTAACTGGAATAAAAGGAGAAGAAAATTGGCGTTCGTGAGATTTATCACAATTACATAGAAGTTATACTATTGATTCTACTCTGAAAACGACTACTCTATTCCATATGAAAGAATGAGAAGTCGTCACAGTCATGCCAATTAATAACATGGCAATCACATCATAAAGGAAGTCCCTGCTGCTACTAGTCTATTACTTCAGGGCTCTGTCTTATCTACATTTGCCATGTAGTTTACTGCAGTCTTTTGCTCCATCTATTTAAAAAGGGTTATTCAGGATTTCAAAATTTATGAACTTTCCTCAGGAGAGGCCATCAATATATGATCAGTGGAGGTTCGACTCTCGGTACCTGCGATGTTCAGCTGATTGATCGGTCCGTGTCGCTCGTACTCCTCATCGTTTTCATGGATAGACCATCAATTTTGAAATCCTGGATAACCCCTTTAAGGGTATTACTATTACATGCTGGGAAGAGGCTGACTGTAGCATTCTCTAATGTCTGGGATTACTAATGGGAACCTCACAAAAATAACTGCCTTGTGATAACTGCTTCAACTAACATATCTCCTTTAGAGGTTAAAGGTCCTCTTAAACTGGCCAATTTTGGCCGGTGCAATGAGCGCCGACCAACGAGACATCATTGATCGGCGCTCGTTTGCCCCTGTCACATGGAGCCATGGATGAGGACGAGCGGTCATTACTCCGATCGCTCGTCCAGATAAATTATTATCATGTCGGCAGCGCGTCTCCCTGTATACACGGAGAAGTGCTGCCGACAATGATAATATTTCACTTTTTTAAAACAATACGATCAGCAGATGAATGAGTGTTTTCTCATTCGTCTGCTGATCGCTGCCCAGTTTACACAGAGCAATTATCGGCAGCGAGTGTTCTATGAACGCCCGTTTACCGAAAATTGGCGAGTGTAAAAATGGCCTTTAGTCTTGTTTGGTCTCCATTACAGACACAGCAGTGGGAAAAGTGTTTGTTTTAGCGAGCTGCCTTCTAGCCAGAGAACCATCAGACAAAGCCCAAGTTTGAATTTCTGGTCACAACGTAACTAGATTCACTTACATTACTACATTATGTGCCCAGCGTGACACAGTGATCTTTAAATGTGCGAACTATGTTGCGGCCTAAGTCGCCATGTAGATTTGGGGGCTCCATGTTCACTAGAAAGGAGCTTTCTGATCAGTTGGAGGGTCTTTCTGCTGGGACCCACATTGTCCCTGAGAACAAAGGGGCTACAGCACTGCTAAAGTGCTGCAGCCCTTTTAACATCTTCCAGCACAGCGCGCTGTAAAGGGAACTGCAGCATGGCCCTATTTAATTCAATAGGGCTGTGCTGCACTTTTGTGCACAATGGGAGGCCAGGAGTGCAGTTGTGCTGAGAAAAATTGGAAAGAGGCCCTTCACTTTCAGAATCCGTGGAAGTCGTGGCAGTCGGACCCCCGCCAATAAGAAAGTGATGGCAATTATGTGAGATGGAAATACCCCTTTAAGCATACCCGCTTACCACTCAATTTAAACTCCATGGAATTTATAGACACAGCAAAGTGAATCAGCCGACAACAGTTACCCCCAGCACTTTGCTGGGGGTCTCTGAGTCCTGACCAATGGTGATCACAGTAGAGGTGGCTCTGTAATGAGACAATCCCTTTAATAAAAGCTGATGCAAAGCAGGTATATTCTTATTATAGCCAAATCACACAACCATAGCTTATGATATCCTTAGCGTTCTTTACCAATGGAAGGAATTTAATTAATTTCCTGCATAGCATTGTTACTTTCTGAAAAAAAAATATGTATATTTTTTTTCGGAATGAAACATATAGTCTGTATTTTTCTTACACCCTTTGTCAATGTCTCCTCAGAATACGAGAGTAGCAACTAAAGCAGGTGACACATACACCTCACAGTATTCCAAGCATATCACAGCACAATCTCGCAGCTCAGTGTGACAACAATTGTATCTGCTTTATTGCCTGTGGAGATTATAATACCGCATACTTTGGAGAAAATGGAAAGAAAGATATTTCTTTGATGGTCACATTTCACATAGAAAGAAAAGGACAATTGCACTATAGTTTTGTATAACACTCGCTCTGACCCAGAGATAGAAAAAATGTTATGCCATCTCCTTCAAGCTAATACACAAAGTCTGCATCGGGCATAATATAATAGCACACAACACGTCTGAAAGAGAAGTTATATTTTATTATGGAAAAACGTAATTACCCTTTCAGGCATAATTGGCGTTCCTGCTGCTTCTACACTTTTTTAATGGGCAAAGATACAGTTTTCTCATTTTTATTAGTGAAATTTATAAGTTCTGCAGGTATCCATTTTCCCTCTAAATAAAGAGACAGGATACTATTGTTACCTTCTCTAATATGAATACTCATTAAGTATAAAATCATATAAACTATGCATTTCAACTAATTAATATATATCTTCTTTAATGGTATTTAAAGGGGTTGTATGGAATTCGACACGTCTGCTTTTTTTTTCACAGAAACAGTGCCACTCTTGTCCATGGCTGTATCTGGTACTGCAGCTCAGTCTTATTCACTTGAAAGAGGCTGAGCTGCCATATTAGACGTAGTCCATGGACAAAAGTGGCGCTGCTTCTGGGAAAAACATTTTTAATTTTTTTTTCTAGTCCTGTGTGATCCTTGGCGCCAGGTATTATCCACAATAATTTTGCAATAGTACTTGTATTTTTCACACAACTGTATGAACAGTGGTCAAAATATTATAATAATAGATAGGTATCTTTTACTTTTTTTTGTTATTTAGTCAAATTATATAGTCAGAATCGGACATTGCTGAGGTTTGTGGACACAACCTTTGATTACCAGTTGCACATTATTGGTAGATATATTTTAATGCACCGATGGAACATACTTAGCATCCTGTTACTTTGCACTATTCATGCATTATAATAAACTTTTTAAATGATGATTATATTTACCCTTTAAAAAATATATGTTTTTAATTGCAGTACCATAACTGACCCCTTGGTGTGCTGTTATAGAGAGACATCACTATGGAAACACTATAATACTCAAGAACTAGAAATATTTTGAGATTAACTCATAATTTTTGGTCTCCAAAAAATTAACATCACACTGTTGTTTTTGTTTTTTTCTAGTGAGTAAAACACCTGAGGCAAATAATACATTATAAAGCTCATTATTATATCACGATTAGGAGCTGTTTGCCCCACATAACATCCTTTTTTTATTTAGGTTTTTCTTTTTTCAAGAACTGTGAACATAAATCACTGTCCCTCCCAGTATAAGCCATAGGACAAACCTAGTTGGATGGTGAAATGGGGCAACAAGTGACACCAGTAATAAAGGGGCCCATCTTGAATGTATTATGTGGCCCTCTTCTTACAATGTATACCTTAGAGCAGCGTGGCAGAGGTAACAATCACATCTGGGTCTCGGTGCATGAAGAGGCCCAAAGGTCCCTCTGGCTCATAAAAAAGACACCAGTGTTATAAATGCCCCATGGTAGGTGGATGAGATGAAGCAAAAGACACGGCGCCACATAGTGCAGGTTACCCAGGTAAAAAAGTTGGTAGATGAGAAGAGTGATACTCACCTGGTAACGATGTTAAAAAAGCAATGGAGAGATGAGGTGCTGCTGCTGCCAGGACTCAAGGCTGGTGATTCAGATGAAAGACCGCGAAGAATATGCTGGGTGAGCTGGAAAGGAGTCTCCGAGGGCGCTGCTGCACATGGATAGGACCGAAAGGACACGAACTTCGGAGTGATGATAATAAATAGAGTTTATTGGTAATATGACTACGCGTTTCAATGCCGTACCGGCATCTTCATCAGGTCACCTGATGAAGATGCCGGTACGGCATTGAAACGCGTAGTCATATTACCAATAAACTCTATTTATTATCATCACTCCGAAGTTCGTGTCCTTTCGGTCCTATCCATGTGCAGCAGCGCCCTCGGAGACTCCTTTCCAGCTCACCCACCATGGTAGGTGGGGGACCCTGTTACAGATGTTGAATTGAGGCCCATATTCTTATGTCCCATAGCTTAACTATAAGGAACGGTTCTAGAGTAAATTGTTTTGGAGCACTGCCTTCCAGCTTGTTACAACACACATAAAATGAATAGGACTTCAAGTTATAAAGGAAAATATTTTTAGTCTTATCTACACAACTGGATTATAATATATAAAGAGCAAAGAATGATATTACCAGCGATGAAAGTTTGTGGGGAAAAAGGAACGCAGCAATTAGACTTACAATGTGCAATGATTACATTGATATTGACTGAATTATTACTGTGCAGGCTCTCTGGGACCCGCAGAAGTGTGGTAGGTTATGAAACCATAATGAACCTGCGAGAGGCCTATGGAGAGCAAAGAAAAATACGTTTTGTTTGCCTTTTCACTGCAAAATGGCCAGTTGTAAACTAAAAAGGAAGAATATTAAATGAGTATAAAGCTCAGGCAGGAGAAAGTCTTTGAAATTGGTTCACAAAGAATTATTAACAGGGGTATTTCTAGAACAGTGGATTTTTTTTTTACAAACTTTGCAGATTTAAAGCCCGGACTTTGATCAGACGAACATTAAAGGATTAAAGGGAAAAAACGTGTTCAATGTTAGCGGATTTCTTTTTTTTTTGCCTATTCTAATACACATAGCAAATGAAATATTGATGAAAAATTTACCAACAGAAAGAAAATGTGGATGGAGATCTACCGCTTACAGTAGAATTAGAGAAGGCTACAGTCACACCACAATAACCCGACGATTTAGACGTCTTGGCAAAAAAATGCTAAAATGTGCCATGTCCTACAAAAATAAACATGTGTTTACAGCATTGATTTAGTGCATGGACACTACTGGTGGTATAGAGCATGGAAGATGTAGATAGTTGCTTGGAGCCCGATTCACAACATCTTATGAATGCCCCTTCCATTATGGCGTACCATATAGTGCCCGAAGAACACTACCAAACTATAAACTAGAGAGTGGAGCAGCTATCTGTGGAGTTGCCTTTCCATAAGTTTGGGCACCAAATGTGAGATTAGAGTATAAACTGTAGGAGCTCAGGCCAACAGGGCCAGTGAACCCCCTTTCAGTAGTTACTGGTGATGTCTCCTTCGTGACTGCACTAACCCTTAAGATCGGCCCTAGTTGTTCGGAAATCCTTTAATGATTGTGGGTCAAAGTCCATAGTTCACAGGTTTACGTTAAGGGGCATAAAGGTGGTATTTATAGGGCAGATATCACCCGTGTTCACAACTTTTAAAACAAGTCCCAATCGACAATACAGCTTGTGGAACAGCGCTCGTTGCTCCAGCACTTTTTATCCTTTAGTATGGGGACAAACGATCATTACTCCGATCGCTCGTCCCGATTCATTTTCATCATGTCGGCTGCACATCTCCCTGTTTACATAGGGAGGTGTGCTGCTGACTAGCAATAATTTTTTTAGCTGCATAAAAGATGCGATCAGGCGATGAACAATCGTTTCCCCATTCATTGACTGATCGTTGCCCTGTTTATACAGGACAATGATCGGCAACAAGCGTTGATATGAACACTAGCTTGCCTGATCATTTGCTCGTGTAAAAGGGATCACTTTGTACAAGGGGCAGACCATGAAGCCACTATAGAACCAATGGAGAGAGAGCCCACACCAGGTTGCCTGCAGGTTTTATTTTAATGGGTGATGAGAACCCATGCAGGAAGCCCCATCTACAGGTCCTACAATTGTGTGAGGAATTAACCCAAGGATGATCGAAAGGAGTGGAGGCAAATCCTCCCATCCCAGTTAGTTGTGGATGTGTGGAATTAACTAGCAACACAAGGGCCCCAATTTAAACTTTTGTCTGGGGCCCACTCTTACTTTTATTTACATCCCCTGACTAGGTATACAGTCTACAAAAGGTCATCAACATCTAATGATTATATTGCCTATTTTAAAGTACTAAAATTAGGGGTTTCAAGTAAAAAAAGCAACATTTGTCGCCTATCCAAAAGATAGGTGATAAATGTTAGATCACTGGGAGTCTCACTGAGCCTGTCTCTTTCCGTATCTCCCATACAGTTCTGTGAGTGAGTGGCAGTGTGATGCCCAAGCTCCGTTCTATGCGGCACCTCCTCACGGCAGAAGTGCTGGTGAGGAGGAACAGGGGACTGGAGTCGGGGCTGAACTAGGTGCAGCGACTGTTACATTATTTTATATATTTATGTATGTATATATATATATATATATATATATATATATATATATATATATATATGTGTGTGTGTGTATATGTTTATCTATTGTCCCATCAGACATGGGTTTGTATTTACACATATGCCCATGGGAAAGTGAACCAAGTAATGAGATAAGACAGTCGGCTGCATTGTCTTGTTTACAATCTGAAGATTTCCTTTGATCGTCTTGTCTCCTACCATCTGGGGGGGGGGGCCATAAACAGTGGACACATTTTGTATTGTATCCCACGTCACAGGAGGTTCCCATGGCCTGCCCCCTCCCCTGCATGTGCATGAGTGCATGGAGAGGGTTTAAAAAGACAAGCAGGCCTCCTGAGCTCTCTCTGTGTTCCCGCTCCCACCACCAATGAAGGAGCTCTCCTCTCCAGTTCCCTGCACGAACACTCACACCCACCGACGAAAATACTAAGTATCTTTCCCCCCCTCTTCTCAACGTGCAGCAGCAGCTGCACGTAACTCTCATCCTCCACCTCTCCTCTCCCTCACTTACCTCCCCTATAAACCGCGTGCAGCAGCAGCAGATGCACTTAACCCTATCTCCCCCTATACAACGAGCATTCCACTGGTTAACCCTTTCCCCTGGTTAACCCTATCTCCCCTATACAACGAGCATTCCACTGGTTAACCCTTTCCCCTGGTTAACCCTATCCCCTCTGTACAACAAGCATTCCCCTGGCCAACCCTTTCCCCTGGTTAAGCCTATCTCCCCCTATACAACGAGCATTCCCATGGTTAACCCTTTCCCCTGGTTAACCCTATCTCCCCCTATACAACGAGCATTACTCTGGCTAACCCTTTTCCCTGGTTAACCCTTTCTACCCCTGGACAATGAGCATGTTCCCTGGTTAACGCTTTGCACATTTTCCCCTGATATTTTCCCCTAACTTTTCATAGCCCTGACCTGCCCATTAACCCCCTCCTATCCTAGCACTACAGCAGAATCTGTATTAACCCTACATTACCAAAACCTCCCTACTGTAACCCTTCCACTGCCATTAGCAGCTAAGGACGTTAACCCATTCACTGCCATTAGCAGCTAAGGATGTTAACCCATTCACTGCCATACAGCTGCAACTCTCTTTCCCTACACCCCTTTTTGTTAATCAACCCCTTAAAGGGACAGTTAGAATCAGGTGGTGGTGGGACATAGAAGCAAGCGTGAGTGTGCTGTATTTTATATGTATGTTTAGGTACGTGGGTGGGTATTAGGATAGTATTGTAATATATTATACTAATTCTGTGCCGCGTGTAGTATTAGTATACTCAATACATATTAAGTTATTATGTGTATTGCGGTATACTGATACTATACCGTGAATATTTACTGTTGTGTATTTCGTGTTTAATATCTAAGTATGATTAATATTAGTTAATAAATCTTGATTTTATTTACTATACAATTGTGTCGTGAATCACTGCATGCACACTTAGTAGCAGGCAAATAGATAGCGTTATACAAAGAAAAAGGTAGGGAAGCTAGGCATAACCCTAGTGACCCTCGTAAAAGGAGGTAGTAATAATGGGGGACACGCCTATCCCACAGTGAGTGACCCACTAAATATTAGTCCTTTAAAGGGAATGTGTCGCTAGAAATTTTTTTCTATTTTTTTTGTTAGTTAGTGTATAAATGATTAAACATTGTTCTAATTTTTTTAATTTTCTCAAGAGTCAGGAAATATTATAAATTAGATTCTAATTTATAACATTTCCCCGTGCTGGTCACTAGATGGAGCAATTCCCAAAATTGCAGCATTGGCATGGGGTAAAGCAACCACATTGCTTTATGCTGCAAAATTTGAGAAGACACACTCGCTCTAGTGTGCTCAAAACTCCAACACTGTGTGTCGCCATTTTTTGAGCGAATACACAGTGTAGTAGGTTTACATACAGTGCTAATCACACAGTAAAACACGAACAAACACAGACATAACTTACCTGCTCCTGCCGCCGCCGCTCCCTCCGGTCCGTCCACTCGGTCTGCTCCCTCCGCTCCTAGTGCTTGCTTCAGAACTTATGTCCGGTAGCCGCGACCGGAAGTAGTAATCTTACTGTCCAGCCGCGGCTTCCGGTCCACAAGAAAATGGCGCCGGATGTCGCTCGGCCGAAGACCTTCCATTTGTACTGTGTGGGAGCGGCGCATGCGCCGTTCCCACACAGACGGCGTACACCATAGTGAATGGAACGGCTCCCGTTCGCATTCTCTATGGGGATGTATGTGCCGTATTCCATCTCTGTATGTGTCGTTAATCGACACATACAGAGATGAAAAAAAAAATGGCAGCCCCCATGGGGAAGAAAAAGTTAGAAAATAAAAAAGTAAAACACAAACACACAAATAAATATTTTTTTTTTAAATAAAACACTAAAAGCAAATTGATATAAAAAAAATATTTTTCGCCACACCTGTCCTTTAACAGTGCTCTTCTCATCAACAATATTTAGCACTCTCTTCAGTCTGCCCCTTGTCCCTCCATGGGTGTTCTTCTCTCACTCTAAGGGTATGTTCACACGAGGGCGTCCGTTACGGCTGAAATTACGGGGATGTTTCAGCCTGAAAACATCCCCGTAATTTCAGCCGTACCGGCATGTGCAGGCGCTTGAACGCCGCGTCAATTACGGCCGTAATTAGCGCTGCTATTCATTGGAGTCAATGAATAACGGCTCCAATTACAGCCAAAGAAGTGACAGGTCACTTCTTTGACGCGGGCGTCTATTTACGCGCCGTCATTTGACAGCGGCGCGTAAATATACGCCTCGTGTGAACAGACAAACGTCTGCCCATTGCTTTCAATGGGCAGATGTTTGTCAGCGCTATTGAGGCGCTATTTTCAGACGTAATTCGGGGCAAAAACGCCCGAATTACGTCCGTAAATAGGCCGTGTGCACATACCCTTACAGCAAGTACAAAATTAACCTAAAAATATCCATAATTCATATATGAATGCACACTGTTTAAAAATTTTCCCTTCAGCCTATTGTGCCTATAAGTTAATCGCCCCCCCCCCCCCCCCCCAGGAAATAAAACAAAAGCTGGCTGCAAAGTGCCCTTAAAAATTAAATTAAAGCACTAGGCTGCTCCTGTTGCATGATAGATAAAAGTATTGGTCAAAAATCATCATGTGTATGCTTGCAGAGAGGTAAAGCTCACCATTAACATATGCATTACATGGACAAAAGTATTGGGACACACCTCTTAATCATTGAATTCAGGTGTTTCATTCAGTCCCATTGCCACAGGTGTAGAAAATTCAGCACTAGCCATGCAGTCGCCTTTACAAACATTTGTGAAAGAATGGGTCATTGTAAAGAGATCACTGATTTCCCATGTGGTACCGTAGTAGGACGCCACCATTGTAACAAGTCAGTTTGTGGAATTTCTTCCCTCCTAGGTACTCCACCATAAAAAAAAAGGGATCAAACTACTTGGAAAATTCCAGCCATTTGTCATTCAGTATCTGTATTCCTAAGCAAAAAATTGGTATTAGAGACACTTGAATGTCTAGGGAGATGTCACTTCAAAGGACTTGGTCGATAAATGTCTGATATGTTGTTGGGACTATGGGCTTAGAATAGTCTTTCCTTGAGGCGGCAGACTTAACCCCAATGTCTAAGGCCTACTTTAGATTCTACTTTGAAAAAGTTTTACTTCTAGTAGAAAGTGCATGGCTGCATTGGTGCATGGAGATAGAAAAATGGATGTTATTGAAGCAGAAATAAAAGTAGATTTCGGAGCTGCTCCCACTGTGTAAAAATCCGTCTTATAAATCAAAATTAAAAGGATTCACTTCAACAACTACAAATCGGTTTCCTTAAAGCATTCTCCAATTTAAATTATAAATTACAAGATGACCACCTCCAAACCCAAGACGTTACCATGGACTTGATCTCAATGGCAGGCACTGGACATAATATTAATTCACCGCCACATATCAGATGGCTTACGAGTTTGAATTTAGTGAAGCCAATGGGAACTAATGAAAAGGCATTTTTCATGTCTGTTACATTTGACTTAGCACTAAGTTGCTTAATGAATTGCATTTCAGATTCACTTAGAGGCTCATTAAGGATTTACATACTAACATTTTAAATGATACACCAGAAGATGAATTATGAGAAGAGGCTAGGAGTCGACTTTTCTCTTAATATCATAGCCAGATCTTGTATAGCTTGTATTGCCCTTATGGTGGTGTGATCGATTTTATACTATTGGCCAATGTAGACGGATATAAGTAGATTCCATATGGAACTTTAACAATTGACATGAGTTTTAGAAAAATTATATTATGGGGGTCCTGTGGCTGTCACTGTCATGAGGTTCCTATGACAAGCACTGTTATAGAGGTTTGGTTTATTTCACTGTTATCGGGGGTATTGTGCAGCATCAGCCTGGAATGCCTTGGGTCCACAAGAAGAAAAAATTCTGAAAGCCCATATCCATCTTTACAGAAATTGGACCATAAACTTTATTTTTATTATTGCCCGTACAGGACATTTTATTAATAGACTCCAATAGGTTATTAGTAAAGGAACCTATAAGATAAAGACTAGTAGAATTGGTTCCAATGGCAACTCTAATTGGGGGTTTCTTCGTTGGACATTTGGTATTTTGTTGTTTCAGAGCCGGGGTCCACCAGAGAATCTATGCTATGAAACCTTTTTGGGCCAGTTTGGGCAAACTCTTGCAAATTTCCCTGTTAAGGTATGTTGAGGTAAACAAGGCACATACTCATATCCTGTATCGAGGTCTGGGGGGGCCTGTAAACGGGGGGGGGGAGAAAAGGTGGGAAACAGAGAATAATGGTACCATAATACTACATTAATAACATGCCATATAGTCCAGTAATAATGCCACCATATAATGTCAAATAAGGCTCTGTTCATGCCACGTTTGCAGTGTATGTTTGTTGTATACACTGGGAAACGCTCGAGATGTACACACCAAATGTGTCCTTGTGATAAAATAGGCACGATGAATGCCAAAAGACTGTCCTATTGTTATGTGTTTAGGCAGGTTCACTGTATTGAAAGTTTAATCCACATTGTATATGGGTTTTTTTACATTGGGAGTCAATGGGCAACACATTCAACTATGTGCCATACAGTTGCATACGTCGGAGGCTATATGTTTGACTTATATGTCAGAATATTTTCCAGGTGGGGTCACTGAACATGCATCACAAATGTGTTGTGAACAGTCCATACAGCCCCCATATAATACTGCATATAGTGCCTACATAATAGTACTATACAGTGAACACATAACAGCAGTATATAGTGCCACATCTACGCTTAGTATTTCCATTGCTGTGCTTCGTCATAAGAGAAGAACAACGAATACCAGAAGCACTGAATCCGTAACATGATGGACACCATCTAGGCCTAACAGGACCTATAGACTTTAACCCCTTCGGGACGAAGACATTTTTTGATTTTTCATTTTCGTTTTTCACTCCCCGCATTCCAAGAGCCATAACTTTATTTTTCCATCAATAGTGTGGTGTGGGGGCTTATTTTTTGCAGGAGGAGTATTAGTTTATTTTGGAACCATTGATAGTTCCATATAATGTACTGGGGAAACTGAAAATAAATTATTTGCGGGCTGAAAATGGAAAAAACTGTGATTCCTGAATTGTTGTTTGGGTTTTGTTTTTACGGCTTTCACCGTACGGTAAAAATGACAACTTTATTCTGTGGCTCAATACGATTACGGTGATATCAAATTTATATAGTTTTTTTTAATATTTTACTACTTTTATTGATAATAAACTTTTTGTTAAAAAAAAAATGTTTTGTGTCGCCACCTTCTGTGAGCCATACATTTTTTATTTTTTCACCGATTGAGCGATGTCAGGGCTTATTTTTTGCGAGACGAGCTTTAGTTTTTATCGGTACCATTTTTTGGTACATAAAACTTTTTGATCACTTTTTATTACATTTGTTTGCAAAGCTAAGTTGACCAAAAAACAGCAATTTTGGTGTTTTTTATTTTTTATGACGTTCACCGTGCGCGCTAAATAACACTATATTGTAATAGTTCAGACTTTTACGGACGCAGCGATACCAATTTTGTTTACTTTTTTTTTTTTTTTTACATTACTTTAGGGGGGAAATGCGAAAAATATTTTTTTTTAAACTTTTAATATGTTTTATTTTTTTCCGTACTAAAAACTTTTTTTAACTTCTTTTCACACACTTTACTAGCCCCCCTAGGGGACTTGAACCAGCGATCATTAGATCGCTGGTACAATATACAGCAATACTAACGTATTGCAGTATATCGTCATTTCTACAGGCATCTGTTAAGTTGAGTAAAGGCCATAACAACCGTCGTCATACCCAGATCTCACTCGGACGGGGGGGCGATGAGCTGTTAGAGTGGGCCGTCCCCCTCTTTTCAACGCCTCAGATGCTGCGGTCGCGATTGATCGCAGCATTTGAGGGGTTAAACACCCAGGAGCAGCATGATCGCTGCTCCTGGCTGTTAGTCTCAGGTGTCCGCTGTCAAATACAGCCGACACCTGCAGCATATGGAGCGCGCTCCAAACATCACCCCCCACACCCGGACGTAATGGCACATCTGGGTGCGCAAATGGGTTCCGTCGGCTTTACACCATGGTGTCTGTCATTTTACCGGACAAAACAAAAAAATGTTGCACTATTTTGTCTGCCATTTTTGCCCGGATTTGCGATGGAGGCCCCAACGCAGATAAATGAGGTAAGAGAGGCCAAAAAGTGCAGTAGGGCTCATACTATCATAGTTTGTAAGGCCAAAAAAAGACAAATGACCATCCAGGTCAGCCCATTATTCTGCAATCTTGATCCAGAAGAAGACAAAAAACCCCATGAGGCAGAATCCAATTTTCCTCATCTTAGGGAAAAAATTCCTTCCCGACTCTAATATGGTGATCAGAATAATCTCTGGATGAACGACCCAGCTACAGTAATATAGTAACATAACTTGTAATATTAATATTATTATACTCAAGAAAGGAAACCAGGCCTCAAATAATAACTTCATACAGTACCAAAATAATTCTAGTTCTGACAGACCTACACCGGACAAGGGGTTATCTACGTTGGACAAGCCCAGCAATAGAGATGTATGGGTGAAGGCATCAAACAATACTTTGCTCCCTTTGTACCTTCCATATTGACTCATTCGTCTTTGATCAATTAGGCCTCATACGCACAAACGCAAAAATGTGGATGAATTGCGGACCCATTCATTTCTATGGGCCCATACACACGACCGTGGTTTCCACGGTCCGTGCATTGCCCGGGGGCCCGGCCCGCAAAAAAATAAGACAAGTCATTATACGGGCCGCATTTGCGGTCCGGGCTCGTTGAAATCAATGTTTGCACGGTCCGCGATTTGCAGACGGCCCGCAGACGACACTCCGCGGCCGTGTGCACGAGGCCTAATGATTTACACTTATGCAAAAACTTTTTACATATCTGCGCCCAAACCTCCAAGTGTCATTTATAATTCACACCTCATTGTCTTTATTTCTCCATTTTTAAAGTTTTGCTTTTGAAGTTTGTACATGGGCTAAAACATTTTTTTTTTTTTTATCACAGTAAACAGTATAAACAAAGATCAGTAGGAAAGTGGGAATTGTTGAAAGGGGTGATAAAAAATAGCTCCAGGCTTCATATTCACACGTTGGAGCCCGAGCAGCAGAATTTCCGTATGACAGCTCCTCTCCTACCAGACTCTATTACATTATTTACCTCTTATAACATAACACTCCATTAATGCTCCTTCAGGTCCTGTTGCTTTTCCCGAGTTCAAGAAAAAAAATAAAAAATTTCGCCGGCGCAGAATTCTCCGCTGTTAGTGACTCGTTAATACTGCTCGGTAGAGATCATTATTAAAAAGACTGATCTGTGGCCATTATTTCATGGCTCATTTTCTGCTTCAGCTACTGGATTTCTAGGGTATTGGTCTCCAGTGAAATTAGTGGTAAAGAAGGCGCCAATATTCGCTTTATAGGAAGAGTTTGTTCCCTGCTGTCATCTTACAGTTTATGTCTTTTAGTCACATAAAGAACACAGTGCAGATCTCGTTGGGCATTTCAATCAGTGCTCCTTCTAAGGGGGGAACGCTGCTGCCCATGAGGACGGTTAAAGCAAGGGTTAACAATAGTCAGATGCAGTATTTAAAACAGAGCCCTCCCGGTCAGCGATCAAACGACCGTCCGCCGCGGCTACATCTGTATTCTGTTCAAACTTGTTCAGTTGAAGAAGAAAAAAATTGCTTTTAACACATGTTCTGGGCTGAGGCGTTGGATTTGTGAGAGTGTCAGACTCTAAATATACAAGCTTAGTTTTGTACATCAGAAATATAATGAAGCCTTGAGAGACACTGGTCTGCCAGGGTTTTTATGGCGAGATCCAACGCTGCATTATCTGATCCGTTTATAGAACAGAGGCTTCTAAAAAGATAACAGGGATCTGTAGGTAAGAATTCCCTTTAATATCAATAATTTCAGGAGTTGCTGAAAGAGCCGACATAATAGCAGAATCGGTTAGGGCCCACACAGGTGCCTTCTTAAAGGGGACACGAACCTTTAATCATCTACTAGAATACATAATAATTTCCCTATATAGTGATGCAAACAAAATTGAGCGTGCATAATGAGAATGCTCCCCAGGGGCATAGCTATAGGGGATACCGAGGTAGCAATCGCAACCTGGGCCCTGTGGCCACATAAGACATCAGTATTATAAATGGCACATGGCAGGTGTGGAACCTGTTACCGATTTTGCATTGGGGACCAGAAGCTTCAAGCTACACCTCTGTCCACATTATATTTAAAGGAGTGTTCCAGTTTCAGTAAATATTGCTTATTCATAATATATTGAAAAGTTAAACGTTTTTCCAATATACTTTCTGTATTAATTCAAAGCCGTTTTCAAGATCTCTGCCTGCTGTCATTCAATATTAACCTTCATTAAAATCTGCTCTGGTCACGTGATGGACACACAGGTACACGGCTCGTTAGAAGAGACACACTGTAACAGTAAGGCCATGTTCAGAGGTGGTGAGTTTGTCGTGAATTTACAGTGCAGATTCTGCATTGACAATCCGCAAGTACTGTACAATGTGGGTAAATGGGGTTTTTAAAAACCCATTGTCAATTCTCACGTAGCGGATATTTCTTCTGCGGATTTTAGGGCATGCTGCAGATTTTAAATTTATGTTGCAGATTTGCTATGGATTCTTAGGGCATGACCACACATGGCGGAATTCCTCCGCAACTGTCCGCATCAATGCCGCACCTAATCCGGGTTGCGGATTACGGCTGCGGATCTGCACAAAATGTGCAGAAAATTGATGCGGACTGGCCGCTGCGGACTGCAGGAAAAGTGCTTCCCTTCTCCCTATTCAGTGCAGGATAGAGAGAAGGGACAGCACTTTCCCTAGTGAAAGTCAAAGAAATTCATACTTACCGCCCGTTGTCTTGGTGACGCGTCCCTCTTTCGGCATCCAGCCCGACCTCCCTGGATGACGCTCCAGTCCATGTGACCGCTGCAGCCTGTGCTTGGCCTGTGATTGGCTGCAGCCGTCACTTAGAATGAAACGTCATCCTGGGAGGCCGGACTGGAGACAGACGCAGGGAGTTCTCGGTAAGTATGAACTTATATGTTTTTTTACAGATACATGTATATTGAGATCGGTAGTCACTGTCCCAGGTGCAGAAACAGTTACTGCCGATCGCGTAACTCTTTCAGCACCCTGGACAGTGACTATTTACAGACGTCTCCTAGCAACGCTCCCGTCATTACGGGAGCCCCATTGACTTCCTCAGTCTGGCTGTAGACCTAGAAATACATAGGTCCAGCCAGAATGAAGAAATGTCATGGTAGTAAAAACAATACGCTCCGCAGCACACATAAGATCTGCGGACTTCATTGCGGAATTTTGACTCTCCATTGAAGTCAATGGAGAAATTCCGCCATGAGTCCGCAACCAGTCCGCCACTGCTCCGCAACAGACAGAGCATGCTGCGGACACCAAATTCCGCTCCGCAGCCTATGCTCCGCAGCGGAATTGTACGCATCGTGTAAACGAACACTGCTAAATTAAAGTGAAAGTCAATGGAGAAACGGCTCCGCTGCGGATTAACGCTGCGGAGTGTCCGCAGCGGAATTTAAGTGAAATTCCGCCATGTCTGAACCCGCCCTAACAGCACAAAAATGTGTTACATGCGGCTGTTGCAGAGATTTGCTGTGGTTTTTCAAAGGCAGATTTTTTTCTGCATCTGGGACCTAACCTAATTAGTTCTGCACATTTGAGTCCATCACATGACCAGGAAAAATATCTAACCACTCTAGCGCTAGCTAATGCTCTGCCCGGGGACTTCGGCCATGGGGAAGCTTCTGACGTCACTGTCCATATATGTACAATGACTTCCAGAGTTTCCCCAGGGCCAGAGTCCCTGGGCAATATATCCCACTGAATGGCATACAGTGGGATACATTCTGGTTTGCCATCAGAAGATGAGGGCCTAAGTTGTCAATTAGGCCTGAGCTACACAAAGACTTTTTGTAGCGCTACTTGATTGAATGGCAGCTGCAGTCTGGGCTGGCCCACAGGGTGCATCACTCCAGCAGGTGGAAGGGGGCGCTGCGCTGGTTCCCCTCCCCTGCTTGTGTTTCAGAAGCGCCCGGGCCCGGCAACTCAGCAGCTGCCTTTCCGCCCGGGCACTACTCTCAGTGGCGTCGCTACCGCTGTAGCAGCGATAGAGGCGGCGGCGCCGCTAGCACCTGCTGTGGCTGCTACAGCGGTAGTGACGCCACATTCAATAGTATCTGCGTCCTTAGGACGCAGATACTATTGAACACTATAGCAGAGCAGGGAGGTATCTCCTTGCTCTGCTATCTACTAGCGCCACTGTAGCTCCCTGAAGGAGCGGAATCGCCTTGTGGCCGGGGATTTAGATCCTGGACGGAGCACTTGATGTCTCTGTCCATATAAATCAATGGGAAGCTGTTGGCAGACATGTTTCAAAGCGTAATACAAGTATTTTGCGATCCACAATACACCTGAAAATAAGCCGTGTGAACATGGCCTCACAAATCAAGGCAATATTTACTGGAGGGGAGAAGATAATTGATTACAAAAATTTGTTTCAGAACCCCTTGACATGTTTCTCTATCTCACGGAGTTCTCAAGGATTTTGGGGCTATCTTTGATCAGCATTCATTTACCAGCAGAAATGTACTGGTGTAAAACCACCTTAAATCATACATTTCCAGCAGGAATAATACAACTGAGTTCTAAATAAAGATGCTAGAGAATTGTTTTCTTATGGGGAATACAAGTATTTACTATAATAGACATGCCAGGATAGCTGATAGAACCTCTTTAAATCAGTGACTTACTGGTGACATCTTCTCTGATTAGTGTCATTCTCTTTCCTTTTCTTGTGCATCTGACCCAGAACGCTATGAAAACTTTGGGCTAATTCACACTTGCTTATGAAAAATACAGATCAAAATTGGATGCGCAAGACGGACAATTTGTTTTTATATAATTTGTTAAATTTTTGTGTGGGTTTCCGATGACAAGATCAAAGAGGGGATTCCCCTTTGATCATGTCACGGACCGCGGCGATCAAAGGTTTCAACAGCTGGGGTTGAAATGTTTTCCGACCCCAACTGTAATTAGCAGGCTGCCCTAATATTAGGAGCTGTAAGTTACAGCTCCTGCTTAGAGGATGAGCGCTCACAAAAGTGCTCATCAGCATCTTCTACAGCGACGCCAAAAGACGTCGCTGTAGACGAAGCACCTGCACCACTTGCCGTCAAAAGACGGTGGGCGGTCATTAAGGAGTTAATTGTTTTTATCAGGCAGCCTTTGTTATTTATTGGGTTACGTAACCTAACCTGATAAAGATATATAGTACTAATCATGTGCTGGTTTACTACATAGTTTTGTGGTATACTTTTATAGATGTTGTTACCATGTGGTATACCACAGTACGTACTAAGAGGGACATCAGATTTTGGATAGACCCAAAATAATTCAAACCCCAGACCAGACCCCTGAATTAATTCAGGCCCCAGACCAGACACCTAAATTATTTCAGACCTAGACCAGACACCTAAATAAATTCTGGCCCCAGATACCTAAATTAATCTAGATCCCAGACCAAATGCCTAAATTAATTCAGACCGTAGACCAGACACCTAAATTAATCTAGACTCCAGACATCTAAATTAATCTACACCCCAGATCAGATCCCTAAATTGATCCAAACCCCAGACCCTTAAATTAATCCAGACCCCTTAATTAATCCAGACCCCTATATTAATCTAGACCCCAGACCAGACCTCTAAATTCATCCAGGACCCTTATTAAAATCAGACCCAGACCAGACCCCTAAATTAGTCCAGAGCCCAGACCCCTAAATTAGTTTATACGCAAGACCAGACCCCTAAATCCAGACCAGACAAGAAAAAATATTCAGGCCCCAGACCGGACTCCATAAACTTACCCTTCTGGCTCCACGGCTCCTCTACAGGTCGAGACGCCACCTCACATAGAGTCCATCGCCAACAGTGGCGTCTGGAGATGAAGAGGAACCCAGGAGCATGGAGGGTATGTATTATCAGCCGTCATCTGTTAGATTAATCCAATGGATAACATCTGATAGAAAAAATGCAGTGGCGGTTTATAATATAGGCACTTTGAGTGGCCATGGGTCCCCCGGGAGACTCGGGCCCCGGTAGCCACCTAAAAAGTTTTTATAATAGTCCGCCCTTGCTTTTTAGCAGGTCACTTATACTGTATATTCAAGTATTTGCCAGAACATAACCTACATTTTAAATTTTATGTCCTAAAGCAACAATTACTAAAGATTTGAACTTGGTTTATTCTTTTATTTCTGTTTCTATCAGCCTTTTGTAACAATCAATTTGGTCATTTGAAATATGGCTCGCTATGTGAGGTAGACATAACTAGCTCTGTACTATCAATGAGCTAGATTTGTGCCTCGCACATTTCAGCCATTTCTGCGTTATTTTAGTAAACAAAACTGGAAACTGATGCAGGACCATAAGTCTCACCCATTGCCTTACCGTAGGTGTTGTCAGTCAACTTTCTTCAAACCCTAAATGGAATATGTATCATGATCAATTACATTCCTCCTCAACCTCTCTCATATTGTTTTTCCTGGTGTCAGTCTTTACTACACTTCTGGCATTCTATTCATGGAGTTGAAGCCTTATAACATAAATAGAATTTACATGGTGAGGTGAATGTTTATCATGAGCAGACAATGCTGCACAGAATGGGAACTGCAAACTACGGGGTCTCCTGAAATAGTAATAATAAGTGTCTCCTGCAAGAGTCTATGGATTATACTACAAGCCAGGTCCTGGATTAGAATTACGAAGAACCTGTCACTGCATATACATATTTGTGGTATGCCAAAGAAATTATTACTAGGCAAATGTTATGATAATTTTTGTGATCCTGGGGGCCGCGAATATCTGCAGTGGTCTATACATGATGATAAGAACAAAAAAGGAGAATATATTGCTGTGGAAATGAATGATCATGGAGAAAAAGACCTTGGAAGGAACGTCTCCCCCTCCAAAAAAGAAGCACATTGAATATACCAAGTTTAGTTATATGGAATATTTCACATAATAAGAGTATATAGTAGTAAAACTTCAGCTCAAACTAATAGGACAGTCGCTGCCATTAAAAATTTTTATTACATTAATGATTTCTCCAGTTTAATATTATGTTGTAATAGGGTTCTCAGTTTTATTTGTTTGATAGTTTTTATGCCCATAATAATCATTTACCACCTATCCACAGGATTAGGGGAAAAAAAATGTTTTTTATTATATCCTTCGATCACTTTTTTACATCCAAACAAAATCAAAGACAAGCAAAAATATTATAAAGCCCCAGTTAATACTTAAAAGAAACAAAGAACATAAGACTTGCCTAATATTCCCTATTTGTCTACCTTTTAAATGTGTATTAATGAATGAGCGGGATACGAGGACCCTCTAAATAAGGGTCAAGCAAATCCCCAGCAAATGCAGGTATGAAAAGTTCATTATTTCCTTAATAAAGTCTCCTAATTGAGCTTCTTCCGGAACGAAATCCAAAAGACTCTCTATAAAGCTGATAGTTTAATAGCACGGCTGACCTCTCCCTTCAGGATGCGCTGACCCAGATGTCGTGTACTGTCCGCTCTACTGATGAGCCTTTGAAAATATGAAGCCTGTAAGCAAAGATGAAAAACACTAATAGAAAAGTATTTTACTTCTCCAAGATCAGAGGTGACGTAAGTAATGAACATTTATACCCACTCCTGCATATTATCACTTCAAAGGGAGGCTGTGTATTTGCCTTGAAAATGTTTGACAACAGGACATTAAAAAAAAGTATAAATGAGCAGAAGTATTTATACAATAGATACAACATTCAAGTACTAAGGGAGTAGTATACACATCTATGTACCAACATATAATACTTATACTCAGTGGTGTGAAGTTTTGAGTTAAAGTTGCCTAGCAACCAACTGTCTTCCTCTCTGGGTGACCACTATTCCAGTTCATGTACCTACAGGAAGTTTTTATTTTTTGCTGTACAAGTGACTGCCTCTCCATGCTACACAGACTTGTTGTTGGTTCCTCAGGTAGCAAGGAGTATAGCACAAAAAAATGGTGCAATGTGTGCAATGTGCAGGAATATGAAGTGTTACAGTATGTGTTGACTGAGAGGGAGGTCTAGGGGGGGACATTGTATAGAAATGGATACGGCTTTAATGTACACACTAAGCTCATAAACATGTGTGTCTATGTACTGCTTTTCCTCACATACAGCTATGATTAAGGTAGGACCCCAGGGGTTCAAAACGCGCAAGCCTGGTCCCGAGATTTTCATTTTAACCGTTCTGTTTTTAAAATGACTGAATAAAACCATAGGTTTTTTTTACCAGAGTGCTGGATACACCAATTTTTTTTTGTCCACTTCCATTGTACTGTATGATAATGTTTTATATCAGAGGTGGACTGATACTGGCATGGCCTTTGGCTGGAGCTAGTGACATCACTGAACAGGGAGCGATGACATCATTGCAGCATATGTATTTACCTACTCCCTGGCAGCTCCTAATAATCACAATGAACCATTGAAGACCTATTGTGTGTCCATCAAGTGCCAGACTATCAGGAATATTTCTAAACCGGCATGAGACTAGTGACACGCCAGATTATCAGGATTTATGAAAAGCCCAGAAGAAATCATGGTAACATTGGGATTTGAACTCAGGACCCCAGCGCTACAAGGCAACATTGTGAACTACACAGTGACCACATCTTACATAATAACCACTGAGAACAAAAACTTGACTTTCTCTTTTATGTAACCCTTACTAAACCGTCTCTTTAGAAGAAAGACTTTTACCACGGTTCATATTTTTCAATACCTTTACACATTATTATAATAGATGGTAAAATATAAACACACTTCTTCCATACAGCAAACAAATCAGTCTCCCAGTGCCCCCAACAGGTCACATTTAAAAACGATCATTAACCACTTTTGTATTCTCCATTGCTATCTACACAGCACCAGCTTCGGACTAGGATTCCTTGGGCCCACCAGAGAAGATGATTCTGAGGGCCCACCCTCCATCTATATAGAACATATACATGTCCACTTCAATTCATCATGATCCTTGTTGTTATCATTGAACACATAGGAAATATAATCAATAAGATCTTATAGGTCATTTGTGAATCATCCCATATGAAATAGAAACTAGTAGTAAGTGATTGGCCCCAAAGAGCTCCAAACGGGCTTGTTTTCTGCTGGACCTTTAAGGACCATTATTGTGTTAGAGCCTGGAGCCATCGGAGAATCCTCTGGTTCAATGGTGGGCCAGTCCAACCCTGCACAGCACCCAATAAGCGAGGTGTAAGTGACAGAGGATATGGCAGTATTAATAATTGCTTGATGTCTCAAATAAACTTATGCCAACTGCCTTTAAACTAATGTGCCCCATAATGGCGGAATTGGAACTGTTAACTATTGTCTAAATGATTATTCAGCCGACTGCTGTGACTGCCTTCAAAGGGTGTCCTGAGGATAACCCCTTTTTTAGTTGAAGGTGGTCCAAAATCAGCTTATCGCTGCAGGTCCTACTTTAGAAACCCACCCCCGGTTATCCACTATTATAGCTAGGGGAAGCTGTAGTTGTTCATACCTTTCTCCTGGTAGGAAATATCCGACCATGGGATACATGGACTGGCTGTATAGGAAGAGCCACCGCTCTAACTAATAGGGTACCAAGTGGGCAACGCCGTACCATGACATTCATATACCCTAACAAGGCATATGGAAATGGGTTGTCTACATGAGACAACCCCCTATATGTGTCCCTTTAAATACATGTGCAATCTGGCAGTAAATAGATGTTCTTATCAATGTCCTGGGGCACACTGTTTTTAGACATATGATGTATTAAATAGTCAAGATGGCAACCATACTAGTTCCTATACTGACATGCTACTGTATCTCATACTGTGCAACATTCATACTCCCTTAAAGTGTCCCTCCACTTGTATTCTCCCGCTAAATCGGACATTGAGGGTAGGCTTGCAATGGCAATCATATGACGCCCGGAGGGTATTGTGCCCGAGTATCAACCAGAATTGGACGCATTCGCAATGCTCTCTGAGCATCAAAAGGTTGATCTCTAAATGTCCAAAGTCAGTTCGGTGGCAGAGTATGACTGGATGGACACTTTAACTGTTTCGGTATGCCCACATTTCGGTGAGACAACTCCCCTCCCAAGGAGGCTCCACCTGGTCCTACAAAAGTTATTACATTTGTCAGTCCTGATCCTGATGCAGTGTACACGTTCCAATATTCCTCTTAAAACACATAAAATAAATATTTTTAAATATATTTTCCGTGTAAATTTATGTTTAGAAAAATCTGATTAATAAAACCACGACATACAATTGATAGGATATTACTGTGTTCAATCTGCTTTTCCGCTTTAATGTTCTTAGCACAGACTAAGGCTACATTCACACGAACGTGGCCAACCTCGGACGTGAAAAACTGCAGGTGCACATGTTTGGGACGCGTTATCACACGTCCCCCATAGACTAGAGTCTATGGAAGGATGCGTGAAGCGCAAAAAAATAGGACATGTCCTATTTTTCCAGGGACCCTTCACACGCTCCATTGAAACAACGGTTGTGTGAATGGTGCCATTAAAATACATGAGCCCATGTGACAACCGTTGTTTTAATGGCCGTCACACAGACATGATACACGCACGTCTGAATGAGCCCTAAAGAAGTTTGAACAGCTTGTTTGCTAGGGATACTCTTCCTAAGGGCTCATTCGGACGAGCGTGTTCCGCCAGATAGTCACTGACTGTAAAAAATTGACAAGAAGTCTTATAAGCACCAATATAAAAATTTTCTGTCTCTTACTGTTTTTTAATCAGATTTTTGTAAGGATAACGTTAGGTGGAGAAACTGATATGTGAGAAATAGTCATGTGACCATCACACACTTACAGGACAAAATGACAAATATTCGCGTATTTCACATTTACAATGTATTTCTATTGGAGCGTGACACTAAGGGAAGCAGATTTGTGGCTAGGGGCAGGATTGACCATGTAGGAATGAGGGCAGTGACCGACGACCCAGCTCTTTAGACAGTTGCAGCACTTCTTAAAGGGATATTCCAAGAGTAGAACTTTATGACATATCCTTAGGATATGTCCTATATGTAGGCGGGGTCTCATGGCTGGGTATTTTACCTATGGGGTGCCTTGGAGCCCTTCAGACCCCAGATGTAAAGGAGTGGAGAGATTTCTCCATTATCCGTTATAATGCGTTTAATTAACCCAACCCAAGTGTATCATGACTCTATTATATGAAGGTGTAAGAGTGACGTACATAGGCAGTGAGGCCCCTATGGGACAACTGGAGTATGGCGGCCTAGCCAAGTAGGCCTCATTCCCTTATTTAATAGGTAGTGACCGCCGGTGCAGATTTCCCTTCTCTAAGGTCCCATGCACACGACCGTAAAAAACCTCCGTTATTGCGGACCGCAATTGCGGTCCGCAAAAACGGAGCCATTCACTTTCATTGAACACTGACACCTTTCCGTAGCACTGCGGAAGGGTGTCCGTGCCGTGGAAATGTTGCGGGAATTATGGAATATGTCCGTTCTTTCGCATTTTGCGGGACGTGCTCCCATACTTTGTATGGGAGCACGGCCCGAAAATGCGGCTGTCAGTCAGCGGCCGGCCGTGCCCGCAATCGCAGGCCGTGATTGCGGGCACGGTTGTGTGCATGGGGCCTAAGGCTTTATTCAGCAGAACGTAGAATACGTCCGTGTAACGGTTGTTAAAACAACGGCCGTCACATGGACGCATGTATCTCAATGGGGCTGTTCACTCGGCCGTTGTTTCAACGGACCGTGTGAAGGGTCCGTTGAAAAATAGAACACGTCCTATTTTGTTCTGTTTTCACTGATCCCTCCATAGTCGCAAGTCTATGGGGATCCGTGAAGACGGGACCCGCACGGGGGGCAACACGGATGTGAAAAACTGAAGTTTTTCACCTCCAAGTTTCCCCACAGTCGTCTGAATTTGGCCTATGCATGTGAAAAGCGAATCCAAGGATCATAGAAAGGAGATGGGTGGGGGGACAAGCATCAACTCTTCCTATCTCAGGTGATTGGGGGTGTCAACCAGCACCAGAAGGGGGCCTCATTTTTATTTCTGCTATGCCCCTGGTGATAAGCTTATAAAATGTAAAGACTGGGTGCCAAGACCACTCTCATTCTGCCCCTATTTGCGGCAGAAATTTACCCAAATTCCCCACCGTCATATTAATTACACAAAATTTACGTGGAGCTCCCCTTTAAGACACACAAACCCAATACTT
This sequence comes from Rhinoderma darwinii, assembly GCF_050947455.1. NCBI lineage: Eukaryota > Metazoa > Chordata > Amphibia > Anura > Rhinodermatidae > Rhinoderma > Rhinoderma darwinii. Next base: position 99,657,117 of record NC_134695.1, read on the forward strand.
CCCCACTAAATGGAATATTTCCGGCGCACACAAAGAATAGAAGTCGTTTTGCTTATCTTTTCCGCATATGTAAAAAACATTCACAATTGAATTCTACGGAAAGCCGTGCGTCGAATGATTAAAATCTGCGCATAGTTAACCCTCTAGTTACCACTGTGCCCCCAGGCATTGATAAACAGTGTCAAGCATTCCAGCCCCAAAGAGGTTAATCCTTCAGCTCGCTCCATAGGAGCCGGATTATAGAGCGTCTAAGAACTCCGCACTTCAGGAAATGTGGATAAAGTCCCCCTCATTGTCCAGCCGCAGATTTTACCGATGATTAATAACAATACGCAAGAGATTTTTTTCCCTAAAGAAAAGCTAATACATTTTGTTAGAGAGATGGAGAATCAAAAGGATGGAGGAAAAAAAGGGACACAACGGCAGCTACTGCAATTTATGGATTTTCTGGCTTAAAAGCTTATATTTATATCTGTCGCTTTGGCACCTAACGACAAGTAAATCCCTTTCTTTGCAGCTCCTTTCGCTTCCACAAAGAGGTAAAAGCTTGGAGTCACACCAGTTCACCGTATGAGTTTATTACTTTGTATTTCATTCCTTGAAATAGTAACTTAGCCTGCGTTGTGCTGATCAGAGCGGCTCAATACCCGGCTCCTAAAAATGGTTCTATCAGGCGTTTTTCATATTGAAATGTATCATATGCAAATCACCTGCCGACTTAACCCCTTCACTTCAAAGCAATCAAAACAGGGCAGGGGGGGTAATAATCACAGTTATTAGAACAAGTGACGCAGTAAGATGACGTTAATGATTGACGCCATCGCTTTAACCCTATATATTGTCGTAAAGTATATCTTATGAAGTATAATTATAGTGCTATATTAAGTATATCCTTTGTTTGGCTTCATTCTTATGCTCTTACATGAGGAATATATAATTTTGCATTATAATAACACATGTCTTAATGTTTTAGATGACAATTTTCAAGCTTGAGGTTTTTAGCATGTACAATATTGCCCCCTCCTGGACAGTTTTGTCACTGCGGCCAATTGTTCTTCAATGCGGTATGTTTGAATAAAGGGCTTTGTTATGGAGGGACATGTAAACTTTGTTGTCGACCTATGAGTTCCCTGTGAAAATACAGCCTTTTATTGAACAATACTTGTGTTTGAACTCGCAAGTAAACGTATTTTGACTTCTATTAGCCATGCACTATATGCCAATGAGGCTGGTCCTACAGTGTCACCTTAGGGATAGCAGGGTAAGGTAGAAAATTAACCAATTTAGAAGCTTAAGTTTGGTGCTAGGTAAGTATACTGTGATGACGGGTGGATCAAATTGGCAATGATATGACAATTGGGTCACCAGTGGCCCTGAGGGTTTAACATCATAAATAGGGCCTGACATAATAGGCAGTGGCGTAACTACCGCCGTAGCAGCAGTAGCGGCTGCTACGGGGCCCGCGGCATGAGGGGGCCCGTGTCGCCCGCCGGCACGGGCCCCCACCATGGCCGGAGGCTCCGCTAGCAGCCGCTATGGCTGCTACAGCGGGACGCCACTGAACAGTACGGCAGAGCAGGGAGGTATCTCCCTGCTCTGCCATTAAGCAAAAGACATGTATCCCCTATCCACAGGACAGGGGATACATGTGTGATCGCTGGCAGCGATAGGGAGAACAGGGGACTGAAAGTCCCCTGAAGTTCTCCATCACAAACCTCGGACATCCGGGGTCTGTGTCGGCAGCTCCGTAGAAATGAATGGAACGCCGGTGCCGCTTGTGCGCATGCGTGACCAGCGCTCCATTCATTTCTACAGAGCTGCGCAGACGCCGGAAGTCAGAGGTTAGTCATGGAGAACTTCAGGGGGACTTTCGGTCCCCCGTTCTCCCTATCGCTGCCAGCGATCACACATGTATCCCCTCTCCTGTGGATAGGGGATACATGTCTTTTATTAGGACACACTGTAGGTCGCATTTTTTTAGGAGGGGGGATGCTGTATGGCGTTCCCTACAGGGGGGGGAACGCTGTATGGCATTCCCTACAGGGGGGGGGGACGCTGTATGGCGTTCCCTACAGGGGGGACGACGCTGTATGGCGTTCCCTACAGGGGGGGGACGCTGTATGGCGTTCCCTACAGGGGGGGGGGACGCTGTATGGCGTTCCCTCCAGGGGGGGGACGCTGTATGGCGTTCCCTACAGGGGGGGGACGCTGTATGGCGTTCCCTACAGGGGGGCTGTATGGCGTTCCCTACAGGGGGGCTGTATGGCGTTCCCTACAGACCCCCCCTGTAGGGAACGCCATACAGACTCCCTGTAGGTAACGCCATACAGTCCCCCCTGTAGATAACGCCAGACAGCCCCCTCTGTAGGGAACGACATACAGCCCCCCCGTAGATAACGCCATACAGTCCCCCCTCTAGATAACGCCATACAGCCCCCTCTGTAGATAGCGCCATAGAGTTCCCCCTGTAGATAGCGCCTTTCAGTCCCCCTGTAGATAGCGCCATACAGCCCCCCTGTAGATAGTGCCATACAGCCCCCCTGTAGATAGCGCCATACAGCCCCCCCTGTAGATAGCGCCATACAGCCCCCCCATGTAGATAGCGCCATACAGCCCCCCCTGTAGATAGCGCCATACAGCCCCCCTGTAGATAGCGCCATACAGCCCCCCCCTGTAGATAATGCCATACAGCCCCCCTGTAGGGAACGCCATACAGTCCCCCCTGTAGGGAACGCCATACAGTCCCCCCTGTAGGGAACGCCATACAGTCCCCCCGTAGATAACGCCATACAGTCCCCCCGTGGATAACGCCATACAGCCCCCTCTGTAGATATCTACAAAGGGCTGTATGGCGTTATCTACAGAGGGGGCTGTATGGCGTTATCTACAGAGAGGGCTGTATGGCGTTATCTACAGGGGGGCTGTATGGCGTTATCTACAGGGGGGCTGTATGGCGTTATCTACAGGGGGGCTGTATGGCGTTCTCTGCGGGGGGCTGTATGGCGTTGTCTACAGGGGGTCAGTATGGCGTTATCAAAAGGGGGGGGGTTTGTAAAAAAGGCACTATCTACAAGGGGGGGGGTTGTGTGACACCCAGGGGAGGGGGGGCCCCAGTCAAAAGTTTGCTATGGGGCCCAGTCTTTCCTAGTTACGCCCCTGATAATAGGGTTCATAAGGTCAAGAGAGACACAACCCAGTCTGAAGCTAGGTTTGGAGAAGATCATTTACATCTGGGTAACTTTCATTTTAAAGAGGCTCTGTCACCAGATTTTGCAGCCCCTATCTGCTATTGCAGCAGATCGGCGCTGCAATGTAGATTACAGTAACGTTTTTATTTTTAAAAAACGAGCATTTTTGGCCAAGTTATGACCATTTTTGTATTTATGCAAATGAGGCTTGTAAAAGTACAACTGGGCGTGTTGAAAAGTAAAAGTACAACTGGGCGTGTATTATGTGCGTACATCGGGGCGTGTTTACTACTTTTACTAGCTGGGCGTTCTGACGAGATGTATCATCCACTTCTCTTCAGAACGCCCAGCTTCTGGCAGTGCAGACAGCGTGTTCTCGAGAGATCACGCTGTGTCGTCACTCACAGGTCCTGCATCGTGTCAGACGAGCGAGGACACATCGGCACCAGAGGCTACAGTTGATTCTGCAGCAGCATCGGCGTTTGCAGGTAAGTAGCTACATCGACTTACCAGCTAACGCCGATGCTGCTGCAGAATCAACTGTAGCCTCTGGTGTCGATGTGTCCTCGCTCGTCTGACACGATGCAGGACCTGTGAGTGACGTCATAGCGTGATCTCTGGAGAACACGGCTGTGTCTGCACTGCCAGAAGCTGGGCGTTCTGAAGAGAAGTGGATGATACTTCTATACACAACGCCCAGCTAGTAAAAGAAGTAAACACGCCCCGATGTACGCACATAATACACGCCCAGTTGGACTTTTACTTTTCAACACGCCCAGTTGTACTTTTGCAAGCCTCATTTGCATAAATACAAAAATGGTCATAACTTGGCCAAAAATGCTCGTTTTTTAAAAATAAAAACGTTACTGTAATCTACATTGCAGCACCGATCTACTGCAATAGCAGATAGGGGTTGCAAAATCTGGTGACAGAGCCTCTTTAAGTGAATGTCTATCTTTTAACGCCTTGTTATTTTCAGGTCCAACATTCTGTGCTGATGAATTTCTTAATATGTAATTCCAGAGGTCAGAGCTGTGTTTTTATAATATAGAGCTCCAAATCTGACGCATGAACATGAAGTAAAGTGATAAAATTATGGATGCTTGCAGCCACCACTTGAGGGAGATAAGAAAGTTACTGCATATTGGTCATACTTTGTAAACCCCTATGCTCCCCCTAGTGGTGACTGCAGGCTGCTAGAATTCCATCAATGAGCTCTATATTTGGGGGATTTGATCTCTATATAAGAAAAATGGGATTCTAACTTAAAGAAATATAAAATTCTGTGCTGATATCTGTTTGGAATTTAACAAAAACGGTGTTCGAGGGTAAATATTCATTTTAACTCACAAACAACTTATTAGTTCATGTATGATATAACTTGTGTGTAGTAATAATAATAGCAGATTAAGGCTGGGTTCACACTGAGTTTTTTTTACGAGTTTTCTGGCGCGGAAACCGCTCCGCAAAACTGGCCAAAAAACGTCCGAAAATGCCTCCCATTGATTTCAATGGGAGGCGGGGGCGGTTTTCTCCTGCGAGCGGTAAAACCGGCTCGCAAGAGAAAGAAGGGACATGCCCTATCTTCACGCGATTACACCTCTGACCTCCCATTGACATCAATGGGAGGCAGAGAAAGCGTATTTCGCGGCGTTTTATGCCTGCGGTGCTCAATGGCCGTGGGCAAAAAAGCCACCAAAAACGCAGCGAAATTCGGTGTGCAGGCAGAGGAAAATCTGCCTCAAACTTCCAAATGGAATTTTGAGGCAGATTTTCCGCCTGCAAAAAACTCTGTGTGAACCCAGACTAAATGTTGCATTGAAAAATGCCCTTGATCTTTTTAGCTGGAGGTTAAACATTCAGTGATTTCTTCTGGTGGACCCGAGGTATCTGAGACAAACACTGGAGCCAAGTCTAGGGAGACAATGATCAAATCTTGGGAAATACGTTGGAAAATCTCCTTGCCATGACTAATCCATGACTTTTTCATAACAATGGAAATTGTAGTGCATGGGACGTCTGTTAAACTTCTCTCAATATCTTATCACAGAAGAAGAAAGCAACAAGTGTCGGAGCTTCTTTTAAAATATTTCAGTAGAAGATGAAAAAAAGTTATTTTTCTTTTAAAGGGTTGGGTTCACCTTAAAAGATCATTTTAGGTGTCACTGAAAAGAGGTCATAAGCAAGTGACCCAGTTTCCTAAGGATTCATTCATGTCTCACCTCTCCAGAAGAAATCTGACGGTGCACTGGAACAACACTTTGTTCACGGTCCTGTAAGGATCGGCCTGGGTGGTGTGCCGCCCCAGTCAATTTCCCCACCTGCCACAGTCCTCAGAGTTTGCCCTTCTGCTCAACGGGAGGTTTATGTCCTCCATGAGCTCGTCTTAGGAAACCTCTGTTACGGTTTGACAGGTGTACCGCCCTAGTCAAATTCCCCGATACCTGCCTGTCACCCGCAACATACTCCAAGTGCCCGCCATATTACAGCGGCTCCAGCAGCTCTTCCACAATGACTCGATCACAGCAGATCTCTCTATCTCTCTCTATCTCTCTCTCTCTCTCTCTCTATCTGCAATCGCCAGGTTCCTCCTCTCTTCTACCCGAACTGAACACTTACTGGCAGGAACAGCAGCATAGTGACGTTCTGGCGCTGTTATGGAACGGTAATACAGACCTATGGCGTCTGGGCTGTACATCCCGAAGCCGAACAATTTAGAGCAGCCAGCGAGCCCTGTCATAAAATGTCAAAACATTACAGTGTAATAACATCAGCACAACATAACATGTCTTAAAGTGATATCACCACCAGGGTGGGGGGGACACAGTCAAAGTCATATCATATATACAAGCGCCATTATTGGCCACCTAAGTAAGTACACAGGCCGGGCTGATCACTCTTCCTGTGGAATGCCAGCTTGCGGAATAAAAACAGCAGCAGTAACAGCACATGTTAAAGGCACAGTGCACCCATAAAAAAATCCGAACTGGCATATACAGTATACGAACTAGGCAGCAGAGTCCCCTTTAAGGGACAGGGAATTTCCCTCACTCCCTTACAGCCCTAGACCTCCAGGAACTTTACCATTAACCCCTTCACTGCCCTACATCACCAGGTAATATCATAACTATTTAGGCATCATATGGCAGTTTTATTTGGACATAGAATGGCACCATTATATGGGAAATAAATAGCAGTATTATTTGGGCACTATATGGTAGTATTTTTTGGATACCATATGGTGGAATTATTTGGGAGCTAAATGGCTGTATTCTGTTCGGGCATTGTATGTCAGTTTTATTTGGCATTGTATGGCAGTCTTGTTTAGCATTGTATGATAGTATTATTTTTCATTGTATTTTAGTATTATTTAGCCTTGTATTTTAGTATTATTTAGCCTTGTGTTTTAGTATTATTTGGCATTGGATGATAGTATTATTTGGCATTGTATTATAGTATTATTTGGCATTGGATGGCAGTATTATTTGGCATTGTATTATAGTATTATTTGGCATTGTATGGTATTATTATTTGACATTATTCACAGTACTTGTATTATTTGGCATTGTATGGTATTATTCAGTGAGTGCTACATTGCTTGTTGCTCAGGGCCTCATTTCCTATCAAATTAACCCCCAGTCATAGGTGGGGGTCTGTACCATGTGATACCCCATCAATCTCTAGAAGACGTTTTGAGGTGCACCTTCGCTTAAAATGACGCATTTCAGATGATAGTCCAATATCATCATTTCTCTTTATGTCATGATAAAGTTCTCACCCTAAAAAACTTCATTTAAGAAAGAAAATAACTACTATAAGATGGATATATTCTCAGTTTGTAAGAAAAAACATCAAATCCCATTTCTTCTGTGATACTATTGTATCGTCTATGGGATTACCTGACCTGGTCCAAGTAACAAACAGGAAACGGGCGGCAGTCACTACATATAAAGATATATTGGTTGTGTCTACACTTCTACTTCTGAAAGGTGTGCTAGGTGCTTGTTATAGAGATTGGTACATATCAGAAGCGACCGGGCGGTGGTCACAAAAAATAAAAAATAAATCCCGTTGCAAGTGGGCAAATGATACTTTTTTAAATGATTGATCTGGGTTTGTTGGGCATATGGGCATCAGAGAGGGGATCGCCCGCTTATCATTGTGATAAATGTTAAAAATTAGAAAGCATCTGACTTATTTTCTTACACTTTACATGATAGTTTTCTGTAAGAGACAATGCACTTTTAAGTCAAGGTGTCGGCAGAAATAACCAGAACAGCTGCAGGTGTTATTGGAAATCCAAATCCCCTCTAACTGGTTAAATTGGTCCTCAGGTTCATGATTATTTGCATTGGACATACCGAAAGGAGGCCTTAAAATATGAGCAGATGGCACCTCCATTGTACACTATTCATTGTACTCCACAATCTGCTGCTGTTCAGTCTTACAAATCATCAAGCACTAATATGAATTGTGTATGGTATTAGCACCTATATTTAGTGCAGCTGTTGTGCCTTAATAATGTATTGCCAACTCTTTAATGTGGTCTTACTGGCACAGATGCCCAATCGGAGGACATTGAAATATCACCAAGTTACCAGACATAGCACTTCTACCTAGCAAAGCATTCAGAATGAGAACATAGAGCAATGCTGACATCTAGTGGTCAAATAAGGAAAGTATAGGTTCAAACCATGCAGGTAAAGCCTCATATTCATACATGCCTACTATTTTCTGCCTCTCCAATCCAGGGGCAAGCACAGGATTCCTGAAGAGGGATTTCTAATTTAATGCTTTTTAAACCAAGCTAAATTTGCTGCGTTCCCGCTACCCTCTGTTTTTTACACTACGAGTATTGGTCTGCATGTATCCACCACCCTTCTTATTACAAGCTCTTATATAAAGACCTAAGCTAGTGGATATGTGCAGACTACTAGTTGTAACCTAAAAATCATCATAGATAGTGCCACTCACAGTGCCCTCTGTAGATAGTGCCACAGTACACATATAGATAGTGCCACAGTGCCCGCTGTAGATAGTGCCACAGTACACATATAGATAGTGCCACAGTGCCCCCTGTAGATAGTGCCACAGTACGCATATAGATAGTGCCACAGTGCCCCCTGTAGATAGTGCCACAGTACACATATAGATAGTGCCACAGTGCCCCCTGTAGATAGTGCCACTGTACATATATAGATAGTGCCACAGTGCCTCCTGTAGATAGTGCCACAGATGTAGATAGTACCCCAGTGCCCCCTGTAGATAGTGCCACAGTACACATATAGATAGTGCCACAGTGCCCTCTGTAGATAGTGCCACAGTACACATATAGATAGTGCCACAGTGCCCCCTGTAGATAGTGCCACTGTACATATATAGATAGTGCCACAGTGCCTCCTGTAGATAGTGCCACAGATGTAGATAGTACCCCAGTGCCCCCTGTAGATTGTGCCACAGTACACATATAAATAGTACCCCAGTGCCCCCTGTAGATAGTGCCACAGTACACATATAGATAGTGCCACAGTGCCCCCTGTGGATAGTGCCACAGTACACATATAGATAGTGCCACAGTGCCCCCTGTAGATAGTGCCACAGTACACATATAGATAGTGCCACAGTGCCTCCTGTAGATAGTGCCACAGATGTAGATAGTACCCCAGTGCCCCCTGTAGATTGTGTTCCACGCCACAACAAGCACACTCACCTGTCCCCGCTCCCACGTCATTCTCCAGACTCAGGCGGCGTGATGAAATCATCACCTGCTTCACAGCGCCGGAAACCTTAAGAACGCTGATACATTTGATTCCAAGGGAGATAGTGGAGCTTGAGCTCTGAGAACTCTAGTGACAAGCTAGGCCCTGGTCACATGGGTTTTCCCAGGCACCTGGACCCCCCTCCCCCGCCTAAGCCCCACACCCCTACACAAATACTAGTCATTTGCCAGCTAGACTACATCCTCTGTGCCCATGGCTGGTTTAGAGAGAGGGCATAAGGGGCAAATACTTAGGAGTCTCCACCAGACTCTCTAGAATGGTTCACAGCTGGGGTAACTACTAGTATCTGGTGCTCTCTTATCTGGGCGTTCTATGGCACTAGTTTGTAGGCATTGTGAGCTGGTATTATTGGGGCACTATATTGCATTATTATTTAGGCATTACTGTATATCATTCTGAATTTTTCAGTCTGGTTTTCCTAAACTAGTTGTACTTTCCAAAATGATTGAGAGGCCCCCATGCAATGTTTTAACCAGGGGCCTTCACATACCTTATAAAATGACCTATGACACCCCTTTCCTCGTAACTGTTGTTCCCTCTAAACGCCTCCTCCCAACATTTACATCTTGTATCCACCTATTTTTCCTTGTAGATTTAGGGTATGTTCACATGGGTCGGATTTGCAGCGTAAAATTCTGCCTTAAATCTGACCAAAATTATGCAAGGAATTGTTGCCAAAATTTCGCACCAAATCGTTCTTGATTTGGTGCAAATTTGCTATTGGATCTTCCACTGTGGAAAAGAACAGGGGAGAAGAGAGAATTTAAAAAAAAAAAACATTCTCACATCCCCTAGCGTTACCATAGTGACCCATCCCTGCTCCCCCGTCTGGTTTGTGCTGAGCCGGCCTACTGAGATGACATTGGGTCCCATGTAATCACTGCAACCTGCGATCGATCACTTGGGATGAATCGTCATACCAAGAGGTCGGCAGCACTGGGACCAGACGGGGGAGCAGGGACTGGTCGCCATGGTGACACTAGGGGAGGTGAGAATGGGCTTTTTTATTTTCCTTCTTGCGATTTTGCTGCGGATTCACAGCTCCGCAGCCAAAATTCCAACAGTTGGTTTTTGCTTCCCCATCTAACTCAATAGGGAAAATTTGCAACAAACACGCAACGCATCCATGCAGAAATTGACCTGCAGTGTGGATTTTTTTAATCCGCAGCATGCAAATTAATGTTGCAGATTAAAAAATCTGCACTGTGGTCAATTTCTGCATGAACATTTTCTGCAGTGCCGTACGTTGGTAAAAAAATAACACTTTCCTGTGGATAGCTCATCAGTTCTCCGTGCCTGGACAACCTCTTTAATATATTAGGCACATTTCTGGCCGTCCGTGCTCCAGAAAGTCAAATCTACTCTGGAGTAGATTTGCCCTATAATTTAAAATTTTTGGTGTAAATTATTGTCAATTTTTCTGGCCGTGGAAGGCCACGCCCCTTCCCCTATGCCCTGCTCACTTTTTGGAAGGTGGCATGAGTGGTGCAACGGCCTCAAAAGTTTAAATTTTAAGGCATTTGTGACTTTTTTACACCATAAAACTGACATAAAACTAATAATAAATTCCCCCCATAGTGTTTTTTTTTTGCATCAATATTTTTACAGCTCCTATTGAGTTCAATAGTATCTGTATAAATCTAAATGCAGTGAGCTCCCCCTAGTGGTGGTTACAGGCAGCCAAATTATCATTCAGTTCTATGACTAGGAGCAGGGGATTTGTAACTTTTTGGGCATGACCACACGTGGCGGATTTCCTCCGCAACTGTCCGCATCAATGCCGCACAGAATCTGCGTTGCAGATTCTGCTGCGGATCTGCACAAAATGTGCAGTAAATTGATGCGGACTAGCTGCTGCGGACTGCGGGAAAAGTGCTTCCCTTCTCCCTATTCAGTGCAGGATAGAGAGAAGGGACAGCACTTTCCCTAGTGAAAGTAAACAAATTTTATACTTACCGGCCGTTGTCTTGGTGACGCGTCCCTCTTTCGGCATCCAGCCCGACCTCCCTGGATGACGCGCCAGTCCATGTGACCGCTGCAGCCTGTGCTTGGCCTGTGATTGGCTGCAGCCGTCACTTAGACTGAAACGTCATCCTGGGAGGCCGGACTGGAGACAGAAGCAGGGAGTTCTCGGTAAGTATGAACTTATATTTTTTTACAGGTTGCTGTATATTGGGATCGGTAGTCACTGTCCAGGGTGCAGAAACAGTTACTGCCGATCACTTAACTCTTTCAGCACCCTGGACAGTGACTATTTACAGACGTCTCCTAGCAACGCTCCCGTCATTACGGGAGCCCCATTGACTTCCTCAGTCTGGCTGTAGACCTAGAAATACATAGGTCCAGCCAGAATGAAGAAATGTCATGTCAAAAAAGCAAGACGCATCCGCAGCACACATAACATGTGCATGACAGCTGCGGACTTCATTGCGGAATTTAGAATCTCCATTGAAGTCAATGGAGAAATTCCGCCATGAGTCCGCCACTGCTCCGCAACAGACAGAGCATGCTGCGGACACCAAATTCCGCTCCGCAGCCTATGCTCCGCAGCGGAATGTTACGCATCGTCTAAACGAACACTTCTAAATAGAAGTGGAAGTCAATGCAGAAACGGCTCCGCTGCGGATTAACGCTGCGGAGTGTCCGCAGCGGAATTTAAGTGAAATTCCGCCACGTGTGAACCCAGCCTTTGAGTGATCAATTACGATAGTCCACTTGTTGGAGCTCCCAGCGGGGTGCGGCAAACTCAGATTTTTTGCTATGAGCCCTATTTCTGTGCTCCTGCCTTTAGTAAGCAATTTTTTGCTCCTATGAGTCAAGCCCTATTCTAAGGATTAAACTTGTCTGGTTGCCATGGGCAACAGTACAGACTAATATTTGTTTTTTGGAGTCTCTCCCTATTTTCCTATTTTTAAGATGCTGGAAGGAACCAATATCAGACCTGTACTCAGTCATTTCATTGTTACAATTGAAAGCAAAGCCAGATCTTAAGGTACTGAGAGGAGGAATGTGCAGTTGTACAAATAGGAGGAAACAGAGCATGAAACGAAACAAAATAAAGTTGTGTTTACCAATGTCGTTTTGCTTTATCTCTGAACAAAAAATCACTTCAATGCACCATAAAACTGGACTCTCACGGGGACTTCATCAGTATATTCCCCCCCCCCCCCCCCCCCGGCTAATGGACTTCAAAAAAAAATCAAGGCAAGGGCCATTAATTGCATGTGAATTATTGAGCAGCGGCTATTGTGAAGCATCGCAGCATTACACAGTTCTGATAAACCAATTATTTTAACGGTGAACTTTTCTTAATTAGAATATCACAGAAAGAAGAAGAGAGAATACGAGGTCCACAAACTGTTCCCTAAGAAAATACCAACTTATTCTATATGTTATCTTCCGCCAGATAGTGAAATATATCTACTTCTTATGATTGGCACATGGTTGGTGGGGCCATCTTATGAATTACGCCTCTGTTGTAACCTACATATTTGGGGTCTATTCTCTTCCGCTGGTTTCTTTAACCCCTTCCCGCCGCAGCCCTTTTTCAGATTTTAATTTTAGTTTTTTCCTCCCCACCTTCCAAAAGCCATAACTTCTTTATTTCTCCGTCGATATAGTCCTATGAGGGCTTGATTTTTGCAGGACGGGTTGTAGTTTTTCGTAGCACCATTTAAAAAAATTAAGAAAATGAAAAAAACTGCGATTCCTCCATGGTTTTTTGCGCGCTGTTTTTACAGAATACATTGTGCAATTAAAACAACGTGTTAACTTTATTCTGTTGGTCAATACGATTACGGCGATACCAAATATATATCGTTTTTTCTATATTTTACTACTTTTACAAGTAAAAACCTAAGTGTAAAAAATAAAATTTATTTTGTGTCACCAAATTCCGAGAGCCATAAGGGTATGTGCACACACACTAATTACGTCCGTAATTGACGGACGTATTTCGGCCGCAAGTCCCGGACCGAACACAGTGCAGGGAGCCGGGCTCCTAGCATCATAGTTATGTACGATGCTAGGAGTCCCTGCCTCGCTGCAGGACCACTGTCACGTACTGAAAACATGATTACAGTACGAGACAGTTGTCCTGCAGAGAGGCAGGGACTCCTAGCGTCGTACATAAGTATGATGCTAGGAGCCCGGCTCCCTGCACTGTGTTCGGTCCGGGACTTGCGGCCGAAATACGTCCGTCTATTACGGACGTAATTAGTGTGTGTGCACATACCCTAACTTTCTTATTTTTCTGTCGATTAAGTGGTATGAGGGCTTATGTTTTGCGGGAAAAGCTGTAGATTTTAATAATACCATTATGGGGTACATGCGACATTTTGATCACTTTTTATTTCATTTTTTGTGGGAGATGAGGTGACCAAAAAATAGAGATTCTGGTGTTTACAATTTTTATTTTTTTGCGGCGTTCACCGTGCGGGTTAAATAATGATATATTGTAATAGTTCAGACTTTTACGGACGCGGCGATACCAATTATATTTATTTATTTTTGTTCTATGCTCTAGGAGGAAATGGGAAAAGGGGGGTTTTTTGAACTTTTAAAAAAAAAAACCTCTATTTAACTAATTTTAACTTTTTTTATTAGTCCCCCTAGGGGACTTCAACCAGCGATCGTTAGATCGCTTGCACGATATACTGCAATACTAAGGGCTTGTTCACATCACCTTTCGCTTTCCGTTCCGGGGTTCCGTCTGAGGTTTCCATCGGGTGAACCGCGCAACCGAAAGTGAAAGTGAAAGCACAACTTCCATTTCAGTCACCATTGATTTCAATGGTGACGGAAACATCACTAATGGTTTCCGTTCGTCACCATTCTGGCAGGTTTCTGTTTTAACGACCGTCCGTGTGTGACGGAGCCGTTGCCTAGCAACGGCTGGGCGGGCAGAGGTACACATAGAGACCGATATTGCACTGCACTAATCGGCAGCCCCTTCTCTTTATCAGCACTGATAGAGAGAAGAGGCTGCTAATCAGTGCTGGAACGCAGCGATAGAAAGAAAAATAAGTTCATACGTACCCCGGCCGTTATCTTGGTGACGTGTCCCTCTTCTGACATCCAGTCCGACCTCCCTGTGATTGGCTGCAGCGGTCACATGGTCTGAAACGTCATCTCAGGAGGCTGGACTTGAGGAAGAAGCAGGGAAGCAGGGAGTTCTGGGTAAGTAGTAACTTTTTTTTGTTGCTGGTCTTTTTTAAAGAAACATTAATAATCTATATTGTGAGCGCCGCGCATGATACTCACTGTCCAGGGTTAGTCTCGGTCCAGGAGCTGCACTGATCGGCAGTAACTCATTCAGCACCCTGGACAGTGAGTACCGCTGGACAGTGAATACCATATGCGGCTCTCACAATATCGTGTACATAGTGTGAATGGGAACAGTTTCCTCTCGGAAACTGAAACACAGAAGTGATCCAATCAAGGACACACGGATCTGTGAAAAACGGCCGTAAAAACGGTGATGGAAGTTTACACGAGGCCTTAAGGGAGGCCATGCTGCCGTTCTCTGCACAGTGGGTGGCCGGGAAGCTGCGCTGTGCAGGGAAAACTATAAAAAGGGGATGCAGCACTAAACCATCAATGCAGTCCCTTCATTTTTAGGATCGTTGGAGGTCTACTTTTTTAAAAAAAACACATATATTTTTAGTAAACATTGAAAAAATACACATTGGAGTAGCGGACCATAAGGTCATACATTGGATCATACAAAATAGAAATGTAAGATGTGCAGCAAGAAATAACAATTGCGAGATAAAGCTTTACATCCAAACACATCAGAAAGCATTCATACACAGGCCACATTTTATATTCCTATGCACATGGAAATGTGCAAACAACAACTAAAACATTGCTTACATATATTATAGAAATAAAATGAAACACGAAAATAAATCAAACAGAACAGAAGCTACTGTAGATGATACAAGAAAAAATCAAGTAATAAAATCAAAGAAGGTCAAGTATGAAGAGAATCCATAGAATACTTAGAAGATTGCCATTCGTCCCAAATCAAGTTTTGAGAGAATCGATTAACCCTGAACAAAAGAAATAGTTCTTTCCATAATGCAGTTCTTATTAACATATTGAATTACTTCAGATAAAGGAGGAGTGGAAGTTTTTTTCTAATACTAAGGCCTCATGCACACGAACGTGCTTTTGCGGCCGCAATTCCCCCGAAAATCCACTGGAGAATTGCTGCCCCATTCATTTTTATGGGGCCATGCACACGACTGTGGTTTTCATTGAAAATAATAGCCGCGGCCATGTGCACGGTCCGCGATTTGTGGACGGCTCGCAGCTGTCACTCCGTGGCCGGACGACCCGGAAATCACGGCCATGCACATGGCTACGGTCGTGTGCATGAAGCTTTAGCTACTAGAATTTTTGGAGAAGTTAAAATATCAAAAATAATTGTTTAATCATGAAAGTGAAAATCTGCAACACCCACATCAAGTAAGGCCAGTTCTGGACTGCAAGTGAATGGATGTTGTAGCACAGTAGTCAATAGTTTGTCTATTTTATACCAAAAAAGCTTCATGAGAAAGCAATCCCAAAATATATGTCTGAGAGTACCCACAGAAATAGAACATCTCCAACATATATTGGGAGAATTTGGGAATATCAAAGACAAATGATGAGGTGTGAAATACAATCTATACAACTATTTCCTAGTAGCTTCCAAGTGTTGAGTGGATCTAGACAACTTAGGTGCCAGAAGGAAAGTCCCAATCTATAGAGCCTGGGGTCAGGTTTAAATCTTTTTCCCAATGGGATAGGCATGATATAACTTTATTCTGCAGAATCTCCGAAATGGCTAAATACGCCTTAGAAACTCCCTCTGCAGTTCTGCAATAATGATGAAAATACAATTCATAAGGCGTTTTAGGAGGATTAGCACCAATATTAGTATTAAGCAAAAAGTGTCGAATTCTCAGATATGTATAAAAATCTACTTGTGTTATGGAGTATTTACTTGTGATCTCTGCAAAGGCAGACAACAAACCTCCACTCCGAATATCAGCCAGATTTCCAATACCTTGCTTTTCCAAATTAGATAGGTCGAAATCAGGAATCAAATGCATAATGGTTTTTATCGACATGTCAAACACTCTCATTGGAAAGAGAACTTTTTTGACCACTATCAATTTCCAAGCCAACAAAGCAGCTTTAATGGTCAATAAAGAGGGGGAAGGGGTCTGCAACTTAAGGGCAGAAGCCCAGAAAACTATAGTGTCCACAATAGCGTTCTATATTCACCCAATGTTTTGAATGCCGAGGATTTAACCATTGCCTAATTTGGTCCAAAATGGAAGCATGATGGTACGCTACAATATTAGGGAAACCCAGTCCGCCTTTCGCTATAGGAAGGTATAAAATGTGATTAGCAACCCTGGCTCTATTCTTTTTCCAAACATATTTCGCTAGTGTGCTTTGTAATCTAGTCATATAAGAGACCGGTATCGGATAGGAAGATTTCTTAAAGCATACAGAATCTTAGGCAAGATTAACATTTTTATAGCTGCGATACGGCCAACCCAAGCAACCTCAAATCTAAGATAGTCATCAAGTTCTCGTACCAATTGAGTAAGTCACGGGGGATAATTAAAGGTATATAAACACGACACAGGGTACATCAATTTAATTCCCAAATAAGAGAGGCCCTAGGAAGACCACGTGAATGAATATTTATTCTGCAAAGTTTGTACAGTTTCCGGTATCAAGCCCATGTTCATAATCTGAGATTTATTAACATTGATTTGTAATAAGATATAGCACTAACATGGTCTAAAAATTTTATAGCTTGAGGAAGGGATTCACTTGGGTCAGATACCATTATAAGCACATCATCCGCAAATAATCCTATTTTATGTATGGTGGTACCAATAGTAATTCCCGTATTTGTGGTGAAGAATGAATAGCCTCTGCTAAGGGCTCCATAATAAGAGTCAAAATTAACGGCAAGAGAGGGCAACCCTGGCGAGTACCATTGGATATTGTAAAAGGTGTAAAAGGTGTAGATTGATACCCTGAAGTCAATACAGTAGCCGAGGTTTTAGTACATAACGCCATAATTGGAGGTCTCCATTTAATGGAGTTGGGCTATGGAGGGGAAATGAAAACCACTGAGGTGGGCCTGAGAGACCATTAGGAGAATACAGACCACCATTTCTGGAGCCTATATTCTGACTATAGTAAAGAAGGCTGTTTCTGATGGGTAACAGAGAAGCTGAGCAATTCCAACAACAGGGGTATATTAGGGAATTGTCCTATATGCAATTCCCCAACCATTGAACGTAAATATATTAATATATATAGGGAATATTCAGAATGGTCAACATAATATAAAGCATTGAGGTTATGTAATACATTGATGCTTCGGACTTCGTCTTATTCAGAAATGTTTTGCATTACAAGGCAAAGACCCTGCCAAAACAATTACCAATGAATAAAATGATAGCTGCAAGAATGAATCCTCATCATGATATGAAGGTGTCTCCTCCGCAGCACCGCGAGGAACCGCAGCGAATATTCATGTCACTGAAATAATACTGGTTCAAAGTACCGCAGATTTTAGGGTCCATTTCACAGACAAGAAATGCTAAAACGGCATTTTAACCTATATATGGCCCCCGTGTGCCTACTTCTTATGGAATTCATTCTTTTTTAGTGCTCATATGCGTTCCCCACATGAGCTTCACATTAACTGCTCACTGATCAGCATTAAATTTGATGGTTAAGCAGGAAAGATAATTTAGCTCTGCTGTAAGTGTGTCTGACATCCTTCAGTGTCTACAAAACCCAAGGCAACGTGCCAACTATTCTCTTTTACTGTATAAAAAAATACTGTAATGCAAAATATGAACCTGCCTAATGCGATAAGCGTTAATAGAATATTTTTTACAAATATTTCTATTGAGAATTAAAAGAAAAAAGATTTAAGATGGGAGAATCGACGTGTCCAATCTGCTAAATCACCCATTCTAATAATTTGTCTGCTTATGGTATACATTGACCAAATACTTGGCTGCTTATTATCTTTGACTTACCTTGAGAATCACAACCATCTAATGTATCCTTATGGATGGTGAATAATGAATCACTAATTGGCGAAACTGAAAAGTTATGTACACCTTTGAAACCTTGTTTTATTTGTTTGTTTTTAATAAAAATGTCAGTCAGTGTTATTGGTGCAACTTTCAAAATACTTTTTATTAAAAATTATTTTTACTTTTTCGCATACAGCTGCTTTGTATCCTGTATACAGAGCAGCTGTATCATGCACTAAGACCTCAATCCGTCAGATCCGCAGTTATGAACTTAGATGTGATCGGTAACAACTCGATCTTGCGTGTCAGAGACACGCAGGACCGGCTGTCACTAAACCCGTCAGTCCCACTGACCTAACGGATACAGGTTTCAGCGCACGATACAGCTGCTCTGTATACAGAATACAAAGCAGCTGTATCTCAGAAAGTAAAAATTATTTTGAATAAAAATTGTTTTGAAAGTTGCACCAATCACACTGACAAACATTTATGTATGTGTATATATATATATATATATATATATATATATATATATATAAACTATTTGAAAGGTGTACATACATTTTAAGTTGAAAAGATCAATTTGCTCTTCTCTATAACTGATCTGTATTAGCAGTGTGAAATGTGCATATATGTTGAAATACACACGTGTGTATAAGCGACAGTTCTGGACAGCCACTATGGACACTTCTGTTCTGGCTATTTGAGGTGGATCCAGAATGGTGATCCACTCTCTGAAATGCTATTCCCATTTTATAAAGTACTGGTATATCGCTAGGATATCCAACCCCTAGGACCCCCATGATCCCTGTGTTTGCTCAAATGGGGCTGTGCTGGAGTGACCGGGCCGCTGCTGTGAAGGGTTTGCAGCGCTAAATCAGAGCTGCGGTACCTTGATTCTCAGCTCGGTGAGAGTCCCAGTGGTCTGACCCCCACCGATCATAAAGTGATAGCATATCCTAGTGAAATGTTATCACTTCATAAGATAGGAATACCCCTTCAATTCAGAACCTCCAAGTGACCTTATTCCCTAAACCAGGCAACCCCTATAATACAACCTCCTGTTAAATTATATGCAGATAATCCTATACTGAGTGGTTTTCCAAATTACACATCTACTTCCAGAACCTTTTGTTTTCTTCTGAACCTACTGATCATACTTTACATTGATATGTTATCAATCCTTATAGTGTGGAAACCCCTTTAGGCCTATATCTGGCCATACACATGAGATAGCAATGCAATACTTATTGCTGTATTGCTATAAAGCTGTGTATACAGTGCCAAGAACGGGATCCTTTTAGATCGGGAAATACTTTCCCAAAGCAGTCCTTGGAGATTTATATATAATTCCTGTGCAATGTCTTAAAGCAACAGTGCAATAAGTATGGCATGACTATTCATTAACGTTTTTTTGTGGGGAAAAAATGTACACTTATTAGCATATCCATGTGCACTTGTATTATCATATTGTTTCGTTGCTATTCTACCTTATAGCTAAAGATAATCATTTATAAGATCAATAAACATTGAGATGCTATTCCCATTAAAGCCAGCAGATGTCAGCATAGAGACACAATAAAAGCCATTTTCTCCATATAAAGCCATTCACTCGCTGCACTGCTGGAAACTTTGCTTGCCCTTTGATACTTTGGCAATATTATTAGTTCTAGAGTTGCAAACATTTGAATGATAAATAATTGTTAAATACCTGAAGCTGATGATGATATCCATGTGATTTTTTTTTAATGTATTATTAGCAGTAATAATAACACTATTTTATTCAGAAGATCCTTCACCAGACACAATGTTGATGGTAAAGCTTTCAATTTGTTTTTGCTTGAACATGCTGGAGGAATGATACTTTTTCCATTCATTTCTTAGCATCTAATTAAAAAATTGCAACCAACATTACTGCACTTCTATTGTCACTTTTACAAAAATGGTGGCCACAACTGAATAGAACAAATGAATATCTCTTTAGGTAAAACAGATAAATTCATCAAACTTTGGCTTTCGTTCTGACTTGGAGTTTACTGACAATATAGTCATTTTTACATTTAAGGTGGAAATCTTTAATTTAATTTTTCAAAGATCTGATTAACAAAACATCAAGAATAGTGAATTGCGCAGTTTAAGTCATCCCAGGCCTCCTTGTTTCTTCTATGTCCACAGCTCAATGATAGTTCAAGCTGTAGCTGAATTCTTGAGTAATCGGAGAATAACTGGCTAATAGGGATATGTTGCCTGACAACACATATACAAGACTTTAGTTGTCAGTCAGTGTATTCCTAGCAACCAGTCTGTCCCAAATAACTCAACTGTTCAGCTAAAAGCTGGACTGGCACTGTAGGGGGTGCAGAGACTTTGCAGTCGCACCCAAGTACCGATGCCTGAGGGGCCCAGCGGAGTCTCTGCCACAAAAGACGACACCAGTATTATAAATGGCACATGATAGGTGGGGCCCTATTACAAATTTGCTGTGGGGCCAAGGAGCTTCAAGGGCACCTCTGGGCACTGAGCTGACAGTAGAAAAGGTGAGGGGCACTTTGGCAGCAGTCAGGCGATGGCATTCGTCATCCCAGCCTGTGTCATTAACCCCAATTTTTCTCCAATTAAATCTAGGAGGAGAAACTCTTTATAGATTTGAAAAGGTTAGCAAAGCCCCATAACAAAGCCAGCCTGCAACAGTGCCCCAAAAACAGAACCAGACTTGCATCAGGGCTCTCAAAAAATGAACCAAACTCGCAACATTTCCCCATAACAGAACCAGCCTAAAGCATTCCCCCTATAACAGAGCCAGCCTGCACGAGTGCCCGTAAAGTAGAAGCAGGCATGCAATAGTACCCCCATAACAAAGCCAGCGTGAAAAAGTGCACCTGTAACAGAGCAAGCCCGAAACATTACCCCTATAACAAAGACAGCCTATAATAGTGCCCTTAAAGCAGAAACAAGCATGCAACAGTACCCCCATAACAGAGCCAGCCTGAAACTGTGCCCAGATAACAGTGTGAGCCTGAAACATTGTACCAATTACAGAGCCAGCCTTGCAAGAGTGCCTCTAAAGCAAAATCAGGTATGCCACAGTGCCTCCTTAATAGAGCCAGCTTGAAACATTGGACCTATACCAAATCCAGCCTGGACTATACCTATAGCAGTCCATAGTGTGCAACAGTGACCCCATAACGGCAGCATGATGCAACAATTGAAGAGGAAGGAATACGTCTGTGACAGAAGCACGCCAGGGGTCTGTACATGGACCCCCTACAGCTGTGCTGCCTTATCCCCTAGGGTACATGTACTACAAGTTGAGAAACTAGATACTACTACTACTGTAACATTCCTTTGCTGCTATGAATAAACACTACTAATTGTAGCAAGTGTCTTATCTACTAACATTTTCTTAAATTTGATCTTATTTCTACTCGGATACCAAACCAAGCGAGGCAAGATGAACGAGAGCATCCAGTACATAAATAATCTACAGGTACGTGAAGACTGCGGATATGTAAAAACTCGCTTGTATTACAGAATAGAACATTACAGCTGAGAGATAGAAGACTCTGAGATTAATGTGAGCAACACCAAAGAGCCGCAGCAAAGAAATATTGACCTCAATTTCTTAATATGTTCACATTATTCTCCTCCATTCAGTATAAAAGTGAACTGTCTCCACTCAGTGACGAAAACAAATCTGACCCCAGCAAAGTTTCCATAGCTTGTGCCTAGAGATGTAGAAGTGGAACAATTACTGTATTGATGAGATGTCTGGTGAGGACTAGAGAAGAAGACACATCATTACCTCCAAGACGTAACGGTGCCCACAGGTAGCCCAGGTGTGCACCATCAATAGAGATCTTTCTGTTTTATACTGAGGATTATTGCTACCGCTGCTTTTTATAATCATTAAGCATGACAATACAAATATGCCGGGAACGACCTAAGAGTAACCACATAGTCCTACCACATCCTTTCTGGGCCTACAATGCTTGTTGTGAATGGGCGGTGGGGCTGATGAGCTAAAGAAGACTCTTCTTTATTAATTTGCTTAACCTCTCCTATCCCACTGAAAGAGAGGGGGACCCATAGCAAAGATCAAATAAGGCCCCCCTTTTATGCTGCCGGGTTTTTCCCACTTAGGACCAAAGGGCTTGGCCTTTTTTTTTTCCCAAGTCCTTTTTTATGACCCTTGGGCCCATTTCCACTCCTTTTTGTTTGCTTTTAATGCAGTTTGGAAATGGGAGTCCTGCACAGGTTCTTGCCACCCAATAGCAAAGGGATGGAAATAACTAATATAAGGCCATATTTAAAGGATTTTTCCTTCCAGATTTATGTAATTAAAGCATAGTCATTGTATAATACAAAGTCCACAACTTTCTAATATTTATTGGTTCAGTTACTCACTATTTTTAAATTATCTTCTTACTGTCAGTGAATGAAAGCATTCTTGTGAACATCCAGAGGCTGAAAACCTTCCAAATGATACAGGTACAGGACTTTCTACAGGAAAGAGCGTGGATATACTGTAACAAGCCTTCATCTGTGTCAGTTGGACAATAGCGATAGCGAGATATTGAACATAAAGTACATTAGAAAGTTGCAAAACTTTTCATTATACAGTAAATAAGATTTAGTTACATAAATCCCCTCTTTAAGTAGAAGCTGCTCCTGCTCTTGCTGACCTGGCTCATTCATGTATTTCATGGTCAGTCATTAATTTTAGTAGCCAGCTTGAAATACTTCTACATAATGTATGTCTAAAGAAATCCTCCAGGAGCCGGACCTGCCGTTATCAGCTATTGTCCAGTGCATCTGTCTTTAGAGAAGACGTTGTCTTCAGGGTTGACCTTAGGTCGGATGGTGCCCTGTCGACTGTCACCTCCATTATTATTGTACCACATAGTGTCCAAATAATACATTTATACAGTGTACAAATAATGCCATAATGTGTACAAATAATACATTCATACAGTGTACAAATAATGCCATAATGTGTCCAAATAATACAGTCATACAGTGTACAAATAATGCCATAATGTGTACAAATAATACAGTCATACAGTGTACAAATAATGCCATAATGTGTACAAATAATACAGTCATACAGTGCACAAATAATGCCATAATGTGTACAAATAATACAGTCATACAGTGTACAAATAATGCCATAATGTGTACAAATAACACAGTTATACAGTGTACAAATAATGCCATAATGTGTACAAATAATACAGTCATACAGTGTACAAATAATGCCATAATGTGTACAAATAACAGTCATACAGTATACAAATAATGCCATAATGTGTACAAATAATACAGTCATACAGTGTACAAATAATACCATAATGTGTCCAAATAATACAGTCATACAGTGCACAAATAATGCCATAATGTGTCCAAATAATACAGTCATACAGTGTACAAATAATGTCATAATGTGTACAAATAACACAGTTATACAGTGTACAAATAATACCATAATGTGTACAAATAATACATTCATACAGTGTACAAATAATGCCATAATGTGTACAAATAACACAGTTATACAGTGTACAAATAATGCCATAATGTGTACAAATAATACAGTCATACAGTGTACAAATAATGCCATAATGTGTACAAATATCACAGTCATACAGTGTACAAATAATACCATAATGTGTACAAATAATACATTCATACAGTGTACAAATAATACCATAATGTGTCCAAATAATACAGTCATACAGTGCACAAATAATGCCATAATGTGTACAAATAACACAGTTATACAGTGTACAAATAATACCATAATGTGTACAAATAATACAGTCATACAGTGTACAAATAATGCCATAATGTGTACAAATAACACAGTTATACAGTGTACAAATAATGCCATAATGTGTACAAATAATACAGTCATACAGTGTACAAATAATGCCATAATGTGTACAAATATCACAGTCATACAGTGTACAAATAATACCATAATGTGTACAAATAATACATTCATACCGTGTACAAATAATACCATAAAGTGTACAAATAACACAGTCATACAGTGCACAAATAATACCATAATGTGTCCAAATAATACAGTCATACAGTGTACAAATAATGCCATAATGTGTACAAATAACACAGTTATACAGTGTACAAATAATACCATAATGTGTACAAATAATACAGTCATACAGTGTACAAATAATGCCATAATGTGTACAAATAACACAGTTATACAGTGTACAAATAATGCCATAATGTGTACAAATAATACAGTCATACAGTGTACAAATAATGCCATAATGTGTACAAATATCACAGTCATACAGTGTACAAATAATACCATAATGTGTACAAATAATACATTCATACCGTGTACAAATAATACCATAAAGTGTACAAATAACACAGTCATACAGTGCACAAATAATACCATAATGTGTCCAAATAATACAGTCATACAGTGTACAAATAATGCCATAATGTGTACAAATAACACAGTTATACAGTGTACAAATAATGCCATAATGTGTACAAATAACACAGTTATACAGTGTACAAATAATGCCATAATGTGTACAAATAATACAGTCATACAGTGTACAAATAATGCCATAATGTGTACAAATATCACAGTCATACAGTGTACAAATAATACCATAATGTGTACAAATAATACATTCATACCGTGTACAAATAATACCATAAAGTGTACAAATAACACAGTCATACAGTGCACAAATAATGCCATAATGTGTCCAAATAATACAGTCATACAGTGCACAAATAATACCATAATGTGTCCAAATAATAGTCATACAGTGTACAAATAATACCATAATATGTCCAAATTATTACAGTCATACAGTGTACAAATAATACCATATCGTTTCAAAATTATACGGTCATACAATGTACAGATAATACCATAATGTGTCCAAATAATACAGTTATATAGTGTGAAAATAATGCCATAATGTGTACAAATAATATCATAAAAAAACAAATAATACAGTAATACAGTGTACAAATAATACCATATAGTGTGCAAATGACATTGCCAGATTGACTTAATAACTTTGCCCAATCACTTAAATAGGGCATAAAGCTATATCCTCTCCTGCTGCCTTTCCATAATTTTGGGCACAAAGTGTCAGATCGGTGTTGCATAATCCAGGTGCTCAGGCCATCAATGGTCTGTAGCGCCACTTTCAGTAAGTAAATGTAATGTGCCCTGTGCAACCTCATAGGTTGCCCACCCCTAAGGCCAGCCCTGGTCTTCTTCATGACACAATCCCTTTAAAGGATCCAAATTGTTTCCTTATTCAAGGACAGAATAAAGTTTTGCCACTTAAAGCGACTTTCTGGGTTTATATAAATCAAGTCAGATGAAGTATGCACTATATATATAGAAGTACAGTGTAACAATATGTAACTATATCAGTATCTATGAATTTTAGAATATACTGTCTAGATTCTTCTATTTACCCCCTTAGGTGTGCAATAATCTGTAACCACAGAGGAAACTACGCAGGAGAGCCACAACAAAAAGACCATTAAGAAGATATCAGATCGGAGCCAGCAATGTGGGGAATGTTCTGTAATTATTATAAAGACCCTCAAGGAATCCAGTCTAATAAATAAACCTTTAACTGTTGCTATATAAGCCCAAAATAAAAAGTGTAAACTATACCCCAATAGGGAACTAGAGAGACTCATCGTGTCGTTTTGGTTGTAGCCGGTAATTGTTCATCATCATCCAGAAACAGATATAACTAGGAAACAGCTGAATAGGGTTTTTAACAGGTTCAATGGTAGAGGACATGTGGTAGACATAGAAGTTATATGCTGGCACTTGGTTTTTATATAAAAAAATAATGTGTTTTTACAATGGCCAGTAAGGGGCACTGCATATATGGGCCCTACTGAACTGCTATTTACCACCTACCTTCACCAGGGGTGGACTCAGAATGTTCTTGGCTTTTTACCAACAACCAAAGCTACAGTTAGGTCCAGAATGATTTGGACAGTGACACAATCGTCATGGTTTGGGCTCTGCTGCCACCACATTGGATTTGAAATGAAACAACTGAGATGCAATTGAAGTGAAGACTTTCAGGTTTAATTCAAGGGGTGAACAAAAATAACCTGTGAAACGTTTAGGAATTGCCACCATTTTTCTACACAGCCGCCTCATTTCAGGGGCTCAAAAGTAATTGGAGAAATTAATATTACCATAAATAAAATGTTTATTTTTAATACTTTGTAGAGAATCCTTTGCAGGCAATGACGGCCTGAAGTCTGGAACCCATGGACATCACCAAACGCTGGGTTTCCTCCTTTGTGATGTTTGCCCGGCCTTTACTGCCGCTGTCTTCAATTGTTGCTTGATTGCGGCTCTTTCTGCCTTAAAGAGACTCTGTCACCACATTATAAGTGCCCTATCTCCTATATAAGGAGATCAGCGCTGTAATGTAGGTGACAGTAATGCTTTTTATTTCGAAAAACGATCTATTTGAAACCACTTTATGAGCGATTTTTCGCTTTCTGCTAATGAGTTTATTAATGCCCAAGTGGGCGTGTTTTACTTTAGATCAAGTGGGCGTTGTACAGAGGAGTGTATGACGCTGACCAATCAGTGACCAATCAGCGTCATGTACTTCCCTCCATTCATTTACACTTCACTAGCGATATAGTTATATCGCTAGTGCAGTCACTTCAGAGGCGTAGCTAGGTTCTCCAGCACCTGGGGCAAAGATTCAGTTTGGCGCCCCCCCCCCCCCAACCTCTTTCCCGACATCTCCTTCCCCCTCGCCGTGTTTGTTTTCTCTACCAATCGACGTGTCATTTCTTTTTATGTAACGCGAGCATAAAATTATTTGTACATTTCACAAGCAATGTGGTTCTATACACAACACCAGAACCAAGCTCAGTACATATATACAGCCCCAGCACAAATACAGCTCAATTTAGTGCAACCCCTGCCGTATAGGTGTGTACGGCGCAAAACTACAGCTCCCAGCATGGCCCGAACAATGGTAAAGATATGCTGGGAGATGCCGTTTCACAAAAAATAAATCCTATCATAATCATACCACCCATCATCTCGCTGCAGATCATACAGTGACTACAGTGCTGATTAGAGGCAGAATGAACATTTACATTAAGTGACTCACCGGTGACATCTCAGATTCTAGTTCTTTTTCTCCATCCGGTCCAGACCTCTATGATGACTTCTTCCGGTCCATTTCTGCAGTTTGCCGCTCACACGTCTTCAGCTTCTCACTTTTCCAACATTTCTGCACCTATAAATAAATATAAAGTTATCATTATACCACACACTACGCCCCTAAATATAATAGCGCCATACACTGCACCTCTAATTATAATAGCACCATACACCGTGTCCCACACACACTGTGCCCCCTGTAGATAGTGCCTGCCATAGAGCCCCTGTAGATAGTGCTCCCATATAGCCCACCCCTGTATATAGTGTCCCACAAATAACTCCCCTTATAGTGCTCTACAGATAGCCCACCCCTGTATATAGCCCCCTGTAGATATAGCCCACCCCTGTATATAGAG
Source organism: Rhinoderma darwinii (assembly GCF_050947455.1). NCBI lineage: Eukaryota > Metazoa > Chordata > Amphibia > Anura > Rhinodermatidae > Rhinoderma > Rhinoderma darwinii. The sequence continues at coordinate 99,684,726 of NC_134695.1, forward strand.
CTCTACAGATAGCCCAACCATGTATGTAGCCCCCCTGTAGATATAGCCCACCCCTGTATATAGTGCTCCACATATAGTCCACCCCTGTATATAGTGTTTCACAGATAGCCCACCCCTGTATATAGGCCCCCCCTTGTACATATAGTCCACCCCTGTATATAGTGCTCCACTAGATAGTCCACCCCTGTATATAGTGCTCCACAGATAGCCCACCCCTGTATATACTATATACAAGGGTGGGCTATCTGTGGAGCACTATATACAGGGGTGGACTATATGTACAAGGGGGCTATATACAGGGGTGGTCTTTCTGTGGAGCACTATAGGGGGAGCTATTTGTGGGATACTATATACAGGGGTGGGCTATATCTACAGGGGGACTATATACAGGGGTGGGCTATCTACAGGGGGACCATATCTACAGGGCTGGGATATACACAGGGGGGCTATATCTACAGGGGTGGGCTATACACAGGGGGCTATATCTACAGAGGGGGGCTATATACAGGGGTGGGCTATACACAGGGGGGCTATATCTACAGGGGTGGGCTATACATAGGGGGGCTATATACAGGGGTGGGCTATATACAGGGGGAATATATCTACAGGGGGCTATATCTACAGGGCTGGGCTATATACAGGGCGACTATATCTACAGGGGGGGCTATATACTGGGGTGGGCTATCTATGGAGCACCATATACAGGGGTGGGCTATATCTACAGGGGGCTATATACTATATAGCCCACCCCTGTATATGGTGCTCTATAGACAGGCCACTCCAGTATATAGCCCCCCTGTAGATATAGTCCCCCTGTATATAGCCCCCCTGTAGATATAGTCCCCCTGTAGATATAGTCCCCCTGTATATAGCCCAGCAGATATAGTCCCCCTGTATATAGCCCAGCCCTGTAGATATAGTCCCCCGGTATATAGCACCCCTGTAGATATAGTCCCCCTGTATATAGCCCCCCTGTATATAGCCCATCAGATATAGTCCCCCTGTATATAGCCCACCCCTATAGATATAGTCCCCCTGTATATAGCCCCCCTGTATAGTCCCCCTGTATATAGCCCCCCTGTAGATATAGTCCCCCTGTATATAGCCCAGCAGATATAGTCCCCCTGTATATAGCCCCCCTGTAGATATAGTCCCCCTGTATATAGCCCACCCCTGTAGATATAGCCCCCCTGTAGATATAGTCCCCCTGTATATAGCCCAGCCCTGTAGATATAGTCCCCCTGTATATAGCCCATCCTGTAGATATAGTCCCTCTGTATATAGCCCAGCCCTGTAGATATAGTCCCCCTGTAGATAGACACCCACCCGTAGATAAAGTCCCCCGTGTAGATATAGTCCCCCCGCAGATACAGCCACACGTCTATGACAATTAAAAAAAATAATAATAATTTTCAAACTCACCTTATTCCCGCTCCCACGCCGTCCGGCAGCCATGGAGACCTGCTCTCCTCTGTGCAGGTCTCCAGGGGGTTGAACGCAGCGTCTATGAAAGGCGCTGATTGGCTGGGCAGGATGACTTTCCCTGCCAGTCAGTCAGCGCCTTTCATCGACGGAAGCGTCACGTCGCTTCATTGGTGGAGAGGCGCTGAATGGCCGGGCACGGAACGTGCCCGGTCATTCATTGCTTCTAATTGTACCTGTGTCCTTGCGACACAGGTACAATTATAGTGCAGGAGGAGGGGGCGCTGGCGCCCCCCTCTGAACTGCGCCCGGGGCACATGCCCCGTTTGCCCCCCCCCCTAGCTACGCCCCTGGTCACTTACACAAACACTAACATTACTGCAGTGTCCTGATAATGAATATACATCACTACCAGCCAGGACGTGATGTTTATTCAGAATCATGACACTTCTGAATCTTTTCTGTGAGATTCCAGCAAGGCAAGCGTAATCTCGCAAGATTACGATGTAACCTGTCATTTCAAACGAGATTACGCTTGCCTTGCTGGAATCTCACAGATAAGATTCAGAAGTGTCAGGATTCTGAATAAACATCACGTCCTGGCTGGTAGTGATGTATATTCATTATCAGGACACTGCAGTAATGTTAGTGTTTGTGTAAGTGACTGCACTAGCGATATAACTATATCGCTAGTGCAGTGTAAATGAATGGAGAGGTGTATAACGCTGATTGGTCACTGATTGGTCAGCGTCATACACTCCTCTGTACAACGTCCACTTGGTCTAAAGCATAACACGCCCACTTGGGCATTAAGAAACTCATTAGTATAAAGCTAAAAATCGCTCATAAAGTGGTTTAAAATAGATCGTTTTTCGAAATAAAAAGCATTACTGTCACCTACATTACAGCACCGATCTCCTTATATAGGAGATAGGGCACTTATAATGTGGTGACAGAGCCTCTTTAAGTTTTGTCTTAAGCAAGTGAAATGCAGCTCGATCGGGTTGAGATCTGGTGATTGACTTGGCCATTGCAGAATATTCCACTTCTTTGCCTTTATAAACTCCTGGGTTGCTTTCGCAGTATGTTTTGGGTCATTGTCCATCTGTCCTGTGAAGCGACGTCCAATCAACCTGCTGCATTTGGTTGAATCTGAGCAGAAAGTAAATCCCTGAACACTTCAGAATTCATCCGGCTGCTTCTGTCTTCAGTTCCATCATCAATAAACACTGGTGACCCAGTGCCTTTGACAGCCATGCATGCCCATGCCATCACACTGCCCCCACCATGCCATCACACTGCCATCACCCTGCCATCACACTGCCTCCACCATGCCATCACACTGCCCCCACCATGCCATCACACTGCCCCCCCCCCACCATGTTTTACAGAGGATGTGGTGTGCTTTATATCATGAGCCGTTCCAAGCCTTCTCTTTACTTTCTTCCTTCCATCATTCTGGTACAGGTTGATCTTAGTTTCATGCTGTTCCAGAACTCGGGGGCTTCTTTACATGTTGTTTGGCAAAGTCTAATCCGGCCTTTCTATTTTTGAGGCTGATTAATGGTTTGCACCTTGTGGTGAACACTCTGTATTTGCTCTCATGAAGTCTTCTCTTTATGGTAGACTTAGATACTGATCCACCTACTTCCAGGAGAATGTTCTTCACTTAGGTAGAAGTTGTGAAGGGGTTTTTCTTCACCATGGAAAGGATTCTGTGATCATCCACCACTGTTGCCTTCTGTGGACGTCCGGGCCTTTTGGAGTTCACGAGATGACCAATGCGCTCTTTTTTTTTTTTCAAGAATGTACCAAACTGTTGATTTGGCCGCTCCTAACATTTGTGCTATCTCTCTGATGGATTTCTTCATTTTGTTTCAGCCTAACGTTGGTCTGTTTCACTTGCATTGAGAGCTCCTTTGACCTCATGTTGTTGGTTCACAGCAACAGCTTCCAAATGCAAATGCCACACCTGGAATCAACTCCAGAGCTGTAATTCCTAAACCCTTCCTCAAATTATGATGTGAATACCCTCAAATTAAAGCTAAGAATCTGCACTTTAAGCCCATGTTGATTATATAACTGTATATTCAATATGTTTTGGTAAACAGCTAAAATGCCAAAACTTGTGTCACTGTCCAAATAATTCTGCACCTAACTGTATAATATACATGCGCCAGTTAACACCATGCCTTTAAATTAAGCACCATTTATCTGAAATGTTTTGTTGTTTTTTTTGTTTCTTGTTATTTTTTTATTTTTTTTCAGGCTCTGCATTTAATTTAAAGGGGTTACACAGGTTTCTTCTAAAAACAGCGTCACATTTGCCCACATTTGCCCACTATTGCAGCTCAGTCTGATTCACTTGAATGGAGCCGTGCTTCAATACCAGACACAACCCATGGACAGAGGTGGCACAGTTTCTGGAAGAAAGTAGTTATACTTTTCAAATCCCTGTACAGCCCCTTTAAAGCGGTCAGATTTCAGCGGTCTGTGACTCATTCGTTACAGTACAGTAGTTTAGGAGAACTTACTTCTTATCTTTGCTGCAGGCGGTTAGCACTACAGACGATGAGTCCAATGATTTTTAGACTCCCTCTGCCCTCCAGCTGCTGATTGATTGATTTCTACCTATTACTGTGTATAGTAAGAAATCTGTCAACCAACAGCTGGAGAACAGAGGGAGTGTGAAAATGATAGGACTCATCGCCTGTAGTGCTAACCGCCTGCAGCAAAGATAAGAAGTAAGTTCTCCTAAACTACTGTACTGTAACGAATATGTGACATATCGCTAAAATCAGCGTGTCTGTCACTACTTTATGCTGCCCTCAGACATGGCAGCAACAGCAGGTGACAGATACACTTTAAACTGAATGTATATGATTTAGGGGCTATGGGCCACCTCTGGCCTTCAGCCCTAATGCCGGTATGTTGAGTCCGCCCCTGGTTTTCACAAATATTTTTCACAAAGCTGAAAGTGCAGAAATTTTGCCATATATAAGTTCACTAGCACAACCCTCTAAGGTTAGTAGTATTTCTACCACTGCCAGTGTTCATTTATCCTATCGTGCACCCTATGTTGCACCTAGTGGACTTTGCCTCTACATCTTTTTTTAGAAAATAAAATAATTTTGAATAAAAATAATAACAATACAAAATATATTAAGCATTTCAAATATTTTATTGTGACATTTACATATGATAAAAAAAGTTTTTATATCAAAACATAAAATAAATATTCCAAAATTTTTTGCTATTGTCCATCATAAGTTTGAAAAAAAATTCTCCTTAACAAACATTCAAAGTACCGGCTTCCTTTAGTGGTAAAGGAGTTAAACATACATTCTTATATAAAATTAATAATAAAACAAAAACATTTTTCTTTTCTTTTTTTCACACTCAAGTTTAATAAACACAGACCTGTCTGTATGTTGTTGTTGTTTTTTTTTTGTTTTTTTTACTATTTATATAAATCTTGTTTTCTTATTATGTGTCATGTGTTTTTATTTAATATGTTTTGTAAAATAAATATAATGAAATATTATTGCATTTGATATATTTCAATATCCATTATTGTCCTTGGTGGAATTTTATATTTGGTTAATATGTTTTCTGACCTGTTATTGTATCAGTCGCAGCCATGGCGGCCAAAAGGGGCAATTCTCCAAGGGCCCCCACCTCTAAGTTCCCTCCAGTCCTGCCCAGAGAAGACATGGAGGTTTTCTTCTGTGCCTCAGTGAAAAGTCTGTCACAGGGCTCCCCACCTACCATGTGCCATTTATAATACTGGTGTCTTCTTAAATGACATTGGGACCTTTGGGCACCATAAGGCACTTGTATCCGAGTGTGACTGCTACCTCTGCACCTCCCATACATACATTCCTGGCAGTTTGAGAAGTCTCCATTGAGCTAAATAAAAGTTTAAATAAGTGTCAGAAGCAGGTTTTACTAAATCTATAAATCTAGTGGCCATGTATGTCACCATGACAGAGTTACTGGTCACCGCTGTAAACACAAAGGAGGAGACTCCGGCCGGGAACTAAAGAAGAAGTATCAGTTAGTTAAATATATTGGAAAGTTTTTTATGTTTGAAAATTTTCCCCCCAAAATTTATTTTTAATCCCTTTTTGAACTCCCTGTAAAATCGCTTTGATATAGTCACTGTTACTCAAGAGGGACACCGCAACTCTTTTGCCCAGGGGCCTCCTCCAACCTTGATCTAAGCCTGTGTGCAATACATGAAGAAGCAGCTGATTACTCAATTTTCAACAACCAGAGGAAGATGACAACAATAAATGACAAAACCTAAGTATTATTACAATAATACATTTTTCTATGTAATAAATTATGTTTTGCATCATATTTCATTTTACGTAACATTTAAAAAATAAATTGCTCATTAAGATCTCTAGTAAGTTGCCTCATATGTGTCCATTAGAATTATTTTTTTAATGAATTTAAAAAATCAACTTTTTTTTAAATGTATTTTTCATTTTTCAAGATGTTCACTAAAAAAAAAACCTCTTTCTAAAATTAGTGCGGAGTTAAGTAATCATCGAAATTAAACGTTACATTTACTGCCTCAGCTAAACTAAACTTCATTCATCAACGATAACTTGTGGGATTTAGCGGAATGCCATAAATATACTCTTTATTGCCACTCCTCATAAAATTATAGTAGGATACAACCATGTCTGAGCCCTTCTGGTTTTGGCAATTGAATTGACTGTTTTATTCTTTTTTTTTTCTTTTTTTTTTGTTCTCTTCAAGGAATTACGATTTTAAAGGGGCACAGACCGATCTTTAAATTTGGAAGAGACTGACTCAAATTGTAAGAAAAAGTTCCTAAACCAAAATTTTCAGGTGACGTCTACATATCCAAGTGACTTTTTTTTTTTTCTTCCTATGGGCTGTGACTGATATTGCAGCTTACCTTTGTTCAAGTGAATACATGAAGCTGCAATCTTAGTGCTGTTTTTGAAAAAAAAATAAAGAAATCCTCTTCCCCAATCTCATACAACTGCATTGATAGAGATTCCATAACTTATCAATGCGCTTGAAGCAAAAGTATACAAAGATAAGACGTGCCCCATATGAGAAATCAATTTATGGTCATTGCATTTAGTGGTTATGCCACCACACCCTATTCCTATTCTATTTCAGCTTCCCATCCCTTATGATAAGTGTGAGGGTCTGAATTACCCTTGGCAATTGCCACTTCTATTTGTAAGGTTGTGGAGACGAAGAGCCCTACACAGGTTTCAAAGGTGCTGGAAGATTGGGCATGGGACCAGAAAACTGAGATTGAGCCACCATTCCTTCCAAAAACTCAAAACAGCCTTAAGGCTACAGAGTCTATTGTATATTCACTCTTGCCTGAACATTCAGCCTTCAAGAATAAGATGCAAAATATAATAAACATATTAGTGGACCCTTCAAAAAGTTGGAGCTTAGAGATAGGAGGTTTATCATGAGTACAAGTCATCGTACAACTTGAATTTATTTAATATATTCAATGGCCAGGTGATGTAACTCATGTAGTGTATGTAGCCGTGTTTTGAAACCCACCAGAGGTGGTTACAGCTAAATTAACCATGGTTGAGGGCAAGCACAAGCAGATGACATCTGAAGTGTTCCTTGGTATAGTCATATCTCCTCATGAGTCATGACATCTGAGTTTCGATTTTCTATTAAGATAAATTCAAAGTAAAAGTTCACAAGATATCCACCCTGCTTCTCCAGCAGCAAGGTGAAGAGCGCCATCTGTTTATAATATTACTATTTTTTACATTGCTCAGGCAGTATGAATGTTGACCAAATAGTAATAGCACCAACATGCAAGCACCAAAGCAGGACCATCTTATAGTCCAGATCCAGGTTGAAGGATGAGATGTACTGTAAATATTTGCAATACAAAGTCCATCATTACAGATCTTGAAATCTATTATTTAGATTTTTCCGACCACCTTGTGACCTCTACGTTGCCCAATTGTTGGACTATTCACTGCAGTTGAGTGAATTATTCCATGCATGGCTCATGAAAAGAACAATCTAAAGATTGTGAAATAGTCCACCAAAACATGTGCCACACAAGACTTGCAAACTTGGACTTCTTCTTAGCAGTTGTCATAGACTTCCAATGGAACGTAGACCTTGTATCTGCTCGAAAGCAATGGATCTTGTTCATGGACACATTCTATCTTGAAGCTCTTGCTGGTGACCACAACACAGGATCTCAGAATTGAATTTCCTTCTAGTATAAGTTCAGTATTGTGCTTTCAGCATGAATGCACCTAGGAACTTTTAATCTAAATGTCTGGAACTTGTCTGTGACTTTCCAGCCTTAAGATCAAACAATATTCCAGAGATGATTAACATTTGATTGCACAAAACTCTGTTTCAGAGGAAATTTCTGCTGTGAAGACAAGTAATGGCCAATACTGAGAAGTCATCCAGTGTCACTGTAGTGTTTCTTTCTCGTGCATGACTTACAACATTGTTTCCCATAGAACTTATGGTTGCAGACTCCATGTTGAGGGACAAGGGAGCACCAGCTGAAGTAGTCCACACACGTTGGATCTTCTGTAAAGCAAGATGGGGAGACATAATTATACTGTATTTTAGTTACACAAACCCTCAAGAAAACTAGGTCCAAGATAACTACTGCTCATGGGCATAACTACCAGGGTAGCAGCCATAGTAAATTCTCTGGGGCACATTAACCAAGATGGGGCACTTCAACTCGTAGGTGATGTGAAGTTAATGATCACAGTGGAGAGTGGGAAACCAGTAGAAAAGTGTATGCAGATGAAAAGAAACAGGGACTAAGTGGCATGTCCTGGACTCTATAGCTATTAAAGGTGGTTGTGGTGGAGTGGCAATCAATTCCAAATTTTGCTATGGGGCCTCATGATTTCTTCTTATTCCCCTGCTACTGTTGTTATTATTATTATTATTATTATTATTATTATTATTATTATTACTACCCATATTTCATTAAAAAAGAAAGAAAAATATCTGTTTCATGTTGAGTTAAACAATATTTTTACCTCACTTAGGCCCCCTGCACACGGCTGTAGCCATAATCTTGGTCCGTAATTATGGCTATGGCTGGCCGCGGTCACTCACTCACATTTTTCTGGCCGTGCTCCCATTACAAAGTATAGGAGCACGGTCCGTAGCACCATTTTTCGTGGAGCCTTTCTACGGCCCGGACACCTTTCCGTCAATATACGGGAGGGTGTCCGTAGGCAATAGAAACAAATGGGTCCGTATTTTGATCCGCAATTACGGTCCGAATTATGGTCAAAATTATGGCTGTGTGCATGGGGCTTTGCACACTTCGCTATTATGAAGAGTATTACAATGTTATTTGTAAATTGTTACATTTATATGTGCCTTCAGGTAAACTTTCCTTTCTTGAAAACGCAAGTTCTGATCCGCTGAAATAATTAGGGCTCAGCTGTAATACCACACATAACACATGGTGACAGATGTGGCACTGTTTTTGTAAGAAAGCAGCCATGTTTTGTTTTTTTTAAATCCTGTACAATCCCTTTAATTGGGATAAGGAGGTGATAGCATTCAGTTTCACTGTAGGCTGTAAAATGAGATGCTATTTTTCCGTTGTACATGTAGCCTGTTGTGTTGACATCTAGTGATCAATGTGAAAACTGCAATATATCATCATGTATTTTACATGTTTTTTCAAACCAATGCGAGGTGTGGATTGTAAATGGTTTTTTTAATCCACTCCTAGATGCCGATTCAAAGACTGCATAAAAAAACTGCATCGAAACGGCATGTGAGAAAGCACCCTTAGTTAATGCCTGTATCATTGAAATGAAAAAATCATTACTATTAATGTATTTAGCAGTGCCCCAGCTTTGTGTCTCCTGCTATTTAGGAAATCTGTCATTCATATTTATCAGGAGCTGGGCCAAGAAGTTGTAATTATCTAAGTCATGGTTCGATAGGCGGCAGATTTCATAATTATGTATACTAATTTGAGCTTAATTACACCATAATAAGATTGTAGACCTATATGGAAAAAATCAAAAGCCTCATTATATTATGTAAGATGTACATTAGTTCCGTATTTCAGTTATTATACCATTAACAATGCAATAAAATACACAGACTAGGCCAAACCATTATGTAACTGTTTAATTTTACCATGGTGGTGTACCCCATGGATTCCACCAGGGCAATGCCTGACCAACACTTATTACTTTAAAGTGTGTAGATGGCTCTTTTAATATTATTATATATTATAATCTGCAAAATAAAACTGTTTATGCCAGGAATGCAGATACAGTCAAGTCTTGCGTGCAGCTGAACAATCTTACTGAACACTCAGCATTTCTGACAGGCACTGTGTATGGGGGAACTCTCTGGCTGGCACAATGTATGGGGGTACTTTGGAAGGCACTAGCAGACAAAATGTATGGGGGCATACAGGTAAGCACTCTGTATCATATCACTATCTCTCTCATTTTTATAGGAACATTGTTTTTAGCAGGCAGTCTAGCTGGGGGTTTGTTACCAAATGGAGGAATTGTAAGTGCAGCAGAAGAGAGAAGATAAGGATTTCTATGCAGCAAGCGGTAGCTGGATGGAAAGTGAATGGCTACAATCAACAAGACCTCAACCGCAAACCAATTCATTTAATGATTGTTTGAATATTGTGTCTTTGCATCTGATTAGTATTGTATTCCTGCAGCATGATAAACCCTAGTAGACTATCTGTATGGTACTGATATTTGGGCACGGTATGGTAATATTATTCAGACACTGTATGGTGCCATTATTTGATCACTGTATGGTGGTATTATTCAGACACTGCATGGTGGTATTATTCAGACACAGTATGGTGGTATTATTCAGACATTGTATGGTGGTATTATTCAGTCACTGTATGGTGGTATTACTCAGTCAGTGTATGGTGGTATTATTCAGTCAGTGTATGGTGGTATTATTCAGTCAGTATATGGTGGTATTATTCAGTCAGTGTATGGTGGTATTATTCAGAGTTTGTATGGTTGTAATATTCTGACACTGTATGGTGGTATTATTCAGACATTGTATTGTGGTATTACAGTCACTGTATGGTGGTATTATTCAGTCAGTGTATGGTGGCATTATTCAGTCTGTGTATGGTGGTATTATTCAGAGATTGGATGGTGGTAATATTCTGACACTGTATGGTGGTATTATTCAGACATTGTATTGTGGTATTACTCAGACACTGTATGGTGGCATTATTTGATCACTGTATGGTGGCATTATTCAGACACTGTATGGTGGTATTATTCAGACACTGCATGGTGGTATTATTCAGACACTGTATGGTGGTATTATTCAGACATTGTATGGTGGTATTATTCAGTCAGTGTATGGTGGTATTATTCAGTCAGTGTATGGTGGTATTATTGTATTATTCAGTCAGTGTATGGTGGTATTATTCAGTCAGTTTATGGTGGTATTATTCACACATTGTATGGTGGTATTATTCAGACACTGTATGGTGGTAGTATTCAGACATTGTATGGTGGTTTTATTCAGTCAGTGTATGGTGGTATTGTATTGTTCAGTAAATGTATGGTGGTATTATTCAGTCAGTTTATGGTGGTATTATTCACACATTGTATGGTGGTATTATTCAGACACTGTATGGTGGCATTATTTAATCACTGTATGGTGGTATTATTCAAAAACTGTATGGTGGTATTATTCAGACAATATATTGTGATATTATCTAGACACTGTATAGTAGTATTATTCAGACATTGTATGGAGATGTTATTCAGATGCTATATGGTGGCATTACTTGATCACTTTATGGTGGTATTTTTCAGTCACTGTATGGTGGTATTATTCAGTCATTGTATGGTGGTATTATTCAGTCACTGTATGGTAGTATTATTTGGACACTGTATAGTAGTATTATTCAGACATTGTATGGTTGTATTATTCAGTCACTGTATGGTGGTATTATTCAGTCACTGTATGGTGGTATTATTCAGTCACTGTATGGTAGTATTATTATAAAACACCGTATGGTGGTATTATTCAGGGACTGTATAGTGGTATTGGTCAGTCACTGTATAACATTATGATTTGGTTACTGTATGACAGTTTTATTATAATTTGTATGGTGCTATCATTCTGTAGCTACACAACTGTATTATTCAGTTCCTGTTTGGGGGTAATGTTCAGTCATTGTATGTCATTATTATTAAGTCACTGTATTATAGTATTATACATTTTACTTTTGACAGAAAAGCAAGAATTGGTCCTTAGCAGCACATACTTGTTGTCCTTTGATAATGCAGCTGAAGTTCAGGACGTTACTACTCCAAAACATAACATTGACTTAAAAAAAAAAAATGATAGAGCGCTGCATTCACTTTCACATCGGTCCTTTCATAATCCTATTGGTTTGATGCTGGAATGCGTTTTGGATATGTCAACTATACCAGAACTCCATGAAAATAATTCCATAGATCTTTACATTTAATACCTTGTATTCCTGAAGAAGGACAGAAGTTCATGTTGCAGGCTTGGGAGGTTGAAGGCTTCTGATGAGGCAAACATCCCACTGCCGGTCTACCTTGATGAAGACACTGGACATTTCGCATCTGCACGCCTCCACCACATGTAACTGTACACTGATCAGAATGGACACGTGTTCTGGTTACATTCATTGTATACATTTAACTTGATTATTTTATGGTTAGTATTTATTTATCATATAAAATTTTCAGCAACTATTTTTTTTTTGTGGCATAAGGATTAAGGATTTACCGGTTGCCATGGAGATGTATGCCATCCATGAAATGCATTGTAGGGCGAGTTTACATTGCATGGCTTGTTATTACATGGTTGCTCCAGAGGTACATTCACTTTTCTGACACTACGACATCTTCTCTGAGGAACAGTGACAAGTTTGCCATGACTATCTTTCTCTCCACACTTCAGTTCACGCTTTCTTACACCAGGACCACATGTTGCTGAACACTGTGCAGAAGTAAATGGAAATATGGTAATAACAAAACTGACAATAAGCAATTGTCCACTAAATAAGTACATAACCCCTTTTGGACAAAAAAACTTGGCTAAATAATGTTGCCAGGGGGAATCTTTCAATATTCAAAAATTATAAACAGGTAGACAAATTTTTTAGTCCTTGGGCAACCCAAGTAAAACAGTCCTACGTGACCTTCCCACACGTACGGTATCTATGATATATGGAAAGGTTTTTTTTTTACTGAATTTACCCTTTAAAATGGGACTCCATGCAAAGCTAAAAACTCTCCAACATCTTAGACCCTGTTCACATCTGCGTTGGAAGCTCTGTTGCAAGTGTCTGCAGATTTGAAGGGAAAAAAAAGAGCTGCATCCCTCCCTATTCTTCCCATCAAAACTACGTACACCAAGATAGAACCTGAGAGACCCTAGTGTAATTCAATGGGATCTGTCGTGCATCGGTGGAATCAACCACGACGTGTGTGAACATAGCCTTACATACTCAAAGACCTGCTTTATATGAATTTTTGGTAGTTCTGCTGGTCTAGTCTCTCCAAATCATGACACCCTTCAGTATCCAGTATTTATTTGCACATAGTGGCTCCTAACCCTACTGTGTGCAAATATCTATGGTGACCTCATGTGAAGGAAGCAGAACCCATGATATCTCAACATTGTGGGGCCCAAGCTAAATAAGTTTACAAGGCGTGGGATTTTCAATTCTTCAGTTTGCCTAGAATTTCACTTTATATAGAGGAATTGGGGAAGCTCGAATATTTTGCCCTTCTAATACTCTCATTGTCTGCATGTTGTTCTAGTAGCGTCCAGTTCTCTTCCTTATAATTTATATGCTACTATTGTAGAAATTGTGACAAGTGTTCTGACTCTAAACAAAGACCAAACACGGAAAATAAGATTAATGTATTCTAATGTATTTACATAGGTTTTATGTAGGTTACCTCAGTCCATGCAGATATCACCCATTGCAGTTTGTCATTTTTCTGGCAGCGTGCTAACATACAGCTCTCAGTGGACTCTGGCTTGGAGTTGGCTGCACACAGGTTTTCTGGAAGTATTTTATATTTCTCCGAGCTGACACTTTTGCAATAAACTTCTTGTTTCTTAATTCCCTTTCCACAAGATCGGGAGCACTGGAATTGATGAGGAATGCAAGCTGTCAGACATTAAGATGCATAGCTCATGGACAAAGATTATATTAACATGATATTAGCAGGACTTACTTACACGGATATATACCAGAGGTGAACACCTTAGGTCCTTAGGGTTAGTATGGAGCCAAATTAAAATTTTTCTAAGCTTAATATTTCCCCAAATAAATCTATACATTGAGTGTCTCAGTCATCAAACCAGACATCTTGGCTGATCCACCTCTACTTAACTCGTGACAGCTATAAGACCTGGCTTATTACAAGACCATGGAGAGAGTCATTTGTGCGGCTCTTGAGAACAATATTAATTCTGAAAAATGTATTATCTAAAAAAATTGTTTTTGGTGCTTTAATTGGGCCGGGGTGTATCCTCAGTGTTATTAATCAAGTATGTGGCATGTGTATACCTTTAACCATTTACCATGTACCATTTCACAGATTTTCTTGTCTGTACATATAGACAAGTTCTTTGCACATTGGATTAGGGATACCCCTTGAAAAGCCTGCTTTAGATAACCAAATACCATTTGAAAAGATTTGTCTGCTTTAGATAGCACTGGCCTTAAAAGAGTTGGCCCACGAAAAACATTTATCACCTATCCACAGTATAGTCCCGCTGTTAGGACCCCCACCAATCACGAGACCAATGGTCGAGTGTACTTCGTTTGAATGGGAAGGTGATCACACGTGCGCACTACCGCTTCATTCAATGTCTATGGGGAGTACCGAAGCCGAGTATAGCCGCTGTACTCGAATATCTTTGGCAGTCTCCTAGACATTGAATAGAGGGGTAGTGTTAGGGGTTCCTGGTTGTACCCCCATTTTTTAGCTAGACCAAAGAGCACAGTCAAGAACCATTTCAGCTCTTGGGGGACCTCAGTGGATGTTAATAGGAACCACATAATGCTACAGAACACTATGAAGAATAGAAAACACGTAGCAGGTCTCTAGGTGATCCACAATCTGTCCCACAAATCCCCTTTACGAGAGAAGATTGGGACTGTTTATAAAGCAGTAGTCTAAAGGCAGATCTTTTCAAGTAAGGAATACATCAAAACCTACAAAAATACTGTGTAACCTATCAAAAATAACTGGGCTTTTGAAATAAATCAAGCTCTACTCATACATACAACCATTTTTTCTGCAGGATTATTTTCTGCTAATACCTGAGACCATGGTCCTGTGCTCCATTCTGCTGGACAGTCCTGGGTGCTGCACTTTTGTACTTGGATTGGAGTACTCACTGGGCAGTTAAAGTGTCCAACCAATTCCTCACCCTGTATAGTCTTTTTCTGGAGACATTGAATAGTCCGGGTCTGTTGGCCACCACCGCAGGAAGCACTACATGAACTCCACTGACCAGTTGACCAACTACAAGCAACAATACTACATTGTTAGGAAATATAATGTCAGAGAGACACATAGAGAGAAAAGTCACATATCAAAAGCCTCATGTTACTTTAATTACCTTGTTCACTGTGTTACACTTGGCATGGCTAGGCATGGGTCTAGTGCAAAGCTTCAGGTAAGATAATATAGGGCTTCAAAGAATACTAAAGAGAGGTACCCTGTGTCAGGCACTTCCCCCTTAGGTCCTGCCTTAAACATAACACGGCGTACAAGTTATGATTGGAGTGTTCCTTTAAGTATATCCATACATAATGCTCCGAATTATTCCTGGATTCGTAATGAAGGACTCCAAATGCAGACATCTCACAGGCATAGATGTACCCACTATATTGAAAGGTGACATCTTTTTTAGAGCTAGACACCATTTTTTTTAAATAAAAAAACAAAACTTTCCATCCCTGACTACTGTATAATGTTATAAGCGAAGAAAAATCATGAATTCCCTCTATAGTTACTACTCAACCATGTAGCATCAAACTTTCCCATTGAGTAACAAATAATCCTAACAATAAACTATTCACTTTCAGCGAATCCATCATTAAAGCATACTTACTAGGCTGGACATGGTTGGGTATTGCATAGTTTTGGCTCCAGAAGAGGTTTGCTCAACAGGCCACAAATGCTTGAATTGACTTGAATACGAAGATCTTGTAAACACACAAATTTCACATTCATTTGACCTTAAAAATATAGAAATGATAATTAATGCAAAATACATATTGATATACAACTAAATATATTATATATTAGTGAATATTATTAAATGAATAACCATTAAATGTCTGCCTTTGTGTATATGACCTGTCCTATATATACATTACTTCCGAGCCAGGCGATCAGATGATGTCTTTCGGATAAATGAATGTCCATGTAATACATCGACAGCTTGTGTCCACCAGAGCAGAAGCCACTCTTTCAGAGCGGTTCTTTGCTCTGGCTCATAGAAGGGGGCCCTAATGAGGTCCATATGTCATAATAGAGCATATGGAGAGAAGTTGTCTTGAGATAACCTCTTTAAGATATTATTGTGGGGGGGGGGTTGTCAAATCTTCATCATTCCTCTCACAGAACGCTACAAATGAAAGGGAATTTACACCAACACCAATGACAATATAACTAGACACACAAGCCCTTACGTAGTCAAAAATATTTAATAACATGCATTAAAAAAACAAAAAATTCTGCTTACCACCACCACATGTCACCGTGCATTCTGTATACATAGGGACCCACACAAAATTAGATTTTTTCATAGGTGTTTCTTCATTTGCAGAAAAGGGTAAAGTATACTCCCAGGAAAACCCCCCATTCTTTCCTTGATAAAGTACCTAGAAAGAATGTTCCAATAAAAAAAATATTGGTATCCAGTTTAGTCATTATTGTCACCATTATACATTGGTATTTTTTACATGCAAAAAAAACCACAAAAATAAAGAGTTGAACAGTTTTAATCAGCCATTTTTATGTTTTATTTGTTTATAGGAAAACTTAGAGAAATCCAATATGGCCACTATAAATAATCCGTAAGTCAAGACTGGATCAAAGTCTGTGTTGGCCCATGGGCAAAACACTGTGTGAGGGCCCCTTACATTTTTCTAGAAAAAAGAGAAAACCGACTGCAAATCACAAACTTTTACTAAGTGCAGTGTCCAAACAGTACCAGCATTCAGTGCCCAAATAAAATTTGATCAAGGAAGGTGGTGTAGGGCTCTAGACAGAGGAGACCCAGTGACGGATGCCCATCGGTCCATTATGGGCGGCCGCCCAGGGCTCCCGGGTGGGCACATGGCCCCCCAAAGACCACATCTGAGGTTTTGTCACAACAAAACTGAAGGCCCTTGGAATCAATTGTATCCACGTCCAAAGGATGACGTCATCACGCCACTTGCGTCGTTATGCTGGATTTGACCTGATCAGAAGAGAAGAGGATGGCGCTGGAACGGGGACTGGTTAGTGTGGCACTAACTACAGGGCGGTGCCACATCTACAGGGGGCTGTTGAGATTTCTACAGGGGGGCTGTGTGGCATTTTCAACAGGCGCTGTGTGATGCTATTTACAAGGAGGGTGGTGCTATCTACAGGGGGTGGCGCTATCTACAGGGGGTATATGCCGCTATCTACAGGGGGCTGTGTGGTGCTATCTACAGGGGGTCTGTTTGGTGCTATCTACAAGGGGGTGTGTGTGGCACTATCTACAGGGGGCTGTGTTTGTCACTATCTACAGGGGGCAGTGTGTTGCTGTCTATAGGGGGTTGTGTGGTGCTATCTCCAGGGGGTCTATGTAGCGCTCTCTCCAGGGGGGCTGTGTGTGGCGCTATCTACAGGGGGGCTGTGTGGCACTATCTATAGGGGGGCTGTGTGTGATGCTATCTTCTGGGGGGGTATGTGGGGCACTATCTACAGGGGGTCTGTGTGGCGCTATGTATAGGTTGGGCTGTGTGGGATGCTATCTACAGGGATGTGTGGGTGGAACTTTCTACAGAAGTGTGTGTGTGGCACTATTGACGAGTGGGTGTGTGTGATACTATCTACAGGGGGTGTGTGGCAATATCTATAGGGGGTGTGTGTGATGCTATCTTCAGATGCTGTATGTGGCATTATCCACAGGGGCTGCGTGTGGCGCTATCTACAGGGGGGGAACTGTGTATGTGGTGCTTTACTTTACAGTGTTTGACACATTTATATTCAGAGGCACAGTGTTTGGTACTATTTTATTCAGGGAAGCAGTGTATGGTGCTATTATATTTAGGGGGACAGTGTGTGGCCCCATGAGATTTTATCTTTGTTTATAGGTGTGGAAATGTTGGACAGTGAGGAGCCAAAGACATCTGAGTGGCAAATTCTGCAGAAATGGGTTATGGCCAGGAAAAGTCGTCATGAGGTCTGGCCTGGATGGAGAAGAAAAGAGGTAAAAAAGCTACTAGAATCTGAGAAGAAGTCACCTGTGAGTTACTGGATTTATAGAGAATCTGTCATCTCTTCTGACATGTTTATTATAGGAAATCCTTGTATTTCACAAAAGGTCTTTGTGCAGTCCAGGACTGATAGACAAATGGGTGTTACCATTGCCCTTGTCAGGAGGATGTGTCCCTGCACAGTGTGATACAGTCAGCGATTGTTGGAGACTGTCAGTAAGTAGGGACACAGCCCTTTGACAAGGGGAATTGTAACACCCATTTGTTAATGATTGCACAAAAAAGATAGTGTTAACAATAGTTACCGCGCGGCAGGGCGGCGATGGAGAAGGGGAGCCCAAGTTTGGGTAACAGCCCATGGTATACTTAATCCGCCATTGAGTAGACCCTGTGGCATTTGCCTCTTTTGCCCCCCCCCCCCCTATCATTTAAAGATAGATTTTATAGAATCTGTAGTGTGTCATCCAGGATTCATGACCTGCTTTATATGGACAATGTTTTTGGTAGAGAAGTTTATTTACTCTTGATTCACATAGTAAAATAAATCTCACCAGACTTATAAATCTTACTGCTATTAATCCTCGACTGAGCCCTTAAATAATTCTAAACTTAAAAGAAAAAAATATCTGAAAAATTTATAAATACTGTAAATTATTATGGAAGTCTTTTTGAAATATATACACTTTGGGTTTTCCATGATAACGCAATGGTCTCTACATTAACATCTCTTTCTGTAGACTATGAATTATAAGAACCTTAATGTGAATTATCTTATACATTCTCCTCTTTGTATTGTGGCCATAAATTTGATTGTAGACCATGTGTAGCCCTTGGACAGATATTTTGTTTAGTTTCATTCCTTCGGAAATAATATAAATCCCATTGCTGGCAATTGAGACATCCTAAGGCTTCAACACTGGCCAGAATAGAGTGCTTGATTATTTTATCATTGAGAAAATAGAATATAACTTTTTAATTAACGCAAGTGGGAATGCAAAAATGTGAACATGTTCCAGATGAATAATAAAAGGCCTTAATAAGCAACACTACAGGAAGAATCATCATTTTTAACTCAGTGTTTATGTCAAGGTCAATACCATTGAATTTAATGGCTTGTAGTTAACAATTTTAACTACCTCAAAATAGTTTTGTTTTCTTTTGGGTCACTTTAAGATGATTGTTACTCAGGATTTTTTTTTTTAAGAACGCACACCCTATGGTAAGTACTTTACCAACTCCACAGAGAGAGATAGAATAATCTGTGATTTGGGGAAATTACACTATCTTAATGATGTATCAAAAATGACAGGCCTAGTACGCCCTGTACACACAGGTATTACAATAAAATCATGCGAGGTGTGATTATAGATATTTTACTCTATTATGTTCTATATTATTACCTGTCTATAGATAACTAATAAATCGAATAGTTACAGCGGCTCAGTGGTTAACACTCTTGCCTTGCAATACGTCTGGAAATCAATTCCAACCAAGGACAACATCTGCATGGAATCTGTTACCAGAAGACCTGAAGCCAAGGGGGCCCAAAAAATAATAGTGGTTCCTCTATTCTATCCTATTTTCTGGAGAGTCATGAATGAGGTGGTCTATGGCTACCACTACTAGTTGGAAATAATGAAGTTCATGTACTGGTGGTTTACTGGTTAGCACTGTTCCTTGCAGTACTGAAGTCTTGGGCTCAAATTCAACCAGGGACAGCATCTGTATGGAGTTTGTATGTTCTCCCCATGTTTGCATGGGTTTCCTCCAAAAACAAACAGATAGGGTATTTAGATCGTTAGCCCCACTGGGGACAACTTCTGTACAGCACTGCATAATATGTTGGCGCTATGTAAGTAACAGAAATAATAATATACTGCTCATGCATAGTTGCCCTTTGTTGTTAGTGCCTGCCCCTAGATAAGCTACTGTGATTTCATAAATTTCAGTCAAATGTGTTTCCATTAGATAAACTGCTCTAACGTGACACGTGGGTTTCATTCAGGTAAGCTACTGTGACATCACAAATGGATTTCAGGCAAGAAAACTGTTGTGACACCAAAAATCTCTGTCAGGTTAGCTGCTGTGACATCACAACTGTGTTTGACATATGTGTTATGAGTAACTCAGTTAAGTAAGCTACTGTAACATCACAAGTGGGTTTTCGGCGGGTAAACTGTTGTGACATCACAAATCTCTTTCATTCAGGCACGCTATTGGGACATAAAAGGTTAGTTAAAGTAAGGTAAACCGCTGTGACATCACAAGTGGGTTTCAGACCGTTAACATTCTGTGACATCACAAATTTGTTTCCATCAGGTTAAGGGCTGTGACATCACAAGTAAGTTTCTTTCAGGAAAGCGATTGTGACATCACAAGTGGGTTTTAGACAGGTAAGCTCCTATGACATCACAAATCTCTTTCTTTCAGGTAAGCTGCTGTGATATCTCAACTGGGTTTCTGTCAGGCAAGCTGCTGTGACATCACAAGTGGGTTTAAGTGAGGTAAAGCACTGTAACATCAAGTTGGTTTCAAACAAGTAATAAGCTGTGATGTCACAAATGTGACATAATGAATGTGTTTCTGTCAGGTAAAAAGTTGTTTCAGACATGTAACATACTGTGAAATCACAAATGGATTTTCATCAGGTAATAACACAACTTGTTTCATTTAGATAAGCTCTGGGGTGGACATACCATATGAACCACTGATTTAGTTGGAAATCAAGGGGCCTCATATACTGTTCTTGGCCAGGGACTCTGTTGTTGGTGCCCATACCTTCCTTGGCCTCAATGCAAAATCTGTACAATCAGGGCACCCCATTTACTATGTGCCATTTATAATACTTGTGTCTTTTGGCCTCTTCAGGCACTAGGGCCCAGGTGAAATTGCTACCTCTGCACCCCCTAAAGCTACGCTGCTGCCTTGTGATCTCTGACTGAGTGTGTGTTTTGCTCGTGTGGATCCCTCCGGAAAAACAAATCCTGCATAACCCGATGATTTCTTACCAAACATATCTATCAAAATGATACAAAATGAGTCATTCATTGTAAAGAGACAAATAAAAGATGTTCTTTTGCAGGGGTGCTAAGATCCCACTGATCATGTACTGTATTTCCAATTATCTAAAATCTACCAGTGGAGTAGTGAAAGCTGTAACAGTCTCTACTGTAATACTTAGGTTCCTAAAATTGTGAATTACGTCCAACAGTAATTAAAAGTTTTCCAAAATATTAAATGAAGCAATTTTCTAACAACTCCACATTAAAAGTCTGGATATAGAAACAGTAACGTAAACCCTTTATGTTGGAAGGACCTCCAGTGCTACAACCTACTTAACTGGCCGGCATCCAGAACCTACTTAGGCAAGTGGAAATAACTTCTACATTTAAAGTTGGTGATCGAGGTCTTAATGTACGGACAGGCTCGGAACAATGTTTTTAGGTCTACCACTGACACATAAGCCACCTGACTTCAGACACAGCACTCAGCAAGCTTGACCACAGAGCGAAGATTTATACAATTTACAGTTTCTTCATTTTAAAACCACAGATTCCAAGACTGGGACTTGCCAGATTTGTTGAAATCAAACAAAAAATTGTTAAATTCTCTAGATAGCCAAGCTAATTCTTTCTATTTTGTTATTGTTTCTGAGTAATAGCATATCAGTATGTATGTGTTGGTTACTTTATTACAACATTTTTATTAGCTTTATTTTTTTTGAATCCAAATCTGACAACCTCTATTGATATATAACCCTTTAACAACTTAGACGGTTTTGGATAAGTCACTATTTCTAAAAACAGTGGCAGGAAAGTTTCTTGTTGGTTTTTTTCTGCAGCTCCCCCACAGGGCAAATGTAGAATTACAGCTCACAAAAGAACATTATCAAAGCATTATAAATTGACAGTACTTGCTGAGCCAGTTTTAAAAATTGAGTTAAATAGGAAATAAATTAGTTGGAATTCCCTACAGAGAAATCTTTAGATCTCATGCCAATGGCCGTATTATGGCTCTGTTCCAAATTATACAGAGCAATCAAGTTCTCATAAAATCTATATATCCTATGTATAATTCCGATTTTATACTAAGTCATATGTGTTGTTTCCTCTAGGATTCTATATGAATTGTACCATTTTCCATAGGTTGTTGGATCACAGAGGTATTCTCCCCGCAAAAATTGCTTTTAGGGGAAAAGATCTCTCGAATACTTCACCCTACGATGGCAGGGTACAGAGCCACAGGGACTTTTCTGAGACCTGCAGAATTGGCCCCAGTGTGTACTTGTGTAAAATGTGGCCTCTGTACCACAGTACCTGGAAGAACTATTTGGATAGTTTCTGGCAAGGAACAGGGGACAAAGAACTTGCAAATAAGATGATAATTGGCCACTAGCAAAGCAAAATGCTGCGACACAGCAAAGTTTTATTGAAACTTACAGACATCACCAGAAACCTGTTAACAACTAATTCATTAAACATTTCCCTGGTGGGACCCAGTCTGCTGAGATTACCATTACGCGTTTATATTAGGTGAGATATGTCTGGTTAGAGCTTTGATCTCGAGCAAACCACAGCTTGACTAAAGATACCTTGTAGCCGAATCCGTGAGCCACATCTTCAACATCCATAGGTCACCGGGAAAGCATCTCTAAACCTATATAGTGTTGACCTCAAATTAATAGTTGGGATCGCTTGGCCGGATTAGGGCTAAGTATATTTTAAATTTCACACATGCTGATAATGTTGGCTCACATGCTGAGTTTTAACTCAAATAATACAATTTAGATGAGGTATAGTCTGGTTCTATTTTATACTGCTTAGTTTAGTGTAGTACTGTAAACTTTTAAAATAGACCAGAGACTTAAAGGCTATGTACACCTTTGGAAGAATTTTTTATTTTATTTAATAAATAGGTCAGTCAGTCTGATTAGTGCAACTTTATAAATAGTTTTTATTCAAAATTACTTTTACTTTTTGACATACAGCTGTTCTGTAT
This sequence comes from Rhinoderma darwinii, assembly GCF_050947455.1. Lineage (NCBI taxonomy): Eukaryota > Metazoa > Chordata > Amphibia > Anura > Rhinodermatidae > Rhinoderma > Rhinoderma darwinii. The sequence continues at coordinate 99,707,668 of NC_134695.1, forward strand.
TCGCTATACAAAGCAGCTATATCGTTCGCTATGACCTGAATCCGTCAGTCCCGCAGATCTGATGGGTTCAGTGTCAGTGGGTCCTGCGTGTCTCTGACACACAGGATCCATCTGTAATCTATCACATCTAAATTAGATGTGATAGATTACAGGTGGATCCTGCGTGTCAGAGACACGCAGACCCGCTTTCACTGAGACTGTCAGTCCCATGGACCTGACGGGTAGAGGATTTAGTGCTAGATACAGCTGAATACATAGAATACAAAGCAGCTGTATCTCAGAAAGGAAAAATAATTTTTAATAAAAAACTATCCATAAACTTGCACTAATCACACTGACTGACCTTTTTATTAATAAAAATTGCCTTTCAAAGGTTTACATAGCCTTTAAAACCTTAGAGCAGTTTCCTTAAGGAAGACTCCGGACAAAGCTCATACACTATTATATACCTGGTTCAGAGCCAGAGCTGGTGGGGCACAACACATAAAATCAAATAACACAAAATAGAAAATCCATGTGACATGCACCGTTCTCTCTGGTGCTGCATTAGACATGTGTCTAAATGTCTTTAGAAATAAATAATTTCCACTCCAAATTTACAACTCGTTGTCCCTAATATGCATAGACATTGCCAGTTTTCAAATGAGTTTACCAGTCGTGTTTTCCCCTGCAATGCCACTTAAAGGAGACATGATAGAAAATAAGATTGTGGGGGTCTTGAAACTAGTGTCCCCATCAATGTCCCCTACGAAGGATTCCATTAAAATATATCCTTAAAAAAAATCAGAAGTGTACGATATGCGTGAAAACCGATCAATGGGGGCTTCCGATCCACTAATCAATGTAATTCCCGACACAACACATCCATACATGTGGCTGTGCCTGGTCCTGCAGCTTAGCCCCATTTTATTTGCAGCCCCTTCATTCTGCTAACTACAAGGGTTCAACCCCCACTTATCACGCATTGATGTTCTGTCCTAAGTATAGACTATCAATGGTAAATTTCTATAAAAAAATCTTTAAAGAAGACCTGTCACCTCTCCTAACATGTTTATTTTAGTAAACACTTGTATTCCCTATGAATTAACAATTCTGGAACTTATTTTCTTAGAGTTCTGCGTTATGCCGTTCCTCTATTTTTCCTCCTAGAAATATGAATAAATAACAACTGGGTGTTACCATTCCCCTTGTCAAAGGGGTGTGTCCATACACAGTCTCACTCTGTCAGCCCTGATTGGACAGTGTCAGTCTGTGTAGGGACACACCCCTAACTGTTAACACCCAGCTGTCAATTTATTCATAAATTTTCTAGGAGGAATAACAGAAAAACTGCCCAACGTAGAGTTCCAAGAAAAGCTGCTCCAGAATTGTTATTTCATGGGGAATACAAGTATTTACTAAAAACAGAAATGTTAGAAAAGGTGACAGGTCCTCTTTAATACTCCATAAAGGAAAGGAATTCTGTGTTTTGAAACACCTGCCTACTTTTATAAATTATAAAATAAAAGTGAATAGATTCTTACTTCCAAAACCAGAGTTTCATTGGTTGGTCCAGTTGCATAGAGATTTTCCGGTTGCTGTGTTGATCTTTGATAATTAAATGTGGTCCCAGCAAATAAGAACTTTCCAGGCCAGTCAATGGTCCATTCTCCTGTCAAGTAGTAATTTCTATTGAGGTTTCTTACAGCAAGGTAACTGGTGGAATACTGGACCTCTCGGAAATGAATACTTCTTGCACCCGCCGGAACAGTGACAATAGAATAGTAGTCTATAGAAGAGAGGAGGAGAAGGATCTTTCAGTTTTGAATTGCAATCTCATATAGCCTACAGTTAGATAGGAACTTATATTATTACTATGTGCTGTTGGAGGACCCTATGTATTTCAATATAACTTATAACAACTGATGGTGATATGGTTCATAGTGTGGGGCCACTATTATTTCATGATTGTATCTAGAGCTTCCAACAGCTAGGTAGACCCAGAAAGGGGTCCAAGAGTTACTTGTGGCTCTCGAGTCACTAGTCGAGTGCTACTGCTCTAGACCATTTGAAGAAGTTCTTACCATTAGTTTTGTGATTGCTCAGATACTGTCCTTTGTAAAACTTGCATGTTGAATTATCACCTTTACAGACCCCGCAGGCATCCAAAGTAGCTTTTGATCCAAGAATATAATCACACCCTACAAGCTGGCACCAGAATTTACAGAAATGAAATGTGTGTTAGGAGACTGTAAAGTGTCGGAACGTATCATATCACAGGATGCAGAGAGATAATTTCTTCATGCTGTCTCTGAGCCAAAGTGAAATTAAACTCCGTTCACTTCCTCGCACGGTACATTTAGTAAGATGATATTTTACACCACAACAGATAATAGAAATCTGAATGCAACCAATTAATTAAGTACTTAGTTATAGGCCATTCTGCGGTTAATATGAATTACACATTATTTTATCTGACATTTTACAGTCGTTTTATGTTTCAAAGTCAAGTAAAATTTCTGGTTATGTGAACTTGTGCTCTGATGTTATTGCATGGTTAAAGAATACCCAGTAGCTTCTACATATATGTAGAACCATAGGCATTGCAGATATTGGAAATTATATCATCAAATATAAATTAGATTTTCAGTTTAGGATTTCAGTGGTCCAGAATTTCTATAAAGAGATTATCTCATCAAGAGAACCTTATTTTAAAACTAAAGCCGCTCCAGTGATCAGATGAACTCCATTGGTCCAGCTTCAAATAATGGAGCCCCTTTAGGATGTCTATATGCCGTAACAGAGCAATAGGACTTCAAGAGACAACCCCCTTAATTATTTATTTTTGCAAAACCATGGGTACCCTTTATGAACTGGGTGATCATTTTTAATTTACTAAAAAAAAAATCCATTATTAAGACACCAACCTGATCCCAAGTGTACCAACTTATTGAACCACCTTACTAAAAAAAAGTCATTTTATCCATTATTTAGTGTAAGTAAAAGGTATGATATATGGTTTTAACCAATATATGATAAGCTGCATTACTGTGCTGGTAAAGGTATTTTATGGTTTGGTCAGCCCTTCTAAATGCTGGGTCAAGCTCCTGGTATCTCCTCATTGAGCTGTTTGCAGCATCGAAATCCATCTATGTTCCACAGCCCTTCAGAGATGAGAGCTGTGTTAGTCATGGATCTTTGCTTAACTAACAGAAAGGCATATATAATGGGAAATCTTCCACTGGCAGTTGAGCATAACCTAAAAAAGTACTGGAATAGAGTTTGATGAAACCTATTGAAGGAAAATGTTCACAGTAAAGTCTGGGAAACAGCTTAGTATAACCAAAATTCACAAAAAGACTGATAATTGAATCACAAAGGTTTTACCTCACAACTGCCATCAATACAAATGTCAAGTCCATTAGGAGAGCATGGCGTCCCATCTTTCACTTTGTTGGATAACGCAAAGAAAAAGTCAAAATCTTCAGCCGTACAATACAGCTTGCAGATATTTTCCTCTGAAACACACAAGAGATTTAGATTTCCACCAAGACTTGAGTAATATAATTCTCATTTCACCAGAAGTACAGTAATCGTTCTCTTGGCTTAAGCCAGAGAGCCTTGTTCCATCCTAGGACTTTTGATGCTCCTTCTATAAATGTAACATGTTTGAAAGAAAAATCAAGAAAAAAGAGATGGGAAAACACTAACATAACTCTTCCATGAATAGGGATTTTTCCCTTGTAAAACATTACTTGGGCCCATACTGGCACAATAATGGGCCTAAAGGTCCGGCAAAAACAATACTTTGGAGCCAATCACTTGCCACTAGAGTTTATTTCTTATGAGTTAATTCATAAATCCATTTATGTGACCTGTATGTGTAATTCTAACAGCAAAATGTATATTTCAATTAAAAGTAGACATGCACACGTTCTGTATAGATGGTGTAATCACCTCCTCTGTTTGGACCATGGAAACCCAGTCAGACAATATCCAAAATGGTATAATTTGACTAAGCTTGAGAGTACGGGATTATAGGATATACTAGAAAGCTGCATGTAGCCACTTGCCCCTGAGGAAGCTAGGTTTCTCCTGGCAATACGCGTGGGGCTGGTCTGTGTTTTTAAGTGTGCGCCCCTCTGCTGGGCTTGTATCTATTGTCTTATTCTTATGATGTTTTAGGTATGTGCCTTTTTGCATTGTATGTCACATTTATTCATGACCTTATTCAATTTTAGAAATTACCGCATGCAATGAAGTGGGATCCTTATTAGGGCCATTCATGCGTTCGGCAGGTCTGATCTGGTTTAGGGCTTTTGCTCACTTTACGGTGTATCTTATTATGGATCGCTGTTTGAATTTTTGTATACAACATTTTTTAACGTGTTTGCCCTCTCCTTTTTGGTGTGAATAACAATTTTGTTACTGTTTTGATACAATTTTGGCAGTGCATGGCATTTTTTTGCCCTACTTTCTCTGGCAGTTTTACTTGCAGCAGTGTTGGCACCAGTGGGACAAAAAAAAGTCATAATAATTTCAATAATTCAATTATTAACTAACTTAAGGTCAAAATAATAAAATTACTTATAATTCGATGGATCACTAACCAGAATTTAGCATGATGATATCTTGTCAATTTAATAAGAATACTAATTCAACTTTTTGCTGCTATTGCCACTCACCTTCCACTTTTGTGTAGGGCTTCCACTTGTAGTACCACCCTCTGAATGGCTTGCTGTTGTATTCGGCACACTGTTGTGTTCGAAAGTCCAGAGTGTTAGGAGGACAAGCATCAGTGTTACAAATCTGATAGATTCGGCTTGAGCCCTGGCAGAATTTCCCTCCATGTTGAGGTCTATGACACAAAGAACATTGTATCAATAAACAATTGCACAACTTATTGCTGCAATTATTCAAAAAATTCAACAGGGACAAAAGAAAACTAGGGTCTTACACTGGGTTATTGCAGAACCTCTCCTGATATTTCACTCCGGCACCACATTCTCTGGAACACTGGGCCCAATCTGACCAGTCTGACCACCCTCCATTAACTGGTCTTGGTCCATGGTCTCCAAATCTCACACACTGTCCTCTTCGGCACCACTGTGTTCAGTCAAGTGTAAGAAAATATTTTAGTATTGCCTATAAAGTGTTTAATAAAATTTAGTAAAGACTAAACCGAAATCAACGCATTGAGGGTAATATTGCAGAACTTTTTTTTATAATTATTCATCAAACCATAGCCTAGAACAGAGGTACCCAACCATGCAAGCCACTTATATGACCGGGGATGCTGTACCATACATGAATACGTGGATGTTGTAGAACCATGCATACGGAAAAATCTTACCATATTTAGACCACAGACGGTGCCCTCTGCAGCTGGCATAAATTTTGTCTCACATCTGTGTCCAGATTTGTGGCACCACAACGACTTACATATATCCTATAGAGAATAGAAGTATGTACTTAAGTAAGGCTTACAAGTTGTATGTTTCCCTTCTTCAAGTTATCCTGATTGTACATAAATATACTGCATATTCCCCCATTAATCCCTAAAAGTTAACTCCACCCAAAATTTATAATACCACTATTTCTTTGTTTTATTAATAAGATAGTTACATTTTTATTACAGGATATTTGGGAATTACTTTATGATTAGACGCTAATGGTAGGTTGTAACAGCGCCAGCCTTGTTATTGGCATCATCTTCAGTGTTGTATTTACTTAAAGAGGATCTGTCACCAGTTTATGAATTCCCTATCTCCTAACTAATCTAGTATGCGCTATGATGGAGATCACTACAGTGCGTTTTTTATTTTTAAAAAAACGTTTATTATTTACAAAGTTATGAGCATTTTTCTAGATATGCTAATTTGGCTTTACTTGCCAAATAGAAGGTGACTCTTTCTTTTCACTCTGGGCGGTGTAATGTTTTCTGTATGACGCTGTCCAATCGTCATACAGCTTCTCCCCCTTCCCTGCCCAGCAACACAGTGTGATCATATAGTATACAGCTTCAATTCCCGACTGTGCTTTCAACTGGTAATATCTCTGGTTATTTCACAGCTAGAACTGCAATATGAAATATAAGAATCTCATCTTTTATATGCCACCAGAACCGTTGCTCTAGATGGTCCATAGCCCGAGATATGGGTGTTGTAATTGATCCCCCTTCCCTCCAGCCTCAGTCTCTCACACTGTGTGAAGTAGCTTCATGCCCAACATAGCAAGAAAAGGGCATATCATAAAAATGAATTCCACTATAATGTATATTCTGACATACTGTAATTCCTATGATCAATGACGATTTATTATTATTTATAAGGACCGTGTTTGAAATCTCCAAGTAGCACCAAAAATACATGAGGATTGGGCAATTTACACCTTTCTTCTGGGAAATGCCCAACAGATTCTCTTTAATGTAACAGATTCTCTTTATTGCTACTCGGGTCATCAACTGGACTAAAATGCAATGTCTTCAGTGCCACCTCCAATAAAAGGTTTGACAAGATTTTGGATAAATTGGCGCTGGGATTAGAGGAGGGACAGATTGGTTGTACTTAAAATAAAATGCAACAATATATGTATGATTAAATTTTTCCCTCAATTTATTCTCCAATTATTATTCAGTTTTCAATGTCCTCTGACAAGGTGTCCATAAAAATGGTAATCAGGGGATAGAAGTGAGTAATATTCCAGTCTATTGATAGTCTTCTCATAAAACTACTTTTTGTTTTGTTTTTTTACTGTGAATAAGCTAATATGAGCACAAGAGTAAAATAAAAAACATAGTTAATTCCACCTTGTATATACTTTTTGAGTGTCGAGAACAATAGTTGACATAGTTGCAATATATAGTATCATAAGGCCAAATTTTATTTTTTTATGATCAAACTTTGGAAATATTGAATTATCTGAAAAACCCATTAGCTTTGGCTGTAGAAAAGAAATGATAAGAGCTCACGTACCTTTACAAAACTCAGGCTGCACTGCTTTGCTTTTGGTCCAAATTGCCATTTACACTGAGTGTCAGCGTCGTAGATCTGTCCGGGCAGCTTCTCCGGATACTGGAAATGTCCTAATTGTTTTGGCTCGTCAACAAGACAGGAGGATTGAGTTGTGCTGTGATGGAATTCAGTGTGAATAATTTCCTCATAGACAACTGTTAACGGCTTTACATTCAGTTGAGTCGTGCTTTATCAAATTACAATTTGGTGTAATTGATCCAGTTTTAACCAAAGCAGATGGGTTTGCAATATAAATGCTGTATATCACTGAGACTTTTACTAAATATAACGTGCTTTTAACATCCAGTTGAAAGTGCATTTATTTACTGTTACTATAGGAATGTCGAAAAAATACAGAAAACCAATATTTAATACAAATTGTTCTTCTAATACAAAATGTTCTTCATAAAAAGGTATGTGATTAAGGCTATAGATTATAGGTTAAAGGCATATTACAGCCATTAATATTAATCACCTATCCACGGGATAGATTTGTTGGGCTTTGAACAATAAGACCCCTAACGATCGCTACAACAGGAAACCCTTGTACGTCCTCACGGACACGGTGAGAAGGACATGTATGGAATGCAGTGGCTGATTACAAGTCTATGGTAGGTTCAGTAAAAGCATGGTGAGCATGAGCTTTTTCCTTGCCTCCTATAGAGTTAGTGCTCAGACATCGTTCCATGCACCTTCTCCCCACCGTAACCGTATGGGTGTGAAGGGTAGAAGAACCGGGACCCCTGTTCTAGCAGTTAGTGTCGGTCTCAGTGGTTGGACCACAACTAATCTCAGATTTAACAACTATTGCGTGAATGGGTGATTACAGCTAATGGATGGAATATTATAAGGTCACTTCGATATCCATAATTCTTAGAGGAAAGGGGCTATGATTTCCGTTAACATGACCAAACCCCTCTGACACCAAAGAGATTTCTGCTAATAGCTGAAACACACCTTAGCCTAAACAACCATATCCATTTGTCTTTAAAACGTATGACAATTAGAACATATAAAAAATAAGGACCAATCAGATTACAATTATCATACGTCACCAGTTCCGGACCCCTCTCTATTAAAAGGTCTCTTACTTTGGAGGACCTGGCATGTCCATACTTTACATGGACATCCCACTGATTGAACTGTGTAATGGTTTATTTCCCATTTGATGGCCCTGCAGGGATATTAAAAACTGCTTTATGGTCCCCCAACAGATTACAGCTGATCGCTGGGGGTACCTGCAGCAGGAGACTATGGGATCAGCTTATCATTGTGGGTACCTACTAACAAAATTGGACTGATCAAAGTGGATAACTCATTTCAATAAAACAGAAGTGGTCAATAACAAAAGCAAGGGAAGATGTACCATTATCAAACTGATAAATCCATCTGGAGCTCGATTTTAAGGTCATACAAGATGCATTATGTTACTACGCAAGCCGGGAAATTTACAATAAAAGAAAACATATGGTTGCATGGGCTTTGGGAATTTTTAGATACATGCCATCATGTACAGAGCCCAGTCTTCCAAGATGTTCCAACATGCACAAAAAAATCTGCTAAGTCGTTAAAAGGAAACAGGAGTGAAAAGGAAGGGTGTTGGTTAACCAACACCTGGAGAACGAAGCGAAAGGTCATTTTTTCTGAATTGTAAAAATTTTTGAAAACAAGGCGAACATCTGGTTTGCTCTTCTTCAGCAGTAACATGATGCAGACTTGGGACCGACTTTGACAGAAGTGACAAATATAAGAACTAATAAAGTTGTCAGTTACAATCCTACTGGAATTCTTGGGAGCTTTATCACATGTAGAACTTAGAAACACAACACACTAATTGAAAAAATATACAGACTATATTTGTCGGTTAGTTGTCCTCACCTGAGGAACTCCTTCAGATACTGTCTACTGCAAGCTGACCAAGAAAACACACCATTGTTTCCAGACAAAGTAGGGGACATGATGTTACCCTCAGCCTTTCTGCAAGGATTCCCTTCTCCATCATGAACCATTCCAAAACTATTTAAAATTAAAAAAAATGAAATCTGAGTTATGCATATATCGAGTCAAAAGTGGAAAAACCGGACAAGTATCTTTTTTAGGTTGTACTTAAGATGGCTACTACAGTATGACAAAGGGGGTAGGGTAAACAATGTTATATAGATCAAGACATCGCTTTTTTTTTTTTCTTGGTACCTCACCAGTGTGAATATAGTGTTAACTGGGTCTCGCTATTGGTCATAGTGTAGACGAAAATTGAGACAAATTATTTTAATTTATCTTTAAAATTTGTCTCAGAGATGGGCAGAGCCCGAGAAAGGCCTTTGCAGCATATGATCAATTCTTTCAAAACGACCTCCCCAGTTGTGTCTCACCAACAACTAGGGGGCGCCTCACCAACAACTAGGGGGCACTTCAACAATGAGAAGCACAAGTGTAGATAAAAGTAATGGATAAAATTAAGGTATTTACAGATCATTTGGTGATTTCTGACTTTCGATGGTAGAGTATGGAAGGCCATGATAGCAAATATCTTATTGGTTACTATGGAAAATTTGCATCTTGGACAGTGTTAGTAAATGACACTTGATATGTGTTCCACATACTGTTAAAAACTAATAACATGAAATAGTGAACCTTTTTAAATTACAGGGGTTTTCTCAACAAGACAACCCATACTGTGAAGAAATCCACCGGGGTTATCAGGTGAACGCTACGGATCCACAACATATTTCTGCTGGAGGGGGATGTATTATTACATGCACCCATTAAAATGAATGGGCATCCATGTAATACAGAATTGCCAACCAGATTTATTTTTTTTCAGGACAATTTATCCAAAAAATAAGGACAGCCAACATTTTTTTAAGGACAAATTGGAAAACCATAATGAATCATAAAGATTATATGTAATATATGTCTATAGCTTAGAATATTGATGTATTGTGACCTCTAAAATGAAGATAATTACAATCTCAATAATCTGTACAAGCTCCTCCAAATTCAAACAAATCAATGACAAATACCCTATTTGTACCGATTTCCAGGAATTTACAGATGGTTGGCCACCCTGATGTAATACATGGCGGGGTTAGAGCTGCTCTTTTTTTATCGGACCTCTGCTCTGACAAATAAGGGGAAATTCCAAGCAGGGGAGCCCCCACAATGACCTCCATATGCCCTAATAGCGCATATGGACATGGGTTGTTATCATGAGACAAACCTTTTAACCATTGTAAAAAAGGGTGGGATAACCTTCAGGCAGAACCCTTGTCCTTTGCTTATTTATCGGCTGATTGTATTGTTTATGATGCAAGACATATTGTCATTGTCAGCAGTACATCGCCCTGTGTAAACAGGGAGATGTGCTGCTGACATGATAGAAATGTATGGGGACAAGCGATTGTAGTAGCGAGCGCTGGTCTTCATACATAGCTCCTTGTGAAAGGAGCAAATGAGCGCCGATCAGTGAGCTGTCCCGTTGATCGGCGCTCGTTTACACGTTTAAAACTGAAATTGTGACCCTACTCATGTGACTGAACCACACTTATAATGTGAGAGCCACTACTGGACACTATGCCACACGTAATGCTTTTGCATTTAAAAAAAGATTAGGATAACAGTTGTTACTACACAAAATATATTAAAATATAATGCAATAATGTATAATATGGTTATTATCATTATATGTATGCACAATAACTAATGTACTTACTTGTGACCAGACTCATGAGCAATAGTAAATGCCAGGCCTAAACCTGTGTCTTCATTAATGGTACAACTGCGGTGTTGGCTACACATGCCATTAATTGGTGCAAAACCTGATAGAATAGATACAAATACAGAAACTGGATCAATCTTAATCACAAGCTGTTATCTTAAAAAAAAATATCGTTTTAAGTACTAAAACATACAGCACCTTCGCAACCACGTTATTACGTTATAGTCAAAATGCTTCTATAGCTCCTAAGCAGACCTATGTGTCTCCATGGTAACAGACTACAAACAAACCCTGTGTAGTCTGATCCTACAGTCACCTGTACCCTACTTACAAGAAGTAGGGGACAGATAGAAGTGAGTATGACTGCAGGATCAGGCTGCACAGGGTTTGTCTGTAGTCTGTTACCACGGAGACACATAGGTGTGCATTAAGCTGTATAAACAAAACGGTAGGTGATTTTTAATTAAGACTAATTGCAAAGTTGTCTTTTTCATTTTGGCCTCTTTCTGATGAGCGTATTTGTAAACATCCATAATACGGATGTAATACGGATTATATTGCTTCAATATGTCACCAGTTTTATATCAGTATTAAAGATCCGTTTTACTGATGGGTTGTCTTCTAAGGAGATAATTTAATTATATAACACAGCGCTTTTGAAAAACGGATGCAATATGAACCAAAACTGGATGCATCCCTATTTTTATCACTCTCCATAGACTTTAATGGGTGTTTTCCATCTGCAATACGGATACTGCACTTTTAAAATTAATGCGTATTTCATACGAATAGCTTTATTGATGGAATACTAATGTAAAATACGCTCTTCTGAAAGAGGCCCTTAAGTGCATTGGGACAATATAAGTTAACATGTTATATTTGTTCCTTTTCTTTCCCTGGTTCATAAAGGAGCATTCACCTAAAGTATCACAGGGTTCATTTTTCCAAGAACAAATATCCAGCCCTGTCAACAAGATGGCGTGATCATGTCTTTTTCCATTCTTTCCAATGATAGCAGATTGCCATTGACAGAAATTATTTAAGGATTGATCGGCGTGGTGAGTGATCTTAAGTCCAGTCTGCAAAGAAATGGGGGTGGGAGGGTTAGAAATTATACATCGAATATGGAAAGACAAAAACAGCAGGAATAAATGTAAACAGCAAAAATGTATCAATCCAACGTACACTGTGTTATGCTTAGTGCCAGTGTATCAGAGCCGTGCATGCGTCTGGAGGTTACGAATCAGCACATAAACAGTGCTATCCAGTGCTGCAAAATTGTTATCATTTCACTACTTTTGAATTTAACGAGATTTGAAATAAATCTACTTCTATCAATCCCTGAGGAAGCATCACCGTGTATGTGATGATGAAACGCGTAGGATTTAGATAGACAGTTATCAATGGCAAAGATATAGCGTTATTTATACTACAAGCAGATAGGTGGTGTTTTGGGTGGAAAGGAGACATCAATCACTCTATACCACCTTTCTTGTCGCTAATCACTTGCTTAAGCCTGGTCTGGTATCAACGGCTGGTAGAGCCACTATTTTATGAAATTAACTAATAAACTACTTTTTAATCGTTCTTCCAGGCGGTGAAACACATTTATTACTGAACGACATTCATTACCTATTTTTCAGTGAATCTTGGCTCTGTAGTTCCTAGCTTTTATAAAGGGGTTCTCCATTTTGGAAACTTGTTAGGGAGGTCCTTTGACAATAAGCTAATCACAAAGTGTCCCCGTGCTGAGACCCCCAGGGATCAGTTGCAACTCGTGGCGAAACCTGGAAGTAAGGGTCTTCTTATATATAGGACGTGTAAACGAGCGCCGATCAATGAGACAGCTCGATGAACGGCGCACGTTTTCTCCTTTGACAAGGAGCTATGTATGGAGACGAGCGATTGTACGATCTCATGTGCCCATACATTTCTATCATGTCGGCAGCACAGGGAGATGTGCTGTTTACAACGATAATATTTTGTGCTGCATAAATGATACGAACAGCTAATGAACGAGCGTTTGCTCGTTCATCGGCTGATTGTTGCCCTGTTTACATAGAGCAATGATCGGGAATGAGCATTCTATGAACGCACGTTTGCCCAATAATTGGCCTGCGTAAAAGGGCCTTAAGTGTTCAATTTCCCTAAAGCGCCACCACAGGAGAAATTAAGCATTACACAGTGCCAATTCATATCAATGCGTTGCCTGTGTAATGCTGGACAGGGCAGGTTCACCAGAGCGAGAGGCAATCTATGTAACTGCTCTCCAGTCAGGCCAAGAGCAAAGGATCCTAAACAGGAGACCCCTCTCTATTAACTTCCATAATAGGGTATATGTAAATGTTTTCTAAACTAGACAACTCTTTTAAGTAACCCATGTACGGTATTTCCTGTCAACGTCTTAAAATTTTGATTGATATTTTCGGAAATACTGACGGTTGGTTGTCTCTGTTTGTCACTGGTCTCTTTACATCTGACTTTACTGTCTTTATCTCCGTGTATGGATCTATCATTTTTATTCCGTATTATGTTATTGTACGTTATATCTAATAAAGATTTTCTACTTTTGCATACACTGCTGCATATCATTTTTTTAGGAGCTATGTTCCCTTATGGTTCACGTTTAGGTTGTCTACTTGTATAATAGGGACCCCTGTTTACACCATTGGTTTGGTTAGAGGTGCTTGTAGGTTGTTCATACCTTATATAACTACTATAACTTGTTTTGGCCAAAAAAGATGAGTCGTGATATATTGTACGGTGAACTTACTGGTTCCTCTTCCAAAAGTAGTAGACTCACAACAACAATGTTTATGTCGCTTCCAATGGTCCCATCCCTGAATAGACTAGATACCTAAACAGTTATAGGAAAAAAGATACTTATATTTATCAGGATATACTCTTCCTTTGTATACATTCGTACTTTTAAAAATATGAGTAGGTTTTATGGTTAAGTAATTAGTTGAAAAAAAATTCACATATAACAAGTATAGAAAATGTAGAGTTTTTGAAATCCGAAAAGAAAGCGCTAGTGTCTCTTACCATGTTCATCACTGTCAGTATGTAAGTGGTCACTGCTTCCTTGCCATGTTTCTCCACCATTTTTTTATCCGCCACAACAAGGGTTTCTACAATCAAACTTCCACCATGCTGAGATTTTGATGCAGAGCGCTTAGATCGGGATAGAGGGACAGAATCATCAGGCTTTAATTTAGTGTTGTTTCTATTCAAATCTAGAAATAAAGGAAGGGAAGTATAGTCATGTTCTCCAACAAACACAGACTGAACAATCTACTTTTTATATCACTTTGACCAATTTTAAGCATCATATTGATAATAATCCAGAGAAAAATGGGCAAGACTTACTGACAATCTTTTTAAACCCTTTAAGTGTTGGGATTGATGGCATATGTACCTATACGTGAAGCTTGCCATACACTGGAGATTTCAGACGGCTACTTTCTGAACATCTTGTAATTCACAGTTCGTTCATGATATTCTTGACAATAATGGCATAGGTTAAATCGATAGATAGATAGATAGATAGATAGATAGATAGATAGATAGATAGATAGATAGATAGATAGATAGATAGATAGATAGATAGATAGATAGATAGATAGATAGATAGATAGATAGATATGAGATAGATAGATAGATAGATAGATAGATAGATAGATAGATAGATAGATAGATAGATAGATAGATAGATAGATAGATAGATAGATAGATAGATAGATTTTTGCTTACATTTTTTACGTCTTCCACAAAAATGTTGTTTCTGCGTATTACCGTGTGACTGATTTGCAGAGCTGTAATACGACTTTCCTGAGTGACGATTTACTTTGCTTTCCGCTGACCGTTTATATAGTACATGGGGGTGATGTCCTTCAGGAGAAGTGAAGTTGTGCTTTTCTGCAAGATGCTGTGGTATTGGTGATATAAAATATTCACTTGAAAGTGTCCTTAAGAAACCTGACTGAAAACAATAGATTTTATTAGCGCAGTTCAATATATGGTACAGAATCTAAGATAAATTATGTGTATATTTTAGCCTGCACAGAATGGGTTGTTGGAACAGGCCAAGGTCTCACTAACAGCCGGCGTCATTGAAATATTTCATGTTTGGCCGGATTTTGTCCAATGACCAATAACGTGTTCATCCCAACCAGTAGGCTATCACTGTCCACACTCAAACCAGTATTGTGCGACTGGTACCTGAGATTCCAGTGCTTCTATTTCTCATGAGAAAATTGAAAAATGTGCTAATTGCACAAAGATTATTCAACATGTTGAACATTCTGCTTGTGCAATATCCAGCGCTTATGATGTATGTAAGGGCACCAGGCACTGAGCATATGAGATGGCAGCTATTCGACCAGTTGTGCCCCCAAAGAAATGTTGTGCCTTTAAAGAAATGTTTAGTAGGTCAACTAGCACTGGCAGCCCAACAATAATGACATCAAAATAGGACTGACTGCCCCATTGTGCCCACTACACATAATTACCCATATAACAATGTGTTCTGTTCATAAGAGAGTTCAACTAAGGCTGGCCAAACACATTTTATGTATGTTGACAGAACCAGCAGATTTCGGCGGGACTGGCCGACCATCTAATGTATATGGTGGCCTCCGACTCCATACATCTAATGTGTATGGTGGCCTCCGACTCCATACATCTAATGTGTATGGTGGCCTCCGACTCCATACATCTAATGTGTACGATGGCCTCCGACTTTCATGTTAAATTTCAACATGCCGGATCCTTTTGTTTGCAAATGGATAAGTCGCTGCCAGAGGTGGCGACTTTCTCCTTTCTCCCTGTTGAAACACATGCACGCTCAGCCGAGCATGCATGGATATGGGGAAGATGGGAGGTCAGCTATCACAAGTATAAAGTCAGCTTTACACCGCATTGCTCACCGACAACAATGCCCTTACAAATGTACCACCCAGAGAATTTTCCCCAAAAAATGTGCAAGCAAAATTTCTCCTCTATGGTCATGAGCTATTCCCCTAACAGGAAGTTACATGCTAGCAGCCAATCAGCAGCCACTTAAATGTAGCGCTCTCTGCCAGTCTGAGTCTTTGCAGTTAAGTCCTATTTACATGGAAAAAAAATTCACACCCTGACAAACAATTGGTGGTTTGAAAAATAATTTTGACTGTCTGATGGGCATTTTCCATCAATACTATCATTGTGGAGGTTTCCCTACCCAACCGGCAGCGTCATCGTTGGGTAACAATGGCTCTTCCAAGAAAAATATGCTAGGCACTGTAAATGTCGAGACAGGTGGCATTTATTGATACCGCTGCTGACAACAACCATATGTATGCATGTACAAATGATTTTTACCATTTATCATTGATCTTTTTGTATTTACACTGGGAAATTATAGTTACAATCATTCGGAAATGATAATTTCCCAGTATAAACTGGTCTTTACAGATCAGCAATGGAGAAGACAAGTGTGGCAGAAAGGATATAGAGCAGGGGTCAGGATCTATAGACAGGTCTCTCTATCTATTTCATATCTATCTATCTATCTATCTATCTATCTATCTATCTATCTATCTATCTATCTATCTATCTATCTATCTATCTATCTATCTATCTATCTATCTATCTATCTATCTATCTCATATCTATCTATCTATTTCATATGTCTCCATCTATCTATCTATCTATCTATCTATCTATCTATCTATCTATCTATCTATCTATCTATCTATCTATCTATCTGTCTGTATGTCTTTCTATGAAATAACATATTTTTTACTTTGAAAATTAAATTGCATTTTCTATGTATTTGTCAGTTTACAGCACTGAATTATTTGGCATGAAATCAAAACGTAACACTACACCAAATGTCACCTCTTAGATCTATATAACTATTTGCTTAAGGATGTATCATCAAAAGGGACCTGTCACTCCCAAGTATTCAGTCAGAATGAGAGCACTTGACTGCTGCAAGATTTTTTTTCAGAATCTTTCACTGATAACTACTGTATACTAATTTATGTATAGCTTTAGGTAAGCAAATTTCAGAATTTTAGAGCAAGGGTTCACACAGCTGTCACGACCACTACTTCTGAACTCCTGGCAGTTCTATTGAAAAAAACTTAGAGCAGTTTGGTGATCAAAGTTCGGTACAGGAGAACTGTAGCTGATCTGTGGGGGTGCCGGGAGTTGGACCCCCACCGATCTAATATTCATGACCTATCCTAAGGAAAGGCCATCAGTATAAACATCCTAAACTACCCCTTTAAGGATAGGCAATTCTATCAGCTATTAGAAAAGGCACTGATGAGTCCAGAGAATTCTCCAGTCGGCCCAGGTTCTGACACAATGAGCCAAAATATCCAGCATAAGACAACCCCATTTAGAGGTGACTTTGGAGTTAATCACTTGCCACTAGGGTCTATTTCTGATGAGTTGATTCACAAATAACCTATTAGACCTTATGGATGATATATCCTGTGTGTAAAATGATATCACATTGTTGTAGCTAGACTTTTCTTTACTTGGGGCAAAGATTCAGTTTGCTGCCCTAGCCCTGTATTATATTATCCTGGCCATGTTCGGTAGCTTGTTTGCGCCCCCTCTGGCACTCAGTTTGTGATGCAATTAAAGGTGGACTTGCATATGTTCCGTATAGATGGAGGAGGGACCCAAAAAAATGCACTCTTTCCCTCGTGCCATGGCAACCAGAGCAAGCGCAATATTTTGTTTCAGTTGCTCTGGGAAATCCCAATGTTATTACAGTGCGTCCATCAGTTTTTGGGAAATGTCCTCTGTTAAATAGTAACTCATTTTTGTTTATTGTATAGCAAAACCCTACTGTTTGCACTGCCCTTACGATAATCATTCCTCCTTTGTTAAACTTCAGTCCTGCCACGGTTGTGCTCTGTGAATTACATTTAAATAGTTTATCTTCCAGTCAAGCAGTGATGAATGTATAGGTTATTTCCTCCATGTGCTTTTGTACTTTTTAAGCATTTTGTATATGCCATTACTATATGTACACTGACATTCGGCACTGTAAAGAGCACTCGGTTCTTTTAAACATGCACAATGGTGCAGAAAATGAGTCTTGTAAAAACACCATCTCAGCGCGAACAGTAATTGTACGGATAAATGGTAAATACGGTGCAGTTAACTTGTCAAAACAGCTCTTTCATGGTCCTATATCAAACACACTTTTCATTGTGTAGGGTCAGTGTTGTCACCGTGCCTCAACCTGCTTGTTCGACATTGGCAATTTTATCACTTTGTTCTGTAACTTGAGTACAAAATGTCTCCTGTTATGCCAAGCAAATCTGGATCTCTGTGCAGAGTTCTCAGCTAAAACAGCAGGATGAGGAAGGGCTGGGGGTTACTAGTGAAACGGGGTAATTTCGAGGATGAACATAGTGAACGTTGTTTCAACTTGTCTAAGGTAATTTAAAGTCCAGGTGGTGTCAGATTCATTCACAAGACTTGCACTGCATCTCTCCCGACTTTCACTCCAAAATAGGATTTTCCTCTTATTTGACTAAATTATTTCCTGTTCTTACCAAGACTCTTTCTTAATTTAGGTTCTATAGGGTTTACAAATATGATTTGACAAAGCACTAAAGCTTTATGGGAAAGAAGGTCGTATGGATGTAGTTGATCCACACCTGTACAAAAAATAAAAAAGGAAAAATGAAAATTTAATTTTTTTAAATTGCTCAGTTCATACAACCATCATGGTTTCAGTCCATAAAGAGGGACTATAAAAATGATGGGCTATCCTTGGATTAAGTGATCAATATCAAATCGGTGGGTGTCCGACTACCGGCAGCTGATTGACTGAGCGAGCACCACGACCCTTGTTTACTAGGCACATCACCAACATTTGGTAATGGCTGTGCCTGGTACTGCAGATCACTGCTGTGCCTGGTAAACAATAAACGGGAAGAAACCCTTGCTGGTGAGCCGCAACATTTTCAGAAAGCTACCGGGAGTTGTACCCACACCGATCTGATATTAATTATACCATCAATATATTTGTAGTCCTGGAAAACATCTTTAACAGAGCCATGACAGCTGTAACAAATCTGTCTTTATATGGACAACATGTATATCGCATTGACTTACAATAGGTCTGTTGGGTTTTTGTCAGAGTACCAGTGTTTTTAATGGCAAGAATAGTACTATACTATTCTTGCGTCATTAACACCAGAACTATGATAGAACGGAGTCTAAGGAAATGTTTTTAGAACTGCTTTACGTACTTCAATTAAAACTATTTTAATAAAAATAATAAATTATTTTTTATTTTGAAGCAATGGATTCAAAAATGTTTTACAGTTGGGGGTATGTCAGCATTTTTTTTTTTTTTAAAGTTAAAAAAATATGTACGGACTTATCTGAAATCACTATCAAACTGTATTTCTAAATGATGCAATTAGAGCTGAGTAATGAATAAAAAATTCCCCTTTTTAGAATTTGCCAAAACTAGCCCCCCGGACAGTTTCACACAGTCGTGATACGGCACAGGCATCAACTTACTGTAGGCCGAAACATAGAGATCTAATTGTTATCCATTTATTGGTCACCATTGATTTGCAAATCTGATGGTCTGTTTGTTTTGGGTCGTCCATGTGGCCAGTTTCCATCCCATGTCTATGACCAGTTTATTTCCGTATGTTGAACGGACAGTCCCACCTTACTCAGTCATGCTAATAGAAGTTCAGTAAGCTGCGACTGATGGTCCTGTTAGGCAGGATCCTGACAATGGGAGGTTTTCTTGCCGGTCACTGTGATTGCAGAGCTGACTTGGAGGGAACAAAGTAGTCACTGGTGAGTGTCTTTCCGTAACTAACGAAGGAAGGAAAAAATCCCAATGACCTACGTGTTTCTTCCATGGCAGAGACAAGCACAGGAACGGAAAAGACAGTACAGCCGCAATGACCTCAGCTTTATTTGCCTGGGCGCAATTTTAAAAAAAAAACAACTTTTCTTAATATTTTGAAAAACATTTTTCTACCTTTAGTTTTTTATTTATACAATATCAGCAGATTTGGACAAGAATAGAACATAAAGAAGCTTAATTTTTGTTCTCAACATCTGGCCGAACACACTCTGATCTCTTAAATACATTTTAATGGGGTTATTTATGAAGACTGGCAGCACAATGCACCTGGGAAAGAAACTCAGCATGTTCAAAGCCTTGTCAATCAGGAGAGAGAAGATTGGGGAAAAAAGTAATAAATCTGCAGCAAAAAAATATCAGTTGAAGAGAAGAGATGATTTATATATTAAATATCAAAAAGACTTGACATACAAATTCTATAAAAAGTTATAACATCTGTCAAAAAGAGCATGCACATATCAATTTTCAAAATGCATGAGGCAATAACAAGCTGTGAACTGTTTTACAGTGCTGTGAAAAAAGTATTTGCCCCCTTCCAGGTGTCTTCTATTATTGTATATTTCTCACACTGAAGGGTTTTCTGATCTCAAAACAAAATATATTATAATATTACAGAAAAGAAACCGGACTAATCATGTAACATAGTTGTAAAGGATCTGCCAGGCACAGCTTCGGGGTTAACTCCCAGAACTAATCAGTCAGCACCTGAGAATACATCCCTGAGACTGACTCCTGCTTCCACCATTCAGGCTGGCAGGCTTAGGAGTGGGAGAGCCTATCGTAACCTGGCCAGACTCAGCTAGCTCCCGCCCTCGGTCTATTTAAGCCTGCACTTACTGTCCCTCGGTGCTTGTGATTCTTTCCTTGTGGTTTCCTGGCCCAGCTACAGCTCCTGCTATTTTTGATCCTGCTCCATACAGACCCTGGCTTACCGACTACTCTTCTGCTTTTCGTTTCGTACCTCGCACACTCCTGGCTTGACTCGGCTCGTTCACCACTCTGGTTGCTCACGGTGTTGCCGTGGGCAACGGCCCCTTTTCCTTGCTTGTGTTCCTTTGTATGTTTGTCGTGTTTGTCGTGCACTTACTGAGCGCAGGGACCGCCCCCAGTTGTACCCCGTCGCCTAGGGCGGGTCGTTGCAAGTAGGCAGGGACAGAGTGGCGGGTAGATTAGGGCTCACTTGTCCGTCTCCCTACCCCCTGCCATTACATAATCACAAGCCCATACCTAGTCTACCTCTGGTCCCTGACACCACTATGGATCCCCGTGAGACCCTGGCTCAGCAAATGCAGGGTCTCTCCCTACAGGTCCAGGCCCTGGCTCAGAGGGTCAACCAGCCTGATGCTACCCTGGTAGTTCCCCTCACCGCATCTCTTGAACCCCACCTCAAGTTGCCCGACCGGTTCTCAGGGGACCGGAGGGCTTTTCTCTCCTTTCGGGAGAGTTGTAGGCTTTACTTTCGTTTAAAGCCTCATTCCTCAGGTTCTGAGAGCCAGCGGGTGGGTATAATTATGTCCCGGCTCCAGGAAGGGCCCCAAGAGTGGGCCTTCTCCTTGGCTCCTGACGCCCCTGAACTTTCCTCCGTTGATTGTTTCTTTTCTGCTCTCGGACTTATTTATGACGAGACTGACAGGACTGCCTTTGCCGAGAGTCAGCTGGTGACCTTAAGTCAGGGAGAGACCTGTTGAGGAGTATTGCTCTGACTTTCGGAAGTGGTGCGTAGCTTCTCGGTGGAATGACCCTGCCTTAAGGTGCCAGTTTAGGTTGGGTCTGTCGAATGCCCTGAAAGACCTGCTAGTTAGCTATCCCTCTTCTGACTCCCTAGACCAGGTTATGGCTTTAGCGGTATGACTTTACCGACGTCTCAGGGAACGACAACGTGAACGTTTATGTGTTTTCTCCTCCGACTCCCCCATGATGCCTCCCCAAGCTCCGTTGCTTCGTTCCTCCCCGAAAGATTCAGAGATACCTATGCAACTCGGGGCCTCCGTGTCCCCCCAACAACGTAGAGAATTCCGCAGGAAGAATGGTCTCTGCTTCTACTGTGGGGACGACAAGCATCAAGTGAACAACTGTCCTAAGCGTAAGATTGCAGCCAGAGAACTTCCGCGTCTAAGTGATCATCGGGGAGGTCACTTGGGCGCACAGGTATTTCCCGTAAATATGAAACGTACTAAGATCTTGCTTCCCTTTCAGGTCTCTTTTGGTGGTAGGTCTGCTACCGGCAGTGCCTTCGTGGATTCAGGGTCCTCTACTAATATCATGTCTGTGGAATTTGCTATGTCCCTTGCTATGCGTCTGATTGATTTGCCTAAACCTGTCCCGGTAGTGGGTATCGACTCCACTCCTCTTGCTAATCGTTATTTTACACAGCATACCCCTGTTTTTGAACTCCTTGTTGGCTCCATGCATTTGGAGCAATGCTCTGTACTGTTGATGCAGGGATTATCGTACGATTTGGTTCTAGGTCTTCCCTGGTTGCAGTTGCATAATCCTACGTTTGACTGGAATACTGGGGAGCTAACCAAATGGGGTAATGAATGTTGTACGTCATGTTTTTCTGTTAATTCTATTTCTCCCCCTAAGGAGGCGAATACGCTACCCGAGTTTGTTCAGGACTTCGCTGATGTTTTCTCTAGGGAGGCCTCCGAAGTGTTACCTCCTCATAGAGAATACGATTGCGCTATCGAATTGGTACCAGGAGCTAAGCTTCCTAAGGGTAGGATATTTAATCTTTCTTGTCCAGAACGTGAAGCTATGAGAGTGTATATCCAGGAATCCCTGGCCAAGGGTTACATTCGTCCCTCTTCTTCTTCGGTAGGTGCTGGCTTCTTCTTCGTTGGGAAGAAGGATGGTGGTCTTAGGCTATGCATTGACTACCGTAGCCTGAATAAGGTCACGGTAAGGAACCAGTATCCCCTTCCTTTGATTCCTGATCTCTTTAATCAGGTTCAGGGGGCCCAATGGTTTTCTAAATTGGATCTACGGGGGGCGTATAACCTTATTCGCATCAAAGAGGGGGATGAGTGGAAGACTGCGTTTAACACGCCCGAAGGCCATTTTGAATACCTCGTCATGCCCTTTGGGTTGTGTAATGCCCCTGCGGTCTTCCAGAATTTCATAAATGAGATTTTGAGAAATTACCTGGGGATTTTTCTGGTAGTGTACCTTGATGACATACTGGTGTTTTCCAAGGACTGGTCCTCCCACATTGAGCATGTCAGGAAGGTGCTCCAGGTCCTTCGGGAAAACAAACTGTTTGCCAAAACCGAAAAATGTGTGTTTGGGGTACAGGAGATTCCATTTTTGGGTCAAATCCTCACTCCTCATGAATTCCGCATGGACCCCGCCAAGGTTCAGGCTGTGGCGGAATGGGTCCAACCTGCCTCCCTGAAGGCGTTACAGTGTTTTTTGGGGTTCGCTAATTATTACAGGAGATTTATTGCTAACTTCTCGGTCATCGCTAAGCCCCTTACGGACCTCACTCGCAAAGGTGCTGATCTCCTCCACTGGCCTCCTGAGGCTGTCCAGGCTTTTGAGGTCCTTAAGAAGTGCTTTGTCTCTGCCCCGGTGCTGGTTCAGCCCAACCAAATGGAGCCATTTATCGTGGAAGTTGACGCATCTGAGGTGGGAGTGGGGGCTGTCTTGTCCCAGGGTACCAGGTCCCTCACCCATCTCCGCCCCTGTGCCTACTTCTCCAGGAAGTTTTCGCCAACTGAAAGTAACTATGATATTGGCAACCGCGAACTCTTAGCCATTAAATGGGCATTTGAAGAGTGGCGCCACTTCCTGGAGGGGGCTAGGCACCAGGTAACGGTCCTTACCGACCACAAGAATCTGGTTTTCCTAGAATCTGCCCAGAGGCTAAACCCGAGACAAGCTCGATGGGCGTTATTTTTTACCAGATTCAATTTTTTGGTTACCTATAGGGCTAGGTCTAAAAATATTAAGGCTGATGCACTGTCGCGTAGCTTCATGGCCAGCCCTCCTTCGGAGGAAGATCCGGCTTGTATTTTGCCTCCAGGTATAATCATTTCCTCGATCGACTCTGATTTAGTCTCTGATATTGCTGCTGATCAAGGTGCAGCTCCCGGGAACCTTCCTGAGAACAAGCTGTTTGTTCCCCTGCAATTCCGGCTAAGGGTACTTAGGGAAAATCATGACTCCGCACTATCTGGCCATCCAGGCATCCTGGGTACCAAACACCTCATTACCAGAAATTATTGGTGGCCTGGGTTGCCTAAAGACGTTAAGGCCTACGTCGCCGCTTGTGAGGTTTGTGCTAGGTCCAAGACTCCCAGGTCCCGACCAGCGGGCTTACTGCGTTCGTTGCCCATTCCCCAGAGACCTTGGACACATATCTCCATGGATTTTATCACCGATTTGCCTCCATCCCAAGGCAAGTCAGTGGTGTGGGTGGTGGTGGACCGCTTCAGTAAGATGTGCCACTTTGTGCCCCTCAAGAAACTACCCAACGCCAAAACGTTGGCTACCTTGTTTGTCAAACACATCCTGCGTCTCCATGGGGTCCCTGTCAATATAATTTCGGACAGAGGGGTACAATTTGTTTCATTGTTTTGGAGAGCCTTCTGTATCAAGTTGGGGATTGATCTGTCCTTCTCCTCTGCCTTCCATCCTGAAACCAATGGCCAAACGGAGAGGACTAATCAATCTCTAGAACAATACTTAAGGTGTTTTGTCTCTGACTGTCAATTTGATTGGGTCTCTTTCATTCCCCTCGCCGAATTTTCCCTCAATAACCGGGTCAGTAACTCGTCAGGGGTCTCTCCTTTTTTTTGTAATTTTGGGTTTAATCCACGGTTCTCCTCCGTTTCACCTGGTAGTTCCAACAATCCCGAGGTAGAGGTCGTTCATCGGGAACTGTGCACAGTCTGGGCCCAGGTTCAGAAAAACCTAGAGGTGTCCCAGAGCGTACAAAAAACTCAGGCTGATAAAAAACGTTCTGCTAACCCCCTGTTTATGGTCGGGGATCTGGTGTGGTTGTCGTCTAGGAACTTGCGTCTCAAGGTTCCGTCCAAGAAGTTTGCTCCCCGGTTTATTGGGCCGTATAAGGTCATTGAGGTCCTCAATCCTGTCTCCTTCCGGCTGGAGTTACCCCCGTCTTTTCGGATACACGACGTGTTTCATGCCTCCCTCCTCAAACGCTGCTCCCCATCCTTGGCTCCCTCGAGGAGACCTCCTGTTCCCATCCTCACCCCGGAGGGGGTGGAATTCGAGGTGGCCAGGATTGTGGACAGCAAGATGGTCCAAGGCTCCCTCCAGTACCTGGTCCATTGGAGAGGATACGGGCCCGAGGAGAGGACTTGGGTACCCGCCCGGGATGTTCACGCTGGGGTATTGGTCAGGAGGTTCCAGCTGCGTTTCCCCAGTAAGGCAGGTCCACTTAGAAAGGGTCCGGTGGCCCCTCATAAAAGGGGGGGTACTGTAAAGGATCTGCCAGGCACAGCTTCGGGGTTAACTCCCAGAACTAATCAGTCAGCACCTGAGAATACATCCCTGAGACTGACTCCTGCTTCCACCATTCAGGCTGGCAGGCTTAGGAGTGGGAGAGCCTATCGTAACCTGGCCAGACTCAGCTAGCTCCCGCCCTCGGTCTATTTAAGCCTGCACTTCCTGTCCCTCGGTGCTTGTGATTCTTTCCTTGTGGTTTCCTGGCCCAGCTACAGCTCCTGCTATTTTTGATCCTGCTCCATACAGACCCTGGCTTACCGACTACTCTTCTGCTTTTCGTTTCGTACCTCGCACACTCCTGGCTTGACTCGGCTCGTTCACCACTCTGGTTGCTCACGGTGTTGCCGTGGACAACGGCCCCTTTTCCTTGCTTGTGTTCCTTTGTATGTTTGTCATGTTTGTCGTGCACTTACTGAGCGCAGGGACCGCCGCCCAGTTGTACCCCGTCGCCTAGGGCGGGTCGTTGCAAGTAGGCAGGGACAGAGTGGCGGGTAGATTAGGGCTCACTTGTCCGTCTCCCTACCCCCTGCCATTACAATAGTTTTTGAATTATTATTGCATTTATAAATGGATTGTTGGCTTAAAAAAAAATAAAAAAAATTCAAATGTACTATTAGGGCAATGTGAGGTAATAGGGGGTGGTCCGCCCTTTGGGAGCCTTATTTCTTAGCCAGAAAGAAAAGCAGCTACAAAGGGCATGTCTTGCTATGGAGGACCAAAAACGTCTATGAATTACATGGGAAGCCTATTGATCATGTAATGCTTCATTTCCCCTGTGATGGCACTGCAGAGAAAATAAATACTTGCTGCTGGGTTCCCTTGCAGATTACATCTGATTGGTGTGATCACCCTATATTTGGGGATCTTTTTATCAAAAAGTAATTGTGAAAAAGAGACAAATACTTTAAGTTAATGCGGGACACCTAGTAATCAACTTATCGTCGGGTAGCCCTTTTAAAGTGGTTTTTCTATAATCAATATTTAGCACTTATTTACAGGATAGGTGATAAACATCTGATCAGTGGGGGTCCGACCACTGGATACCTTAATGAGAACGGGCTTACTTTGACGCTCCTGTGAGCCTCATTCGAATGGAGCGATACATGCTCGGCCACTGCTCTATTCATTTCTATGGGGCTACCAAAGATAGCACTCAACAGCCCCAAAAATATAAATGGGGCGGTGGCCGAGCATGCACAGTAATGCTCCATTCAAATGAGGCTCACAGGAACAGATTCCCGTGATCGGTGGGCTTCCCAGGAGTTGGACCCCCACCGATCAGATATTTATCACCTATCCTGTGGATAGGTAATACATATTGATTATGGGAAACCCCCTCTAAAACAAGTCTTTATTAAAAAAGGTTGCAAAATTAGAAAAAGGATCTGTATCACTGTTGTACATGGGTTGTGTCTGGCATTAAAGCTCAGACCCATTCCATTTAAAGAGATATTTCCATCTTAGAATGCAATGGCATATTACTAGGATATGCCATAACATTGCGATCGGTGGGAGTCCAACCTCTGGGACAGCCGCTGATACCGAATAAAGGGATTGAGGTCAACTCACCTTTTTCCATGAAATAGCTATTCGGTCCCCCTTCATCCATACAGAATATGTCCATGTCCACTTTTAATTGCATTGTAATTGTTATTGCTATCATTGCACTCACAACATATATCAATAAGGTCTAATTGATTATTTATGAATCATCCTATAAGAAAGGGACCCTAGTGACAAGTAAATGGCTCCAAAGTCAGCTCCAAATGGGGTTGTCTTCTGGTTGATAATAGGGCCCATTATTGTGTTCAAGCCAAGGCCCATCAGGGAATTCCCTGGTTCCTTGGTGGGCCAGAATGACCCTGTATCCACACAACTCATATAGTAGAATAAATTCACACATCTATCCTGTTTAATGGAGATCCCTTTATAGATCAAACCCGTGTCTATAAAAACACATACAACACCCTTCACAATACTGACTGAATAGTCTGAAATGTGATGATGTAATTTGTCATTTTGTCAGATCATTAAATCATAAAATGTTTTTTATTTAGTTTGGCAACTTCTTAAAACATGTTGTATACCGAAACATCAAAGGAACTGGTATCAATACATATTATAAGAGCACTCGTCTTAACCACAAGCCATTAGTTCAACCTTAAAAAGCGATCTGAACATCTAGAATCTCACCAAGATCAGACAAGACCAGGTGCAGTTTGTATATCGAGGGATGCACCAAGAACTTTCTGAATACTTTGCAAATACGGATTCAGGTTAAAAAACGACTCAGAATTTCACATTTGGATTTACGCTCTCCTCACACACTGGAGGAAATTTCATACTCCAGTCTTAATATAAGGAGCGCTGGAGTAAAATGCACCTAATTAATTAAGAAGTGCAAGCAGTGCCCCAGAAAGGGAAATCTACACCAGCTTTGAGCTGGCGTAGATTTCTGCTATAATTTATGCCAGTTTCTAGTATAAATTATAGTAAATTTGTTGGGCCGCGGGTGCTCCCACCCTCTTTTACTTAGCCTTACCCCCTGTTTTTAAGAGCCGGAGGTGGCATAAAACAGCAAAAAGTCACAAATTATGCGCTATACTTTGCAACTTTTTTCTTAATACTTTTAGGGGGGAATTTAACAACAATTCTACGTGTAGAAATGTAGCAAAAACAAAATTGCGACTGGGCCGTTTCCACCGCTCTCTCCACTGTTCAATAAGGTGGGCAGAGCTTAGCAGCAGTTGGCGCAGCCACCAGCGGCCTGATGCATTTACTATAATTTATGCCAGAAACTGGGGTAAATTATTGCAGACATCTACACCAGCTCCTGACTGGCACAGATTTCATTCAGTGGCGCACAGACAGCCGAGGATGTGACACATTTATTAATAGGCGTGTGCGTCTTAATAAATTTGTTGCATCTTATTCCAGGTTCATTCTTATTAACACTCTCCCATAGGATAGATTCACACGAGCGTTTCCGTTCTGCGCGTGTAAAAAACGCAGCATGTTTCTTTCGATGCAGTTCCGTGTGGTATCCGTGTGTGTTCCGTGTGGCATCAGTTGTTGATGTCTTTATGTGCGCATTTCTTTTTTTTTTCCTCTTCATTTCTATGAACTTGTGCGTGGATCACAGACCGTGATTTTGACCAACCATTGACTTTACGCTGCTTCAAAAACACTGCATGTCCGAATGGCCCCATTGAATTGCATAGGTCCGTGTGACAGCCGTTGTTTTAACGGCCGTCACACAGACGTATTACATGTTAGTCTCTACCCAAGTTTTTTCCATTTCACAGGATCTACATGTCTAAGCTCACCATTGTGCCCACTCTAACCAGGTTCTTCTAACTATTAATTCTTTTGCAATATTAAAGTTATTCACATAACCTAATAAACATATAAAGTACACAAACAGTCTACACATACACTGTTGTGCTCTGCCAGCACCATTTCCCCTAGAATACTTAGATACTAAGTGTAAACTCTATGAACTGCCCTGCAGAATAGACTGGCGTATTATGAATAGATGGTAATAATAATACACTGCCAACTTATAAAACCCCTAATAAGAAAAATCTGCCACCAAAATATTCAAACTGGCCTCTTCACCTATAATTATTTCCTATTGTATTACACTGCTTGGATATGCTGTTCACTTTAATGCCCTAGATCTTTATATAATTGTGCCATATGGTATTAAGCAGTATTCACGTTGTCCTTATAATGGATAAAAGCAACAGTCATGGAAAGTTTATTGGTCTGATTCTAACTTAGCATTAGTCATTCCCCACTGTGAAAAGTTTATTTAATGCACATGTTGTAATCCTATTTAACGAACCACGCAATCCTTTGTATTATCCTTTGCATTATCCTTTGTTTTCTTTTGCTTTACATATACGCTACTTAGATTATTTTAGCGCTTACTACATATGTGTGGTTTATCTCCTTACGCTGAGGCAAGTCATCAAACAGCTTAATACATAATTCAATCTATCTCAAGGAATGGAAAAACAGAACAAAACTAAAAGTATGATATTCTACTGACAATTATAATTCCACTACATAATTGCTGGACAACATCAATCCTTGGAAACTTGACTAGAATTGCAATCTATATGGCCACCCAGAAAAGCCAAGCAGACTTTCCTAGACCCACTGCCACCTTGTTCTAGCAATCTGTTAGAATCCTAACTATATGCCACCAACGTGTCACAATCTAGGAGTAGCGGAGCGGAGGGGCAGCTGACCAACTCAGAGTCTATGCAAAAGTCTATGGAAGGAGTGTAGCACAAGGCTACCTGGGATAGTCCAGACAGCGGCAAGGGCTCTGGCACAGATGGGGCTAGATGTGGCGGGTGGTATCCGGGATAGCAGATGATACCAGGCGTGGTGTATTCCGGCAGGCGAGGCAAGGCACAGCTCAGATACTAAACAGGCTCGGGAACAAGACACAGCATGGGATACAGGAGAACGGATGCAGGGCACGGGAACACCGAGATCAGGAGAACACTAAGGGACCATTTGCAATACAAACATGGGAAAACTACAACAACGCTCAGGCAGAGAGTGGAAGGGTGGAGCCCTTCTTATAGTCCAGGATGATCAGGGGTTAATTAGGGAACTTTAACATGTGCGCACTGGCCCTTTAAGGCCGGGGCTGAGCGTGCGCGCGCACTTTAATAGACAGAGCAGGGCCGGACGGCCACGAGTGCTGGCGTCTCCTAGCATGGAGACGCTGGCGGGATGCGAACGGTCTATGGTCGTGGCCGTCGAAAAGTAAGGAATGGCGGCAGTCTGCGACCACGGCTGTGACACAATGTCTTTGATGAGACAACCCCTTTAGTGTGCAGATAAACTTTAGCAGCATCTATAAATATTCATTATAATATAGCTAGGGCACCCGACAGTAGCAATTCATACCGAGCAAAATAAATCTCAGGAGACATGATACTTCTTGCCCCCTAAAACAAATTCAACATCTGTAACTACTAAAAGGACATATTTGTGGTTTCTAACGCTGTCATTGTAAACTGTTTTTGCCAGCCTCGTGATCAGCTTAATGTCACATACTCTTCTCTTACCCTTGAAATCAGCTGTTATCTGCAGGAAAAGCTGTGGCGGCGACTTATTTCCCTTGCAGCAACCGTTGCAGTGGAAGTGTACTGTAGTGTTGCATGTCACCCATTCAAATAGTAACGCTGGTCGCCGGTACCTGCCGCGCTATCCACCTTGGCCGCAGGCACTCTGATCCTGCTGTTGTTTCGGCGGTCCATGCCTGTTGGCATACTGCCTCCTTCGGCCGATGCCAGTGTGCCTATGCTCCCTGTCACCGCGCTCCTCCTCTCCCTTCTGCTGCGCCCACTGATATGTCTCCTAGGGCACTTGCTCCCTTGCTGATCCTTCAAGGGCCAGCATATGTGCACTTAAAATCATCCCCAACCAATCCCAGATGCCCAGTGCATACTTAAAGCAGGTTCACTGGTCTAAAGAGAAACTTTGGTGCAGCTTTAGTTTATTCCTACAAAGGTTCCTGTCTGTATTCAGCTACCTGCTACCAGTTACTGGCCTTCGACCTGTTGCCAACTTGTTTTCTGCTGTGAGCCTGAGATCTGCTACCAGCTACGTATGTGTGACCTCTAACCTGTACCAGTCTGTTATGGTATCAACTGACAGTGCCCGACCCTACAGTGTACTTCACCGTTGTTTCCTGGTCCATTGGACCAGCTGCTACTCACACCAGGACCACCTCAGGAGGTAGCAATCTAGTAGTCTCCCCGCTGCAAAGTCCAGAACCCCTTACGGTGGTTAAAGGGTGAATACCGGGGAGGCTACTTAGACAACACCCTTAGAGGTGGCCCAAAGTCATACCAATTAAGTAGCACAGTGGGTTCCCAACCATCTGGTTATTACACAAATGAACAAGCAAACATTTAGTCCAATAGAGCATTGGATCCTCTTTGGAATGGCTCTCTACTCTGGCCCTCCTCTATGACGTCTATTTGCCCAAACAGAGCATATGGAAAGGGTTTGCTCAGATGGATTGTGGCATGAATTTGGGTGATATTTAAGGTTTTAGGTTTTTAGCCCGCAAGACGCCAGTGTCTTCATGGAAGTAGGCATTTATAACCTTTGGAAAAAGTCAGTCCAAATGTATTTTTACAAAATAGTAGCTATGGCAGCAGCAAGAGTTGGAGATAGTTGAGGTTTATTTTCTGACAAGACACCTACTTTGTGAACATGGTAGTCAGTCCTCTGAGCTATAGTAGGATTGGTGCAGGCAAGACTGAGGGGGGGGGTTGTTATAAAGGGGGTATAGTAAAAAAAAATTTGAATATTGCACTTCAAAATGAACTGAGTGATGATGATATGGTATATGGACATCACAGGAACATGTTGCAACAAACTCTTCTTACCTTTACAAAAGCTTATGTCACTTTAAACCATAACTCGATCTGATTAGTAACACTAAAACACAAGTTACTATCAGTAAAAGCGATCTTTAAGTGGTGCATTAGAGTGGAAGATTTGCTTTTTCCGAGACAATTACCATGAAAATGGGCATTAAACAGAATGATGTAACTTGTGACATCATTGTCTTGTCAGTTCTGTAAACTTCAATAAGATTTTGGGAGGTGGGAAAATTTAAGGACATGAAGAAACAAGAACTGGAGACAGTAGGACGTACCTGTTCAATGAAAGGAGACAAATAGTAAAAACATTTCTATATGAAGCCATCCTTCACTTAATCTGTCATAAACCCATTGATAATACAACATCTTATACTGTTATATTACTGCCTTGACATTGGCAGGACATACTGTAGATAGCATTAGTCCTTATAGTCCTTATAGCTACGTGTATAGATAATATACAACTTGGATCAAAAAATATATCTGATCAATCTCTGGCTGCTAAATATTCTATTTTCCGGAAACCCGATGTATCGGAGTACAGGCTCGTAGACTTTCTATTGAATCCGTACACTGATACATTTATTTCCGGAAAAAGCCGAACAGACACGAAGTGGCTGAGCGCCCACACGAGCGCTTCAGCTGCTTCGTTCTAGCGATTGGTGGGGGTCTCAGTGCTCGGACCCCCACCAATCCAAACTCCTGACATGCCACTATGACATGTCAGAAGTTTGTCAAACGTTTAGCTACACTTTAAAGTTTAAGAATGCTTAGGAAGTGGAATCCATTGGTAACAATTCCATAGTTTAAAGGTGGCCAGACACATTAGATAGCTACCAGCAATCTCTCATAACTACCCCCATAAACATATAAACATGCACACTTGGTTTGAATAAATGTAGATGTTTATTACAATGGGGAGAAAGTAATAAGCCGATTGCAGACACTTTGGCAGTAGCTTATATCCCATGAGAATAAAGGATCGGACATGTTGAAATCCAATATGACCGACTCTTATTTCCTCCAACATTTGCTATCAGGGACTTACAGACTGTCCCCATACATAATAGATTGTTGCCCGACTCGGAACCAATGTGTATGGAAAGCTTAAGTCCAGGGCAATAAAGCAGTTGGTGCTATGCAATATCCAGCTGAAGCAGGTCATATGTCTCATGATGCAAGTTTGAATCACAAAAATTTTCCTTAAGTCCTATAGAATAAAAGGATGTTTCATTTTTAACATTAATTTCTATGGGACAGGTACAGCCATGCAATAATGTTATGCCATGCTAAAGTTGTAGTCAACTGCAACTTTTGGCAACCATGATGGCCCCATTAGATGCAACATAGATCTTTAAAGGGTATGGAAAATCAAACTCTCTTTTGATATGTGAGTAGCCTCGTAATGTATGGACTTCAGCAAAAATGTTGAACTTCTTTTCAATGTACAATTTAAGAGACCTGTGTCTCTTAAAAGTTGTTAGTGGACAAGATTTCTTCCGGTATTTTATCTAAGCACAAAACAAAGCAAAAACACAAAAACATTGCTGCATTAATGCAGAAGAAAATACAGATTTAATCCCCTCTTAGAAAACAGAGTAGTACTTAATTGTGTGTAATCTGAGTAAAGTGATTGCTAATTTATGTCCCAGGGCTATGCTCTCCAGCTTGTCATTCAAATGGCATTGTCCTTTGTCATCAGTGATTGATGGCATTTGGCACAATCCAGTTTATTTTTTTTTAAGGGAATGTTTCTTTAGAAATGACCTATTGATTAAATCAAGTTTTTATGTTAAACATTTTTTTAAAGGTTTTTTTTACATTTTTGGTGGTTTTTTTCATTCTCCACATCATTATTTATATAAAAAAATTGTCCTGAAATCTTGCAGTTTTCACTCTGGCCACTGAGACTCACAATAGACTGACCCTTCCTGTTCTGTAGAGATCACTTGTCAGCAGTCATCTCATTATCATCACAGGCAGGATTACAACAACAGGTAACACCTATATAAAGATAACAGGATCCACCATTGACAATAGGTGACGAACACAGCTCCCTCCTCCCTGTCCCTACACAATGACATTTGCACAGGTCACTGAGCATTTCTAGAAAGCACTCCTGTAGAAGTCAATAAATATCTTCAGATTATTGTTTCCTATGTTCCACATGGCTGCTGTAAAGCATATTTCTAAATGCTGTTAACAGCCGCTCAGGCAAGATGGCTGCCTCCGTAATCATGTACAGAAAATAATCAACATAAAAATCTACAATCAAAAAAATCAAGAGAGATTGGAATTTTTTTTTTAACCATCTAGTTTTAATTGGGAAAATAAAATATAGGTGATACATTCCCTTTAAAGGTGGTCAGTGGTCATAGACGCTAGATCTTGACAATTTTGGCAGCATCTTCTGATACTCCATTACCTAAAACAGACATTGGATTAAGGGCAAATAACACCAAAATTAGCTAGATATGCATAAAGATAACTACCGGTAATTAATATATCTTGGCCATACACAAATATGATAGCTGTAAGGAAAACAGCTACCTCCTCAGATCCCCCTCTTCTGAGCAGAAATCAATAAGAAATCTACCACCGTACTTGCATTCTACCCTATGCAGTGCATATTGCACACCCATAGCCTGTACCTTAATAGTGCGCAAGCAGTCATTATCTAAAATATTATATGTTAGGCCTACTAAAAGATGTCATGACCACTCTGTAGTATACCCGTCTTCTTTGTATAATGCATAGGGGACATGGTTTATTTTCTTAAACAGTGCAAGTGACCACTTGGCTGGCTTTTTACTATTAGGTTACAGGAGGTACAGAGTGTATAAAAACCACAAGGGGCCTGCAATATTAAAGAAGTTGTTTACTTTGGGCAATTCCTGGGTCCAATGATAAGTTGATCACAAGGGACCCCAGCGATCAACAGGGCAGCAAGTGTTCAATTCTCCTTTAGCGCCACCACAGGGGACATTAAGTAATACACAGTGCACATTTAAATCAATAGACTGCTAATATAATGTACAGATGTCAAAGTCCTCTAGAGGGTGAAATGCTCTGTTAGCTGCTCTCTGCTCTGGCTAATTGAGGAGGGTCCCGGAAAAGGGTACCCTCCTCTATTAACTCAGAATTCCCTTATGGAGTATTTGAAAGTCGGTTTTCTAAACCAGACAACCCCTTTAAGAAGTAAAATGTAGTCTGTGTTTTCTAGTGACCTTAATTTGACCGTGGAACCTCTCTAAACTGTCTTCCTTCAGCTTCCTTAGAATTTCACCTTCTTCTATGCCTTCTTTTTTTCTTCAAAAATTATGTTTTCCGGAACAATTAACATATTTAAGCTGATGTATGCATTTTGTCTATGTAAATGTTGCACACAGACAGCTCCCTGCATGTAAATTAATATAGTTAGGTGAAATTCATCCCAACACAAGCACTCACAGACACGTCCATGCAGAATTTAGATACTGACATTACAGTGTCCAAAGTTTTTACAACTTTATAAATGTACCATTAAATTAAACAAATGAACTTGTTCAGTTTCGTAGATCTATTTGGGATACTCATGGTTTAGGAGTTTACCCATTAACTTTATCTCTCGGAGAAAGAGCATTAAAGGTTTATATGTTGGACAAGCAGTCACTTGATTGTACATTATCTCTGTGCACTGGAGCATTATACAGGTCTAGATAAACATGACATGAAAACCTTCTTTGCAGTTCTACATCTAGGAAAAATCAAGGGGCAACTGACAGATGACGTTGATACACCTGCGTTCAAGTGTTTCATGTACATTAAGAATGATGAAAACGTTCCTATAATTCTCTCCTTTGTGGCTTTATTGTGCTTTGATGTTGGATTGAAGATGCTAAGGGTATGTTCACACGCAGTAGCAAAATACGTCTGAAATTACGGAGCTGTTTTCGCCTGAAAACAGTTCCTGACTTTCAGATGCTTTTGTAACTACTGGAGTCAATGAAAAATGGCTCCAAAACCGTCCCAAGAAGTGTCCTGCACTTCTTTGACGCGGGTGTCTTTTTACGCGCTGTCTTTTGACAGCAACGCGTAAAATTACACCTCGTGGGAACAGAACATCGTAAAACCCATTGAAAGCAATGGGCAGATGTTTGTAGGCATAATGGAGCCGTTTTTTCAGGCGTAATTCAAGGCGTAAAACTCCAGAATTACGTCTGAAAACAGTGCGTGTGAACATACCCTTAAAGGTGATCAATTTCAGAATTGCTATTTAAGCTTTGTTTTATCAGGTTTTGTAAGCCTTGGTGGACTTTTTGCTTCTTTATAGCATGGACACAATGTGTTATTGATATCCAAGTCAAAGAACTTTTTAACGTGAATCTTTTTGAATGTTTCTGTTAAGGAGGAGGGCTATAGGACTGTCCTTGGTATCCATTTTGGTCTAGCTTTGGATTTCCATGAGTCAGTTTTCCAATGTTATGGTTATTGATTTGTTTTTGTCCAACCAAGTGAAGATTCCATTAAAATATGACTGAATACTTGCAATGTGTTTCCAATTAACCAAAGTATCGGTTAAAATGGTTTTGGTAAATAATTTCATCAGAAATTAAATTTTTGGTGTCTTCAATAGTGTTCTGTTGCTTATATAGCGCTAACATATTTTGCAGCATTGTGCCATTCCCATCAGTCCCTGTCTTGAGGGCCTTTTACACAAACCAATTAAACAATTAATTCACAGAAAGCTCGCTCCCGATCATTGCCCAGTGAGCACAGGGCAACAATCAGCTGTCGGTGCGGCCGACATGATAGAAATGTATGAGGACGAGCAATCATAGTAACGATCGCTCATCCCCATACATAGCTCCTTGTGAAAGGAGCAAACGAGCGCCGATCAAGGAGCTGTCTCGTTGATCGGCGCTCGTTTACACAGCCCACATCAGGCCGTGTAAGAGGACCCTTAGACACACGTACAAGGCTGATTTTGAATATAGAGAAAAGCGCACACGGCTGCCTGACCAATAAGAGAAGAGAACGCTATGAAAAAAACCTAATCTGGACTGCTGTCATTGCCAGGTATAGTGATTTTACCCTTTACCTTGCTGGTATCTTGTTTTTGCCTGTTCATGGTTTACTTCATGTTTGTTGCTTGCTTGACTGCGCTATTTGTTGGTGACCCTTGCCATACCTTATCTGCATTGCTGGCCTTCTATGTTTCCTGGCCTCATCTAATTTGACTTTGTTTATCAGTTTATACCCCCTTGTTCTTCTCCATTCCAACCCATACTAGATTTTTACCACATTTTTGCTGTATTCTATGGTGCAGTTTATCTGATTTATCCTCGCCCATCTAGACAATTATGAGACTTTTGTTGCTACAGTACCAGCAGCCACTCTCTCCACTCCTTTTTTTTCTGCCATGGTTCTTTTAATGTCACCCAAAAAATTAGTTACTGGTGAACCTCCTTGCAGTTAAGTTCTAGGGCCAGAAGAGTAGCAAGAACCTACTCAAAATCTCTGGAAAATGGCGAAACGCGCAAACAGTTTACACGGTATCACCCATGTTTAACCAAGCTTAACAAGCGCCGAATGACAATATAGCTCATCGATCGCCGCTCATTTGGCCCAATCACAAGGAGCAATGATTGCTAAATATAGGGACGAGTAATCATTACAATGATCATTCATCCCCATGCATTTGCATTATGTCGTCATGCAAACAGGGCGAAGATCAACCAATCAGAGTCTGATTGCATTATGCGGCCAAAAAACTGATCGTTAGTCGGCCGTACGTCTCCCTGTGTACATAGTGGGTGTTCTGCCGACATGATGCAAATGCATGGAGACGAACGATCGTAGTAACAATTGTTCCTCCCCATACTTAACGATCGTTGCTGCTTATGAATGGAGCAAAATAGCACCAATCGACAAGCTGTATTGTCGATCTGTGCTCACAATAGGTGGTAGGTGGATAAAATTAGCAAAATCTGCCCGTGTAAAATCACCTTAAAGGATGCAATCACATCGGCTGAGCTTTGCCCTGTTTACACAGGGCAATGATCAGGAACGAGTGTTCGTGCAAACGCTCGTTCAACCGATCATTGGCTTGTGTAAAAGGATTGGCCTGTGTTAAAGGGCCCCTGAGGTCCTTTTAGACGGCCCGATATTGGTTATGAAACCACAATGATTGGGAACAAGTGTTCATACAAACGTTCAATCAACAGATCATTAGCCCGTGTAAAAGGGCCTTAACTCTTTGTCTAAGTATCATGGAACCAGGCTTTGTACAGAAATATTTTAAAATAATAGGCTTACCCTCTTTAGGAGCTATTTTACTGATAGATTACAGAGAACAGAAGATGCATTGATATAGTAAGTGTCTCATGGTGATGGAATATTTACAGATATTTGTGAATATTTCCATTTCATATAAACTATCTTGTATCTTGCATGATTGGTCTGGGACATTGTTCCATTATATCCCATTATATTGTATGCATATGTGAATAACTTTGATTTTTGAACCTTAAAGACATTACAAGAAAAAAAATGCAAGGAGACGTGAATGTCCCTTTAATGTCCTGCTCAGTGATATTGCAGAACGAATTTTATTCATCCCCAGTGCAGTCTGGAAGGGAAGCTGAAATTAGTAGAGGGGAAAAAATTTCATTATTTATGGCTCGTGAATTGAGCTATCGAGGAATAGAGAAAAAGTGACATTTCAAGGGGGACTAAAGACACAATGAGTTTCCTTGATGCCACATATCGTAAATCTGCACCGTTCCCAAGCTCTTTTATGGGTCAGGGCTTGTAAAACAGCCATAGAGAATCTGTAAACTTGCACTTAAAGTACTTTCTCATATTCACAACAGTTGTGACATTGGCTTGTCACTTGTCATTAGACCCATAAACTGCTTCCTACAAGTGCAAAGTGTAACCTCCCATCACCACGATAAGATGAAAAGGAGAAAAGTACAAAATTCAAAGCAAGAATTTAGTTTGACTGGACCTTTATAATCAGGTAAATCCGTAGGTTTTCTATGATCATATGATTGGGTCACAAAGACATGATCAACACCTTTTTTATGGGATAGCTTAGTTTTATTTGGAAACATCTTCCAAAGGTATAGGGTCTAAACCTCAAATTGTCTAAGTAACTTCTACTGTATTTCGGATTTGACCTCTTCATGTGATTCAGTAGAAAATCTGCATTTGCGGAGGGGGGCACTGGGAACTGTGGGAGGATTAAATCACAGTATGTAACAAATCCAGACGAAGGAGCAGACAACTGAGATGTTACAGAACGTCTGGCACAATTGTCTGTAGAGGATTTCACCCAAATCAATGATGGAGGAACATTTTGATGTCAATTGACTTGAGATCTAACAATGCATCCACAAATTAAAATTAAGCTGGGTTTACATGGGCTGTTGTGTTTCCATAAAGAGCACCGATCGCCGATCATTTCTGATCATTCTGCGCTCGTTTAAAGGCCCTTTTGATCGAGAACAAATTTTCATTTGCCCAATCATTGCCAAGTGTAAATGGGCCCTTACAAGTATGGAAGCCTCCAAACAATTTAAACATTAAACATGCTGGTAAATCTTCATTATTTGAGAGACTTTGAGCCTTAAGGTGGCCATACACATTAGATGAATGTTGACCGAACCCAACGGTTATTGGCTCCAATTGTTTCATGCTTTGATTACTACTAATTGTCCCATCTGTAGGGATATTGCAAAATTAATTTCTGCCAGGTGACTTGGTACAATTAAAGATCTGCGCTAATATCAAGTTAAACAATCAAAGCCCAGGTAAAAACTATATCTAGCGATGGGTAATGGCAAGAACACAGGGAAAAGTCAAGACAAACAAAAGGACTATACACCACCATCTGGTCAATTTTCCAATTTGTTCTTTTCGTACTCATGGGCTGGTCTTGCCTGTACCTACTGCACACCTCTCATCTGCACCCTAGGTGTTGTCCCTTTTATCTATCCCTAGTTTAACCTGTGAGGTGAGAAGTAGGAGGTAAGCTTACGAAAGGTCAAACAATAGAATATTACAGTGGACCTTTCTAATAAAAAGTGTCTCCTGTGCCATTGTCTTATATATATATATATATATATATATATATATATATATATATATATATATATACCTATATACTGTAGGTGACCATCTGCAATACTGTGTACGTTTTCTGTCAACATCGATACTAATTGTCACGCTTATGTATTTGTATCAATGATAATATGATACCTCTAATAAAATAATTTGATCTTTCTATTCAATTTGTTATGCATGTACATTCAAGGGAATGGGAAAATAAAATGCTCACATAGATAACCATATATACTTCGAGTATTTGCCACTTTTTATGATGGATCGAGTTTCTAAGTGACCTAGCATAAAGCAGCCTACCATGCTTATCAATGGGAAAAAAAACTTGCTATAGCAAGCCATTGATCAATGTGCAGATATATACGTGTGTGATTCTGTGTGGTTCCTCGTAAGCTCACTCAGCCTAGCAACCTCTTCTAAATGAGTTCATTCACCACACAGTATTCAATACAAGTATTAGAAGACAGGAGTGAACTGAATGACTGAATCAGTTGGGTCATCCAAAAATTAGATCAAAGAGACTCTTGCAGTCTATTGAAATGCAATTTCTTCCAAGTCCCATTGTGGAGACTAGAGGCTCGAAAGAACGGGGGTCGTTGCAGTTTTATTGTTGTGAAGCTACTGCTAATGAAAAGCACAAAGAAAAGATAAGAGCTGCCAACTGTATAAAAGAACCACCACTTCCACTTTAATTGCATTGAACAAAGAAAGCTGGAAAGAGGGGCATCCAAGTGACAAAAGTAATTGGTGTAAAAAGGATATTGAAGCCATTCATTCTTGGAGATATTGTTCAGACTGACAGTGTGATGGCTAAACTTGGCCTCCGACGGGATAGTCTACTGCACTGATCATTTTCCAAATGCTAAACAGACACTTTAACTATTGACTCCCTAGCTTTGTCGGAAGGAAACCCACAGGCAGAATTCTGATAGAGGAAGAGTAACTTGCTACAAGGTGAGAACACAGGATGCTTTTAATTACACTCGTCCATCAACATCCAAATTACCAGGAAAGCTGAAACACATCACATCATTAGGTAATTAACAGATCTGCTTTGTTGTGCCCTGTGGAGAGAATCCCATGATTCAATGGGCTGACAGCTTCTTGCCAGAAGGTACCTGCTAAGGCGAAAGAATCTTCCAAAGACCGTTGGACATTCAAGGCCCCAAATCAAATACGTCACATCAAGGTTTAGCCTAGAGGAGCAATAGCTGCCTCAAAAGGATGATGACACTCTTTTTCTTAAATCATGGTCCACAGAACTCACTAAAACAAAATTAACATTTAGTTTGATTGGTCTGCCACAGTGAAATTGACTTTTTGTCATGCCTACATTTGGAGGTCCTATGACCTCAACCACTGTATGACCATTCAAGATCATCATGTCCTGAGTCATCATTCCTTTGAAGAGTTGACCCTAAACAAATAATTAGTAGCAGGGTTTTTTCAATCCCTGAGTACTGTCTTTTATAACCCAAAAATTTACCTACTATTCCTAACGGGATCATTCGATGTTAGTTAAGTAGGATTTATCACTAGGTCATATAAGTTTAACTGGATTACTGACATGAATAGCGCTGTCTCCCTGATACCAGCATTTTTTTCTTCATTTTAGAGATATGGCCCAGTGTTCTGTTGGCTCCCTATATTCTAATTTGCTGTATTTAGCCAACGGGGTGGAGCTAGCATCCCTGCCTCTGAGCTTACCAATCAAGGCAAGGCAGCTTGAGGGTAGTTCCCTCCCTGTTGGCTAACTACAGCAAATTACCATAGAGGGAGCCAACACAACAGTGGACCATATCTCTGGAATGGGGTGGTCCAGAAAAAAAGGAAAACAGCACTGGAATCAGGGAGACAGCGCTGTTCAGGTCAGTTAACCAGTTCAACTTATATGACATAGTGACAGGTGAAATATAAGCTGACCATAGAGAGACCTTTACGGACAATTAAGTGCTTTCCTAACGTATATAAAATTAGAAAATCAAAAACTTTAGACTACAGTCTTTTTTAACTGTGGTGACATTGTTTGGTCTTTCTTTATATGTGAATCTACTAGAATAAAGTGAGTTTGTGGCAAGTATCACCAACACATAGTCAAATTCTACTGGTTTATGTATATTAGAGAGGTTCCCCAATTCCTAAAGCTGGACACACACATGAGATAGCTATTGGCCACAAAAACTTTTGACCGATAGCTGTGTGACCTTACTCCACCATAAACATGCATCTCTGGCAGTGGCTAATCTCAACAGGGACATAGGGCCAGGCATGTTGAAATACAGAGTAAGGAAGCCCTTATACACATAAGTGGGTTCGGATAGATTTTTTTTTTCTTATGCGTTAGGCCATTTTGACTCTCTACTGCAGAAAAACTTAGTAAGATAGGTTTAAATCAATTACAAAATACACTGTGGAGCATCAAGTAAACCCCCTATTTACATATATTCAAATTTGGAGGTGAATGTTACTATGTTATTGTAAGTCATTAGTATTATCTCTCTACACACATAATCATTTGTATTAGTCTTCTATTTCTTGCGGGAATATGTTATTAATAACGTATACAGCCTGGTGGCTACCATACACCACTACATCACATGTTATGATGTACAATAACTTCAGCATCCCCAACTAATAATTAGTCATTATGTAAAATGAACATAACCAAAGTGGCTTTTTGCCTTCTTGGCCCCATGATAGCCCCATGGCTCTCTAACACCTAACAGTATTGTTTCCTGTTCGAGGGCAAGTAAATAGATAAGTTCTGTTTGTTGATATATAAACTCAGTCATAAGGCAAGAAAGGAGCCTAGAGACAAAGTGCTTCTTTGGAATGCATGCATAAGATAAAAGTAAAGGCTCTTCTTTTAAAATAAGCAAACAAGAAGCAATCCCTTTACAATGAACTACCATTTTCGGTTCCACACCACAGCATATCTGAGAGCCGTGATAATACCACACTCCAGGGTCAGTAAGATTCTAAAGCTGTGGAATGATGGATTACCAGTTCAGCAGTAGGAGCACATCACCTTTAGGGCTTTTTATTTTTGCTTTAGAAAACCCATTTTTGATCTTTTAGGGAATTTTCAGTTAATAGAGGGGGTGCCCCATTCAGATACCTTATAAATAGCTACAAAAGAGAGTCTCTTGCTCTGGAATAGTCCATAAAACACATGAAAAGGTGATTATTTTTAATGGGTAGTGCGTAATGCTTCCTTTTACCTGTAGTGGCGCTTCTTGGAAATTGAACTCTTGCTGCTGAGTTTCCCTGCAGATTAGAGCTGATCGCTGAGGTTACCTACAGCAAGATATCTGGGTATCAGCTTATCTTTGGGGAACTCTTCTAACTAAAAGGGACTGTTTATAGGGGAAAACCCTTTTAATAAAAACTGTATTTTTTTTATATAACTACCTGACTCCTTACATATATAGATATGGGGTGAGCTGCAGTCCCAGACACGACCACTGGATTAGAGTGGAGCTGTTTAGGGAAAAAAGTAGACCCTTTCTACTAAACTACAAATATTAGTAAATAAATTGCTAACCCTCACTATGTAAATCTGTGTGTGCATGCACTAAAAGTGAAAAATCCAAACATGATATTTATATTTGCCACAATATAAAATGATGATTAGTTAGCGTCCCATTCCTACAGCCCTCATCATTTTAATAATTATAAAGCCTTCAGTTATGCTCAGAGTTTTCATGCCTGGATAAATGTATAATCTAGCCTATCAGCATTCTCCAGTAGAAACGGCCCATGATATGATTATAGACACAGAGTTCATATTGCAATTCATGCACCTGTTCTGTATAGTTGGATCATAGACATCTGCTTTGGTGGGCTCAAGGCTGTTCGACCCTTAGCTCCACAACTCTATACTTCATACACGAGTCCATACACAATAAGTTTGCCATGAAGTTGGCCATGTGAACCGTATTAGAAAATCAACCAATAGA
The DNA here is from genome assembly GCF_050947455.1 of Rhinoderma darwinii. Classification (NCBI taxonomy): domain Eukaryota; kingdom Metazoa; phylum Chordata; class Amphibia; order Anura; family Rhinodermatidae; genus Rhinoderma; species Rhinoderma darwinii. The sequence continues at coordinate 99,751,239 of NC_134695.1, forward strand.
ATCAAGCTGTACATAACGTGATGGCTGTCCCACAGCTTCATGATTAAGAATTTGTGGGGCCATTAGCGTACAGCTTATAGAGAATCCAATGGATATACTAATTTAAAGAAAATATCTTATGACATGGAAGACGGGAGGTTCCAATATTCCTTTGAAATTGGTCATGATTATCCCTTTTAGCGAATTGGCTAAGTAAGAAAAGATATTCATAATACAGTGCACACTTTCTTACAGAATCCCAATCAAGAGGTTAGGGATATTTTAAGATGTTTAAAAATGACTTACCATGCCCACACAGGTAGATAAGGCCACTGAGGAGTTCTCATAGTTCCTGATAAATCCCTGATAAAAACATGGCTCCACAGTCTGTTCTAGGTCTGTTAAGGATCCATCCTTACCTAGAACATTCACGGCAAACTGGCTTGACAGAAGAGGAGAGGGCTGGAGCTCCAAGTGTAGTTCCTGTCCAAATGCTGAAAACCTGTAGTGCAAGGAAGTCTTTAAACTTCGTGTAGATCTCTTCTTCCTACTATTGTGCAAGATATCATGTGAGATGTAGGCTCCATTGGAGTCCACTTCCACTGGCGTAACAAAGACATAATCTGAGGATAGAGAAAGTAAAATGTTAGACACGAAACAAAATACACTGGCTGAAGTATCTCTTTTTATATGATAATATATTATTAACTCTCCATATATACGGCTTTGTCGTGTGCACAGAACATGTACTATAGCCTACAGGTCTATTTTATGGACCCATAGACACTGCCACGTGAAGCCGTATGGTGCCTTTGAGAGGCAATGTATTCTCTTTTAGAAGAAATACATCTAGGGAAGAATACCTGTGTAATATGGCATTCATTGGAGATGTAAAATCATAGGCTTGCTAAAGGTACAATAATGAACCACAGCAGGCTATAGGCATCAAATCAGGATCTTTATGACACGTGATAAAGGGGAACCCAAGATAAATTCCTAGTTCTTGTGTATTGACAGGCCAACCACTATATTTTGGCACCGTTTCATCTGCCCTACAGGTATAAAGTGGACTCTTTGGTGCTCTTCACAATACTGGTGCACTAGTGAAGTAGGGTCCTATTACACTGATACGGGCCTGATACGGGCCGTGAAAATGAACCATGATCACCGATAAAGCTCGCTGATCGACGCTCGTTTGCGCTCGGTTTCTATTATCAGTAATGTATGGGGATGAGCGATTGTTACTACGTTCGTTCGTCCCCATACATTTCCATCATGTCGGCAGCACATCTCCCTGTTTGCTCATTTATTGGCTGTTTGTTGCCCTGTTTACACATCAGGAGATGAGCATTCATATAAACGCTCATTTACCGGATCATGGCTTGCGTAAAGGGCCTTAAGAATTTTTTTCTAATCAGTATTAATGGATGGCTAACAGAGATAAGGGGTTATTACTTTAACTCTTACCATAAAGTGATGGAAGATCCTAGTGATATGCCATCATTTTAATAGATGGAAATAACCCTTCAATGTTTGAAAATGAGTTGTGTTGTGTTGGCGGGAAAATATCCTGAATGAATACACAAGTAGCATCAGATATGGTAACTGGAGAAGGTTGAAGGGTTACCATTTCCTGAGACCATATTGTTCATTATCATTGGAAAGGAGATTTGAGATAAGAAGAGTTAAATGGAAAAAAGGAGGCGGATGAACAAGTAACACAATGGATAGATGATTCTACAGTCCAAGGAGAAGACAAGACATTCTGGAGTAAGGCTTTGTTCACATCTGCGTTGGGGTCCCGTTCTGATGTTCCGTCTGAGCTTTCCGTCAGAACGGGAGCCTGAACAGACACAAACTGACACAAACGGAAACCAGAGGTTGCGGATCCGGTGCCCATGCTTTCCGTTTGTCTCTGTGTTGCACCGGAACCATCGTTTTGCCGGAAGCAATAGCGTAGTTCGTTCTGACGGAAAGCTCAGACGGAAACGTCAGAACAGGACCCCAACGCAGATGTGAACGAAGCCTTACACTATGGATATGGTTCTTCGGATAATGACTTCTAATACAAATTTCTATTTCAATCTTTTTTTTAATTTTTATATATAAGATGCAAAAGTACAAAATAGTAATACATTTTATAAAATGACATTTGAAGAAAATTACAATTGAACCAACTTATTTTGAAAGTTGGAAAAACATAGAAGAAAATTAAAATAACATAATAAAAAAATGAAATAGGTCTAAAAGATTAAAAGTGATATTTATGCATATTCACTTCATTGGGTTTTGTCCATAACATTTCCCATGATGGTGCACGGCACAGAGTTCTGATAACAGTTCTGATAACTGTACCGTTTTTTTATCCATTGAAAGTAAACAATGAAGGTTGCTAATGAATGACTGCTAGCAAAGATCTTGAAAACCATAAGGAATTGATACAAAAAGTGAATAGGCTTCATTTGCTGAAACATAATACTTTTATAAAAAGGATAAAGAAGAAATATTATGTTAAAATGTTATAATGTTATACTACTGGTAATGCTACAGTTAATTATTCCCAACAAAAGCAGCTCAGGCTGTTCTGATGTTTCTTGAAATGCACATTTGACACTTCAATCAAAACAATGGAGGTCAACAAGGGATTCCACTATTATGTTTTTGTACTTGCATAAAAAGAGGATTAGTCAAACTTAGACTTTAGAAAGAAAGATCACAATAAGTCCTTTAGAAAAAAAACATTTGTCACCACCAGGGGGTTCTACTGATTACCCATTCAGCACAATACGAGTCAGCAAATAAATGATTTAAAGGGTCTGCTCTGTTCATGCTCTGGCTATCAAATATATTAGCCCTTCTCATAATAATCCTCTGAAACAGACGTCAACTATGACAGGTCAGACAATGTTAATTGGCTGGTAACTATGCCAACTGGGTGATTCTTTCATCAAAACTCAACTCAAGAAAATTCACAAATTCCACAAAGTATTCCCATCAATTGCATGACTTTTTTGGTTGGTTAACCTTAAGAAAATGTTTCCAACAATTTTAAGACTTCTGTGACACCAATATCCTTATAGAAGTACTTGGGGTCTATTAAACATAACGGTATGATCCTTAGAGGTGTCCATGCAGGCTGTCGTCTTACACCCACAAGGTCTAACTTTCCAGGGTCAGAATCAATGACCAACTTGACCTCAAACAGTGGTAATTGCAAAAGATTCTCCATTCAGGTCAAGTTTCCACATCTGCTCCGATTTTTAATGCCAGAACAAGTCTACGTCATTCCCTCACCATATTTACCATATTGTCCAGTATCAATGTGATTGCTTTGGAATGGAGTCATGAACAATGGGCTTAATTTAAGAGCTCATTCAGACGAGCAAAAAAACTCGTCTGTGTGCTTTGCGTGGAAATCACTCACAGCACCCGGACCCATTGATTTCAGTGGGGCTATTCACACATGAAGGAGTTTTCACGCAGCGAGAGTCCGTTGCGTGAAACTCACTGCATGTCCTATATTAGTGCGTTTTCACGCACCTACGCGCCCATTGAAGTCAATGGGTGCGTGAAAACCAGGCACAGCACACGGATGAACATCCGTGTGCTGTGCGTGATTTGCGCAACAATTCAATGGGGGAAAAAAAAGATGTGCTTTGCGAGTGCGTGAACAACACATGCCACTCGCAAAGCACACTGATGCAAAAGCACAACACACACGGACAGATTTGCACACGTTTTTTACGCGCGTGAATCTGTCACGCTCGTGTGAATGCAGCCTAAGGAGCATGCGGTATAATGTCAATGGCACACATTAGTACAATGGTTCAGATATTTTATGCTTCCTACGCCTCAGTTCTGTCTAGTCCTGCGCATGCTTGTCCAAAGTGTCCAAAGATGTGCCAGAGTTATCATACAGCGTGAGCCACTGTGATCAATTTGGCTCATTTAGACTTGTCTAACTATTAGATAGCATTAATAAATCTGTCCCATTATACCCAGTGCTGCCATGGATACCGCAAGAGAGTGAGTCCTGGCTGCTCATTCCTGGAGGTCCAATAATTTTACAATTAAAAGTCATCACACCCACTTGACCTTAGGTTTGCTTAGGTCAGAAAGTTCAAGCCATACTTCATTCTAGACCACAAATAAGGGAACAGTTATGGTAAAATAAGTTTCGCCAATTATAGACTTGGTTGGAAAGATGGATGAGGTGGCTTAAGAGGGAAAAAGTTGCAGTTGACACACTTATAGAACATAATGATATATGATGCACTGCTATAGCAATCATACAACATTTATCCTTAAGATCTATTTCAGTAGGATAGAATGGGTGAAAAAGTAATCTGCGAGAGCATTTAGCAGAAGAGATTACCCTGCGAAGGTACTTTTACACCAGCCAATTTTGGCCGGTGCAACAAGCGTCGATCAACGAGACAGCTCGTTGACCGGCGCTGGTTTTCTTCTTTCACAAGGAGCTAGTATGGGGACGAGCGCTCGTTACTTTGAACGCTCATTTGCCCAATAATTGGCAGGTGTATAAGGGCCTTAATATTGGCCTAGGTCATATCGCTTGCTGGACTATATGGTAAACAAACCAATATGGCAGCACCCTCTGTATCCACTCATCCAGTCATAGTTACTCACATCTACTGTATAATTGGGGGCATGACAATCTTCAGTCCCTACTAGAAATGAGCGAATACATTTTACCTAAAGTTACCAAAAGTTTTGGAATTTGCAAATTCCGTAACTTTTTGGTTTTAAGACGCACATGTTGCAGAAAAATGGCATCACATAATGTCGAGTGGGTCTCCCAATAATGCCTTGCAGGAAGCCTTCCTGAAATGCACTGTGGTTATTCCTTCTTCTACTCATGTATAATGCTGTCACTTTTACATTACAGGCTGGCTTGACGTTCAAGAGCTTGAAAGGGGTTGGATATAGTCCTAGTAGACATCAGAGAGTTAAAGCCCTATTAGATGGAGCGATTATCATATACATTTTTGTAAAACCGTTCGAATGTAAGAGATAATAGCCACATGTAATAGCGTGCATTAATCAAACGACAACGATAAATCGTTGGGTTTCCGTGGATCGCCACATCTACCTGAGTGAAAGATTATAATTCATAGTTGCCACATCCCCTCATCACGACAGGAATCTTCCAGTCATTAGCAGTTCAGAGATGAAGTGTGGGCGAACGAGCAACGATCGCAGTAACGACTGAACAGCGTGAAACGTAAGCAATTAACATTACATGTAATAGACCGTCTTTCGAACTTCGTCTTTCCAAATGACTCTCTAAATCATCACTCTTCGCTTGTCCAAGAAAAAATATCTGCCCGTCTAATAGGATCCTTAGACACAAGTCTTCAGGGCAAACGGGGCTCTTTCGATTGATGCCAAATTTATTGGGACCAAATCGGGAAATTCACCCATCTCTAGTCTCTACCAATCTTTGCCATCTACATAACTCTCAACTTTTCTGTAGGCAAAAGATAGTATATTTTTATACAGGCACATGCGGTCTATATATATATATACAGTGAAGGAAATAAGTATTTGATCCCTTGCTGATTTTGTACGTTTGCCCACTGTCAAAGTCATGAACAGTCTAGAATTTTTAGGCTAGGTTAATTTTACCAGTGAGAGATAGATTATATTTAAAAAAAAACAGAAAATCACATTGTCAAAATTATATATATTTATTTGCATTGTGCACAGAGAAATAAGTATTTGATCCCTTTGGCAAACAAGACTTAATACTTGGTGGCAAAACCCTTGTTGGCAAGCACAGCAGTGAGATGTTTTTTGTAGTTGATGATGAGGTTTGCACACATGTTAGATGGAATTTTGGCCTACTCCTCTTTGCAGATCATCTGTAAATCATTGAGATTTCGAGGCTTTCTCTTGGCAACTCGGATCTTCAGCTCCCTCCATAAGTTTTCTATGGGATTAAGGTCTGGAGACTGGCTAGGCCACTCCATGACCTTAATGTGCTTCTTTTTGAGCCACTCCTTTGTTGCCTTGGCTGTATGTTTCGGGTCACTGTCGTGCTGGAAGACCCATCCATGAGCCATTTTTAATGTTCTGGTGGAGGGAAGGAGGTTGTCACTCAGGATTTGACAGTACATGGCTCCATCCATTCTCCCATTGATGCGGTGAAGTAGTCCTGTGCCCTTAGCAGAGAAACACCCCCAAAACATAATGTTTCCACCTCCATGCTTGACAGTGGGGACGGTGTTCTTTGGGTCATAGGCAGCATTTCTCTTCCTCCAAACACGGCGAGTTGAGTTAATGCCAAAGAGCTCAATTTTAGTCTCATCTGACCACAGCACCTTCTCCCAATCACTCTCAGAATCATCCAGATGTTCATTTGCAAACTTCAGACGGGCCTGTACATGTGCCTTCTTGAGCAGGGGGACCTTGCAGGCACTGCAGGATTTTAATCCATTACGGCGTAATGTGTTACCAATGGTTTTCTTGGTGACTGTGGTCCCAGCTGCCTTGAGATCATTAGCAAGTTCCCCCCGTGTAGTTTTCGTCTGAGCTCTCACCTTCCTCAGGATCAAGGATACCCCACGAGGTGGGATTTTGCATGGAGCCCCAGATCGATGTCGATTGACAGTCATTTTGTATGTCTTCCATTTTCTTACTATTGCACCAACAGTTGTCTCCTTCTCACCCAGCGTCTTACTTATGGTTTTGTAGCCCATTCCAGCCTTGTGCAGGTCTATGATCTTGTGCCTGACATCCTTAGAAAGCTCTTTGGTCTTGCCCATGTTATAGAGGTTAGAGTCAGACTGATTCATTTAGTCTGTGGACAGGAGTCTTTTATACAGGTGACCATGTAAAACAGCTGTCTTTAATGCAGGCACCAAGTTGATTTGGAGCGTGTAACTGGTCTGGAGGAGGATGAACTCCTAATGGTTGGTAGGGGATCAAATACTTATTTCTCTGTGCAAAATGCAAATAAATATATATATTTTTGACTATGTGAATTTCATTTTTTTTTAAATATAATCTATCTCTCACTGGTAAAATTAACCTAGCCTAAAAATTCTAGACTGTTCATGTCTTTGCGAGTGGGCAAACTTACAAAATCAGCAAGGGATCAAATACTTATTTCCTTCACTGTATATATATATATATATATATATATATACATGTATGTATGTGTATATATATACATGTATATATATATATATATACATATATATATATATATATAAATAAATATATATATATATATATATATATATATATATATATATAGAAAGAAATCCCACAGCACTCCGGGAATAGCAAATAAAGGTTATACCGTACCGGAGTGCTGCAGGATTTATTTCTATATACATTCATTATCCTTGGATCATGATTACCTGCTGGGCACCCATATCCATTTTGGAATTGATCTTTGAGTGCTGCTTCTTTCTACTAATATATATATATATATATATATATATATATTTATATTTAGTGGTTTAGGTGGCATTAGTGTCGCAGGGTGCTGTCACCATTCTATGTTTGCTGTATATCTGCAGTCATGGGTGTTCTTGCACCTGCATACATTTTGTATCATTTAGTTGGAATGTGCTGTTCAACTTTTTGTTGTGTTTATGGTATCCATATATGTGGGGTTAGTGACTGCCTCCACTTGTTGTTCTTGCACTCCTCCCACTCTGCCCTGGGTGATTTTAATCAGTTCAATGCTGGATCCTACCATCCCCAGGTATATATGTAGGCTTAGTCCCAGTTCTGGGTGTATATCCAGCGTAGGTTCCCACCTTACAGAGGTCGCCTTGTCGTGGCAGGTGGGCTAACACTTTTTGATCAAAATGTGCACTAAGAACCTCCCTATTTGTAAGTAGATTTAGCTTTAGTGCATATTTATTTATATTTAGTGGTTTAGGTGGCATTAGTGTCGCAGGGTGCTGTCGCCATTCTATGTTTGCTGTATATATATATATATATATATATATATATATATATATATATATACTGTTTATATACATATATACTGCTGAAATAGATAAATAGCAGAGTTTCCCAGACCAGGTCTGCAGGAAGTAACATCTGCAGGAGAAGGGAATTCCTTAGCAGTCCTGAAAGGCAATGCTCATAGTATGTACAAGACCTGTCATTAATTCATTATATCACAGAGAGAGCAGGACTTTACAGCCCCACTGTGAGGCCTAGTCATTAAACTTGACAGTAAATTAATCCTGTCAGTACAAGGCAGGCATGAAATGCCCTGAAAGGGTTACACGAGAAAACATGTTTCTGTTTCTCCAAACTAAAACTCCTCTAAAACTTTAACTCTTTCCTATGAACCTTTAAATACATTTGTCATTATACAGACAATACATAATAGGAGTGCAGTAAGTTACAGCAGCTTCCATGTAGCAACCTACAAAAAAGTATAGGAAAAAAAATGACTCAAATTCTTTTAATCTAGAATCTAACAGTCTGAAACATTTGTTTCCAAGACTTTCACATAAACAAAATTTCTTTGATAAAAAACGAAAAACTCCATATTTTATTTTGGACAGTTTTCCTGGAGATTCTCAGTTTATTTGTTAATTTGGTTTTGGATTTTGTTAACGCCAAATTAAGGGAATTTTTATATAATATACAATTTAACTGTAGCAAAAAATGAATAAATGAATAATACAAAAAAGTCTGAACAATAGAAAAAGTATAACAAAAGAACACAAACACCAAATGGAAAAATAAAATCAACTAATACATAGACACATAAATAAATGAAGAAAATAAATTAAATTAAAAAAAAAAAATAATAATAATATATATATGTATATATATATATATATATATATATATATATATATATATATATATATATATATATATATATAACTCAGTAGATTTGTAGTTTTATGTCCAACCATGAATACATTGTGATAAAATGTTGAGTTGTGCTAAATTAGACTCCTAACCAGGCTGCAATAATAGACTTAGCCCACTTGCATCAGAATACATATATTTATTTATATATATATATATATATATATATATATATATATATATATATATATATATATATATATATATATATATTTTATTTTATTTTTAATTATTATTATTATTTTTTTATTATATTTTTTTTTATTTTTCTTATTTTTTTATATATTTTTTTAAATGTGCATGTTTTGGCAACTTTAGCATAAAATAAATACAATAACAGTAATATAGGCTGTGATGACAGAAAAAATAAGTTAATGTCATTATACCCAATGGGTTGGTACAAACCGTGATTAATTCCTGGCAATCCACTGTCACTAGCTAAGGAGGCAGCAAATGATACACATAAGCAGTAGAGTTGAAGTGTCTGAAAGATAAGAACAGATGATATAAGTGACAGATGTGTATGGAAGGATTATAAATAGTTTAAATATCTGAAGCATAAAAATAAAAAAAAAACCTGCCTTGTCCAAGCTTCCAATCCATAGGATTGTCAAGAAAGGCATAGAGGTGCATTTCAGGATAGTGACAGGTAGTGTCCACAGGAGGAGTACAAAATAATCCATCTTCTGCACAGCATGCAAGCCTGTATCTGCTCCAAGAAGCACGCAGAGCAATAGACAGGATGTCCTCATCATCTTGAAGTAGGTGGCATTTTTGCATCCAGGGCATGTAAGGTGCCTCTGCTTGTTAATGTTCTCAGGTGGTGGCAGGAAGACTCAATGATGGCACTGATCATCTTAACCCTAGACTCAGCTTCATGCAGCAGCATTCCCACTAATACAATGCACTCTAAAGCCGGCATAGGATTCCTTCTCCTGCCCCCTCCCCGGTTCACGCCTCCTTGTGTCACTCAAGTACATTCCATGAAATGTGGAATATTCTGTAGGTTTAGCTTGTCCTGTGAACTTGTTCTGTCAATGTAATATCACATCTGAAAAATTTTCTTTTCTATTTAGATTTTTTTTTTTTTTTTTTTTGCTGGCAAAGCTGATTAAATTGCACAGTCAGTAATAATGGATTTCATTAACATAAGAGATGCAAGTTTTATAAAACAGGAAAGGGATGAACAGTGGAACATATAACTACTATTACACAAAAACATGGTGTGCATTTCCTTGCTGCGGCTATGAACCATTTTATTCACATTTCTTTTCTTTAAAAAAAAATTAAAAAATCAAAAGCAAATCCACAATGCAAAAAAAAAAAAAATGGCTACAATATATATATATATATATATATATATATATATATGTATATAGATATATATATATATGTATATAGATATATATATATATATATATATATACGCACTACCGTTCAAAAGTTTAGGGTCACTTAGAAATTTCCTTATTTTTGAAAGAAAAGCACAGTTTTTTTCAATGAAGATAACATTATATTCATCAGAAATACACTCTATACAATGTTAATGTGCTAAATGACTATTCTAGCTGCAAACGTCTGGTTTTTAATGCAATATCTACATAGGTGTATAGAGGCCCATTTCCAGCAACCATCACTCCAGTGTTCTAATGGTACATTGTGTTTGCTAACTGTGTTAGAAGGCTAATGGATGATTAGAAAACACTTGAAAACCCTTGTGCAATTATGTTAGCACCGCTGTAAACAGTTTTGCTGTTTAGAGGACCTATAAATCTGACCTTCCTTTGAGCTAGTTGAGAATCTGGAGAATTACATTTGTGGGTTCGATTAAACTCTCAAAATGGCTAGAAAAAGAGAGCTTTCATGTGAAACTCGACAGTCTATTCTTGTTCTTAGAAATTAAGGCTATTCCATGCGAGAAATTGCCAAGAAACTGAAGATTTCCTACAAACGGTGTGTACTACTCCCTTCAGAGGACAGCACAAACAGGCTCTAACCAGAGTAGAAAGAGAAGTGGGAGGCCCCGCTGCACAACTGAGCAACAAGACAAGTACATTAGAGTCTCTAGTTTGAGAAATAGACGCCTCACAGGTCCTCAACTGGCAGCTTCATTAAATAGTACCTGCAAAACGACAGTGTCAACATCTACAGTGAAGAGGCGACTCCGGGATGCTGGCCTTCAGGGCAGAGTGGCAAAGAAAAAGCCATATCTGAGACTGGCTAATAAAAGGAAAAGATTAATATGGGCAAAAGCACACAGACATTGGACAGAGGAAGATTAGAAAAAAGTGTTATGGACAGACGAATCGAAGTTTGAGGTGTTTGGAAAACACAGAAGAACATTTGTGAGACGCAGAACTACTGAAAAGATGCTGGAAGAGTGCCTGACGCCATCTGTCAAGCATGGTGGAGGTAATGTGATGGTCTGGGGTTGCTTTGGTGCTGGTAAAGTGGGAGATTTGTACAAGGTAAAAGGGATTTTTAATAAGGAAGGCTATCACTCCATTTTGCACCGCCATGCCATACCCTGTGGACAGCGCTTGATTGGAGCCAATTTCATCCTACAACAGGACAATGACCCAAAGCACACCTCCAAATTATGGAAGAACTATTTAGGGAAGAAGCAGGCAGCTGGTATTCTATGTGTAATGGAGTGGCCAGCGCAGTCACCAGATCTCAACCCCATAGAGCTGTTGTGGGAGCAGCTTGACCGTATGGTACGCAAGAAGTGCCCATCTAGCCAATCCAACTTGTGGGAGGGCCTTCTGGAAACATGGGGTGAAATTTCTCCTGATTACCTCAGCAAATTAACAGCTAGAATGCAAAAGGTCTGCAATGCTGTAATTGCTGCAAATGGAGCATTCCAAGACCAAAGCAAAGTTTGAAGGAGAAAATTATTATTTCAAATAAAAATCATTATTTCTAACCTTGTCAATGTCTTGACTACATTTTCTAGTCATTTTGCAACTCATTTGATAAATATAAGTGAGAGTTTTCATGGAAAACACAAAATTGTCTGGGTGACCCCAAACTTTTGAACGGTAGTGTGTATATATATATATATATATATATATATGGCTCTATTCACCTGAAGTTGTTTGCTTTAAGTCAGGGTTTCGAGTGTTTTTGATAGTAAGAATAGTGTAGTCTGCAGGGCTATTATTGCTGTCAAAATACTGGAATCTCGATGGAAACCTGACGGACCCCATTATAAGTTATAGGGATGTCAGGATTTATAAGGATCCATTTGAAAATGGATCCATTATTGCTCTCATGGCTTCGTAATGAAGGGAAGCTATGACGGTGGGAACAGAGGCCAGACAAAGGCAAAGAACTTGATAATACATTGTGTAGGGAGAGGGGATATATCAACGGCTAATAACTTCCATCTCCATGCCATGCTCTTTACCACATTGCTGGGTAGTACTGGGTGTGTTTGAAAACCAGGGTGAGAAAGAACAACTTCATCATAGCTCATAGATAATGTTGAAAATTCTTTTGTCACCTGCTTAGCCTCTGAAGCTGCCCAGTAAAGTTTTGGAGAGGGAAACAGGCCACCCCACTAATGCAGCAGTATTACATAAAATAGCAGAGCTGATACCAGCAGAGAGAGATAGTATGATGTAGTATGGGACTATATAAATGCTGGCACCACTATAACTTGTTCCTTGCCCTTACTGAGGTTTTTTTGGGAAGTTGTGTCCCTTTATAACTTTCTTTTTTCCATGAATAAGCAGGAACTATCAGAACAATTTCAGGCAAAAGCCATGGAGATCCACTAGATATCCAGGAGACTAAAGTCACGCAGGTAAACTTTTTTTGGCCAGATTTATTTTGGAGATTCTACCAAAGCTGGAATGCAAGTTAACCAGATCTACATAGAGGGTTAACTAAGTCCTGACAAAGAGTGGACTGATTATACCACTGGCAGGTCATATTACCCCCTATCCATAGCTCACTGAGCATTTACTCTAAACTGGTATTGCTTCAATTAGGAATCATTGACCTGCATTCATCAGTCCATGTGGCTAATATGTGGCCCTTGGAAAGAGAGAACCCAGCTCGGGCTGGTCCTATACTTTTTGCTATTGGGTAGTGAGAACCTATGTAGAGCTCCCCTCTACAGAGGAACAGCAAACAATGTGGTGGGCAATTGGCCCAACGGTCATGAAAAATTGAGGTGGGAAAACACGAAACCCTTCTGTCCTAGGTCACAAAATATTGCACCAAGATGGGGTGCCATGTTTTATTTTTGCCATGTGGTCCGTTCTTTTCTATGTATGGCACTGACTATGGGTACCTCTCAGATGCACATGTGTACAGAAACAAAGAGTCACATACTGTAAGCATCACGATAGCAGTGTTCACAAGGCATCGCCACATTTCTATTTGCAGTTTTGAATCTATAATAAGTTTATAATTTTCAGTTGATGATAATTTTTGTTATATATTTTTTTGTATATATCATATTATAATAAGACTTTAAAACTTCTACAACGTGCTGGTGTGAATCCATTGCTATAAGGACATTGCTGCTGGTCATATGGAGAATCTGACTCACTGTGGAGGTTGATGATTCGTATTCCCCAAAAAGCAAGGGATTGGCACAGATAACTGACACATCTACTGGTCAGGTTGGTGGGGAAGTCTTTTATCTCCTTAAATCCATTCTGCCCACGTCTAGCCTGTGGTAAGGAGATGATCCATAACCGTTTATGTTCCTCTAACTACTAAGTACGAATGGCCGCAGTAGGGAAGCGTACACTTTGTGTGAATGTGCCAGGAGATAATAATATCTTTATTCTTTTACCCAAGAACATCAATTTTCTTTCATGTGTACTTAAGCACCTTATCCAGACCATAACTTATTCTAGAAATATCATTTGTCCTAAAAGTCAAATGTATAATATGAGATGTACTGCTCATGTCTACTGTATATTTCTCCAGAATCCCCTTGAACACTAAAGACTACATTGCAAGTATATACATTTGATTTTCTGTGAAGGTCATGTTTTTGTGAGTCACTTAATATTGTATATTCTAATCCAGTTTCAACAATGACTTTCTGTTTATAGAGTCCCCCAGTCATAAACTGTCCACAGTCATGATCTTCAAATGATCAGCTATAATCCGTGGGGCTATAACTATTCAATTCTCCTGCAGCACCACCGCAGGGGAAATTAAGCATTACACAGTTCCAATTTAAACGATGGGCCATCCATATAATTCAAAGATATCACAAGTCCTCCAGTGAATGCCTCCTATATCAACTCAAAATTCCCTAATAAAGTATTTAAAAATTGGTTTCGGGAACCAGACAACTTCTTTAAGCTCAGGCTAAACATGTGATCCAAAGTTCAATAAGACATACAATCCATACAATACATACAATCCATCTAACATGTTTAAATTCTCCATAATATTTTAGGCAAATAGTGCTGAGTACTCCTATTTACATTGGTAACAGAAAGAATAATACATTAGAAGGATTGTCCTCTATTGACATTTTCTTCTAGTTAGAAGAGTTTCCTTTTTATAAGCTGATATCACAGTGTTCCAATTACAGAGCCCCCAGCGATCAACTTTGATCTGTGGCGGAACACGGCAGCAAGTGTTCGATCTTCCTGTACCACCACAGGAGAAATTAAACATTGCACCTTAAAATCAATGGGCTGTCCAAATATTTTACCGACATGCTGAGTCCCCCATAGTGAGAAACAATATTTGTCCCCTTTCTCTATTCTGATTTATAGAAGAGGGTAGTGAACCTGGGATTACACCGCGTTCCAAATTATTATGCAAATGTTATTTTTCGCTGATTTTCCTAAATAGTCGATGCAAATGACAGTCAGTATAATCTTCAAGCCATCAACCATTGGAGTATAATGCAAATTTTATTGAACAAATCTCCTAATGATAACAGATTTTTTTTTTAGAAGTAAAAAACTCAAAATGCACTGTTTCAAATTATTATGCACAACAGAGATCAAAACATTTTAAAGGACGAGTGTCGCAAAATTATTTTTTTTTATATCAATTTGCTTTTAGTGTTTTATTAAAAAATGTTTTATTTATTTGTGTGTTTGTGTTTTACTTTTTTTTATTTTTTAACTTTTTCTTGTCTATGGGGGCTGCCATTTTTTTTTCCATCTCTGTATGTGTCGATTAACGACACATACAGACATGGAATACGGCACATACAGCCCCATAGTGAATGCGAACGGGGCCCGTTCCATCCACTATGCTGTACGCCGTCTGTGTGGGAACGGCGCATGCGTCGCTCCCACACAGTCCAAATTGAAGTTCTTCGGCCGAGCGACGTCCGGCGCCATTTTCTTGTGGAACGGAAGCCGCGGCCGGACAGTAAGATTACTACTTCCGGTCGCAGCTTCCGGACTTGTGCACTTGGAGCGGAGGGAGCAGACGGAGCGGACGGACCGGAGGGAGCGGCGGCAGCAGGAGCAGGTAAGTTAGGTCTGTGTATGTACGTGTTTTAGTGTGTGATTGCTACTGTATGTAAGCCTACTACACTGTGTGTTAGCTCAAAAAATGGCGACACACAGTGTAGGAGGTTTGACCGTTCAATCCCCTCCTTTCTCCTGGCACTAGCCAGGATAAAGGAGGGGGGATTCTGTGAGCTCACTAGAGCGAATGTGTCTTCTCAAATTTTGCAGCATAAAGCAATGTGGTTGCTTTACCACATGCCAATGCTGCAATTTTGGGAATTGCTCCATCTAGTGACCAGCACTGGGAAATGTTATAAATTAGAATCTAATTTATAATATTTCCTGACTCGTGAAAAAAATAAAAAAATTAGAACAATGTTTAATCACTTATACACTAACTGTTTAACTAAAAAAAAATTAAAAAAAAAATTCTAGCGACACATTCCCTTTAAAGGTTGTAAAGAGAACAAAAATGTTAATTTGTTGAATTTGCAGCATCAGGAGGTCATATTTACAGAAATCAAAAGCTCTTTCAATCAAAAAAAACGTAACAGGCCAAGTTACATGTTAACATAGTACCCCTTCTTTGATATCACCTTCACAATTCTTGCATCCATTGAATTTGTGAGTATTTGGACAGTTTCTGCTTGAATATCTTTGCAGGATGTCAGAATAGCCTCCCAGAGCTTCTGTTTTTATGTGAACTGCCTCCCACCCTCATAGATATTTTGCTTGAGGATGCTCCAAAGGTTCTCAATAGGGTTGAGGTCAGGGGAACATGGGGGCCACACCATGAGTTTCTCTCTTTTTATGCCCATAGCAGCCAATGACACAGAGGTATTCTTTGCAGCATGAGATGGTGCATTGTCATGCATGAAGATAATTTTGCTACGGAAGGCACGGTTCTTCTTTTTGTACCACGGAAGAAAGTGGTCAGTCATAAACTCTACGTACTTTGCAGAGGTCATTTTTTCACACCGTCAGGGACCCTAAAAGGGCCAACCAGCTCTCTCCCCATGATTCCAGCCCAAAACATGACTCCGCCACCTCCTTGCTGACGTCGCAGCCTTGTTGGGACATGGTGGCCATTCACCAACCATCCACTACTCCATCCATCTGGACCATCCAGGGTTGCACGGCACTCATCAGTAAACAACACGGTTTGAAAATTAGTCTTCATGTATTTCTGAGCCCACTGCAACTGTTTCTGCTTGTGAGCATTGTTTAGGGGTGGCCGAATAATAGCTTTATGCACACTTGCAAACCTCTGGAGGATCCTAGACCTTGAGGTTCACGGGACTCCAGAGGCACCAGCGGCTTCAAATACCTGTTTGCTGCTTTGCAATGACATTTTAGCAGCTGCTCTCCTAATCCTATTTATTTGTCTGGCAGAAACCTTCCTCATTATGCCTTTATCTGAACTAACCCGTCTGTGCTCTGAATCAGCCACAAATCTTTTCACAGTACGATGATCACGCCTAAGTTTTCTTGAAATAGCCAATGTTTTCATACCTTGTCCATGATATTGTACTATTTCACGCTTTTCGGCAGCAGAGAGATCCTTTTTCTTTCCCATATTGCTTGAAACCTGTGGCCTGCTTAATAATGTGGAACGTCCTTCTTAGGGGAGATTCACACGAACGTTGCGTTTTTGCGCGCGCAAACAACGCAGCGTTTTGCGAGCGCAAAAACCATTTGACAGCTGCGTGTGTCATGCGTGTCTGATGCGCGGCTGCGTGATTTTCGCGCAGCCGGCATCATAGAGATGAGGCTTGTCAACGCCCGTCACTGTCCAAGGTGCTGAAAGAGCTAAATCTTTCAGCACCCTCGACAGTGAATGCCGAACACAACAGCGAAAAACCTGTAAAAAAAAAAGATAAAGTTCCTACTTACCGAGAACTTCCCGGCCGTTGCCTTGGTGACGCGTCCTTGGTGACGCGTCCTTGGTGACGCGCCTCTCTTGACATCGGGCCCCACCTCCCTGGATGACGCAGCAGTCCAAGTGACCGCTGCAGCCTGTGATTGGCTGCAGCCTGTGCTTGGCCTGTGATTGGCTGGAGCTGTCACTTGAACTGAAGTGTCATCCCGGGAGGTCGGACTGCAGGAAGGAGACAGGAGTAATCGGTAAGTTAGAACTTCGTTTTTTTTTTACAGGTTAATGTATTTTGGGATCGCAAGTCACTGTCCATGGTGCTGAAACAGTTTAACTCTTTCAGCACCATGGACAGTGACTATCTCCTGACGTCGCGTACCGATAATTTTTTTGCCGGGATCGGCCAAAACGAGTTTGGCCGAACCCGGTGAAGTTCGGTACGCTTGTCCGGCTTCGCTCATCGCAAAGACACTCCGTTTGGATGTTCGGAAACAGAAAAGCACGTGGTGCTTTTCGGTTTTCATTCATCCTTTTCACTGCTGTTGCGCGAATCACGCTCGTCCCACGGAAGTGCTTCCGTGTGGTGCGCGTGATTTTCACGCACCCATTGACTTCAATGGGTGCGTGATGCGCGAAATACGCAGAGTTATTGAACCTGTCGCGCATTTTGCGCAGCAGACAAACGCTGCGCAAAAAGCACGGACTGTCTGTACTGCCCCATAGACTTGTATTGTCCATGCGTGCCGCGTGAAAACCACGCGGCCCGCACGGACCGAATACACGCTCGTGTGAATCCCCCCTTAAGTAGTTTTCCTTTGATTGGGCACACCTGGCAAACTAATTATCACAGGTGTCTGAGATTGATTACAATGATCCAAAGAGCCCTAAGACACAATACCATCCATGAGTTTCATTGAAAAACTAATAATTAAATGTTTATGACACTTAAATCCAATGTGCATAATTATTTGGAACACGGTGTATTACTTCAGAATTCACTAGTATGGCATATAAAAGTGGATTTTTCAAACCAGAAACAACTTTAAAGAATACAAGGGTACAACGAGAATGTCAAAATACTGGACACATAAAAGACTTAAAGGGAACCTGTCACCAGCATTTCACCTATTAAAAGAGCAATTCCTGGTGGTAGTGGGTGAAAAATAATTTCTATATAACCTATAATTGTCTTCTTAGTCGGCTCTGTAGCTTTAGTATTCAGCTTTTTAGTGTTCCCGCACCGTATGCTAATGAGCATAAGAGTCAAATCTTCGTTTGAAAAGAGTCACATCTTCATTTCTCAAGTCTTTCCGAGTTCACCCCGCCTCCTTACTTTTGATTGACAGCTCCTCGCCATCCCCCAGCACACTAAATCCTGCGCTTGTGCATTGATGTCCTATTCTGGACAACGGATTATTACGATAAAAGGCGCGAAATGTTTGCAGGCCGTTATTTACAGTCGGAGGAGGAGTTTAGGAGAGCGGATAACGGCAATGAACTTTTGATAGCAGCGGCCAGTGAGGTATAAGTGAAGCTCAATAGGTGAAATGCTGGTGACAGGTTCCCTTTAACTATGCGCTTACTGAATAATAGTCAAATTTCCAAGGGTTACATCTTTTCTAATTATCTGAACCTTCTACAACCAATATCAATCAATATTAAATATTTTAATATAATTGCTTTTCATATCTATTGCAATGTAAAAGTCGACATTTCACGTCTTCTTGGGTTCACTAGAGGTAACTTTACCTTCATTAACATAGGACACTTATGAAACATATGAAACAACTGAGTAAGTAAGATCGGCTTATTGAGTGCACCCCGAAGACAGACACATTTGAATGCAAAGGATCACTCTTGCCCTTAGCAAAATGCAGCTAAGAGAGAGGAATTCACTGTAAACATTTGTCAACATAGTTTTCACAGCCTCATCACAGCTACATAATAGCAGCCTCCAATACATCAGTGGCAATCAATACATTTCAGTACGGATTCACATCATCCCACAGTGTGATCTCCAATGATCAAAGTGCAAAGTGTCTTTTAACAGCTTGATCCATGTTTATATTGACCCCAGGGCAATTTGCAAATAAAACCATAATTACAACCTAACATACCTTGTTTTTTTAGTCCGGGTGCCTGTATTTTTCACAATTTACTGCCAAATGTTATAGTATGGCCAACTATATTGGAACAAATTTATAAAAAAAAATTATACAACAGGAAAAATGTCTAGCAAGAATGAAGACCTCTACTTACTTCAATACAGTCAATATTATGGACCTTTCACTTATTATAAAAGTCACCAAATATCAAAGACACTTACTCTAAGGCCTCATGCACATGCCATATTATGGTTCCATACAACCTCTGAGTTGTACAAAGTCGTAATACAGCACACATAGAAGTGTATGAGGCCTTACTGTACCATGGTATGCCTCCAATTTCATACGTACTGTATGAATCCGACAGAAAATAAATTATGCCATGTTATATCGAATGCCATAATATATTGCTTGGCACACCATACAGTGCCACACACCATGCCTATGGCTCCATTGTAGTCGTGAGCAAAAGACCTATATGTATTTATCCACACAACATTGATCATTCTACTACTATATATCTATCAAACTGCCTTGAAATATTGGAACTTCCTTAAATTCACTTTTTCTGGGAAATTTTTAATACCCGAGCAGCTATGGACCCAGGACTTCTTCTCCAATGCATTTAATACATTTCAGTAACAGTTATAGTATTTGTCTATAATATGTCCCCCTCGTAATCAGATTAATCCCACATTATCCTATTTTTTTTTCCTTTTTGGACAGGTAAATAAATAAAATCTTATGGGTTTCAAAACAATTTGGCTCTGGTTTAATATCATCTTTGGATTTATACAATTACTTCAGATGCTCAAATACACATGATTAAATGGTCCTTAATAAATTGATCACTAATATTCTGGCAACCTAATATCTACGACCCTTGTCTGCAGGTAACATTTGGATGTCAATGTGGCAACAGAGCTTCTGGGTTGGCCAACTAACCAGTGATCCCACCAATATATTGTTTAGGATCTATACCCACCTTTGCAGAGACGTACATAGCAAACATTAAAATTAGGCCCCTTCTGGTGATACGACACCCCTGCGAAAGAAGGGCTTAGTGCTTGTTTGTTCCCATATCTACTTTCCATGATCAGTGGGTTAATTCCCCAGACTCTTTTTGCTTATGTTGTAGAACCTATAGCGATTGGATCCTCCATACAGAAATGCAGTCAACCTGTGCTGGGGTTTGCTTATGTTGTAGAACCTATGGCGAGGGGATCCTCCATACAAAAATGCAGTCAACCTGGGCTGGGCCCATCATCTCTATAGCCCCACTGCAGCCCCACGGGTGGCCTCTATATCACACACACCCTGGACTAGGGGTGAGTAAAAGGTCAACCTATTGCTCCAGAACTTTTGAGATCCCACCTAAATTGTGACGTAATAATTGTATGATTTTTTTATTTTTGTTGTTTGGGTCATGTGTCAATAGTAATTTTTTGTAACAATTTACCACCCAAAACAAGCTTTAAAAAAAGTAACAGATGTTTCATACCGGATCCAACAAGTCATAAGAACGAATAGAGCTGTTGAGAGAATTATTTTATTTTTTTTATTCGTTTTATCAAACATGATAACATTTTTTTTTTATACCAAGACATTAAATTGCAATAGCAACAAAATGCCCCCAAATATTCCCCTTAAACCCACCCACATATCCCCCAGGGCATAGACAGTACAAAATGACGTACAAAAAGAAAAGGAAACAACTAGAAAAAAAGAGAGAAATTAGAATATAATTTTATAGCAGCCACTTTTAAAGAAATGTAACTAGTTGGTCACACGTGTCATAAGACCTTCTACACTAAAACAAATATCTGGATTTAGCGCTAATACCCGGCAATGGTAATGTCCAAAGGTACTTTTCACGTCATATCTTTCAAGCCAATTCCACTTCAGAAGGATGAAGTGATGCGATGTAATAATAATATTTGAAGAGGTGCCAGCCATCTGGAAAAACTTCACAAGTACCTGAAACTCATCTACATCACAGCATATTGAGGTGAACAGGATCCAGATTCTACCTGAAATCTCTGTAGGTGGCCTAAGGCTACTTGAACATTATCCAGCAGAGGCACCTGGCTCCCTTGGAACGCTGCCAAGATTGCAACGCTAAAATATTCTGAATATCACAAAAATTGCAGAGTGTGTTCATAAGAATGATGAGGAGGGGTTGTAAAAACCAGAAGGTCTCTACAACGCTCTGCTGTGCCGTGTTTAATTACTGCACACTGCTATATGCTACATTTTACATCTTGTCAGCACGGCACAGTGCACAGAAAAGTTACGACACCTTGGAGAAATGTCAAAGCAAAGAAAGCTTCAATATTTGCTCCACATAAGATCTTTTTCAGTGCTATTTTTTGTATACAATAACAATACAGTATGTTGATATTGAGTGTAGGCGTAGGTACTGAAGGTGTTCAGAATCTTATATGGTATCTTAAGTTGAATTAAAGTTTATGTTTTATATGTTCACTTTAAAGAGCATCAGTCAGGGACTTAATAAGTAACTAGGTTCAGGGCTTTGTAAGGGATGTGCCCCTGGTGCTGGATGCAAGGGGTGTCCCAACAAGCCACTATGACAGGGTTAGGACAGCGAACTCTGGGAGAAATTTATTAAGACTGGCGTTTCACACGCCAGTTTTATTAGGAAAAATGCTGGAGTAAGATGCAAAAAATGTATAAAGAGCGCAGGCCTCTTAATAAATTTGTTGCATCTCAGGCTGTCCATGCGCCACCGAGTGAAAACTACACCAGCCAGGAGCTTCTGGAGTAAATTGTAGGAAATGCATCGAGCTGGGGGAGGTCCTGTCCTCTTTTGCTAAGCTCTGCCCACTTTTTAAAAAGTGGCGAGAGCGGCGGAAAAAGCTCAAAAGCCGCAATTTTTTCGTCAAAAAAACGCTTATATCCCCCCCCCCCCCCCCTCTGTATCTTTGGCCCAGGTGATGGAAAACTAAGCTGTAACTTTGACAATGGGGCCCTAGAGCAAAATTTAAAATAGGGTCTAGCTCCACCTTAACAGACTTCAGCAGTAAGTGACTTCAGGACTGAACAATTTACAAATTTGGTCTCCATGTGACTGTATCTTTTCCTTCTTTCCTTGATTTTAAACTGATCTACCTTAATTATTTTTTACTGCCCATTACATCATCCATAGTGGGTGCTAAAAGTACCTGACCTTGCTACTGCTATACCTTCTACCAAGATAGTTGCGTCCCATGGGATCAGTCTTGAGAGGAAGTATCAGGAAGGAGTGCTAGCTTCCACCACTGGTGCCAGTGTAGGTCTGGAGATATGCAACATTGACGGCACATGAGAAAGTTTTAAGGGACCTTATCAGTGTCATGCCTCTTACAGTCAGACCATCCAACTTCTATGGGGCCCAGAAGGGGCAAGAGCCCAAACAGAACGGTGCAGCCAATATGCACAAATTTTTAGGTTCCAAACTTGGTGTTGGGCCCCCATCTTTTTCTTCGGTCCCAATATTTATAACATCATTGCCAATCTTGGTACAAATTAAAAAAACAAAACAAAAAAAAGGGCCCTGACAGGGATTTCAGATTCTAGGCATGAAACGATCAACTGAGGGGATATCCAGATAAGATTACACCATTAAAACACCTTTCCCTACGTCTTAAATAACGTTATTGTGTCATATCGTAATATCATTCGGCCGACAGTTTTTCCTCCCGACTCTCCCATAAAAATACATGATCGGTTGAGCGTAATTCGGGCGTTTTAGGGTATGTGCACACGACCTCTTTTCAGACGTAATGGAGGCGTTTTACGCCTCGAATTACGCCTGAAAAGACAGCTCCAATACGTCGGCAAACATCTGCCCATTGCTTGTGATGTTCTGTCCAGACAAGCTGCCATTTTACGCGTTACTGTCAAAATACAGCGTGTAAAATGACGGCTCATCAAAAGAAGTGCAGGACACTTCTTGGGACGTTTTTGGAGCCGTTTTCTCATAGACTCTATTGAAAACAGCTCCAAAAACGGCCGTAAAAAACGCAGCGAAAAACGCGAGTTGCTCAAAAAACATCTGAAAATCAGGAACTGTTTTCCCTTGAAAACAGCTCCGTATTTTCAGACGTATTTTGTTAAGCGTGTGAACATACCCTTATGCCTCGAATTACGCCTGAACAACCGGCTCCATTACGCCTACAAACATCTGTCCATTGCTTTCAATGGGAATTACGATGTTCTGTTACCACGAGCCTTTATTTTACGCGTCGCTGTCAAAATACAACACGTAAAATGACGGCTCATTAAAAGAAGTGCATGTCACTTCTTGGGACGTTTTTGGAGGCATTTTTCATTGACTCCATTGAAAAACAGCTCCAAAAATGACCGTAAATAACGCAGCGAAAAACGCGAGTTGCTACAAAAACGTCTCAACATCAGGAGCTGTTTTCGCCTGAAAACACCTCCGTATTTTCAGACGTTTTTGGTCAATACTGTTGGTAGTATTTTCCATGTAAAACCTTCTGTTTTTGGCATTGAAAAATATTTTTTTAGAAATGCATGTGTAATCTTTCAGCACCAGACTAATTTTCGTTTTTATGCTTTTGTTTTTCCCTCCCTGCTTTCAAAATGTCATAACTTTTTTATTTTTTCGTTACCATATGAGGGCTTAATTTTTACGGGACAAGTTGTACTTTCTAATGATACTATTTAATATTATGTGTGATGTACTGGGAAGCTAGAATAAAATTCAGAATGGGGTGGAATTGGGAAAAAAAAGCAGTTCCTCCATATTCTTATGGATTTAGTTTTTACAGTGTTCACTGTACGGTGAAAATTACACGTTATCTTTATTCTGTGGGTCAGTACGATCACGGTGATACCAAATTTATATTCTTTTTGTTATGTTTTAGTACCTTTAACCCCTTCAGGACGCAGCCCTTTTTCAAATTTTCACTTTTGTTTTTTTCTCCCCACCTTTCAAAAGCTATAATTTTTTTATTTTTCCGTCTATATAGCCATACGAGGGCTTGTTTTTTCCAGGACAGGATGTAGTTTTTCATGGCACCATTTACTGCATAATGTACTGGAAATTATTTGTGGGGTGAAATGGGCAAAAAACAGCGATTACGTCATATTTTGGGGGGTTTTGTTTTTACGGCGTCCATCAGGCGGTAAAAACTACATATTCACCTTATTCTACAGGTTAATACGATTACGGCAATACCAAATTTATACGTTTTATTTTATGTTTTACCACTTTTAAAAAAATAAAACTATTTGCTAAATTAATTTAGCGATGTGAGGGCTTACGTTTTGCGGGGCGAGCTGTAGTTTTCACTGATACCATTTTGTGGTATATGCGACTTTTTGATCATTTTCTATTTAATTTTTTTGGAGCGCTAAGGTGACCATAAAACAGCAATTTGGGTGTTTTATATATATATATATTTTTACAGCATTCACCGAGCGGGTTAAACAACACTATATTGTGATAGTTCGGACTTTTACGGACGCGGCGATACCAGTTATGTTAATTTTTACTTTTTTTAACCCTTTCAAGACCGAGCTCATTTTGACCTTCATGACCAGCCCCATTTTCTCAAATCTGACATGTGTCAATTTATGTGTTAATAACTCTGGAATGCTTTTGCCTATCCAAGCGATTCTGAGATTGTTTTCTCGTGACATATTGTACTTTATGTTAGTGGAAAAATTTGGTCAATAAATGCATTGCTTATTTGTGAAAAACACCAAAATTTAGAGAAAATTTGCAAAAATTATGATTTTTCCCATTTTAAATGTATCTGCTTGTAAAACAGATAGTAATACCACACAAAATAGTTACTATTTTATATATTCCATATGTCTACTTTATATTTGCATAGTTTTTTGAACATTATTTTATTTTTCTAGGACGTTACAACGTTTAGAACTTTAGCAGCAATTTCTCACATTTTCAAGAAAATTTCAAAAGGCTATTTTTACAGGGACCAGTTCAGTTCTGAAGTGGCTTTGAGGGCCTTATGTACTAGATAGACCCCATAAATCACCCCATATTAAAAACTGCACCCCTCAAAGTATTAAAAATAGCATTCAGAAAGTTTCTTAACCCATTAGGCGCTTCACAGGAATTAAAGCAAAGTAGAGGTAAAATTTACAAATTTTATTTTTTTTGCTGAAATTCATTTGTAATAAAAAAAAATCTGTAACACAGAAGGTTTTACCCGAGAAATGCAACTCAATATTTATTGCCCAGATTCTGCAGTTTTTAGAAATATCCCACACGTGGCTCTAGTGTGATAATGGACTGAAACACAGGCCTCAGAAGCAAAGGAGCACCTAGTGGATTTTGGGGCCTCCTTTTTTTAGAATATATTTTAGGCACCATGTCAGGTTTGAAGAGGTCTTGTGGTACCAAAACAGTGGAAATCCCCCAAAAGTGAGACGGTTTTGGAAACTACACACCTCAAGGAATTTATCTAGGGGTATAGTTAGCATCTTGACCCCACAGGTCTTCTGCTATATTTATTGGAGTTTGTCTGTGAAAGTGAAAATCGACTTTTTTTCTGAAAAAATATTTTAAAAAAATAATCTTTGCAAGGAATAAAGATTAAAAAGCACCCCAGAACTTGTAAAGCTACTTCTCCCGATTACGCCAATACCCCATATGTGGTACTAAACTGCTGTTTGGACCCACAGCAGAGCTCAGAAGGGAAGGAGCGCCATTTGGATTTTGAAGCGCAGATTTTGCTGGATTGGTTTTCAGTGCCATGTCGCGTTTGCAACGCCCTGGAGTAAGCAAAACAGTGGAATCCCCCCAAAACGGACCCCATTTTGAAGACTACACCCCACAAGGAATTTTTCTAGGGGTATAGTTAGCATTTTGACCCCACAGTTTTTTTGCTGAATTTAGTGGAATTAGGCCGTGAAAATGAAAATCTACTTTTTTCTAAAAAAACATAGAGATGTTTAATTTTTACAATGAATAAAGGAGAAAAATTACCCCAAAATTTGTAAAGCAATTTGTCCTGATTACAGCAATACGCCATATGTGGAAATAAACTGCTGTTTGGACCCACGGCAGGACTCAGGAGGGAAGGAACAATATTTGGCTTTTGGAGCTCAAATTTAGCTGGACTGGTTTTCGGGTGTCATGTCGCATATGCAAAGCCCCTGAGGTACCAAAACAGTGGGAACCTCCCAAAAGTCCCTTTAGGGGACTGGAACGAGCGATCATTAGGTCGCTGGTACAATACACTGCAGTACTAATGTATTGCAGTATAATATCATTTTACAGGCTCCTGTAACAGCGCGATCGCTGTTCCTGTCCGTTAGTCCCGGGTGTCAGCTGTAATACACAGCTAACAGCTGCAGAATATGGAGCGTGAGCCCGCTCCATATATAACCCCTCGCACCACGACATTCTATTAAGTCGTGGTGCGCCAAGGCGTTAATGCGCAGCGGATGGTGCAAAGTGAAAATTAAAATTTTCCACTGATATGCCATTTCAATGCACAATACGTTGTGCCCAGTTTGTGCCACTGAAGACAAATACCTCATACAATGTTGAGCGGCTTCTCCCGGATATAAAATGTCATATATGTGGACGTAAGCTGGTGTTTGGGCACGCTGTGGGGCTCAGAAGGGAGGGAACACCATTTGGCTTTTGGAGCGCAGATTTTGCTCGGTAACTGTTCTGTTTGGGGTTTTGCTGGTATTTCAGTTTATGATGTGGGGGTATATGTAAGCTGTGCGGGGTACATCAGGGCATAATAAGAGAGTATAATAATGGGGTACATAAATAATAATTCGCAGATATGTGGTAGGTGTCGCACTGATAAATGGCGCCTGATCCTATCCGCTTTTGGAACACTCTGCACATTTTGCATCGCCATATTCTGAGAGCCAGAACTTTTTTATTTTTTCTCCAACGGAGCCGTGTGAGGGCTTATTTGTTGCGGGACAATCTGTACTTTTCATTAGTATCATTTTAGGGTACATGTGATTTTTTTTTATCACTTTTTATTAGATTTTTTTGGAAGCAAAGTGACAAAGAAACATAAATTCTGACAATGTTTTTTGTATTTTTTTTTTTACGGTATTTACCGTGCGGTATAAATGACATTTTACTTTATTCTGCGGGTCGGTACGATTACGGTGATACCATATGTATATAGGTTTTTTATGTTTTGTGGCGATTGCGCAATAAAATCACTTTGATTAAATTATTTATTTTTTGTGTCACCATATTCTGAGAGCCATAATTTTATATTTTTCCGTCAAAAAAGCGGTGTAAGGGCTTGTTTTTTGCGGGACGGGTTGTAGTTTTTATTGGTACTATTTTGGGGTACATGCGACTTTTTGATCACTTTTTATTCTATATTTTGGGAGGGTTGATGACCAAAAAAAAGTGATTCTGACATTGTTTTTTAATTATTTTTTTTGTGATGTTCACCGTGCGGGAAAAATAATATTATAGTTTTATAGTTTGGGTCGTTACGAACGCGGTAATACCAAATATGTGTACTTTTTTTTAACATTTTCATTTTTTTCCTATAATAAAAGACTTATTATAGGAAAAAAAGCATTAATTTTTTTTGTAACTTTTATAACTTGTTTTTACACTTTTATAAAACTTTTTTATGACTTTATTTTTTACTTTTTACTTGTTTTACTTGAAGCCTGGCAGCACTGATCGCTGCTATAATACATTACACTACCTATGTAGTGTAACGTATTATAAACTGTCAGTGTGACGCTGAGAGTCACACTGACAGGAAGCTTATGAGAACCAGCATCCGGCTGGTTCTCATAGGCTGCTGTGCATGGCAGACCCGGGGGCCGTTATATTTCCCCCGGTTCTGCCTTGTAACCGACTGCAGCACCAGCAATCGGTCCCCGGGAAAGTTTGTTGTAGCAACAAACTTTCCAGTTTGTTATAGCAACAAACTTTCCAGTTCGTTGCTACAACACACTTTCCCTGCGATCACATGACCGGGACCTGAACTAATCAGGTCCCGATCATATCTCCGGGAACAGAGGTAGGTGATAACAGCGCGATCCGGGTGTCAGCGCTACTCTGAGACACCCGGATCGCGCTTTTAACACCCACCGTGAATTCACGTCGGCACTGCACAGAGCCCAGCAAATGCCGACGTGAATATACAGTGGGCGGTCGGGAAGCGGTTAACATTTATTTAGGGGAAAAATGTGAAAAGGTTTTTTTTTAACTTTTAATACTTTATTGTTTTTGGAACATAACAAAAATCTTCATTTAACTGTTTTTTACTTTTTTTATTAGTCCCCCTAGGAGACTTGAAGCAGCAATCGTTGGATCGCTTGCATGATATACTGCAATACTAATGTACTGCAGTATATCGTGATTCTGACAGTCTCCCTGGAAGCCCTGCCGGAGGCAGAGCTTCAAAGGAGTACAAAGATGGTGGACCTGGGGGCTTTTGTTCGGCCCCCCAGGGTGCCATAGCAACTATTGTAACCAGCGGAACGTGCCGCGGGGAGGCGCGATCTCGTGTTTGAGGGGGTGCCCCCTGATTCTAACACTTTAAATGCCCCGGTCGCGATTGATCGTGGCATTTAAGGTGTTAAACGAGCGGAATCAAAGTGAACTTTGATTCCGCTCATTGCAGGGAGGTGTCGACTGCGTGTTACGGCCGTCACCCGCTGTGTATGAAGTGAGCTCAGCCCGTGAGCTCGCTCCATACTTCCCCTTAACCCTCATCACGTACAGTTAAGTGATTTTGCGTGAAGGGGTTAAAAAAAAAATTACGTTTGAAAGAAAAATATTTTTTTACATCTACATATTGTGACCCTTATAACTATTTTATATTTCTGTGTACAGAGCTGTATAATGCTTCTTTTTGTACGTGGAAAGATGTCGTTTTTATTAATACCATTTAGGGGAATGTTGGGCATTTTCATCGCTTTTTATATCATTTTTGTGGGTGTTTAAGTGGCAAAAAAACCTGTGATTTGGCCATTTTTACCTGTTTTCCCGCTATTACGTTCACCATACTGGATAATTGTTTTAAATATTTTTTATAGTTTGGGTATTTTCAGACATGGGGATACCTAATGTGTTTATTTTTATTTTTGTTTAATTATTTTTATATGTGATCTAGGGTAACTTTCTTTTAGATTTTTACTTTTTTTTAGCCCCCCTATGGGGCTTGAACCTGCAATAATTAGATCACTTATGCCAAAGACTGCAAAATCACAATATTGCAGTCTATGGCAAAATTAGTGCATTGCTATAGCAGGGCTGGGAGCGTTCACAAGGCTCGCTAGAGAAATACACCGGCTCCCACAATCTCGCCGCGCGGGAGCCGGTGACCGGCCCCCGAAGTGAAAGGGGACGTAAAAACCCATCAGATGCCGGTGGTCACATCTGAAGGGTTAAAAGCTTGTGAGCGGGCGAGATATTTAAATACCCTTTCACGACGTAGATTTACATATCTGCGGTCGTGAAAGGAGAGACCAGCTGCAAAGGCTTCTGGGCATTTTTTTTTCTCCAAAAAAGCTTCCTCTCCAGCTTGGCATCTTCTAGTTTGTGATTCATTAAAGTGAACCTGCTTTCAACACCTCCAGTCAGCGTCAAGGCAGTACAAAGCCCTCCAGTTATCAGCCTTATCCAAGCAGAGGTTACATTCAGCAGGATGTCCTTTTGGTCAAAATTATTATGGTGATATAAAATGTATATGTTTTTTTTTATGTTTTCCTTCTTTTATAAGGAAATAATAATTGTTAAAAATAAAATTTGTTTTGTGTCGCCATATTCTGAGGCCCATAACTTTTTTCTTTTTCTGTCGATTGAGTGGTGTGGGGGCTTGTTTGCAGGACGAGCAGTAGTTTTATTGGTACTGTTTTGGGGTACATATGATTTTTTTATTACATTTTTTTCATATATAGCTTTTGAGGGGAAATGGAAAGTGTGCTTTTTTACCATTTAATATTTTTATATATAAAATAACTTTATTTAATTTATTTTTATTCGCCCTCGTAGGCGACTTGAACCAGTGATCGTTGGATTGTTTGCACAATACACTGCAATGCTAATGTATTGCAGTATATTGTGATATGTACAGGCTCCTATTAAGCCCTACCTCTGGTCTCTGGCAGGGCTTAATAGTATAACAGAGATGGCAGACCTGGGGGACTTCATTAGGCACCCAGGCTGCCATGACAACCATTGGCACCGCGCTATCGGGTCATGGAAGGGCTGATGGAACGTCGGAGGGGTTGATCCCCCGATTTCTAACGGCTTAGATCAAACGGTCGCCATTGACCACGGCATCCAAGGGGTTAAACGAGCGAAAGCCCACTTGTTGCAGTGAAGTGTCAGCTGTAACATACAGCTGACACACACAAGTTATGCAGTGGGCTCAGGCTGTGAGCCCACTCCATTCTTTCCCTCCTGGTCCCCACTGTATATTTAGGTCAGGAAGGGGTTAAAAAAATCAATCACTTCCTGACGTCATTTAGATAGCACGTCTTGACCTTCCATATAAATTACTTACATTTGTTGATCACTTTGGACAATCCCTGTTTCTTAGAAGGCTTCCCCTAAAATAAGCTGATCACAGGTTGTCTCAGTGCTAGGACCTCCAGCGATCATCTATAATCTTCTGAGGAATAAGGCAGCAAGTGTTGAATTCCCCTGCAGTGCCTCCACAGGCGTAAATGAGGCATTACATAATCAGAGGCGTAGCTAGGTTCTCCAGCACCCGGGGCAAAGATTCAGTTTGGCGCCCCCCCCCCCCCCAACCTCTTTCCCGACATCTCCTTCCCCCTCGCCGTGTTTGTTTTCTCTACCAATCGACGTGTCATTTATTATTATGTAACGCGAGCATAAAATTATTTGTACATTTCACAAGCAATATGGTTCTATATACAACACCAGAACCAAGCTCAGTACATATATACAGCGCCAGCACAAATACAGCTCAATTTAGTGCAACCCCTGCCGTATAGGTTTGTACCGCGTAAAACTACAGCTCCCAGCACGGCCCGAACAATGGTGAGGATATGCTGGGAGATGCCGTTTCACAAAAAATAAATCCTATCATAATCATACCACCCATCATCTCGCTGCAGATCATACAGTGACTACAGTGCTGATTAGAGGCAGAGTGAACATTTACATTAAGTGACTCACCGGTGACGTCTCAGATTCTAGTTATTTTTCTCCATTTGGTACAGACCTCTATGATGACTTCTCCCGGTTCATTTCTGCAGTTTGCCGCTCACATGTCTTCAGCTTCTCACTTTTCCAACATTTCTGCACCTATAAATAAATATAAAGTTATCATTATACCACACACTATGCCCCTAAATATAATAGCGCCATACACTGCACCTCTAATTATAATAGCACCATACACCGTGTCACACACACACACACACACACTGTGCCCCCTGTAGATAGTGCCTGCCATAGACCCCCCTGTAGATAGTGCCTGCCATAGAGCCCCCTGTAGATAGTGCCTGCCATAGAGCCCCCTGTAGATAGTGCCCCCATATAGACCACCCCTGTATATAGTGTCCCACAAATAACTCCCCCTATAGTGCTCTACAGATAGCCCACCCCTGTATATAGAGCTCTACAGATAGCCCAACCATGTATGTAGCCCCCCTGTAGATATAGCCCACCCCTGTATATAGTGCTCCACATATAGTGTTTCACAGATAGCTCACTCCTGTATATAGCCCCCCCTTGTACATATAGTCCACCCCTGTATATAGTGCTCCACTAGATAGTCCACCCCTGTATATAGTGCTCCACAGATAGCCCACCCCTGTATATACTATATACAAGGGTGGGCTATCTGTGGAGCACTATATACAGGGGTGGACTATATGTACAAGGGGGCTATATACAGGGGTGGGCTTTCTGTGGAGCACTATAGAGGGAGCTATTTGTGGGATACTATATACAGGGGTGGGCTATATCTACAGGGGGACTTTATCTACAGGGGGACTATATCTACAGGGGGACTATATCTACAGGGGGACCATATCTACAGGGGGACCATATCTACAGGGCTGGGCTATACACAGGGGGCTATATCTACAGGGGTGGGCTATACACAGGGGGGCTATATCTACAGGGGTGGGCTATACATAGGGGGGCTATATACAGGGGGAATATATCTACAGGGGGCTATATTTACAGGGCTGGGCTATATCTACAGGGCGACTATATCTACAGGGGGGCTATATACTGGGGTGGGCTATATATGGAGCACCATATACTATATAGCCCACCCCTGTATATGGTGATCTATAGACAGCCCACTCCAGTATATAGCCCCCCTGTAGATATAGTCCCCCTGTATATAGCCCCCCTGTAGATATAGTCCCCCTGTATATAGCCCCCCTGTAGATATAGTCCCCCTGTATATAGCCCCCCTGTAGATATAGTCCCCCTGTATATAGCCCCCCTATAGATATAGTCCCCCTGTATATAGCCCAGCAGATATAGTCCCCCTGTATATAGCCCAGCCCTGTAGATATAGTCCCCCTGTATATAGCCCAGCAGATATAGTCCCCCTGTATATAGCCCAGCCCTGTAGATATAGTCCCCCTGTATATAGCCCAGCAGATATAGTCCCCCTGTATATATAGTCCCCCTGTATATATAGTCCCCCTGTATATAGCCCAGCAGATATAGTCCCCCTGTATATAGCCCAGCCCTGTAGATATAGTCCCCCTGTATATAGCCCAGCCCTGTAGATATAGTCCCCTGTATATAGCCCAGCCCTGTAGATATAGTCCCCCTGTATATAGCCCAGCCCTGTAAATATAGTCCCCCTGTATATAGCCCAGCCCTGTAGATATAGTCCCCCTGTAGATATAGTCCCCCTGTAGATAGACACCCCCCCCCCCCGTAGACAAAGTCCCCCCCGCAGATACAGCCACACGTCTATTACAATTTAAAAAAATAAAATTCAAACTCACCTTATTCCCGCTCCCACGCCGTCCGGCAGCCATGGAGACCTGCTCTCTTCTGCGCAGGTCTCCAAGGGGTTGAACGCAGCGTCTATGAAAGGTGCTGATTGGCTGGGCAGGATGACTTTCCCTGTCAGTCAGTCAGCGCCTTTCATCGACGGAAGCGTCACTGGTACAAAAGGTACCAGTCGCTTCATTCGTGGAGAGGCGCTGAATGGCCGGGCACGGAACGTGCCCGGTCATTCATTGCTTCTAATTGTACCTGTGTCCTTGTGACACAGGTACAATTATAGTGCAGGAGGAGGTGGCGCTGGCGCCCCCCTCTGAACTGCGCCCGGGGCATATGCCCCGCTTGCCCCCCCGTAGCTACGCCCCTGACATAATGCCCATTTAAAATAAATGTGCTGTCTGCGTAATGAACAGATGTGCTAGACCCTCCAGAGAGAGACGCTCTTTGTAGCTTTGGCTAATTGATGGAGGTCCCTTTATGAGGGGATCCCCTCTATTTGCTCAGAATCCCCTAATAGGGTATATGAATGTGGATAAAGATCATATTCATCCATTACACATTTATATGCAAATACCATCGTTAATAATATTTAAAAAAAGTCGTAGAAAAAGATTAAAAAGAAAAATCATTCCAAACTGCGTGACAATGAATTTAAGCACATTGGTTGTCATCCAGCTTT
Source organism: Rhinoderma darwinii (assembly GCF_050947455.1). Classification (NCBI taxonomy): domain Eukaryota; kingdom Metazoa; phylum Chordata; class Amphibia; order Anura; family Rhinodermatidae; genus Rhinoderma; species Rhinoderma darwinii. The sequence goes on from NC_134695.1 coordinate 99,785,146, forward strand.
TCCAGAAATAAATGTATCTAAGAAACAGTTAAGTCACATTTTGAGGATAACACAAACCGTTATCTATACTTTGCAAGAAACATATGACATCTGACGTACAAAGAGTACAGGGGAACCATAGCAAACATAAAAAAGCGATGCCCTTTTCAGGTGCTACTTGACACCAACACACTCCTAACCAACCGGGACTGGAGGACCCGGTGCTCCTATCCCATTATCGTTACTTAAGTACATTTTCCACTGCCTTGTTTGCTAACATTGAAACATTTGTTTCGACTCTGTGCAGGTTCTCATGACCCATTTAAACGGGACAAGACTAATCTGAAAAGGTTCCCTCTCTCCAGGGGCCCCATTGCATCTGTGTGAGCTGCCTCCATGGTACCTTATGCACTTGCCTAAAACCATTGGCCTCCCACCAGGGAACTTAGGTGTGATACTGATCTAGATATCTTGAAAACATATCAGGTTATAAAAAGTCACATGCTGTAATTCCAAATATGAAAATACCATTAATTTACTGCGCACCGTCCAAAACAAATATGCATAGTTTAAAATAAGCGATTGCTCGAGTTCGGAAGTCTGGCTCTGAAATGATTCTGTTGGGGGATATTTATAGTATTTCATATTAGTAAAACCCGTATCTTTATAGTAAAAGCATATGTATAAAAACAGAAGCCAATATGTAAGGTAAAAGAATAAATACAATCTCAACGTAGTAAAACTGTAAATGCAAGACTAAAAAAAATCACAAGCGATAAAATGATACATTTTTGGAAACAAATATCATCGATATAACCAGAAAATGGAATCCAAACACAGATGGGGATTACAGTGCAACGTAACAACATAAATCACCACTGTAACTGTGTAGTTGTATTATTCTTTTATTAACAAAGACCCAAGTTTTCCTCTATCCACAAAGATATTCCACAAAGATATATTAAAGCACATATTGTACAAAAAGCCAGAATGTGCGGTTTCATTTTTATTTATTTGGCTTAGCCAGGTAAAAGGAGTTTCCAGTCTCTGCTTGCTGTCAGTGAATATAAATATTATTTCTTACAACCAGAGGCTAAAAGTCTTTATAGAGCTCATAATTCTCATAGATGTAGGTTTGCTACAATATATTTAGCCTAGGTAGGGCCCAGGGGCGTAACTAGGAAAGACTGGGCCCCATAGCAAACTTTTGACTGGGGCCCCCCCTCCCCTGGGTGTCACACAACCCCCCCCCCCCTTGTAGATAGTGCCTTTTTTACAAACCCCCCCCCTTTTGATAACGCCATACTGACCCCCTGTAGACAACGCCATACAGCCCCCCGCAGAGAACGCCATACAGCCCCCCTGTAGATAACGCCATACAGCCCCCCTGTAGATAACGCCATACAGCCCCCCTGTAGATAACGCCATACAGCCCTCTCTGTAGATAACGCCATACAGCCCCCTCTGTAGATAACGCCATACAGCCCTTTGTAGATATCTACAGAGGGGGCTGTATGGCGTTATCCACGGGGGGACTGTATGGCATTATCTACGGGGGGACTGTATGGCGTTCCCTACAGGGGGGACTGTATGGCGTTCCCTACAGGGGGGACTGTATGGCGTTCCCTACAGGGGGGCTGTATGGCATTATCTACAGGGGGGGCTGTATGGCGCTATCTACAGGGGGGCTGTATGGCATTATCTACAGGGGGGGGCTGTATGGCGCTATCTACAGGGGGGCTGTATGGCGCTATCTACAGGGGGGGCTGTATGGCGCTATCTACATGGGGGGGCTGTATGGCGCTATCTACAGGGGGGGCTGTATGGCGCTATCTACAGGGGGGCTGTATGGCGCTATCTACAGGGGGGCTGTATGGCGCTATCTACAGGGGGACTGAAAGGCGCTATCTACAGGGGGAACTCTATGGCGCTATCTACAGAGGGGGCTGTATGGCGTTATCTAGAGGGGGGACTGTATGGCGTTATCTACGGGGGGGCTGTATGTCGTTCCCTACAGAGGGGGCTGTCTGGCGTTATCTACAGGGGGGACTGTATGGCGTTACCTACAGGGAGTCTGTATGGCGTTCCCTACAGGGGGGGTCTGTAGGGAACGCCATACAGCCCCCCTGTAGGGAACGCCATACAGCCCCCCTGTAGGGAACGCCATACAGCGTCCCCCCCCTGTAGGGAACGCCATACAGCGTCCCCCCCCTGGAGGGAACGCCATACAGCGTCCCCCCCCCTGTAGGGAACGCCATACAGCGTCCCCCCCCTGTAGGGAACGCCATACAGCGTCCCCCCCCTGTAGGGAACGCCATACAGCGTCCCCCCCCCCCTGTAGGGAATGCCATACAGCGTTCCCCCCCCTGTAGGGAACGCCATACAGCATCCCCCCTCCTAAAAAAATGCGACCTACAGTGTGTCCTAATAAAAGACATGTATCCCCTATCCACAGGAGAGGGGATACATGTGTGATCGCTGGCAGCGATAGGGAGAACGGGGGACCGAAAGTCCCCCTGAAGTTCTCCATGACTAACCTCTGACTTCCGGCGTCTGCGCAGCTCTGTAGAAATGAATGGAGCGCTGGTCACGCATGCGCACAAGCGGCACCGGCGTTCCATTCATTTCTACGGAGCTGCCGACACAGACCCCGGATGTCCGAGGTTTGTGATGGAGAACTTCAGGGGACTTTTAGTCCCCTGTTCTCCCTATCGCTGCCAGCGATCACACATGTATCCCCTGTCCTGTGGATAGGGGATACATGTCTTTTGCTTAATGGCAGAGCAGGGAGATACCTCCCTGCTCTGCCGTACTGTTCAGTGGCGTCCCGCTGTAGCAGCCATAGCAGCTGCTAGCGGAGCCTCCGGCCATGGTGGGGGCCCGTGCCGGCGGGCGACACGGGCCCCCTCATGCCGCGGGCCCCGTAGCAGCCGCTACTGCTGCTACGGCGGTAGTTACGCCACTGGTAGGGCCGCACCGTCTATGAGGCGAGATGAGCAAGTCGTCGCAGGCGGTGACCGCGCCACTGAAACCAACCGCCGCCACCTCCACCTGCACTATAACTGTATCTGCGACTATAGGACGCAGATACAATTATTAGCGCTGGCAGGGCAAGGAACATTAGTTCCTTACCCTGCCAATCAGCGACTTTCAATGACTCAAGTGGTGCGATGACATCATCGCGCTGCTTGTGTCATTGAAGGGCCCTGCCATTCAGCTCCTTTCATTTCGTCGTTCAGCTCCAGCAGACTTGGTCAGAAGAGACCAGGCCTGCGTTGCTAGAGGATGGCATGGGAATGGGATCAGGTGAGTATGTAGAGTTTATTTATTTTTTTAGTTACCAGTGTGAGGGGCATTATCTACAGGGGGCTCATTCTACAGGGGGGCTTTATTTACAGGGGGCTCCATAAACAGGGGACTCTGGGGGGAGGAACCTACAGGGGGCTGTATATGGGGCCCTATCTACAGGGTGCTCTATGGGAGGCACTGTTTATAGGGGGCTCTATGGGGAGCAGTATCTACAAGATGCTCTATGGGGCACTATCTACAGGAGGCTCTATAGGGGCACTATGTATGGGGGGGTGCTGTCTACAGGGGGCTCTATGTGGGGCACTGTCTATCGGGGCTATATGTGGGGCACTGTCTACAGAGGGCTCTATGAGGGGCACTATCTAGAGGAGGCTCTATGAGGGGCACTTTCTACAGAGAGCTCTATGAGGGGCACTATCTACAGATCTACAGGGGGCTCTATGAGGGTACTATCTATATGGGGCTCTATGAGGGGACTCTATATACAAGGGGCTCTATGAGGGGGCGCTATATACAGGGGGCACTATTTACATGGGTCACTGTCTGTGTGTGTGTGGGGGGAGGGGAGAGAGTATATGGTGCTTTCATAATAAGGGACACAGTGTTTGGTGCTATTATATTTAGGGGCATGGTGTGTGGCACCATGAGAGTTTTATCCTCGTTTATAGGTGTGGAAATGTTTGAAAAGTGAGAAGCTGCAGACATCTGAGCAGCAAACAGCAGAAATGGGTCATAGCTGGGAGAAGTCGTAATGAGGTCTGGACCGGATGGAGAAGAAAAGAGAAAAAAAATGGCTCCAATCTGAGAAGACGTCACCTGGGAGTCACTCATTGTAAATGTTAATTCTGCCTCTAATCAGTACAGTAGTCATTGTATGATCTGTAGTGAGATGATGGGTGGTATGAGGTTTTTTTTTGTGAAACCGCAACTCCCAGCATATCCTTACCATTGTTCAGGCCATACTGGGTGCCGTAGTTTTACGCTATACAAACCTATACGGCAGGGGTTACACTGAATTTGCAAATTATCTCTGAACTGAGCTATATTTGTGATGGTACTGTATTTATGTACGAAGCACAGATTTCATACATGAGACTTTAAATGAGAATTTAAAGTCAATCATGTTGTTGTATGGGTTAAGCCTCTAATGTTCTTTGATTACTAATGATGTTGTGTTAATGTGTCTTCATTTTTCATGATCTCGCCCACTGTCACTGCTTCGTGATTTAGAGCCCATAGTACAAGTCTAAAAAACAAAAAAGGCATATATTATAATATTTTGGAGAATGATTTACATCTATACTATGAAGGTGTAAGCAAGTTGGTCTGATCAACATTCAAACTATCTGCCAACAGTAGCCATGTTGTAGCCCTGAGTGGTGAATTTATTAAATAAATATCTGATCTCAATGTTGGCTGCAATTCAAATTTTTATCTGTTTTGTAATTAACTTAAAAAAGAAAAAAAACAATGTCAAATAAGTTTGTCCTCATTGTAAAAGTATTCAACATACCATAAGCCTATGTGCTTCCAAATGTGTTTTTTTTCCCCTGATTAGATTAAGATTAATGAAAGTAGAGTAAAACTACAGATGATATGTTAGTCCTACTAGGGGCATTAAACATACTAGAGTGGTTATTTCTATCACTCTAGTCTCTCAAATGCAAGTTTATAATGTGTTATGTAGATGTCCATATTGCTGGGATATACAGCAGCAATAACCAAAACAAAGCCCCCTTCTCTGACATCACAGCATGCAGGGGGCGGGCAGAGCAGGAAGTCGGTATGGTGCAGCTTCAGCCAATAGCTGCACAGCACTGACTGATGTCAGAGAGGAGGCGTTGTTTCGGCTGCTGCTGAAGTACAGCCCAGTAACGTGAAGTAAGAGTTGTTATTAGCTGTGGTGTTACAGACCTATAGTGTACAATGCACCTTGGAAACTTGTATTTTGGGGACAAGAGTGAATGAAGGTATGTAATATCTCCCAAATGGGTCCATTTTACTAATTAAGAAAGTTTGCCTGGACTTTTATTATTGCTTACCCAGGTCTACCACAGTATATCAGTGACTGCAATCAAACTTACAATGCAAACCATTTTAACACCATGAGCTGCTATATACCAGGTGCTTTACTTCAGGATTCAGTTTTATTGGCTGATGTGGTATTTTCCTTACGGTCTCTCCTTACAAACATGAGCAAGAGAGAATAGAGGGGATGACGGGGAAGAGAACAGGGGCTATGCATTTCTATATAGCCTGTGTGACTCTGTGATAAAACTATAGCTCCAAAGCTTCCAAAAATTATTGCTATCTCCTGGACTCAATACTTGGATGATATAGGAAGAAAATACAGCACACAATAGGAAGACTTCTTAATAGAGATGAGAAAATCGATCGCATATGATTAGAATTCGGTACGAATATAACCAAATTTTCGAATTCAGTGAATACAGAAACTTTCAGGATTCGCAGCTCACGAGTTGTGGCACAGTGACATCCGCTGGCGAGCACCAGCTGACACTTTACAGATTATAAAAAGGATCACATGACCTTGGGCAGGCTTCCCCATAATGCCTTGCAGACAGCCTTGCCAAAATGCACTGTGGTTATTCCTCCATTTTAAAAAGCTTCGAAAGGGGTTGGATACAGTCCTAGAAGACATCAGAGTGTCAGAGATGGGTTTTCAGGGCAATCGGTGCAATTGCAGTTTGTGGTGAATATATTTGGACCGAATTGGACCCAAACCAAATTTCGGGAAATTCACTGATCTCTACTTCTCAGCACAGCTAGATTTTGAGCTTTACTGTTTAAATATTTCCATTGATTTGCATGAGCCTAGTTACAATGATCTATTTTCTGCCACCAATAGAGATGACAAACAGAACAGTCCTCATCTTTAAAGGGAATGTGTCGGTAGAAAAAATTTTGTTTTTTTTTCTTAGTTAAACAATTAGTGTATAGGTGATTAAACATTGTTCTAATTTTTTTAATTTTTTTCACGAGTCAGGAAATATTATAAATTAGATTCTAATTTATAATATTTCCCAGCGCTGGTCACTAGATGGAGCAATTCCCAAAATTGCAGCATTGCATGTGGTAAAGCAACCACATTGCTTTATGCTGCAAAATTTGAGAAAACTCACTCGCTCTAGTGAGCTCTCAGAATCCCCCCCACCTCCTTTATCCTGGCTAGTGCCGGGAGAGACGAGGGGATTGAACGGTCAAACCTCCTACACTGTGTGTCACCATTTTTTGAGCTAACACACAGTGTAGTAGGTTAACATACAGTAGTAAACACACACTGAAACACGAACATACATAGAAATCACTTACCTGCTCCTGCCGCCGCCACTCCCTCCGGTCCGTCCGCTCCATCTGCTACCGCCGCTCCAAGTGCACAAGTCCGGAAGCCGCGACCGGAAGTAGTAATCTTACTGTCCGGACGCGACTTCCGGTCCACAGGAAAATGGCGCCGGACGTCACACAGTTCAACTTGAACTGTGTGGGAGCGGCGCATGCGCCGTTCCCACACAGACGGCGTACAGCATAGTGGATGGAACGGGCCCCGTTCGCATTCACTATGGGACTGTATGTGCCGTATTCCATGTCTGTATGTGTCGTTAATCGACACATACAGAAATGGAAAAAAAAATGGCAGCCCCCATAGAGAAGAAAAAGTGAAAAAATAAAAACAAGTAAAGCACAAACACACAAATAAATAAAAAAAATGTTTAATAACACACTAAAGTCAAATTGATCTAAAAAACATTTTTTCCGGGACACTGGTCCTTTAAGCACAAACATTTAGGAATGTCAGAAAGTGCATCATCTTAGTTAGATCTCTTTGTGGTTACAGCTTTGTACTATCAGGCTTACTGCTTTCATGTTTGACAGTCAGGATGAGATAATGTGACTTAGTTCATATGAGATATAATTATTTCAGGCTGGAGAGATCTTTTTTTTTTTTTTTGAGATTTACTAATTGTCTCTCTGTGACAAATGACTGGAAAGAAAAAGTAATCATGAGAAAAGTCATTTCATCTGTTAGATTTCACTACATATTCCGGAGGTATGAATTGAATATTATATAAACGTACAAGAATAAATTTTTTGTTTAATGAAGATTTTTGAATTTCCATTTACACACTGTTTGCACTTGCAAACACATGCACCATGGAATTTCATGGCTCGGCAAAGCATCAAATGCAATGAGTTAAAGGGAATGTCCATTTTGGAAATCTCTTTTTGTTAGAAGGTTCTCACAAAAGTAAGGTGATCACAGGTTATCCCATTGCTTGGACCCCCAGCAGTGAGCTGTAATCTTCCAGCAACAAGAGCCACCACGATCTTATGTATATAAAGACCTCGCGACTCCCCCTGACGGCAGATTTAGAAGGGAAGGCGTATCAGGCATGTTGGATTTCAACATGTCCGATCGTTTGTTCTTGTGGGAAATAAACCACTGCCAGAAGGGGTCTCTCCATTGCATTAAAACTGCACATTCAGCCAAGCCAAGCATGCATAAGAAATGTGCATGTGCTGGATTATCACATTTCCCAAATTAGCAGACTGAGGTCTGCCAACATCTTCCCAGGGTAAGACTTTTCATATTGAAAGTCTTGAGCTAGTCATCTGACCAGCCAGTGTGGTTTACTCTCCTTCTCATTGCTCTGACAATGGCGCTTACTACTGCTTGTACCTACTAAAACCACTGGGGCCATTTGTGATGAGTGCTGCAGGGGCGTAGCTATTGGTGGCTGGTGGGCCATGTTCCCTGGATGCTGGATGCCACAGGGAGTGCCAACAAGTCACTCTGCCATGGTCAGGGAATTTAGATTATTATGACCAGCAGGTGTGTGGACCCACTGGCTTAGGGCCACCTCTAAGGGAATTATCTAAATCTGGATCTGATCTTCGCTGCGGGGAGGCTACCAGGTCGCTACCCTTTGAGGTGGTCCTGGCAGAGTATCTGCTGACCAAGCAGGCTAGAAACAGGCATTGGCAGGTGGCACCTTGATGGGTGGAAAATTCAGGCTTGACACCAGCGTGGTACAGGCTGGTAGCAGATGACTGGATACTGGAAGACAACAAGCAGCAATAGCGGACTGGATAGCAGACAACATATAGCTATAGAGGAGTGGAATCCAATGCACATAGGAACATTTTCAGGATACAACTAGGTAGTTCAATGTTGCTCAGGCACCAGGTGGATAGTGAAGGTGCTTTAAATAGTTCTGGGGGCAACAGGGCTTGGTGAGTGATTTTTTTTTAATTTTGTGTGCAGCAACCCTTTAACAGACGGGACAGTGTGGCCGCGAGCTGTGGACAACAGAAGACACTGGTAGCCTGGGAGAGAGGCAGGCCGCAGGAGGAGCTACGAGACCCAGCGACGGGTACCGCCGGCAGGAGCAGGGCCCGCCGCCGGCGTTACATAGATACAGGGCTATGGCAGCGAACTGAATCTTTGCCCCATGCGAAGTAAAGCCTAGCTATGGCACTTGTATGTTTGACAATACTATGGGGGACTATAAGATCTTTACAGTATGATAACTCATTAAACTAATCCATGGTTGCCAACATAAACACGCACGCACCATCTTTCTCATCTCTTCCATTAAATAATATGCATGAATTCTTCTTTTCAGGTAAATGTTGCTCTGACATCATCTATTAGTCTAATTCAATCAGGTGTGGAACGGTAGGAGATCATTTCAGTTACATCGTATGTAAAGGGGTAAATGTGAGCAGACCTGCCATTCGGCAGTACAGGTTACAGCATGACCCAGGGAAGTGTAAAATGAGCGCTATCAGATTAAGCTGTAATTCGTCTGTAAATAAAACTTCAAAAGAGATAAGGAAATCGCGTCTAGTGCACTCAAGAAGAATAATGTGGTCTACATCCAAATGTTTATCTTACATAAAAGACAAGAGCCTTGTCATCTTTCTTCCTTCTCTTAATTGCATCAAAATGCATAAAACAGTACAATACCTCTCTAATCTATAAGGACAAAACCAAAGTGTTTGATGCCGAGAATTAAACGTTCGCATAAGTAAATAGGTGTATACACAAAATGTAAGGGTGACCGTTCATCTATTAAATACTAGGAGATAAAGCACATAATTACTCTGAACTTTGACTTTATATTATATTACATCAGATCCGTACATGCAATATTTTTTTTAAATCAATTCTTGTGATTACATTTATTTTAATCCATTTTATTAAAGAGGATATTCTGGTAGAGAAACATTTTGAAATTAAATAAATAAAACAAAAAAGCAATAATTACCTATCCTTGCCCCCGGTGATCCAGCTCTGTTGCTACCGGCGGCAGACCTGGTGCTTGTTTACATACACGTAGCAGGTGACCACTGCAGCCAATCAGAGGGCTCAGAGGGGCTCTCTTGTGACGAATCATTTCTGGCATAATGCCAGAAATAAAACATATGGCTGCTGAGCCCTCTGATTGGCTGAAGCGGTCACATGCCACGTGCAAGTATACAAGCATCGGGACTGACGCCGGAGTGACACCGCTGGATCACCAGGGGCAAGGATAGGTAAGTATTGCTTTTTTGTTTAAATTATTTCATTTGCAGCCCCTAAGAAAACATGTTCACTTCCCGAATAACCGCTTAAACAATACTATCTTTCCTTTCTATTTTAATATTGTGTTGGCAATCAAGGGCAAGACAAGCTCTCCTCATGGCCAAGGAAAGGGTCTCAAAATGCACCCCACCACCTTTGGTTTCTGACGTTCATTACCTCCTGATTTCTTATTCCCATAATCTCTTGGGGGTCTTATGTGTAACATATACTTCCCATCCACCCCCACCCCATACCCTTCACACATGTGCAGTTCTCACTGCAGATATCAGGTATCTAAAGTAGGGTCTGCTGAATACTGCAGCTCCTCTCCTCTGGCTCTATCCCTCAACTCCTCTATATATATATATATTTTCAATCTGCTGATCCCTTCCACCAGTTACCAGTCAATAGTCCCAGTTACTCAGTCACACCGGTGCATTGAAGAGAAGCGCTCATTGTATCCTGGCACCTAGTTTAGACACAGTTTCCAAATGGTTGTAAAAGACATTTCAAGATAGAGCATTGTTTTATTATTTTAATCCATAAATGGCACCCCTTCCCCTTCAATGGCATCATCGTTGGCCATCTATTCCAACTACCACTCACCCCGAACCTGTTTTCTTTTGAAAGAATTGCTCAAAAGGTTTGCTAAATCTTTACCAGTTGAAAAAATAAAACAACAGGGTCCATGTAGACCTTGGGAATCTTCAGTCTTAAAGAGCAATTCCAGTTTGGAAATTCTTGTACTCATTTATATCTATATTTCTGTTCATAGGGGGCAGTATTGCAGTATATTCTACTAGTTTTTCAGCTAAATGTGCTTGAAATGTGCTAAGAACAGTTGTTACCCACTTCTACTGGCAGGTCATACTAAATGCTTTACTCAGCAGGGGGGCAATAAGCAAAGGTGGATAAAAAGGAAATATATTTTGTGCCCCAACCTGAGGCATAATAGGAACAAATTTCTGAGTAAATTAAAAATGGAACTTGTGGAAATACTCTTCATGGATGGAGAAGGTATCACAAAGCCAGTCTTGACCTTCACTCTTTACAACATCCTCATGGATCCTTGTACGCAAACCTAGTAGACTTTGACGTATAACTACTGTAAATTGTAACCAGCGGAGATAACCACAGATACGGCAGACTCCTTAGACTTTCTAAACATTCTTAAAGGGAATGTGTTGCCAGCAAAACATGTTTTTTTTTTTTTTAGTTAAACAATTAGTGTGTAGGTGATTAAACATTGTTCTAATTTTTTTTATTTTTTTCACGAGTCAGGAAATATTATAAATTGGATTCAATTTATAATATTTCCCAGCGCTGGTCACTAGATGGAGCAATTCCCAAAATTGCAGCATTGCATGTGGTAAAGCAACCACATTGCTTTATGTTGCAAAATTGGGAAAAAATCCCTCGCTCTAGTGAGCTCTCAGAATCCCCCCCTCCTTTATCCTGGCTAGTGCCGGGAGAAACGAGGGGTTTGAACGGTCTAACCTCCTACACTGTGTGTCGCCATTTTTTGAGCTAACACACAGTGTAGAAGGTTTACATACACTAGTAAACACACACTGAAACACGAACATACATAGAAATAACTTACCTGCTCCAGTCGCCGCCGCTCCCTCCGGTCCGTCCGCTCCGTCTGCTGCCGCTGCTCCATGTGCACAAGTCCGGAAGCCGCGACCGGAAGTAGTAATCTTACTGTCCGGCCGCGACTTCCGGTCCACAGGAAAATTGGGCCGGACGGCGCGCATTTCAAATTGGACTGTGTGGGAGCGGCACATGCGCCGTTCCCACACACACGGCGTACACCATAGTGGATGGAACGGGCCCCGTTCGCAGTCCTTATGGCACTGGAGCTGCCGTATTCCATGTCTGTATGTGTCATTAATCGACACATACAGAAATGGAAAAAAAAATGGCACCCCCCATAGGGAAGAAAAAGTGTAAAAATAGAAAAAAAGTAACACACAAACACACAAATAAATATAAACGTTTTTAATAAAACCCTAACATAAAACTGATATAAAAAAAATAATTTTGGTGACACTGTTCCTTTAAACGTAAAAGAGGACAGTTGATAAGACAATCTGAAAGGCACATAACTTTGTCGTTGAGATAGGCATTTCTCAGTCAACAGCTCCACTTCAAGTATCTAGGTTGTCAAACATTTGAAGACATCTCTCAGTCAGATGACTGTATTTGTTCAGGCTAATATGTCATGTAACATTCTAAACATGCAAGTCACAATGATGGACGATGGACTATCTTCATGCGATTGTGTAGAGAGAAAAAAATGGTATGTCTGCTAAAGCTGCCTATAATCATTATATTTGTAATATGGACCCTCCAAATATGTTGACAATCTAATTTTCCCCAACAGAACATGGATTTAACAGGTTGCATTTTTCCTGACCAAACCGCCTCTTTTTTTTGGAACTGTGCCTCTTACATGTTTATCTCCCCTTGTGTTCTACTGAAATAACATTCATGGTTAGTCAAGCTGATGATGAATTAGGAGCTGGTAACTGCTGGACTAAACTACGACTACGCTATTGATTCCGTCAAAACGACGGAACCCTTGCACAACTGAGACAAATGGAAACCATTGGCACCGGTTTCCGTTTGTGTCAGTCAGGGTCCCGTTCCGACGGAAAGCTCAGATGGAACGTCGGAACAGGCCCCTAGAGCAGATGTGAACAAAGCCTTACACCGGCCAATTTTGGCCGATGCAATGAACGCCGATCAACGAGACAGCTCATTGATCGGCGCTCGTTTGCTCCGGTCACATGGAGCTATGTATGGGGACAAGTGGTCGTTGCTCGTTCATCTGCTGATCGCTGGCCTTTTTACACAGGGCAATTATCAGTAACCAGTGTTCTATGAATGCTTGTCTGCCTGATAATTGTCCAGTGTCAAAGGGCCTTAAATGTCCTTTTACACTGGCCAATTACCAGGCAAACGAGCGTTCGCAGAACCGCGATCAGCAGATTCTTTTTCATCGGCTGATAGTTGCCTGTCTACAAAGGGCAATGATCGAGAATGAGCGTTCATATGAACGCTTGTTTGCCCGATCATTGGCCCGCTTAAGGATTGTCATTTGAAATCCTATGTTTTTATGCAATTAAAAGTGGACGTGCACATGTTCTAAATAGATGGAGGGTGAACCCTCAGAATAATATCCTTTGGTAAGCCCAATGAATATTACTCTGACACTGTCTATGGCTAACTTAAAGATTGGTCCTCCCGATTATAGATTTCTCTGTAGATATTTTTCTTTGTTGTTTGATAAATGATGAAAATGAGTTAAATAAATTCTCAAATCAAAGTATTGGTGTAATGGCAGGAAGGAGGTGAAGGGAAAGTGAGCCCTAATCTACCCACCGCCCTGTCCCTGCCTACTTGCAACGACCCGCCCTAGGCGACGGGGTACAACTGGGCGGCGGTCCCTACGCTGTCTAAGTGCACGGGAGAACAAACAGGGAACACGCAAGGGAAGGGGCAGTAGCCCACGGAACGCCGCGAGGAAACGGAGCGGTGAATGAATAGTCAGGACCAGGATGAAGTGGAGTATACCAACGTGAGCATGGAGAAGGAAGCAAGCCAGGGGCAAAGCGAAGCAGGTTAAGCGGAACTGCAGCAAGGCAGAAGCACGGCAGAAGCAGGCTGGAGCAAGCAGCAGTGGGGCCAGGAATCCAGAAGAATTACAAGCACTGAGGAAGAGAACACGGCAGGTAATAAAGGACAGGGGGCGGAGCTAACTCCGACTGACCAGGCCGCGATAGGCTCTCCCACTCCTGAGCCTGCCACCCTGGTTGGTGGGAGACGGTGTCAGTCTAACAGGTCTGGCCTCAGGTGTGGATTGATTAATCCCAGGAGTATACCTAGACGTAGTACCTGGCAGATCCCTAACAATTGGAAATGTATCCTGCGCTCCTTCCCGTCCTGTCCTGATTTCTATGGGACGGCCGCACTTTGTAGACCTTAAAAAGGGCGAGTCTCTAACTATCAAGGCATGGTTTGCATGGGTTCCAGCTGCAGGAGCCACCATATCTTAATAACCCCAATTGATGAACCCCCCCAAAAAAGAGCAGAGGATAGTAGATCTAACTAAATGGATTTGGGGATGGTTTGGGCCAATAAATGATTTTAATAAATCCATGTACTATTCTACACATGGCAATCCATATTTTGCTGAGTTTATTACAGCATACAATATACAAGCATCTTGTATATAAATTTTATGTGTCAAATGTGACTGTATTTAAAATGTAAAAAAAATTTATTACTGAATTTATCATTAGCAAGTTAATCAATTGGGGTCCTCCCCATAAACATGCACGTAAGGCTTGGCTGAGCATGCATGTTTTTTTAATGGGTGAGGGGAATAAGCCACTGTCAGACACCTCTAGGAGCAGCTTATCTTCTGTGGGAACAAAGCATGAGGCATTTCTAACATGACTAATCCTTCTGTTCCCCAACATCGTCCGTCAGTATACGGCTGGTAGGCCAACATACACGTCATATTGTCACATTTGACCAACTTTGATCTTATGTGCATGACTAGCTTTTACCTAGCAGTCATTATATAATGCACACATATGGGGATACATCTATAGTAGTGCAAGGATAGCAGTCATAACCGGGCCATAGTGCCGGAGGGGGCCCGAAAGCCACATAAGAAGACACCACTTTTATAAACGGCACATGGTCGATGTAGGGCACTGTTACAGATTTTGCATCGGGGCCCCAGAGATTTAAGTTACGCCTCTGCAGACACAGATAGTATGTATTTTAGCCTATTCTATATAAAAACTCAGCTTATATTTCTGCTGGCGATACATACATCTAAAATATCTACCAGTATATCCCATTCCACATAGTAAAAATACAGACTTTACAAGTGTTTCATTGAGTACTCATATTATTCCTTTAAATTCTTTCTAAGGAAGAAATAGAATATCAATAAATGTGTATTAATCCTGGCAATAACTGTACCAGATATATTCTTTAAGCACTGAAATGGACTTTTCTACTATTATTTTGATTTGAAAATAATTGCTAGCACGGTCGTTCCAACTTTTTTTCAATAAAAGATAAAAATGCATATATATGTGGTTTCCGGTACAACAGACCTACATCTTAATCTAATATAGAACAGTTGTTAAAGTCGCTGGGAGGTGTGGTGGAAAAGCAATTTAGAATTTGTTAGGACGAGAAGAATGAATAATAAAAAAATAAGCTCCTTCCATAGAGGGGAAATATCACCTTGATTGTTCTTGTCATCTCATAGGATTGGGGTTTATGTGTTCTAAGTGCAAAAGGTTTCAAGGAGTCGGAAGCAAAAAAATTACAGAAAAGAAACTTTCCAAATGACTGACGACCACAACACAGACTCCTGTACATTAAAGCAGGTGAAATCTCTTTCTACAAAAACTTCCTATGCAGTTTTTGTTTTGTTATTTTAGCTTCTCGATTCTGAGAAAACTTTGTGGTGCATGAACTGTCGGTAAAGCTGGAGTTGTTGGTTTAATGCTCGTACACAAAAGAAGGTAAGATGAAAACGAAAGATCTGTGGATGTAATGTAATCCAGACAAGTCCATTCAAACGGTAGGAAGTAAAGTGACATCTTAATAGGTACTTACTAGGTTGGGACGAATGTCATTTTTTATTTTTATCTTTTCGCGGCAGTTTTCCACCTCTAAAGATATTCACTGATCAAAGAAACTGGATGTCTGACTATCGGTAGTATAATGTAATATTCACCTAAGGTTGAATTCATTAATGTAATTTTTGGTGGATATTTTGATGTCGTTTTTTTAGCCAATGCCATAAATTGATCCAAAAGAAAGGAACAGTATAAATAAAGGACTCAGTTCACACCACTTGTGTTGTGTACGTCCAGCATATACACCGTGTAAATGTCCTGACATATACACCGGACATATGCATTTGCAATATAGCCCTCCAATTCCCAACTATGCCCCTGCAAAAATATGCATCAAACATCACAAAAAGAATACATATAAAAACTGCATGTGTGAAACCAGTCTAAGGGCATGCCCACACGTGGCGGATTTCCTCCGCAACTGTCCGCATCAATGCCGCACATACTCTGCGTTGCAGATTCTGCGGCGGATCTGCCCAAAATGTGCAGTAAATTGATGCGGACTA
Organism: Rhinoderma darwinii; assembly: GCF_050947455.1. Classification (NCBI taxonomy): domain Eukaryota; kingdom Metazoa; phylum Chordata; class Amphibia; order Anura; family Rhinodermatidae; genus Rhinoderma; species Rhinoderma darwinii. The sequence goes on from NC_134695.1 coordinate 99,801,198, forward strand.
GCTGCTACGGACTGCGGTAAAAGTGCTTCCCTTCTCTCTATCAGTGCAGGATAGAGAGAAGGGACAGCACTTTCCCTAGTGAAAGTAAACGAATTTCATACTTACCGGCCGTTGTCTTGGTGACGCGTCCCTCTTTCGGCATCCAGCCCGACCTCCCTGGATGAAGCGGCAGTCCATGTGACCGCTGCAGCCTGTGATTGGCTGCAGCCGTCACTTAGACTGAAACGTCATCCTGGGAAGCCGGACTGGAGACAGAAGCAGGGAGTTCTCGGTAAGTATGAACTTCTATTTTTTTGACAGGTTGCTGTATATTGGGATGGGTAGTCACTGTCCAGGGTGCAGAAACAGTTACTGCCGATCACTTAACTCTTTCAGCACCCTGGACAGTGACTATTTACTGACGTCGCCTAGCAACGCTCCCGTAATTACGGGAGCCCCATTGACTTCCTCAGTCTGGCTGTAGACCTAGAAATACATAGGTCCAGCCAGAATGAAGAAATGTCATGTCAAAAAAGCAAGACGCATCCGCAGCACATATAACATTTTCATGACAGCTGCGGACTTCATTGCGGAATTTAGAATCTCCATTGAAGTCAATGGAGAAATTCCGCCATGAGTCCGCAACCAGTCCGCCACAACTCCGCAACAGCCATTGCATGCTGCGGACACCAAATTCCGCTCCGCAGCCTATGCTCCGCAGCGGAATTTTCTGCCTCGTCTAAACGAAGCCTACTAAAAAGAAGTGGAAGGCAATGGAGAAACGGCTCCGCTGCGGATTAACGCTGCGGAGTGTCCGCAGCGGAATTCAAGAGCAATTCCGCCACGTCTGGCCATGCCCTAAGGCTGGGTTAACACTGAGTTTTTTTACAAGTTTTTTGACGAGGAAACTGCGCCAAAAAACTAGTCAGAAACGTCCCGAAAATGCCTCCCGTTGATTTCAATGGGAGGCGGGGGCGTTTTTCTCCCGCGAGCGGTAAAACCGCCTCGCATGGAGAAAGAAGCGACATGCCCTATCTTCGGACGTTTACGCCTCTGACCTCCCATTGACTTCGATGGAAGTCTTAGAAAGCGTATTTCGCAGCATTGTATGCGCCGCTCAATGGCTGCAGGTGAAAAATGCCGCGAAAAACGCAGCGGCGTGCAGGGAGAGGAAAATCTTCCTCAAACTTCCAAACGGAATTTTGAGGCAGAAAAACTCAGTGTGAACATAGCCTCAAATATTTTTTCATGTATCTTTACAGGCTCTAAGTTCTATATCAGCAGTTTTCTATTGGTGCTTTAAAAAATAAATATTGAATTTGTGATACTTTCTGTGCTTGATTTCTTTATTATTGTTATTCTTTTTAGTAAAATATATAAAGACTATGTAAACCTTTGCACCCTTTTTGTTATTTGTAATAAAACAATGTATTATGTTATTTTAAACAACTTTTTATTTGTTTTTGATTAAAAATGTTTTTTACTTTTTAAGATACAGCTTCCATGTATCCTGGAGCTGTATCTTGCGCTCAGAGCCGAATCCGTCAGGTCAGCGGGACTGACGGCTCCGGTGACAGTGGGTCTTGAGCGTCTCTGGTACACAGAATCCAGCTATTATCAATCACATCTAAGTTCATGAATAGAGATGAGCGAACTGGGACAACCGAACCCGGTTTCGGTCCGAACATCGGGAAAAGTTCGGTTCGCAGCGAATCCGAACTTCACCGGGTTCGGCCGAACCCGTTTTGACCGAACCCGGTCAAAAATATTATACAAATCGGCAGCCACTTGTCTCTATCAATCACTGATAGAGAAAAGAGGCTGCTGATTAAAAATAAAATAAAAAGCATTTCATACGTACCCGGTCGTTGTCTTGGTGACGAGTCCCTCTTCTTCCTCCAGTCCGACCTTCTTTTCTGACGCGGCAGCCTGTGATTGGCTGCAGAGGCCTCTGCAGCCTGTGATTGGCTGCAGAGGCCGCGGCAGCCTGTGATTGGCTGCAGCGGTCACATGGGCTGTATCGTCATCCAGGAATGTCGGGCCGGATGTCGAGAGGGACGCGTCACCAAGGCAACGGCCAGGAGACCGGACTGGCGGAAGCAGAAAGTTCTCGGTAAGTATGAACGTCTTTTTTTTTTTACAGGTTACTCTATATTCTGATCGGAATTCACTATCCAGGGTGCTGAAACAGTTACTGCCGATCAATTAACTCTTTCAGCACCCTGGACAGTGACTATTTACTGACGTCGCCTAGCAATGCTGCCGTAATGACGGGTGCACACATGTAGCCACCCGTCATTACGGGGCCTCATGCACACGACCGTAAAAACACCCGTTATTACGGGTCATAATTACGACCCGAAACAGCGGGCCCATAGACTTCTGTTAGCCACGGGTACCTTCCCGTTTTCTCACGGGAAGGTGCCCGTGCCGTTAAAAAGATAGAACATGTTCTATTTTTTTATTTTACGGGCCGTGCTCCTATACTTTATAATGGGAGCACGGCTCGGAAAAACGACCGGCTGCCCGTGGCCGGCCGTGCTCATCTCCTGAAATACTCTGTGCTGCCTTAAACTCTGTGGACAGGTCAGGATCCAGTTCCTTTTAAATGCTGCTAGGGAACCCGCTCGATCCACTATATAAGGTTGCGCTACAGTGCAGCATTTAAAAGAAACAGGATCCTGACCTGTCCACAGAGTTTAAGGCAGCACAGAGTATTTCAGGAGATGAGCGTGCAGATTCAGTGCTGCTGTGAACTCTGCTCTTACCATTACGTAGCTCTCAGTCTGTTACATCTCCTCCACTCCTGTCCTCAATAACACCTTCACATGATTGGCAAGTCACCACCCCGCACAAGATCCGCACGCTCATCTCCTGAAATACTCTGTGCTGCTGTGAACTCTGCTCTTACCATTACGTGGTGACTTGCCAATCATGTGAAGGTGTTATTGAGGAAAACCCGAAACAAATATGCAGCGTTTACGCAAATACAATTGACATGCTGTGGAATAAAATTCTGTATATAGTGCCACACTGCTCCCTTATGTGTATAGTGCCACAAAGCTCCCTCATGTTTATAGTGCCACACAGTTCTCCCTTGTGTATAGTGCCACACAGCTCTAACTTGTGTATAGTGCCACACAGCTCCCCTTGTTTGTAGTGCCACACAGCCCCCCCTTGTGTTTAGTGCCACACAGCTCCCCCTTGTGTATAGTGCCACACAGCTCCCCCTTGTGTATAGTGCCACACAGCCCCCCTTGTGTATAGTGCCACGCAGCCCCCCCCCTGTATATAGTGCCACAAGGCAATCGCGCATCCGAGAAAGTTGTATCAGCCAGGGGGATGACAGCACCGCCCCATGACCCTTTAATGAGTAATTAGCATATAGTGTGTGCCTTTTAGAAGTGGATTTTAAAGATTTTGCTGCATCTGAAAAAAACATACATTTGGAAATATTGTCAGGTCATGTACTACCGCATGGTGGTGGTTCAAGGGGTCAAAACTACCAGAAAGGTTCCCATGAAATATACAATGAATTGAGAACAATTCCATCTGCCCTGCAATTTTGTTATTATAAATATATCCAATATAATTACAGCTCCAGAACCAAGCTCCTACATATATACAGTACCACAACCAAGCTCAGTGCATAAATACAGCACTAGAAGCAAGCTCATACATATATATGACACCAGAACCAAGGTCAGTACATATATACAGCACCAGAACAAAGCTCAGTACATATATACAGCACCAGAACTAAGCTCAGTACATAAATACAGCACTAGAACCAAGCTCATACATATAAATGGCACCAGAACCAAGCTCAGTACATATATACAGCACCAGAACCAACCTCAGTACATATATACAGCACCACAACAAAGCTCAGTACATAAATACAGCACCACAACCAAGCTCAGTACATATATACAGCACCAGAACAAAGCTCATACATATATACAGCACCAGAACAAAGCTCAGAAAATATATATAATACTAGCACAAATACAGCTCACTACAGAGATCATTTGCAAATTCAGTTTAACCACTGCCGTATGGGTTTGTATGGCGTAAAACTACAGCTCCCAGCATGGCCCAAAAAATTGGTGTCACGATCTGTGGGTATGTTGACCTACTGGGCCGTACCGCCGTAGCAGGATAGCAGCTGGTCAAACAGTGTACCAAGTAAAGTCTATAGTCTGAGCCTCAGTAAATAAATACAGCACTAGTACATAAATACAATACCAGAACAAAGATCAGTACATAAATGCAGCCCCAGAACCAAGCTCATACATATATACAAAACCAGAAAGAAAGTTCAATACATAAATACAGCACCAGAACAAAGCTCAGTACATACATACAACACCAGAACCAAGCTCATACATATATACAGCACCAGAACAAAGCTCAGTACATATATACAGCACCAGAACAAAGCTCAGGACATAAATACAGCCCCAAAACCAAGCTCAGTACATAAATACAGCACCAGAACAAAGCTCATACATATATACAGCACCAGAACAAAGCTCAGTATTTAAATACAGTATCAGAACCAAGATCAGTACATATGTACAGCCCCAGAACCAAGCCCAGTATATATATACAACACCAGAACAAATACAGCTCAATTTAGTGCAACCCCTCCCATATAGGTTTGTACGGCGTAAAACTACAGCTCCCAGCATGGCCCGAACAATAGTAAGGATATGCTGGGAGATGCTGTTTCACAAAAAAAATCATAAACATTTACATTAAGTGACTCACTGGTAACGTCTCAGATTCAAGTTCTTTTATTCTCCCTCCGGTCCAGACCTCTAAGATGGATTTCTCCTGGCCATGACCCATTTCTGCAGTTTTCCGCTCAGATGTCTTCAGCTTCTCACTTTTAAAAAATTTCTGCACCTATAAACAAAGTTAAAATTCTCAACACCTCTAAATATGATAAAGCACCATACACTGCACCACTAACTATAATAGCGCCATACACTGTGTCCCTGATCATAATAGTGACATACACTGTGTCCCACACAGACACCATGCCCCCTGTAGATAGTGCCCCCATAGCTCCCTGTAGATAGTGACCCCCATAGAGCCTCTGTAGATAGTGCCCTAAATAGAAGCCCCTGTAAATAGTGCCCCACATACAGCTCTCTGCAGATAGTGCCCACATATGGACTCCAGAGCTGTAAGGCAATAGTCTAACCACTGAGCCACCATGCTGCCCTACATATAGCTTCCCCTATAGATAGTGCCTCACATATTGCCCAAAGCTGTAGACAGTGCCTTACATATAGCCCCCCTGTATATAGTGCCCTGCAAATAGCTCCCACTATAGATAGTGCTCCACATATAGCCCACCTCTGTAGATAGTACCTCACATATAGCTCCTCCTGTATATAGTGTCCCACATATAGCCCACCCCTGTAGAAAGTGCCCTACATATAGCCCCCCTGTAGCTAGTGCCCAACAGGTAACCCACCCCTGTATATATAGTGTCCCACATATAGCCCACCCCGATAGATAGTGCCCTACAAATAGCTCCCCTATAGATTGTGCTCTACATATAGCCCACCCCTGTATATAGTGCCCCACATCCCCACATATAGACCCCCCTGTTGATAGTGCCCCACATCCCCACTTATAGAAAACCCTGTATATAGTGGCCCACATCCACACATATAGACCCCCCTGTAGATAGTGCCCCACATCCCCATACATAGAACCCCCTGTATATAGTGGCCCACATCCCCACATATAGTTAATCCTCCTGTTGATAGAGCCCCCACTGTAGATAACGCCACTCACAGTTTTAGTAGGAAAAAAAAAATTTACATACTCACCCTGATCCCGTTCCCGCGCTGTCCGGCGGCAATGCAGGTCTGCTCTCTTCTGAGCAGGTCTGCTGGAGCTGAACAACACAAGCGGCGCGTCGTTCAAAGGCGCTGAATGGCAGGGCAGAATGACTTGCCCCATCAATCAGCGCCTTTCAAGCACTGAAGCGGTGTGATGACGTCATCGCGCCGCTAGCGTCGTTGAAAGGCGCTGATTGGCGGGGGAAGTGATTTTGCCCCGCCAATCAGCATCATTGTAAGGTGCTGAATGGTCGGGCACAAAACGTCCAGCGCTAATGCATGTATTTGTACCTGCATGCTATAGACACAGGTAAAATTACTGCGAGAGGGGGTGGCTGTCACTAGCACCAGGGCCCCCTCCGGTGCTAGCGACGCCCCCGGGCATGAGAGGGCCTGTGTCGCCCGACCCATACCTGTTAGAGGCTCGGCGGCGCGGGCCCCGTAGTTGCAGGGCTACCGCTGTAGCAGCCATAATGGCTGCTAGCGGCGCCACCGGGCATATGGGGGGTGTCGGCAGGCGGCACGGCCCCCTCAAGCCGCGGGACCTGTAGCAGGCGCTACAGCGGTAGTTACGCCACTGACCCCTTGCTCTCAAATGATAAAGCATCCCCATATTAATTTCCCTAAATCAAGACCCAAGACCCCTAAATAAATACAGACCCCTTGTTAGGGATCTGCCAGGTACTTCATCTAGGTATACTTCTGGGATTAATCAATCCACACCTGAGGCCAGACCTGTTCGACTGACACCATCTCCCACCAACCAGGGTGGCAGGCTCAGGAGTGGGAGAGCCTATCGCGGCCTGGTCTGTCGGAGTTAGCTCCGCCCCCTGTCCTTTATTACCTGCCCTGTTCTCTCCCTCAGTGCTTGTAATTCTTTTGGATTCCTGGCCCCACTGCTGCTTGCTCCAGCCTGCTTCTGCCGTGCTTCTGCCTTGCTGCAGTTCTGCTTGACCTGCTTTGCTTTGCCCCTGGCTTGCTTCTGTCTCCGTGCCCGCTTGGGTGTACTCACTTCGTCCTGGTCCTGACTTTTGTTCGCCGCTCTGTTTCCTTGTGGCGTTCCGTGGCTACCGCCCCTTCCCTTGCGTGTTCCCTGTTTGTTTTCCTGTGCACTTAGACAGCGTAGGGACCGCCGCCCAGTTGTACCTCGTCGCCTAGGGCGGGTCGTTGCAAGTAGGCAGGGACAGGGCGGTGGGTAGATTAGGGCTCACTTTCCCTTCACCTCCTTTCTGCCATTACATAATTACAAGCCCTTACCTAGTCTACCATTTCTCCTACGCTGACGCTATCATGGACCCCCTTGAGACCCTGACCCTCCAGATGCAGGGCCTCTCCCTACAGGTCCAGGCCCTGGCCCAAAGGGTCAATCAGGGTGACGCTGCTTTAGTAGTACCCCTCACCTCACCTCTAGAGCCCGACCTCAAGTTACCTGACCGGTTCTCAGGGGACCGTAAGACGTTTCTCTCCTTCCGGGAGAGTTGCAGACTGTATTTCCGCCTAAAGCCCCACTCCTCAGGTTCCGAGAACCAGCGGGTGGGTATCATCATATCCCGACTCCAGGAAGGGCCCCAAGAGTGGGCCTTCTCCTTGGCTCCTGACGCCCCTGAACTTTCCTCTGTTGATCGTTTTTTCTCTGCCCTCGGACTCATTTACGACGAGACTGACAGGACTGCTTTAGCCGAGAGTCAGCTGGTGACCTTACGTCAGGGTAGGAGACCGGTTGAGGAATACTGTTCTGATTTTAGAAAGTGGTGCGTAGCTTCTCAGTGGAACGATCCGGCCCTAAGGTGCCAGTTTAGGTTAGGATTATCTGACGCCCTGAAGGATCTGCTGGTTAGCTACCCCTCGTCTGACTCCCTTGACCAGGTTATGGCCCTAGCAGTACGACTTGACCGACGTCTCAGGGAACGTCAGCTAGAACGCTTCAGTGTGCTCCCCTCTGACTTTTCTGCGATCCCCCCCGAGGTCCCGTCTCCTCGCCCCTCCACGGAGGACTCGGAGGTACCTATGCAACTCGGGGCCTCCATGTCCCCTCGACAACGTAGGGAGTTTCGCAGAATGAATGGTCTCTGCTTCTACTGTGGGGACGACAAGCATCTACTGAACACCTGTCCCAGGCACAAGAATAAGAAGCCGGAAAACTTCCGCGCCTAAGTGATCATCGGGGAGGTCACTTGGGCGCACAGGTATTTCCCGTTAATGTGAAACGCAATAAAATTTTGCTTCCCTTTCAGGTCTCGTTTGCTGGCCGGTCTGCCACGGGCAGTGCTTTCGTGGATTCTGGCTCATCTGCTAATATCATGTCTGTGGAATTTGCTATGTCTCTAAAGATGCCTTGTATTGATTTACCTTATCCTATCCCTGTAGTAGGAATCGACTCAACTCCCCTTGCTAATGGTTATTTTACTCAGCATACTCCTGTTTTTGAACTCCTGGTTGGCTCCATGCATTTGGAGCAGTGCTCTGTACTGGTGATGCAGGGATTATCGTCTGATCTGGTTTTAGGCCTTCCCTGGTTGCAGTTGCATAATCCCACGTTTGATTGGAATACTGGGGATCTCACCAAATGGGGTAATGAATGTCTTATGTCATGTCTTTCTGTTAACTCTATTTCTCCCCGGGAGGAGGTAAACACGCTTCCTGAGTTTGTTCAGGACTTCGCCGATGTGTTTTCTAAGGAGGCCTCCGAGGTGTTGCCCCCCCATAGAGATTACGATTGCGCTATCGATTTGGTGCCTGGTGCCAAGCTTCCTAAGGGTAGGATATTTAATCTTTCATGTCCTGAACGTGAAGCTATGAGGGTGTATATCCAAGAATGCCTGGCCAAGGGTTTCATTCGCCCCTCGACTTCTCCTGTAGGTGCTGGCTTCTTCTTCGTGGGGAAGAAGGATGGTGGTCTTAGGCCGTGCATTGATTATCGTAACCTGAATAAGGTCACCGTAAGGAACCAGTACCCACTTCCTTTGATTCCGGATCTTTTTAATCATGTTCAGGGAGCCCAATGGTTTTCTAAGTTCGATCTACGGGGGGCATATAACCTTATCCGCATCAAAGAGGGGGATGAGTGGAAAACTGCGTTCAACACACCCGAGGGTCATTTCGAATACCTGGTCATGCCCTTTGGGTTGTGTAATGCCCCTGCTGTCTTCCAGAATTTTATTAATGAAATCCTGAGAGAGTACCTGGGTAATTTTCTTGTTGTGTACCTTGATGACATACTGGTGTTTTCCAAGGACTGGTCCTCCCACGTGGAGCATGTCAGGAAGGTGCTCCAGGTCCTTCGGGAGAATAATCTGTTTGCTAAGACTGAAAAATGTGTCTTTGGGGTACAGGAGATACCATTTTTAGGGCAAATCCTCACTCCTCATGAATTCCGCATGGACCCTGCCAAGGTTCAGGCTGTGGCGGAATGGGTCCAACCTGCCTCCCTTAAGGCGTTACAGTGTTTTTTAGGGTTCGCCAACTATTACAGGAGATTTATTGCCAACTTCTCGGTCGTCGCTAAGCCTCTTACGGACCTTACCCGCAAGGGTGCTGATGTCCTCCATTGGCCCCCTGAGGCCGTCCAGGCCTTTGAGACTCTCAAGAAGTGCTTTATCTCGGCCCCCGTGCTGATTCAGCCCAACCAAGCGGAGCCATTTATTGTGGAGGTTGACGCTTCCGAGGTGGGAGTGGGGGCCGTCTTGTCCCAGGGTACCAGCTCCCTCACCCATCTCCGCCCCTGTGCTTACTTCTCTAGGAAGTTTTCGCCCACGGAGAGTAACTATGATATTGGCAACCGCGAACTTCTAGCCATTAAATGGGCTTTTGAGGAGTGGCGGCACTTCCTGGAGGGGGCCAGACACCAGGTAACGGTCCTTACGGATCACAAGAATCTGGTTTTCCTAGAATCGGCCCGGAGGCTTAATCCTAGACAAGCTCGGTGGGCACTATTCTTTACCAGATTTAATTTCTTGGTTACCTATAGGGCTGGGTCCAAGAATATTAAGGCTGATGCTCTGTCACGTAGTTTCATGGCCAATCCTCCTTCCGAGAAGGATCCTGCTTGTATTTTACCCCCTGGTATAATCGTCTCTGCCACGGATTCTGATTTAGCTTCTGATATCGCGGCTGATCAGGGTGCAGCTCCCGGGAACGTCCCTGGGGACAAACTGTTTGTTCCCCTGCAATACCGGCTGAGGGTACTCAGGGAAAACCATGACTCCGCTCTATCTGGTCATCCTGGCATCTTGGGCACCAAACACCTCATTACCAGAAACTATTGGTGGCCTGGGTTGCCTAAAGACGTTAGGGCTTACGTCGCCGCTTGTGAGGTTTGCGCTAGGTCCAAAACCCCTAGGTCCCGACCTGCGGGCCTACTACGTTCCTTGCCCATTCCCCAGAGACCTTGGACCCATATTTCCATGGATTTTATCACCGATTTGCCTCCATCTCAGGGCAAGTCGGTGGTGTGGGTGGTAGTCGACCGCTTCAGCAAGATGTGCCACTTTGTGCCCCTTAAGAAGCTACCTAACGCCAAGACGTTAGCTTCTTTGTTTGTGAAACACATCCTGCGTCTCCATGGGGCCCCAGTCAATATCGTTTCTGACAGAGGGGTACAATTTGTTTCCTTATTTTGGAGAGCTTTTTGTAAAAAGTTGGAGATTGATCTGTCCTTCTCCTCCGCCTTCCATCCCGAAACTAATGGCCAAACGGAAAGGACCAACCAATCCCTGGAACAATATTTAAGGTGTTTCATCTCTGACTGTCAATTCGATTGGGTCTCATTCCTTCCCCTTGCTGAATTTTCCCTGAATAACCGGGTCAGTAACTCGTCAGGGGTCTCCCCGTTTTTCTGTAATTTCGGGTTTAACCCAAGGTTTTCCTCCGTCTCCCCTGGTTGTTCCAATAATCCTGAGGTAGAGGATGTTCATCGGGAACTGTGCACTGTCTGGGCCCAGGTTCAGAAGAACCTAGAGGCGTCCCAGAGCGCACAAAAGATTCAGGCGGATAGTAGACGTTCTGCTAACCCCCGGTTTGTCGTCGGGGATTTGGTCTGGTTGTCGTCCAGGAACTTGCGCCTTAAGGTCCCGTCCAGGAAGTTTGCGCCCCGATTTATTGGACCTTATAAGATCATTGAAGTCCTCAACCCTGTATCCTTCCGTCTGGAGCTCCCCCCATCCTTTCGCATACATGATGTCTTCCATGCCTCCCTCCTTAAACGCTGCTCCCCGTCCTGGTCCCCCTCGAGGATACCTCCTGTTCCCGTTCTCACCCCTGAGGGGGTGGAATTCGAGGTGGCCAAGATTATGGACAGTAGGATGGTCCAGGGCTCCCTCCAGTACCTGGTCCATTGGAGAGGATACGGGCCGGAGGAGAGGACTTGGGTACCTGCCCGTGATGTTCACGCTGGGGTATTGATCAGGAGGTTCCACCTTCTCTTCCCCACTAAACCGGGTCCCCTTAGTAAGGGTCCGGTGGCCCCTCATAAAAGGGGGAGTACTGTTAGGGATCTGCCAGGTACTTCATCTAGGTATACTCCTGGGATTAATCAATCCACACCTGAGGCCAGACCTGTTCGACTGACACCATCTCCCACCAACCAGGGTGGCAGGCTCAGGAGTGGGAGAGCCTATCGCGGCCTGGTCTGTCGGAGTTAGCTCCGCCCCCTGTCCTTTATTACCTGCCCTGTTCTCTCCCTCAGTGCTTGTAATTCTTTTGGATTCCTGGCCCCACTGCTGCTTGCTCCAGCCTGCTTCTGCCGTGCTTCTGCCTTGCTGCAGTTCTGCTTGACCTGCTTTGCTTTGCCCCTGGCTTGCTTCTGTCTCCGTGCCCGCTTGGGTGTACTCACTTCGTCCTGGTCCTGACTTTTGTTCGCCGCTCCGTTTCCTTGTGGCGTTCCGTGGCTACCGCCCCTTCCCTTGCGTGTTCCCTGTTTGTTTTCCTGTGCACTTAGACAGCGTAGGGACCGCCGCCCAGTTGTACCTCGTCGCCTAGGGCGGGTCGTTGCAAGTAGGCAGGGACAGGGCGGTGGGTAGATTAGGGCTCACTTTCCCTTCACCTCCTTTCTGCCATTACACCCCTATATTAAATCAAACCCCAGACCAGACCTCAAAACCCAGACCAGATCTCTAAATGAATCAGAGTCCAGACCAGACTTCTTAATTAATCAGACCCCACATTAGATTCCGAAATTAATCAGAGAACATAAATTAGTTTAAACCCTAGATCAGACCCCTAAATCAGAGCCTAAACCAGAGCCCTAAATTAATTAATTAAGACCCCAGACCAGACCCATACATTTATTAAGACCCCAGATCAGACCCCTAAATTAATTCAGACCCCAAACTTTATTTAGACCCCAAACCAGACCCTTAAATCAAACCGTAAAATTATTTAGGATAATAAAAACAAACAGGTATTTACTTACCTCTCCTCGCTCCCTGCTTCTCTTGTCTTCAGGACACTGCACACAGGTTTTCAGTTTTAGTCTATCTGCATGCTTGGTGGTTTGATTTACAGCTGGAGATTTTGATATATGACCCACTCATGCCCTCCAGCAAAAATTTCATCTAGTCTTCTCTAAACTATTTATACAGAGTGACAATATATTATTGATCATATTCATCTGCCAGAAGTAACGAAATTCTACAATCCCTGCCTTATTCTGCACGTGACACTTGTGATATATAGCAGCACATTCTTTAGGTGTTTTCAGTAGTTCAAGGTATTAACATGACATGAATTTAATGCAGTTTTAAGAGGTGTAGCTACTATTTTGCTACCGTGCCAAAACACTCATGGAAGAATTCTGCAATGCAAAGGGTGAAATCCCCAGCAAATCCTCGGCAAATCTGCATCCAAATCCGCATCAAAATCTGCATGTACCACATAATCCGCCTTGCCTGAATTAACCATTAGAAGTCATCACCAGGGCTTCAATAGCTCTTGAAAAGTCTCTGGTCATCAAAGACCTGGCATTTGCACCATCTGTGCCACTCTCAGATTGGTTCAGGCTAGACTCAGAAGGGGTATCTAAGGGACCTCCGACCCTAGCCTTCATAAGGAGATATGGTCTCTACATTGAAAATCCAAGGTCATGGCCTTAAAAATAGTCTCCAATCAATGCTTAATGTAATAGTTGGATATGTAACCAGAGTCATCATTGTGTCTACACAGTGGAATCCGTAGACGCAGGTAGAGTCAGGATACACAAGCAATATTTATTTGCAGAGGAAAATACAATGACAAGGCCAAATTGTGAACCAGACTCAAGACCGTGGATAATATTCAATCAGAAATACAAGGAAATGACAAGAATGCCAGAGCGTTGGGTGGTTTAAATAAAGCACCCTCTGACAAAGGCACTGGGCATTTAGAAGTTTACAATGGAACACAATGGGGCACCAGGTAAAAGTAAGGACTGGCATTGGAGCAAGGATAGGTGAGTGGCTCCTCACATAATGGCATCATTGGGTGGCACCAAGTTTGAAGTACACAGAAAGTAAGTGAAACTGCTGCCGACTGCTCTTCCTAAGGCAAACTGTTCACCTGTAACTGTAATAGACAGAACATTGCAATGATTGGATATTTTATAGGCTTTTGAGCTGTAACTTCACCCAGTCACACAGCCTGTAGATACAAAGTTTTCCCTGCTTTCTCCTCCCTACCCACTCCTCTTTCTTTATTTGTTAAAGGGATATTCCCATCTGGCATATGAACATCATGGAGGAAGGGTCTGAGTCAAAGTAGAGAACCACTGCAAAGAGCAACTCTTTCTCTGAAGGACTCAGTGTGACCATGTATTATATGGTTGCCCATTCATTTGATTGGGCACATTGTAATACCACATCTCTCCTACAGCGGCCACTGCAGGAAAAATGTGCAGCTACCTGTAGAGTCCCCAGCAATTACAGCTGATCACAAGGGGCTGATGGTGACGATTAGCTGACGGACAGTGGTTCTCATTTAGATAAGGTGTTGTTTAGTACTTTAGTATTGTGTATGCTACTACTACAGACATACCTCATTGCCTTATGTTACTAGTTGCATTAGTGTACAAGAAAAAGGTACATCTACACTGAGGTAAGAATATTGACATAGCAGCCCACATAGACCAAAGTAGTTAGCAAACAAGTTCCTCCTCTCAGGGTTTTCATTTATTTTTAGAGGGTGGTCACGTCTATGGAAAAAAAACATTACAACATTAATTAAATATGCTATGAAATAATGTAATTGTAAAATTAAAACATATATATATTTAAAAAAAAGCTAGAAATACATTTTTTTTACAAAAAAAAAAAAAAAGAGTATTTACAAAAGCATGCACACCCTATAATTTTCTAGTGGAAAATAGAATTTGAAGAATGTATAAATGAAACACTAGATAGGACCAGTGATGGGGCAGGAAAGTTATTTCTATAGTATAACAATTTTGCCTCCATTGCAGTTTACGTACAATAGGCGGTGCAGTCGTACAGTAAATTAAAAATAGTGTAAATCTCCTTTCTTTTATAACAAAAAAGAGTTTTCTAAGAAAAGCCTAAAAGGGATAAAGCCACAACCTCATTAGCATTTTACGTCTTTGAAGGCAAGTAATTAAACTTCACTAGGGTGACACATCTTCTTGAAATAATGCATGACAATGGTAATTGTGATTTTTGAAATTGTGCGTGAACTCTTTGAAAATTAGCCAAGAAACCCGAAGAGCATTGCTTTCTATGAAGAGGAGCTAAAAAGAACTCACAAGCCCTTGTGTTCAATTTTCTGCCCTGATAAATTACAAAGACTGCTAACCATGCGGGGACGTGGTAGCGGAAGCTTAAGTAATTTTGTCTCGCCATTGCGGCTGAATTAAACATGCATCTATGAGGGCACCAAGCCAGGGTTATGTCTGATAATGTCCATATTATTTACGTCATGTATTTTTGAAGTCTCTTAAAGGGCCCTTCATTATAATCAACTATTCAGTGCATAATTGAGTACTAGGCTGGAGTTATTACGTAGGTCGGCAACATTTGACTTGATGGATTAAATGGGCCATTGAAGAAAACCATGTAGCACCAGTTAGTTAAAGGGGTTTTCCCATAATCAATATTTATCACCCATACACAGGATAGGTGATAAATATCTGATTGGTCGGGATCTGACCACTTGGACCCCTACCGATCCCCGTGCGCCCCATATGGATGGAGCATTACTGCACATACTCGGCCACTGCTCCATTTATTTCTATGGTGCTGCCGAGCGCTTTCTTTGGCAGCCCTACAGAAATGAATGAAGTAGTGGCCGAGCATGCGCAGCACTGCTCAATTCAGATGGGGCGTACAGGAACGGCCAGGTATTGATGGTGGTCACCGATGTTTTTGAAAAAATAACATACGGTAGCCTTTTTTCCAATCTCTGACAACTTCCTTAACCAGATCACGTCATTTATATTTAGTAAAACGTTACATTAACTTAAAGGATTATTTCTTCTGCTGAAATACAGAATGGTTAATTTTTTGGGTCTAATACCCGAACATTTGTAAATCTCACCAGACTGACACATTTCTGACATTGTCCCAATCTCAATATTTTTCTGAAATGGATTTAAATTAAAATATCGACACAAAAAATCATGTAAATATAGAAATTTTGAGAGAGAGAGAGGGAGAGAGAGAGAGAGATTGATTGATTGATTGATTGATTGATTGATTGATTGATTGATTGATTGATTGATTGATTGATTGATTGTATTCCCAGGGTGGTGTACAGTACAGAATGTATTTATTTTGGATGGAAATTTTAATCAGTCCAAGGGATTAAGAAAACAGTTTTTACCCTGATATACTGTATATGTCTTCTAAACCAAAGTTTGTGCTAACCCTGTGTGAAGGTCGCTTATGCTATGAAATTATTAGAAAACAGACCTGTCAATCAAAAAAGCTACACCTTGAATGTAGCCTCTTGGCTATGAATGGTATTGACAGCTGTGATGATTTAGTTTTTTGATGTTTTTTATTCAACCAATTGACCTATGGAAAACATGCTTCTCACCAAACCTAACTAATACTTGACTGTTTATAAGAAATAATGGCTATAATTAGAGATTAGTGAATTTTCCAAAATTCGTTTAGCGTCCGATTCGTTCAAACTGGCTGTCAGTTTCAATTCGGGCAAAATAAATTTGTCACAAATTGAATGTGCTCCTAATGCTCTAAAAAGTTGTGTATGACAATCTGAGTTCTTCTAGGACTGTATTTCAGCCCATTTCAAGATCTATAACGCTAGTCTATAATCTATAAGGTTTCCAGTACTGTATGGAACATGATGGAAAATGCAGGAGGTGTTCGGCTGCATAGGGGTAGTAGCAGCAGCAGGGGTAGCAGGAGTGACAGCAGTACAGTATGGAACATGATGGACAGGCAGAGAGCAGCAGTGGCATCTTTGGGCCGGTGATAAATAGCCAGACCCCACAGTCAGCAATGGAACTTCCATTCATTAGCATCAGGCGGAGGTGTGTAAAAATCCTTACAGATCCATGCTAGATTAATTTTCACAAATGTAATATTGTCCACACTTGTGAAGGATAATTTTATGAGCTTCAGTGTGGCAACGCCACCTGCCACACTAAATACCCCCTCAGGCAGTACATTAGAGGGAGGACAAGACAGTACATGGATGGCAAACTGGGCCAGTTTCTGTGACTGGTCCAATCTGACACAGAAGTCCATAGGGTCAGGGCTCAGGGTATCTGCCAGAGAAAGGACACAGTCCAGGTATGAATGAACCTGGTTATTCAGGCGGTATATATCCATTTGCTTATGTGCGTCATGTTGGCGACCCTAAAAAAACTGTTCCATCATCGCCCGCTGCTGCTGCTACTTGCGCTACGACCACCCACATTCTCACTAGCGGATGACATGGCACGTGTGTTCCCTCTTACCAGTTTATTTTTAAACGAGGCACCAGTGAGCCGGTACTTTTTATTCTGACCACAAGGCCTATAATTACGAAGAAAAAAATTCAGAAGTACTAAAATTGCACTGTATTTTTACTTGTTGCTGGTCTTGTTCGCTAAGTTTGGGTGGCACTATAAGCAATTAGATATACAGTTGTAGCCAAGTTTATCTTGACTCTGATAACTTGCTGCAGCGTGATATCACACAACAAAAGCCATTGAAAAGCCATTGGAAAAATCAAGTTACATTTTTTTGTAACTGTGTATTTAATGCGTTAAAGTCAAGATAAAGACGGCTACATCTGTATACAAAACAATGAGTGACGTCACGTCCATGGCAGTTGTATCAGCAGGCAGCGACACTCTATTAAATTAAAATTAAAATCTATTTATTTGAAAGAAATTATCACTTGGACACAGATTGAAGTAAGTATAACGGTGCTGTATAAATGCTTGATGCAAAACAATACGCCAAATTTTTGGCTGCGCTATTAGATATATGCAAAACAATGAGTTTTAGAAGGCAGCAGCATGCTATTAGCACCAGGAATAATATTATTGGAGAAGATTTGTGAATGATGTGATGAAGATTGGTGATTCACAAATTATTATAAGAATTGGATAGCTGCAGCAGCACTCACTCACAGCAATGGCTGCCTGTCCAACTAGAACACTGATGCTAACTGACTCCTATCTCTCTCTCAAATCTATCTCTCTATCAAATTGCTGTAAATCTAACTATCTATTCTCTTCTCCTCACTATGAAACACACTCACCAACACTATTCCACTATCTATCTGTATTCTGAATTTTGCTATCTCTCACTCTCTGTCTGATGCCCTCCCTCTCCAATCTGGATCCCCACAATGCAGCAGCGTTTCCGGGTTTAGCTGTTTATAGTGGCTACGACTCATATAACTGTCATCAGTGACTTACACCCTATACCCTTCACGATAGCCTGTGCTAGACAGAGGGTCTTTTGCAATGCATTATGGGGAAGGCAGCTGCCCGAGGTCATGTGATTCTTTCTTCTCTGTCTTCTTGTCGTCTTCTGATCTGTAAAATGGCATCCGTCATTTTCAGCGATTCGTGCAGGAAAAATCCAAAATGTTTCGTATTCGCCGAAATCCAAAACTTTTGGGAAATTTGTAACAAATTTGATTCATGTAGAATAAATTTGCTCATCTCTGTTAATAATACTGAAGAAAACGTGAAATATTAAAAATATCAAGGATGCCCAAAGGGTACAATTATGACTCACGAGCCATGTACCAGCCCAGGACAGGTTTGTATTTGTAGTTAACTTGTTCTGATAGGGATCATGTTTTTTGGTTTCACAAGATATAGCTGTGTAACCAAATCAGTTTTGTAGGAGTTTTTCTCTTGATGTCTGTTGTAATATGTGGATAATTATTTTTTTTACCCCACAATAATCTCTTTTCACAGGTGTTTGCATTCAAAACCTGTCAAATTTTGCATTGTGCTTAGGATATACTTACTTGAAAAAAAAAAGAAACAGTATTCACAGGTGTTTGACGAAAAATGACTATTGACTTCCACAAAGATGAGGTCAATGTCATTAACTGTAAAACCTGACAACATAAAGAGATAAAAGGCTATAGAGTGATCACTAACACTGTATGTCAATCATTGCCCATGGACAGATATAGCGGAGTTGACTCTTGTGTATGGTGATAATACATTAAATAAAAGGGGAAAAGTCAAAATAATTTTCTGATATGTCAAAGATACGTATGAGAAGTTGACATTGGTGGACACTTCAATCTTAGACACTACTGAATTCCAGAATGAAAGGCTCTATCAAGAACTCAAACCCATTTGGTTTGGGTAAAGTTTTTTTGACACAAAACTCTAAGCAAACGATCATTGATTTGATTGTTGTGTAAGATTATCACTAATGTTCCCCAAAAAAAATTCACCGAATCCGACAATGTCATCTTATCTATATCTATGATAAACTAAAAGATCATTCTGAATGGATTTCTCCTATAAGCAAATTCAGGGTTGGAGTGGCCAACTGTAGAATCGTTCAAGGACAGAGTGTCAGAGTCACAACAGACCCCATGAGATCCAGTAGAAGGCAACCCCATATGAAACTCATTACTTTCCGGTGTAGCACAAATAACCCATTAACCCTTTGTCACATATTTGCCTATAGCAAATCCAGGCATGGATTTTTCAGAAAATTTGTGGCAGAAATCCGCAATTGACACTGTGATCGGCCAGCAGATCTACACGCGAATTAGCCCCATTGTAATTCAATGGATCGAATTTGAGTCTTTTCAGCGTGGAATTCACGTCATTAATAAACATGCTACAGTTTCTAAAATTTGCAGCGCGTTCATTTATCCGCATCAATATTTTCCTGAGCATGTAAATGGGGTAAAAAATACCACATTCACATGCAATACCGGCGGAATGTGATGGTTATCTGTCAGGATTTAGGCGAGGAATCTGTGCCTAAATCCTGATAGAATCCTAAAACTGTGAACATGACGTTACTGATGATATGACCTGTGTGTACAATGACAACAGCTCAGTTTACAATGAAAATGATGAGGAACATGTTCTGTACAGTTGAAGGGTCACTTGAATGGGGCTGAACTGCGGGGCCCGACATTGCCCATGGACTAAAGTGGTGCAGTTTTTGGAAAAGAGAACAGAACAGTTTTTTTTTAATCTCATACAACCCCTTGAGCCTTATTCATTGTCACAACTGGTTAAACAACATGGCGAGAAAACAGAGCTCTTAGATGCCAAAGTATTTATCTTTTTTTTACAATGTCTTTTTGGTAAAAAAAATCCCCAAAATAAGGCGATCACAGGGTGTCCTGCAATCAACTGTGATCTGCAAGGGAAACTGGCAACGAGCATTCAATTTACCTGCAGTGCCACCATAGGGCAAATGAAGCATTACATGCCACACATTGAAATCAATGGGCCATCTGTGTAATCCATGGACATGTTGCATCTTCCAGAGATAAAGAGATGCTCTCTGTAGCCGTTCCCCACTCTGGCTAATTGAGGAAGGTCCTGAACTCAAAAACTCAGGATACCCCTTCATTAACTAATTAATGCCCTAATAGGGTATTAGAAAATGGGTTTAAACCAGACAATTCTTTTAATGTTATATTTATTTTTTGGATGTAGATTGTGGGCTACAAATGCAATATGCAAACATCATAACTACTAGACCAATGTACCCCCTTTCTGCAGATATTTTTGTTCTCATAGACTTATATAATTTCAGTTCACACAACCTTAGAAAGCGTTTCCGAAATAGGAAGCAAAATATGTGCAATAATGTTAACCTCAAAATACCTCTTTTGTTCCAGTACAGACAAGAAAATTATGAAGAAGAAAGAATTTCATTACATACATCAGTTATCCAACTGGAAACAATCCAGCAACCCCAACCTGTTTGTTAACTGTCTTAGGGTATGTTCACACGGCGGGGGTCCGTAACGGCTGAATTTACGGGGATGTTTCAGCCTGAAAACATCCCCGTAATATCAGCCGTACCGGCATGTGCAGGCGCTTGAACGCCGCGTCAATTACGGGCGTAATTAGCGCTGCTATTCATTGGAGTCAATGAATAGCGGCTCCAATTACGGCCAAAGAAGTGACAGGTCACTTCTTCTACGCGGGCGTCTATTTACGCGCCGTCATTTGACAGCGGCGCGTAAATACACGCCTCGTGTGAACAGACAAACGTCTGCCCATTGCTTTCAATGGGCAGATGTTTGTCAGCGCTATTGAGGCGCTATTTTCGGCCGTAATTCGGGGCAAAAACGCCCGATTTACGTCCGTAAATAGGCCGTGTGAACATACCCTTAGAAAATTGTTGTTTCAAAGAGAAATATGAAGATCATAAAAAGTAAATGAAACAAGTTTTATGATACAATTAGGAGTAATTAAAGAAAAAATCCATTCATCATCATTTTACATGGACGACGCCCCCTAGAGAACATAAATGTTTGAAAAAAAATGTAGACTCAAAATGTGAGGAGATTTACTAAACAATATCTGCCAGAACTTGAATATGGTAAATTTACTAACAATTTGCCCCATTTTAGGCTGGGTTCACACGTGGCGGAATTTCACTTAAATTCCGCTGCGGACACTCCGCAGCGTTAATCCGCAGCGGAGCCGTTTCTCCATTGACTTCCACTTTAATTTAGCAGTGTTCGTTTAGACGATGCGTAAAATTCCGCTGCGGAGCATAGGCTGCGGAGCGGAATTTGGTGTCCGCAGCATGCTCTGTCTGTTGCGGAGCAGTGGCGGACTCATGGCGGAATTTCTCCATTGACTTCAATGGAGATTCTAATTTCCGCAATGAAGTCCGCAGCTGTCATGCACATGTTATGTGTGCTGTGGATGCGTCTTGCTTTTTTAACTTGACATTTCTTCATTCTGGCTGGACCTATGTATTTCTAGGTCTACAGCCAGACTGAGGAAGTCAATGGGGCTCCCGTAATGACGGGAGCGTTGCTAGGAGACGTCTGTAAATAGTCACTGTCCAGGGTGCTGAAAGAGTTAAGCGATCGGCAGTAACTGTTTCTGCACCCGGGACAGTGACTACCGATCCCAATATACAGCAACCTGTAAAAAAATAGAAGTTCATACTTACCGAGAACTCCCTGCTTCTGTCTCCAGTCCGGCCTCCCAGGATGACGTTTCAGTCTAAGTGACGGCTGCAGCCAATCACAGGCCAAGGACAGGCTGCAGCGGTCACATGGACTGGCGCGTCATCCAGGGAGGTCGGGCTGGATGCCGAAAGAGGGACGCGTCACCAATACAACGGCCGGTAAGTATGAAATTTGTTTACTTTCACTAGGGAAAGTGCTGGCCCTTCTCTCTATCCTGCACTGATAGGGAGAAGGGAAGCACTTTTCCCGCAGTCCGCAGCAGCTAGTCCGCATCAATTTTCTGCACATTTTGTGCAGATCCGCAGCAGAATCTGCAACGCAGATTCTGTGCGGCATTGATGCGGACAGTTGCGGAGGAAATCCGCCACGTGTGGTCATGCCCTTAGAGGTGCAAAATTGTAGTTTGAATGTATGTAAGTCATGTGGTGTCTTAAAGAAAATAAAAGTGTGGAGTTCAGCCAAATTTATCATATCATGTGTGCCGTTTTATAAATTTGGCACAATTGGCACCATTTTGCCATCTTTAATTTAAGTCTATGGAAAAACGCCAAGAAAAGCACCCACACCCTGAGCTTTCCACATTTTGAAAAAAACGGCATTGACCACAAAAATGGCAAAAACCAAAACACAAAAGACTTTCTGCGTAGAGATATTCAGATATTCCTATAGACTCACAGCAAATATCTGGTCGCAGCCTTAATGACTGAAAAATGCCCGAAAAAAAACACCACTGCAAAAAAGCTATGTGTGAATCTGGTCTAATTCACACCTGGGTTGAGGGAATATGACGCATATTCTGCTACAGAAAAATGTATGTAATTTAAATAACAGCCACTTGGTACACTGTACAAACCATACGATAACAACAAATACAGGGATCACAAAGAATTTACAATGTACAGTTCATAAAATCATACCAACATCATATGACAGCAAATTTTTATTTTTTACTCTAATTCCATTAATGGAGGAAAACTAATGGTGAAAAGAAGGTTCCTATGAAGTGTATGTGCACTCTAGTATTTTATTTTCAGAAGTCCATGGCTGATATTTTATAAGTAAGGCTGGGTTCACACGACCTATTTTCAGGCGTATACAAGGCGTATTATGCCTCGTTTTATGTCTGAAAATAGGGCTACAATACGTCGGCAAATATCTGCCCATTCATTTGAATGGGTTTGCCGACGTACTGTGCAGACGACCTGTCATTTACGCGTCGTCGTTTGACAGCTGTCACACTATGACGCGTAAATTGACTGCCTCGGCAAAGAAGTGCAGGACACTTCTTTGCTACGTAATTTGAGCCGTTCTTCATTGAAGTCAATGAAGAGCAGCTCAAGATTACAAGCGTCAAAGACGCCTCGCATAATTCGAGGAGGAGCTTTTACGTCTGAAACGACGGAGCTGTTTTCTCCTGAAAACAGTCTGTCTTTTCAGAAGTAAAAGCCTCTCATCGTGTGCACATACCCAAAGGGTTCCTCCCCAAGACACGGCAGCGAAGCCTATAAGGGTATGTTCACACACTAGCTGGCTTTTACGGCTGAAATGACAGACTGTTTTCAGGAGAAAACAGCTGCCTCGTTTCAGCCGTAATTGCTCCTCCTCGCATTTTGCGAGGCTTCTCTGACAGCCGTAAATTTTGAGCTGTGGTTCATTGAGTTCAATGAAGTACGGCTCAAATTACGTCTGAAAGAAGTGTCCTGCACATAATGTATATAAGTGTCCTGCATATAATGTATATAAGTGTCCCGCATATAATATATATAAGTGTCCTGCATATAATGTATATAAGTGTCCTGCACATAATGTATATAAGTGTCCTGCATATAATGTATATAAGTGCCCTGCATATAATGTATATAAGTGTCCCGCATATAATGTATATAAGTGTCCCGCATATAATGTATATAAGTGTCCCGCATATAATGTATATAAGTGTCCCGCATATAATGTATATAAGTGTCCTGCATATAATGTATATAAGTGTCCTGCATATAATGTATATAAGTGTCCTGCATATAATGTATATAAGTGTCCTGCATATAATGTATATGTGTCCTGCATATAATGTATATAAGTGTCCTGCATATAATGTACATAAGTGTCCTGCATATAATGTATATAAGTGCCCCGCATATAATGTATATAAGTGTCCTGCATATAATGTATATAAGTGTCCTGCATATAATGTATATAAGTGTCCTGCATATAATGTATATAAGTGTCCTGCATATAATGTATATAAGTGTCCTGCATATAATGTATATAAGTGCCCCGCATATAATGTATATAAGTGTCCCGCATATAATGTATATAAGTGTCCCGCATATAATGTATATAAGTGTCCCGCATATAATGTATATAAGTGTCCTGCATATAATGTATATAAGTGTCCTGCATATAATGTATAGAAGTGTCCCGCATATAATGTATATAAGTGTCCTGCATATAATGTATAGAAGTGTCCCGCATATAATGTATATATGTGTCCCGCATATAATGTATATAAGTGTCCTGCATATAATGTATATAAGTGTCCTGCATATAATGTATATAAGTGTCCCGCATATAATGTATACAAGTGTCCTGCATATAATATATAGAAGTGTCCTGCATATAATATATAGAAGTGTCCTGCATATAATGTATATAAGTGTCCTGCATATAATGTATATAAGTGTCCTGCATATAATGTATATAAGTGTCCTGCATATAATGTATATAAGTGTCCTGCATATAATGTATATAAGTGTCCTGCATATAATGTATATGTGTCCCGCATATAATGTATATAAGTGTCCTGCATATAATGTATATAAGTGTCCTGCATATAATGTATATAAGTGTCCTGCATATAATGTATATAAGTGTCCTGCATATAATGTATATAAGTGCCCTGCATATAATGTATATAAGTGTCCCGCATATAATGTATATAAGTGCCCTGCATATAATGTATATAAGTGTCCTGCATATAATGTATATAAGTGTCCCGCATATAATGTATAGAAGTGTCCTGCATATAATGTATATAAGTGTCCCGCATATAATGTATATAAGTGTCCTGCATATAATGTATATAAGTGTCCTGCATATAATGTATATAAGTGTCCTGCATATAATGTATATAAGTGTCCTGCATATAATGTATATGTGTCCTGCATATAATGTATATAAGTGTCCTGCATATAATGTATATAAGTGCCCGCATATAATGTATATAAGTGCCCTGCATATAATGTATATAAGTGCCCTGCATATAATGTATATAAGTGTCCTGCATGTAATGTATAGACGTGTCCTGCATATAATGTATATAAGTGTCCCACATATAATGTATATAAGTGTCCTGCATATAATGTATATAAGTGTCCTGCATATAATGTATATAAGTGTCCTGCATATAATGTATATAAGTGTCCCGCATATAATGTATAGAAGTGTCCCGCATATAATGTATAGAAGTGTCCTGCATATAATGTATATAAGTGTCCTGCATATAATGTATATAAGTGCCCGCATATAATGTATATAAGTGCCCGCATATAATGTATATAAGTGCCCTGCATATAATGTATATAAGTGTCCTGCATGTAATGTATAGAAGTGTCCTGCATATAATGTATATAAGTGTCCTGCATATAATGTATATAAGTGTCCTGCATATAATGTATATAAGTGTCCTGCATATAATGTATATAAGTGCCCTGCACTTCTTTGACGAGGCTGTATTTTTACGCGTCGTCGTTTGACAGCTGTCAAACGACGACGCGTAAATGACAGGTCGTCTGCACAGTACGTCAGCAAAATCATTCAAATGAATGGGCAGATGTTTGCCGACGTATTGGAGCCCTATTTTAAGGCGTAAATCGAGGCATAATACGCCTCATTTACGTCTGAAAATAGGTCGTTTGAACCCAGCCTAAAGGTGTCTTCGGTTTTCCAACATAGTACAAAGACTTAAAGAGGCTCTCCAGATATGTCTGTTTTAGTGAATGCTTGTATTTCCCATGAAATAATAATGTTGGAGTAAGTTTTCTTAGAACTCTACATGATGTCCTTCCTCTGTTATTCCTCCTGGAAATGTATGAATAAATTGACAACTGGGTGTTACCATTCCCCTTGTCAAAAGAGGTGTGTCACTACTCAGTCTCGCTCTGCCAGCAATGATTGGGCAGTATCAAACTGGTAATACCCAGCTGTAAAATTATTCATAAATGTCTAGGAAGAATAAAAAAGGAACAGCCTAAAGCTCGAACGAATTGATGCTATTTGATAATTTCCTCATACTGAATTTTGACCACCTTATTCCTTCCAAGTCAAACAACGTTTCAAATATCTTTCCATCTGGGAGGTACTATTTGAACTGGTTCAAGAATTAAATGCTAAAACTACAGTGTAGACTGACACACAGGCAAAACAGTAGGGTGGACGGTATCTATACATTTAAAACAGCTGCACGGGAATCCCAATGGGTACTCTAATGGCTATCATTACTGATTGTCACCTAGCATCGGTCATTCATATAGGAAACCAAGATAACTCTGAACGGAGAAAACCTTGGATGATAGAATTTTTGTGGACAGTTTTAATGATATGTATATAACTTGAAATTACAATTTCATGATGTTTTTGTCAACCTAACAAACAGGGTACTGCAACATCGACCATTCATTACAGTTCCCTGTACATCCAGTGGCCGGGAGCAAAACAGTGAAGGGGGTCACAGTGCTAAACTATCACTCTAGACCCTTTATTCTCAGTATTCGAAACCTTCAATGATCAAAATGTGATGTCATATAGTAGCGATAAGCCACCACTTTCTGGGATAGAATGACCCTTTTTTGTCCTGTATATATTTATAGGGCTCTGGTGATTTGCTCCTCTTCAGTGTTTTTCATGCACGTTAAATGACCCTGATATAGATGATAAATTATGTGTATTTACTTATTTCCTGTCCTCTTGTACCAAAAATTCAAAGAAAGTAATTTAGTATAATCATTGTCATATATGGATAAAGTATGATGTATTACCAGCTAATGTATGCAGAGATCCCTGCACAGGTCAGCTTGTTAGATATATGGCCTTAATGACTATACAGTTATATTGCATAGTATAGTATAGTATAGTATAGTATAGTATAGTATAGTATAGTATAGTAGAGTATTATACAGAATAGTATTGTATAGTATAGCATAGTAAAGTATAGTATTGTATTGTATCGTATTGTATAGTATTATATAGAATTGTATAGCATAGTAAAGTATAGTATAGTATTGTATAGTACAGTATAGTATTGTATAGTATTGTATAGTATTGTATAGTATTGTATAGTATAGTATAGTACAGTATAGTATTGTAGAGTACAGTATTGTATTGTATAGTATAGTATTGTATAGTATAGTACAGTATAGTATTATATAGTACAGTATAGTATTGTATAGTATTGTATAGTATAGTATTGTATAGTATTGTATAGTATAGTATTGTAGAGTACAGTATTGTATTGTATAGTATTGTATAGTATAGTATAGTATTGTATAGTATAGTATAGTATAGTACAGTATAGTATTGTAGAGTACAGTATTGTAGAGTATAGTATTGTATAGTATAGTATTGTATAGTATAGAATAGTATAGTATTGTAGAGTATAGTATAATAATGTATAGTATAGTATTGTAGAGTATAGTATAGTATAGTATAGTACAGTATAGTATAGTATTGTATAGCATAGTATAATATAGTATTGTATAGTATTGTATAGCATAGCATAGCATAGTATAGTATAGTATAGTATAGTATAGTACAGTATTGTATAACATAGTATAGTATAGTATTGTATAGCATAGTATAATATAGTATTGTATAGTATTGTATAGTATAGCATAGCATAGCATAGTATAGTATAGTATAGTATAGTACAGTATTGTATAACATAGTATAGTATAGTATTGTATAGCATAGTATAATATAGTATTGTATAGTATTGTATAGTATAGCATAGCATAGTATAGTATAGTATAGTATAGTACAGTATTGTATAACATAGTATAGTATAGTATTGTATTGTATAGCATAGTATAGTATTGTATAGTATAGTATTGTATTGTATAGCATAGCATAGTATAGTATAGTATAGTATAGTATAGTATAGTATAGTATAGTAAAGTATAGTATTGCATAGTATAGTATAGCATACCAAAGTATTATATAGTATAGTACAGTATAGTATAGTATAGTATAGTATTGTAGAGTATAGTAAAGTATAGTATAGTATAGTATAGTATTGTAGAGTATAGTATATAGCAACTCATAACCACCACTAGATTTGTTGTGGAGTCTGTTGACCTGATCAGAAAAATATATATATTTGCATGGCTCGGAAATGTAGTCCTTACTAGAAGTAGCAGTAGTTTGGGTTGGCCCAACTACAACATGCAGAAATCTCTTGTTGTAGTCACACTGATGAGTAGCATAAGTGCTTTGATCCACGACTACTATTCCTTGGAACACTAGACTCCAACAACTTTGCATACGGCTAATAGTGGGCATATATTTTTGCCGGCATAGGGCCTGAATGAGCCTGTATTACAGCTTTTTGCAGAACGTCACTCCTGACAAGGGGTGAATATGACAAATGGGACCTGGCCCCTTCTTTCAAGGATTATGGGTTCCTAGCAGTCAGACCATGATTAGTATATTATGGCATATACTAGTGATACTTTAGTTCCATAATTATATAAGTTCATTTAGGAGAGGAAAGGGTGTTGTGAAGTAAAGGGGGAGGGAAAAAATGGAGCCTAAGTTTACCCTTGTTGATCCAGAGAAAGTAAATATATAACATGAGGCAATTTTCCCTAAAAAGGGAAAAAAATATTTCTGACCCCCATGGCTATAAGACTGGGAAACCCTAAAACAATTATTTTTGGGCTAATAAAATTCTTCTGAGGAAAACTTAAAGGAGTTTTCTAAGATCAGCAAAAATCTGTGTCATATACCACTGAGGCGAGCGATTGGCTGCAGCGATCACAAGGATATACGGGCAGGTCATCACTGCAGAATTCTCCACAAAAAGCATTGAGGAGCGCTGGAGCGGATGCGCTAGAACGCTGGGAGATTTTTCAGGTGAGTAATGGGTCTTTTTATTATTTTATGACATTTTCACCTCTTGGTTAAACAACTCATAAAATCCCTTTAAAGGGGTTCTGCAGTCTCTAAAAATGTATCCTCAGTATAAGTTATCAATAGCTGATCGCTCGGGTCCGACTGCCGGGATCCCACCAATTAGCTCTTTTGAAGGGGCCGCAGCACTCGTACGAGCGCTGCTTCCCCTTCATTTCCCTTACTGCTCACACAATGAATCGCCGACACAGCAATAGCGGCGGTTCACAGTATTACAGCCTTCTCCCATTCACTTCAATGGGTGAAGACTGTAATACTGTGAACTGCCGCTACTGCTGTGTCGGCAATTCACAGTGTAAACAGTGACCGGAATGGAGGGGAAGCAGCGCTTGTACGAGCGCTGTGGCTCCTTCAAAACAGCTGATTGGTGGGAGTCCTGGCAGTTTGACCCTGACCGATCAAATATTGATGGCCTATCCGGAGGATAGGCCATCAATTTTTAGGCACTGGACAACCCCTTTAACACATGCATTTGTATTTACTGCATGGCCCTGCGCTGCCATGAGCAAGAGGCGGTGGGCCCCACTGGCCATGGGCCTCAGACAATGCACAAATGGTCAGTCCACCCCTGCATCATTCTAAGCCAATTTTGAAGTGATCACCTCCCGAAACCAGTTCATAAAATAACTGATCCCCAGCATAACAGCTCTTACAGTAAAGAACTCTTTTTCGCCTTTCACTTTTTTTCTTCTATCCGGAGATGGGGCGCTCTTGACCTTTGAGTTGATCTTACATTTAACAGCTGCTCACAGTCATTTTTGTAAGGGACACTTTTATATTTGTACAAGTTGATCCTGTGCCCCCCTAGACGTTTCCTCTCAACTGTTGGGTTAACCCCTTAAATACACTGTTGTATTAATAATCCCTATGCCTCTGATAGAGAATTGAGGTTACAAGTTTTTCTGTGTTACAAGTGACATGAAAAACTAAAAGAACTGTATAATTACTAACTGTAATGATTACGTACTTGTAATAGTATTTAGGGGAAAACCAAGGTTCAAAAAGTTAAGCCCTTTTTTTTCTCGCACACATTTACTGTCCAGATTTGGACATTGTTAAAATTCCCTTTTTAGCAAAAGAATTTATAAGTTGTTTATGATCCTGACTTGTCCTCAGCAAAA
Organism: Rhinoderma darwinii; assembly: GCF_050947455.1. NCBI lineage: Eukaryota > Metazoa > Chordata > Amphibia > Anura > Rhinodermatidae > Rhinoderma > Rhinoderma darwinii. The sequence continues at coordinate 99,830,932 of NC_134695.1, forward strand.
CCCTGACTAATGAAGGCAAAGAAGTCAATAAAACGCGACCAGTTTATAACTGCTGTAGACAAACTGACCATGGAACGAAATGGACGCTCTACCAAAATCAACAGATCTGTAGTGGTACAAAGCCATTAGAACAGACAAACAAGCGAAGGGTCAAGTAGCTTTTACCATTCTTTGAATTCATTTTGATATCCCATAATAGTGGTGCGGTAAAAAGTCCTGTGGTTAGAATCAGGCAGGCATGTTTAATTAGAGCTTACCTTGCATTTCTGGTCTGGTACTCCGACTCAACATTATATTAAAATAGTCCGCGTATGTAATTTAGAGCTGGTTGGGCTCCATTCTCTAAAAGCACAAAATAATATGAAATTATCGGGCTACGAAAAAGGAATATGTGGATGATGTCCATATTTTGTTCTGTCTTTTGCATTCCTCATTTTTCTTAGTCTTGCAAATTCCTTGTCTATTGTATAAGTGGAAAGAAGTGATGTATGAATAGAAAGTATATATATATATATATATATATATATATATATATTAAATCAGAGGCGGAAATTGAAGATTCTGGACCTTAAACCAAACAGCCCCCCCCCCCCATGACCATGTGACAATTATAATACAGGTGTTGTTTATGTGGCCAAGGGACTTTTTTTCTCCCTGAGGTACCAGGGCCTGGGTGCGACTGCTACCTTTGCATCCCCTATAGCTACGCCACATGCTAATTATCAATTTTAATCAGCCACCGATTGCACAAAGCCTATGAAATATGATCATGCCATAAAATGGTTCTTGGTATTTTGTTATAGGTTGCAGAATTGACATGCTTTAATATTTTGGATTATTTCTATCATCTGTATCATTGGTCTAAACAAGTACTAGATGGGTCACAACCGATTTAACTCTGCCCGTTTTGACCATACCAGAGGCCAATCAGGAGTTTCTGGGTGAAGAAGAGATGATCCGTAAGACTAGGCTCCCTACCAATTCTTTTAGCAGTCCTAACGGTCCACTCTCCGGTACGGGACAATGAGCTGCACCAACCTATCGGTTACACACGTCAATAAGTTGTCACATTATATTCTCTATCTCCTCCGGTTAAGGTAAGATTCCGAACAAAAAATAATAACTTTTTATGTATTCCTAACAAATTAAAGTAATACGTTTGAGGCAGAATTCTCATTTGCATGTAAACGAATATTGCCTGTCATTAATCCAAAGCTGGCACATCATGAATTAGATCTTTGCTTCCTTCCTGTGCGCAATTTATCATATGCATCTACAACCACACATTGCCCAGAGCTGTATTCACCACATTAAACGAGCTAAACACCAGACAATGATTTATTCACAGAACGTCTATCCCATCAGTTTTCCTACAAAGAAAACGAACAACATAAACATTACTGTTTTACGGTTTTACGAGAAAAATAACATCATGAAAAATGAACAAGATTCCCATACATTCATTTTTTAACTGATCCTATCCGGATCCGGTTCTTTAAACTGATGTCTTATCCTTAGTATACGCCATAATTAAAATTAGTTGGGGTCCGACACCCGGCATGATCATTTTTTAGATCTCTACACATTTTTAGAAGCGGCTGTGCAAGGAATTACAGCTCAGTCCCATTCACTTGAATGGGATGAAGATATAGTGTGCTGTAATACCAGTCACAGCCGCTACTAAAAGTACTGAGATGTGGCCAGAAAACAAGGATGTGGCGAACGCCGGAGCACTGCGACATCTTTAAACAGCTGATTAGCAGGGGTAGCCAAAGTAGGATCCCAACAGATCTAATATTGGTGGCCCCCCCTGGTGCATCTTCATACTACACCATCCCATAAATGCATTATTCATGCCTTCAGTGGCAGTTCCTATGGAGAGATTGAGCTCTGCACAGGTTCACACTACTCAGTGGAAGTAGGATGGTGTAGCCTGAGTTAATCAGTGAATCAAACTCACATTTCAGTGTAACCCTTTTCCTTTTTCAGCGTAACCCTTTCTTTGCAAAGAAGATCCATATGTGGTGCATACGAGGTTACTGAACACCAGCTGGGGTGGGTGCACATGGGAGAGACCGCAGCTACTGAACACCAGCTAGGAGGAACTGCACAGAATAGATAAAGGGGCTACTGAACACCAGCTAGGAGGAACTGCACACATGAGCGAATGTGGCTACTGCACACCATATTTGGGGGGTGCACATAGGAGAGACCACGGCTATTGAACACCAGCTAGGAGGAACTGCACACAGGAAAGACCACAGCTACTGAATACCAGCTTGGTGGTGCTGCAATCATGGGAGAGTGCAACTACTGAACACCAGCTAGTGGGAACTGCACACAGGAGAGAATGGGGCTACTGTACATCATATTTGGGGGGTGCACACATAAGAGACTATGGCTACTGAACACCAGTCTGGGGGAACTGCACACAGGAGCGACTGTAACTACAGAACACTAGCTTGGGGGATGCACAACTTTTGCAAACTTTTTTTTTTTTTTTTACAGAGCGCTTACTGAACTCCACCTTGTGTCACTGATCACCGGGTGAGAGAGCAGTGCTGCATTATGTGCTTGCCAAGTGTTCAGCAGCGAAAAGGATCATGAAACACTGCTCTCTCTTCTGGTGATCAGTGCACACAACGGCGCTGGCCCCAGAAGAGGGAAGTGTGCTAGCAAACCAGTCCACATGCCGGCTGTGGCAGCGGTGCCTCAGGTTGCTGGCCCCACCTTTATGGTATATATGCCCCTGGTTCAAATATTCTGGGTAGGTTTCCATTAGATTTTGGGATATAGACCATTCATCTACAAGGGTACCTGAAGGTCAAGTTATACAACACTAAATTCCGCAAACCAATTTTCTGGGCTTCGCTTTCTTAACAGGGGCATTGTCATGTGGAAATAAGAATAATAATCTTTATTTATATAGCGCCAACATATTCCGCAGCACTTTACAATTTAGAGGGAACATAAACAGACAATATCAGACATTACATAGTGACAAAGCTGATTTACAATTCAGACAGGAGGATTGAGGACCCTGCTCGCAAGAGCTTACAATCTATGAGGAAATAAGGGAGACACAACGTGTAAAATGAGTGTGAGGGAATCTTATTCTGATAACTAATGGGGCCAAGGGAAGGAGTCAGATTAGGGAATGTTATAGGCCGGTCTAAAAAGATGTGTTTTCAGGGCACGTTTAAAACGTTGGATATTGGCAATTAATATGATTGTCTGGGGTAGAACATTCCAGAGGACTGGTGCAGCACGAGAGAAGTCTTCCCCAACCTTTTGCCAAGACTCCAAATCGCCTGCTTCTAGTAGGACTGTGTTTAGCTTCAGTGAAGGAAATGAAGGACCTTACAAGAAGAATGTAATAGATTAGTCATCTCCATACCACTCAGGAGAGGTTCCAGTGGTCCAAATCTCCAGATCCCACACAATATATGAACAATGGGGACAACAAACCCACACACAGGGTGTCCTGGGACATGGAGCAGAAGCAATGCTGCTACTAGAGGTAAAACTGGTTGCTCCTGGGCCCAATGCAAAATCTGTAACAGGGCCCCCAAGTACCATGAGCCACTTATAATACTGGTGTCTTCTTATGTGGCGACTACTACCTCAGCACCCTCTATAGCTATGCCTCTAGCTGCTTCATATGCTACAGACAATAGCTGTACAACACAAACCTGTGAAGTAGATACTATAACCATTAGTGACGTGAGAGATTGGGAGCCACCATTTTGAACTCATCAGACGCCCAATTTAAATCTAGCAATAGTGAAAAAAATGTAGAACATCCACAAAAACAGTGACCCCAATTTCATGTGAGCAAACAAATAATTAGGACATCGAGAAGTCTGGAGTCTAGAAATAAGTCTGTGCCCCCCTCCCCCACCCTTACTGTCTAGAGAATCCGTAGGTCGTCTTCATGTGGTTCTATTTTGTAGAGCGAGAGGCTTCAGTCGCATCTTTCCGTCAGATTTCTCCCCATGGAACATACTTTGCTAATAGAATGTGATCAAAAACATACTGCTGTCAATTAGAAAAGTGAGATTTTCCTTACCAGATGTTACACATTTTTCTCTTATGCTTATGTGTCCCACATTTTTGCAAGTATAGACTGCGGCTGCTGCTCCCGGTAGGGAAATGTGTATTCGAACACCTGCCTGATCGGATTCCAGCTACATACAATGCATATAATTTGTAACAAATTGTTTGATCACTGGAAACCTAATACAATATAATGTGCTTCTCATAGATATTACTGCTTGTAATAAAATGGAACAGCCATAACTGGTAGACACCCCCCCCCAGTAAATATAACTACTATTATTATGTTAAAGATGTTTTCCAGGGCTATTGAAGACATACCCTTAGGAAAGGTCATTAATATCAGATCAATGGGGATGCACCCGCACCGATCGGCTGATTAAAGGGGTTGCGGCACTGCGGCGAGCTCTGCTGCCTCTTTATTGCTTGCCAGGCACAGCGCCATACATTTGGCAGTGGCTGAACCTGAAACTACAACTCAGTCCCATTGGACTGAGATGCAAAAAGCTGCCGTGCCAAGCAGAGCCACAGAGCACTACGGCCTCTTTAATACTTCTATTTAGCTGTTAATAAGTTATATCTATTACTGGGATACCTTGGAGACAACCAATATGGCCGCTGTTATACCTCTAGGCCAGCTTTCCTAGACCAGTAAATCTCTTATTTGCTGAGTAATGCAGTGATGAGACCTCTGTGCACACTATTACTAGTGCAGTATGATCATCCCATAACCAGAACAGAATGAAGACTCTGAAAGCGCTGACAGCAAGCAGGGATCTTGAAAGCTGTGAGGAACAAATACACAAATGGTACTTAATAAATAGTTTTCAGAATCTCTGCTTGCTGTCATAAACTGTGAGCCATCACAGTTTTTTTTCTTCCAGGGGATGAAATCTGCCCTAATCATGTGATGGCCGTGTAAGGTCATGGGATCATCCTTACTTAACTTATGCTGCAGTTTTTTTTATATTCCTATTTCTTACATCTTTTGCCATGGGGGAGGACTTCGACACCTCCTTTAACCAAACACTTCTTAAAGGGAATGTGTCGCGAATTAAACCTTTTTTTTTTTTAAGTAAGTTACTTATTTCTATTAGAGTTGTAACATTTTTTGCTGTATTTTTTTTTTCTTCCACATGGTGGAAAGTATTAAAAATTAAGTAATAATTTGACATGTTTTCCTATGTTGGCCGCCAGAGGGAGCACTTCCGAGAATTACAGCAAGGTGAATAAGGCAAAGCAACCTGACTCACAGCTGCTGTAAATGTGGGAGGGAATCTCACCCCCCCCCCCCCCCATCTCCTACAAGCCAGGAAAAGGTGTCTTCAAATTGCTAAACTGTGTCCGGCTGCCATTTTGGGTATGATTGCTGAAATGCTGTTCGCAGAAGCTATAGGACACACCAAAAGGCTAAGGGTATGTCCATACGCTTACTAAACAAAGGGAAAACAGCTCCTGATTTTCAGCAATTTTTTAATCAAACTCGCGTTTTTGGCGGCGTTTTTTACGGACGTTTTTGGAGCTGTTTTTCTATAGAGTCAATGAAAAATGTCTCCAAAAACGTCCCAAGAAGTGACATGCACTTCTTTTTGGCGGGTGTCTTTTTACGTGCCATTTTTGGAAAATGGCCACGTAAAAAAACGCCTTGTCGGAACAGAACGCCGTATTTCCCATTGAAACGGGAAATGGGCAGATGTTTGGAGGCGTTCTGCTTCCGATTTTTCAGCAGTTTTTCGGGACGTTTACGGCCCGAAAAATGGCTGAAAACACTGCGTGGGAACATACCCCTAGAATGATGAAAGTGAAGTGAATGACTTTTCAGTTGACAAGTTCACACGGCGTGTATTTGACACGTTTTTTTGGCGCATTTTACATGCCTCTCCTGCTAAATGTCTTTATCCCTCCATCCTGCTGACAGTCTCCTCCAGGATCTCCACCCAATACTGCTGACAGTTTCCTCCAGCGTCACCATACAATCCTGCTGACAGTCTCCTCCCGCATCACTGTCAGCAGGATTGTATGGTGATGTTGGAGAAGACTGTCAGCAGGATTGTATGGTGATGCTGGAGGAGACTGTCAGAAGGATTGTATGGTGACGCTGGAGGAGACTGTCAGCAAGATTGGGTGGTGATGATGGAGAAGACCGTTAGCAAGATTGTATGGTGACGCTGGAGGAGACTGTCAGCAAGATTGTATGGTGACACTGGAGGAGACTGTCTGCAGGATTGTACGGTGACGCTGGAGGAGACTGTCAGCAAGATTGGGTGGTGATGCTGGAGGAGACAGTTAGCAAGATTTTATGGTGACGCTGGAGGAGACTGTCAGCAGAATTGTTTGGTGGCTCTGGAGGAGACTGTCAGCAAGATTGTATGGTGACGCTGGAGGAGACTGTCAGCAGGATTGTATGGTGACGCTGGAGGAGACTGTCAGCAGTATTGGGTGGTGATGCTGGAGGAGACTGTCAGCAAGATTGGGTGGTGATGCTGGAGGAGACTGTCAGCAGGATTGTATGGTGACGCTGGAGGAGACTGTCAGCAAGATTGGGTGGTGATGATGGAGAAGACTGTTAGCAAGATTGTATGGTGATGCTGGAGGAGACTGTCTGCAGGATTGTATGGTGATGCTGGAGGAGACTGTCAGCAAAATCGGGTGGTGATGCCGGAGGAGACTGTCAGCAGAATTGTATGGTGATGCTGGAGGAGACTGTCAGCAAGATTGGGTGGTGATGATGGAGAAGACCGTTAGCAAGATTGTATGGTGACGCTGGAGGAGACTGTCTGTAGGATTGTACGGTGACGCTGGAGGAGACTGTCAGCAAGATTGGGTGGTGATGCTGGAGGAGACTGTCAGCAGAATTGTATGGTGACGCTGGAGGAGACTGTCAGCAAGATTGGGTGGTGATGATGGAGAAGACTGTTAGCAAGATTGTATGGTGACGCTGGAGGAGACTGTCAGCAGGATTGTTTGGTGACTCTGGAGGAGACTGTCAGCAAGATTGGGTGGTGATGCTGGAGGAGACTGTCAGCAGGATTGTATGGTGACGCTGGAGGAGACTGTCAGCAGGATTGGGTGGGGATGATGGATGAGACTGTTAGCAAGATTGTATGGTGATGCTGGAGGAGACTGCCAGCAGTATTGGGTGGTGATGCTGGAGGAGACTGTCAGCAAAATTGGGTGGTGATGATGGAGGAGACTGTTAGCAAGATTGTATGGTGACGCTGGAGGAGACTGTCAGCAAGATTGGGGGGTGATACTGGAGGAGACTGTCAGCGGGATTGTATGGAGACGTTGGAGGAGACTGTCAGCAAGATTGGGTGGTGATGATGGAGGAGACTGTTAGCAAGATTGTATGGTGACGCTGTAGGAGACTGTCAGCAGGATTGTATCGTGATGGTGGAGGAGACTGTCAGCAAGAGTAGGTGGTGATGCTGGAGGAGACTGTCCGCAGGATTGTATGGTGATGTTGGAGGAGACTGTCAGCAGGATTGTATGGTGACGCTGGAGGAGACTGTCAGCAGGATTGTATGGTGATGTTGGAGGAGACTGTCAGCAGCATTGTATGGTGACGCTGGAGGAGACTGTCAGCAGGATTGTATGGTGATGTTGGAGGAGACTGTCAGCAGCATTGTATGGTGACGCTGGAGGAGACGGTCAGCACGATTAGGTGGTGATGATGGAGGAGACTGTAAGCAAGATTGTATGGTGATGCTGGAGGAGACTGTCAGCAAGATTGTATGGTGACGCTGGAGGAGACTGTCAGCAGGATTGTATGGTGACACTGGAGGAGACTGTTAGCAAGATTGTATGGTGACGCTGGAGGAGACTGTCAGCAAGATTGGGTGGTGATGCTGGAGGAGAATGTGAGCAAGAGTGGGTGGTGATGCTGGAGGAGACTGTCCGCAGGATTAGGTGGTGACGCTGGAGGAGACTGTCAGAAGGATTGTATGGTGACACTGGAGGAGACTGTCAGCACGATTAGGTGGTGACGCTGGAGGAGACTGTCAGAAGGATTGTATGGTGACACTGGAGGAGACTGTCAGCAAGATTGGGTGGTGATGCTGGAGGAGACTGTCAGCAGGATTGTATGGTGACGCTGGAGGAGACTGTCAGCAAGATTGGGTGGGGATGATGGAGGAGACTGTCAGCAGGATTGTATGGTGATGCTGGAGGAGACTGTCAGCAAGATTGGGTGGGGATGATGGAGGAGACTGTCAGCAAGATTGGGTGGGGACGCATCACCATACAATCTTGCTGACAGTCTCCTCCAGCATCACCACCCTATACTGCTGACAGTCTACTCCAGCGTCCCCATACAATCCTGCTGACAGTCTCACCCAGCGTCCGCATACAATCCTGCTGACAGTCTCCTCCAGCATCACCATACAATCCTGCTGACAGTCTCCTCCATCGTCCCCATACAATCTTGCTGACAGTCTCCTCCGCAGTAGGGGAGACTATGACACCACTCTGTGATAGGAATAACCATCTGCTGCTGACAGTCTCCTCCCCGACCTCCTGCTGACGGATACATCACCTCCTTACCCGATCACAGTCCGCACACCGTCCACACTGACAATACATCTCACACTCAGCACTGCTATATACATACACACACACACTCAGCTCTACTACACAGACACACACACACTCAGCTCTACAAGTACATCTGACAAGCTTAGCTCCGCACACCGTCCACACTGAGAATACATCTAGCGACAGGGAGGGCGGCCATTCGGGGGGGGGCATTGGGTGGGGGGCCTGTCGGGTGGGGGAGCCCATCGGGGGTCACGAGAGCGGTGGTCTCTGAGAGAGAGAGGAGCGCCCGATTGCCATCAATAAAATTCATCCTTATCATTCCCCAGGGTCGTTGAAGTTTGCTTTATTGTATCTTATTGGAAAAAAAAAAAAAAAGTCTACAAGAAGCTTACAAAACACCTACAGGGCTTAAAGATGAAAAATATAAAGGAATTGCAAAGGCATTAGATGTATAGATGTACCATAAAGCATGGAAAAGACAGCCACCAATACATGGAGAAAATGTGGAACCACAGGAGAATTGCCATACTCCATGAAGAAAACTTTGCTTTGTTTCTTAAAGCTCCACATTGGTTTTTCCAAAGCTTACTCATAGCATTTTAGATCCATCTTACTGCATCTGATATACAAGCAGTTTTCGGTTGGATTCTACTGGAAAGCAATGTTCTCCACGGAGCTTAGAAACTCGGTATAAAAAAATGTCAAAGGTATTAGATTTGCCATGGACTCTGTGAAGACGATCATCAATTAGTGGGGAACGCATGGCACCACAGAGATATTGAAAAAGATCATGATGTTCTTCAATTTGGATGATAAGACAAGGAGAACATATATTAGGGAGGCAACCAAGATTTTTACAGCAAAGAGTTGCACAAAGGAAGGAAAATTCCAATTGGCAATCATTTCAACAAAGGCAAAGATAGAGGATATCCCAATACAACATGAAGAAAACATGGCGCTTTCTAAAACTTCTTGAAGCACCACACTGGTTTCCAAAGTAGAGTCAAAGCATTTCAGTGTTTGACCCTTACTCTGACCTTAGCCTTGCCTCTGGATTCTGCCTTCATCTTTCTCCTTCGTATTTGTTGTCAAGTACTCCGACCGCCTGGTTTTGACCCCTGGCTCGAGTTCTGATTACGTCTTCATCTCATCCTTCGGTTTGTTGCGTCTTGACCGCACCCTCGGTGACATTCTCTGGTTTAGTTCCTAATATTGCCTTTGCTTCGGCTTTGGATGTTCATAGCAGCATACCCGCCTCCAATGGGTGACTACACTGGGGACCATAACTTTAGAATTACACCAGTATCTCCGGCAGCCACAAAGAAAGTGAAACTGAGCGGTGGCCGAGCATGCGCAGTATCTCTACATTCACATACGGCACTCGGGGACACATATTCTCAGGATTGGCAGGCGTCCAAGCAGTCAGACCCCCACCATTTAGACATTTATCACCTATTCTGTGAATAGGTGATAAATGATGATTATGGGAAACCCCTTTAAAGGTTAGAGGGAAAATTTCCTCCCAGCGCCAACCCAACTAGGATCCACTTCTCCCATGAGAATCGTAAGAGAGACTATTTATATTTTTCTTGTACTGAAATCCGATTGTCAACCTTTTCAACAAAGATATAGATAGAGTAGATTCACTATGCTACATGAAGAAAACATGGTGCTTTCCGAAGCTCCACACTGGCTTCCAAAACATGTTCGTAGCATTTCAGATCCGACTTGCCGGCCCTTAAGCTTTAGTGTCAAAGATAAAACATAAGTTGTTTTTTATTTAGAAACTGATTGTACCCTATTACATTACGGTTTGTCAGCAAACATGACTGTGGTATAAGCCACACATGGTAAATAAAAGAGCAGCGATTCTAGCTCCGCTCTGTAGCTAAGCCAACAATCCAAGCTCCAATATCATGACTTCAACGACTCTTCAAAATGTTGTGACTGCTCCAAACTAAATTAAAATGTGCTGTGGACGAGAGACGTGTACTTTGATGCAAATCAAAATGAATTGTTCATGAAGAATCTGAAAAATAAACTATTTTATAGAAGTATCCATTTCTTTTGTCATGTACCATAATTATAAAATCCACAAAACATCTACAAAATCAGTGATTTCTTCCCAATGGACAAGTCTGTGGAGGAGAATTCAACCACAAAAATTAACATTACACTTACACTCCCAATAAAATGTCTGGAAAACACATAGGCCGACATTTACTAATGCTGTCTCATAGTTAGACAGCGTAAACGTAGACCAAGTAGGCACAAAATGCGCCAAATTTACCACCGTGGTGCATGCTGTATGATCATTTTGGCTCATCTTGAAGGACCTGTAGACACTTTTCTATTCCTTATGCCGCTTTTGATTTGGCTTATTTTGTGCCAGATTTTTGGTAAATTTTTGGCACATAATGGCACATTTAAGCCGCACCCACTTTCCAGCAAGCCTTGCCTATTTATTGCTAAGCCATGACCTCCTTTTAAAAATTGTCTAGTAAGGTGCAAACATCAATCTTACGCCAAACTGCGCCAATTTGAACCAACTTGCGTCAAAATTTGGCACATTTTTCAACACTGTCTAGACCCAGACACAGTAGAAAATCTGCCCGTTAGATTCAACAAAGAATTAATCTCTAATCTGAGATCCAGTGCGGGGATCTGCTAGTTTGCCGCATATTCACCACCCGAGACACCCGGGAAATAGATGATTATGCAGTCGGCTCCTCACTTCCCCTAAAATTTCGTTTTATACGGCCGCCATTCAGATTAAGCAGCTCTCCATTCTCACGAGTCCTGAGCGGGGGACGTCCCTATGCCCTAATAGGGCATATGAACAAGGGTTGTACTTATTGGACAAATCCTTTTCAGTCTACCTCTTACTGGGGTTAATTTGCCTCAGTATATATGTGGCAATTATCTAATAATCTTTCCTACTGTAATTGAAATTGGATGTACATGCACTGACATAATGTTGAAATTGTATGGTGATTTTATATACAGTGGCTGAATAAGCCAAGCTGCAGTGTAAAGCATGGTAAAGGACAGAGCCTTAGCTTGAAGATCTGAAGAAACGGCAGGTGGATTTCAAAGTACCCCACACTTCCAAAAGACAATGCAGCAAAAATAAAGTCAGTGATCCTAGCTGTGTCCTAATGAAGCAGAGGTAGAGAGCAGAAAATAAAAAGCTCATGACCATTATCCATTTTTAACTAAAGAAGATGAAACTTATAACCGGTTGACCCTTTTCTCTATTGAATTGGAAATGGGAAAGTGCAACGATGGACTGTATATGTGCCAAAATCCATCTTTAGGGAAGGGTGCCATCTGACGCGGAGTTCTCACCTTGCCTTATGGATGGTTGAACCTATAAATCTGGTGAAAATACAAATAACACAGTTCCTTCTAACCAAGTAATTTTTTTTAAAGGGCTGCTAAACAGACAGTGACACTAGCGGTGGAGGTAGCTGTCCATCTGCAGACCACCGATGTGCCACAAATATGTTTTCTCGATTAATAAATGTTACCTAATGTATATTAAATAAGATAACAGCGGCTAAGATAAGAAAAGGACTATTAGTTATCTGTAATAAAAGAAGGCAGTGACATGAGCAGAACTGCCGTGGAAGAGCAATGGGAAATTTTAAAATGTTCTATTAAGTGGTGTTGCAAATTTACTAATAAATCTAAAGAAATACTTGATTTGTAGATTTTATTTAAAAAAAAAAATCTAATTTGCAATCCTCCCCACTGTTTACAAGCAGGAAGAATGCAAAGCTCTTCATCGCCACCTACTGGCAAGGCTGCAAGTACAGTGTTTTTTAATTAGTTTTTTTTTTCTCAGAAGTTCCTTATATCCTATGCATTGGTTTAAAACATCAAATACTGGTTAAATTGGTAAAATGTTATTCCATAACAAATATTTCTCCCATTTGACAAATAGGGATAAGTTTTCAGTTTCCATTCCTAGGAATAAAAGTAGTGAGTAATTAAAGCAGATATTATATAAGACCGTTGCATAACTTTTGTTGTTAGGTTTAAGTTTTATTTACATATTACCCCAAAAAAATAAAACCCCCGTGTAAAGGACCTGTATAAATATTAATTGTCTAATGTACTTTATACCGGATGTCCCATCAGGACCTTCCCCTTTTGTTTGCTCATCTGATCTTTAGGGGTCCAGGGGTCATAAGCGATGGAAGCGGCCAGTCCGTCCTCATTTCTTGTAGGGAAAATGATTCATGTCTATAAGTGATCATGTTATACACGGTGGCACTGAGTTCTCCAGGACGAGAGACGCTCTTTGACGCTGCTCTCCACTCAAGGGAATTTTCCCATTGGCCCGGGGAGATGAGATTTGCAAATGAGGGAATTTGCAGACCCAAAATCTGCAGTGTATTACAATAGCAGCAAAGTGGATGAGAATTTAAAAATCTCATCCACACACTGCCGAAAATTTTCCCGTGGAGAAATTGACCCTTGGTATGGATTTTTTCATCTGCAGCATCTCAGTTTATGCCGCGGAATGGTTGTATATTTGTTGCAGACGTTCCCTTTTGAAAGCATCATCCCAAGAGGCCGCCAGCACAGACACCAGCCCTGGGAGGAGGGACATTTCACTATGGGAGACCAGGGGAGGTGAGTATGGACTGGGGTAGGCACCTCCTGCTATATTCTTTTCAACCATTTAAAGGGGTTGTCGGCTGTGGGACCACCCAACAACCAAGGGTGGACTAACCATTTGGTTAGTTCCCGTCGGCCCAAGACCCTTAATACCCGGGAGTAAGCCACTAAGTATTCAGTTTCCCGTGCTGCACCACCACAGGGGAGAATAATCATTGCACAGTCTTTATTAAAATTTATGAGCCCACGACCTTAAATGCCCAGGAGCCCACCACCAAGTGTTCAGTTTCCCCTGCAGCACTAATACCGGAAAAAATCAGCATCGCACATTTCTTATTGAAATATATGGACTGTCCCTGTAATGCATGGACATGCCGGGTCCTCAAGAGTAGAAATACAATTTGGAGAATGAACTCTCTGAATCCTAACCCTTCCCGGCCAACTTGCTTTCCAACCTGTTATTCATTTAAACCTGGGTCATGCAATGGTACACAACTGGTGTGGTCTTAAGACAAGGCCATAGGCCATGACTCAATATGTCAACGAGATGGCAGCCACCAAAAGCCATTGTTGATGGCAACGTTTTTGTGATCCAACACTGTCATGAAGTATTTCTATCCCATGTTAGTTAATTAAATTGACCAATTATTCAATGGTAGCAAAATAGTTTGTATTGACTTCTAGTAAACTTGGGTTGGGTTGCCCAATATTCTGCACCAGGCATCATACATTGGAGGTAGATATGAAGATATGAAGCCCTAACTTAGAATAAAGTACTTGTCCCTGGCCATTTTTTCACTTTCACTGCATGGTATAGTAGTGGTCTCCAAACTGTGGATCTCCAGCTGTTGCAAAACGACAACTACCTGCATGCCCTGACTGCCATGTTGAGAGTTGTAGTTTTGGAGCAGCCACAGACTGGAGATTACTGAACCATAAACCAATTAGCTATACATCAGAACTGGACGGTAGGCCTGCATTAAATATTACCACCCAGAAATGAAGAACATAAACATTACTATATAAAAAAAATATACTGTATAGAGCACAAAAAATTGAATGTTTAAACACAGATATTTTTTTTTAGAAAAAATTGTTTATTCAGTCTGAAAGTTTTTTTTAAACGAATATAATAAATAATTACAGCATTTTGGGCCGTAAATCTGGGACATGAAGAACAAATATTTAAAAATATCTGACATTACAAAGAGGTTAGTGGTATTTTTGGCCGGTGCTATGAAATTTTCTTGTGTTGTCGCTGACTTATTTATTCACTCAGCTAAAAATCATTCAGATTTATGACCGCATAGATTTGCATTATCACATTTATGAGCTTTGAGACAAAATGTGGCTTTCATAGAAGCGTAGACTGTAGTTCATGGACGAATATTAGGAAAGACTAATGAAAAGAAATATTAAAACAAAAAATATACATTTATGTAAATTAACCATATCAATTAATGAATTTAGTAAAAAGAGAACATTTTACTATGACTTGTGTGGAACATTACTGGTACAAAGTGTTATGCTATATGCAGGGATGGGGTATAACACAGAGATTTTCTCTTTAGGGTTTTTTTTAATCCTTCTGTTATTCTCCACCCCTCAGGTCCTGCACTAGACAAAACACAGAGCATTCCTTTAAGGGCCGGTTCACATCTGCATTGGAGGCTCCGTTTGGGGTCTCCCTGCTGGAATTACCTAAAACAATATCTCAGCATGCTGGGATATTCATTCCGATAAAACCCCGAACACCCTGACAAAAACCTGATGGAACCCATTAAAGTCAATGGGTTCCGTCGGGCATTCATGGTGCCCGTCATACAACGGAAGCGGCATTTCCAGTATTATCGTGTTTCTGCTTCTTTGAAAGGGGCAAAACAAGGGAAACCCCGACGCAAGCGTGAACACGCAATAACAGGTTTTTTTTAGCCCTTTATAAGAGACAGCAAATGAAGAAAAAAATTGTGCGCGCGGAGGGGTCAATGTCTCTCTCTTTAATTGACATTGAGCAGGATGAAAACTAATTTTTTTCTAATCTTTTTTTTCAAATTTTGAGTTTAAGAGTTTGTTAGGGATCACACAAGTATTACATATTTAAATATATAAAAATATTGGCTTAGATCTTTTTGACGTAATTATATTTGAACTTTGACTTTTTACTAAAAATGTCCAAGAGGCCAGAAAATCCTGTTGATTCAAATTCACTACAATCCTATGGAAGCCTGACTAATGGTACTGGATTGTAATAATAGTGTGAAGACCATATGTTCTCGAAAACATCACTCCTTCTTTGGGTAGAACAAAAAGAAGATTTCCATAACTTGACTTCATTCAGTTAAAATGGTTTTGTCCAGTCATATTGCTTATGGTGATAACTCAAGAACCCAAAATTGCAAAATATAATGTATGACCAGTGATAGACCAGTGGCCAACCCTGGCCCTAAAATGCCCCCAACAGGTCATATTTTGAGGATTTCCATAGTTTTACTAAGACGAGATAGTATTTTCTGTATGGGATATCCGGAAATCATGACCTTTTTGGGGTTACTTGCGAAGTAGAGTTGAGAAACGCTGTGATAGACAATAACTGAAAACATGGACATCTACATGGACATCTACACCTTACCTTGTGTGTTGTAGGTGATGTATGCAGACCACATTATGTTTACAGTACATTTTATATATAATTGTATTTGCATTCGAAAAGAGACTCAAATTTTGATATCATCATGGACGGGGCTCTTCTAGGCAGAGATGTTAGGTCTGTCTGGATATTGTTTCATTAAAATTATGTCAGGCCATTGAATATTGGCCAGAGTAAAAGATTATTTTGCCGGAAATCCCACAGAGCGGCTCAGGATCATCCAACTTTCTGTCATGTCCCTGTATTAACCATTATCGTGAGCATTGTGAGCCATCTATGACAAATGGAATAAGAGACACAGTAAGAGAAAAGTCGATGCCTTGTAATGGAAAGATTAGGAGCTGCGTCTCACCTGCCAGGATTTGCTTCCTGTCTTAAAAAAAAAAAGTAATCAAACTTTCATTTGTTTGGCCTTAAAATTAATAATCTCTCCATTATAGAAAGATTTCCTATTCATACATTATACAACAAATGCTACACCTTGAAGACATCTCTCAGGGATAACTTTGGTTCTATTCTTAATATTGTTCTGAGTCAACAATGCCAAAACTATCATGCCAGAAAATAAACAAGATTATGGAAGTTTAAGGTCAGTACTTCCACGGATGCTTATTACTAGACGTTACACTAATAGTAGACAAAGAATGGACAAGGGGCAACTTTACACTTAATGTGGACCATCTGTACCACTATTAGTACACCAAGCTTCCCCAATGAGGAGCTTCAGACTACACAGCAAGACTTCTGTTAAAGGGGGAGGTCCAGACTACACAGCCAGACTGCTGTTAAAGGGGAGGTCCAGACTACACAGCCAGACTGCTGTTATAGTCCTGTTACAGTGGAAGGAATAGACTACACAGTCAGAGTGATATCATGGGGAAAGCTCCAGACTACACCACAACAGCTATTATAGGGGGTGCTACAGACTACAGAGCGAGACTGCTGTTATAGGGGGTGCTCCAGACTACACAATTAGACAGCTGTTATAGGGAGCACTCCAGACTACACAATCAGACTGTTTTTTTAGGGAGCGCTCTAGACTACACCATCAGACTGCTGTTATAGGGAGTGCTCCAGACTATACAATCAGAATGCTGTTATAGACAGCGTTCCAGACTACACAATCAGACTGCTGTTATAGGGGGCACCCCAGACAAAACAGTCAGACTACTTATATACAAGGAGCTCCAGACTACACAGCCAGACTGCTGTTATAGGGGAAGGGCCAGACTACACAGCCAGAATACCTTTATAGGGAGCACTCCAGACTAATAAGCCAGAGTGCTGTTATAGTGTGAGCTCATAACTATACAACCAGGCTTCTGTTATAGGGGGCGCTCCAGACCACACAGCCAGACTGCTGTTACAGGGGAGCTCCAGACCACACAGACAGACTGCTGTTATAGGGGAAGGTGCAGACTACACATCCAGACTGCTGTTATAGGGGGTGCTCCAGACTACAGTTATAGGGGAAGTTGTACACAGTCAGAATGCTGTTATAGGGGGCGCTCCAGACTACACAGTCAGACTGCTGTTATAGGAGGCGCTACGGACTGCACATCCAGATTGATGTTATAGGGGGTTCTCCAGACAACGCGGCCACACTTCTAGACAGTAGCCTACGGATGTTTGTTTCATCTTTCCCCTGGAGTAGTTACTGTAAAAGACAAACAAAGCTTATGAAATTATTTTACAACTGTAAAATATTTAGATTTACCAGATATTTATTAATAGTAATTTTAAAATTAACCTACATTTTATAAAGCACTTCCCCATGTGTGGGCATGCTCAATGACTTCACCATATTGTTATATATTAGCATAAAAGTTTTCCACAGGAGAACATGTGTGGTCACAATCTCAAAACGAACAAGGGAGGGCAGAGGACGCCAATAGAACACAAGGAAAAGCACCACTGTGGACGTCTGTGAGTAAACCCGCTGGCACAGCTGTGTTTTGTTACAGTACCACATTAGAACACATAAAAAATTCTTTAAATATGCCACTAAAGTGAATCTCACTCATCTACAGGGAGACAAGCATTACTTCACCACATTCACAAATTCAAAACATGTTTGCATGAAGTCGACATATAGAATAAATCTAAGAACCGGCCAGATCACAACACAAATAATTTATAACACATTGGGGTTATAAGGCAATCCTCTAATAATATTTTAAATGCCGTGTGAACTAAATACATGACTTATAAGGTCTTTGACATGCAGCAAAGTTGGGTTCAATGATTTAGTGGCGCTACAGTATGGAAAAAGTGTAATATGTCTCTCGATATAGCAGATTTTACAGTTTAAAGATCATTGGAAGGGAGCTCGACAGCTGTTTTGGCGCTGCAAACAATTATCCTCAATTCCCCAAATCCACATAGATTTGTATTTGTCAGTATAAAAACATGTGCGGACCATGAAACATTAAGGAAATATATAAAGATTGAATGAGCTCTGGAATGAATACCCCATCATCTCGCAGACCACCTAATTGTCATCTAAGCTATAGTGGACCCCAAGATTGGCCTCTATATCTCTGAAGATCCTTCTATCAGTAGGTTTAAAGGGAAATCCACTCAAAGTGATGTTCTGACAGGTCATGGATTTATGTGAGAAGATCACAGTAGTGGAATCTGAGTTGAATGGCCACCACTGATTTCCAGAATGAAAGGCTCTATAGAATTCCTTAAATCCCTTTGCCACTGCTCAGAGGTTTCTGTTCCTGAAAATATGTTAGAACTTTCTAAGAAAACTGTCATGAATCTGAATGGGCCTATAGTTCTGCTAGATATCCAGCAAGAGAAATCTATGTGCTGGTGTCTCATCAAGATAACCCTTTTGGAATGGAAGCTGGCGCGGGTCCGGCTTCTCAAACCGTATGACGATCATTTGCCAGGGAAGCTCCTCCGGCTACACATCTTCCCTGCGGTGACAACTGTAGGGAAAATGTAGCATTACATGCTGGCCATTAAGATGAATGGTCATCCATTTAAAGCATAGACACCCCAGGTACTCTTGTAAAGCAACTCTCAAGTGTGCAAGAGCCGGGGGCCTGAACCCCCTGTTCCTCCTCACATATAGGAGAAGTAGGTACAAGAGAAAAACACATAGATAACATCATGGAGACAGTTGCATGAGAAGAAAGAGACAGCGGGGTAATAGCCGAATTAGAGCATCTAATAATAATAAATAGAGAAGAATTGTGAAGGATTAATGGACAACCAAGAGGATGCGAACAACAGCGAGGTAAAGTCGGAAAGGAGATTGTTACCCTTCAGAATGGAAAAGGAGAGGAAAGAAACAGGAGGAGGAGAGTTAGCATTATGGAAAGGTTTGAACATCACAGAGAGAAACCTTGTGATTATGTGGTGGATCCAGGAGAAGACGAAGTGGAACATCAAGAAGAAATAGCCAGAGAAATTGAAAACATCAGTGATGAAAGATCAGAAAGAGAAAAAGGAGAGGATGACATAGATGAAGAAAACATTGAGAACATCAGCAACAAGATACCTAAAGAAGAATCAGAGAAGGAAGGAGAAAGACCTCAGTAGAAGAAACGTGGTTTCAAAAAGAATTTCTTTAAATTCCTGAAGAGAAAGAAGAACAAATAAAAAATTAAAAATAACATCAATCAAAATGCGGGCGACTCCTCTGTGCAGGGCCGCCATCAGGGGGGTATTAGGGGTAGTGGTGTGAGGGGCCCGGCCAAACCTAACTGAAAGGGGGGCCCGGCAACTGCCGCGACATTCTTTTGGTAGGAAAAAACGGGCCCCTGCAATGGGGCCCGTTTTTTTCACCAAAAGAATGTCATGAGCTGCTGCTGCTGCGGGCCCCCTCCCCTCGTCATGGGGGGCCGTCAAACCGTCCGCCCACGCGCGCGCACCCGATCGCGCGCACAAGGAAACTCCCGCGCGTGCGCACTCGCGAGCGCGCACCCACGGACGCCCGCACTGGAGATCGGCCGCGCGCGCACCCGCGATCGGCCGCGCGCGCACCCGCGAACGAAGCGCGCGCAGCCGCGGACACACATGGACAAAACTTACCTGGAGCCTGGCTGGAGGTGAAGGACTGGACGTCTGGACCGAAGACCTCGCCTGGAAGACATCGCCGGAAGAGGACTGGAGTGGGAGCATCTCTTCTGACACGGTGAGTAAATTATCTCAAAGTGCTGTTTATGTATGGCCCTGTTCACACAGTATTTTGCAGGCAAAA
Organism: Rhinoderma darwinii; assembly: GCF_050947455.1. NCBI lineage: Eukaryota > Metazoa > Chordata > Amphibia > Anura > Rhinodermatidae > Rhinoderma > Rhinoderma darwinii. The sequence continues at coordinate 99,851,013 of NC_134695.1, forward strand.
AAAAATCTGCCTCAAAATTCCTTAAAGAATTTTGAGGCAGATTTTGACCTGCCCACACTATCTTGCCGCGTTTTTTTGCTGCGTTTTTTGCTCGTGGCGATTGAGGACAGCAGACAAAAAACGCAGCGAAAAATGCATTTTCTGCCTCCCATTGATTTCGATGGGAGGTCAGAGGCGGAACCGCGGCAAGAAAGGACGTGCTGCTTTTTCTTTTTTCCGCAACTGGCTCCCATTGATTTCAGATTAAATCAATGGGAGGCGGTTTTGGAAGTTTTTTGGTGCTGATTCTGACGCAGTGTCTGAGTCAATATCAAGGCCCAAAAACTCTGTGAACTGGGCCTTATTGTTGGGGCTTATTCAGACGAACGTGTAATACATCCGTGCAACGTGCGTGATTTTCACGCGCCTCGCATGGACCTATGTTACTCTATGGGGCCGTGCAGACTGTCAGTGATTTTCACGCAGCGTGTGTCCGTGTGTCCGCTGCGTAAAACCCACGACATGTCCTATATTTGTGCATTGTTTGCGCATCACGCACCCATTGAAGTCAATGGGTGCGTGAAAATCACGCCCAGCACTTCCGCAGCCGTATAAACTATGAATGAAAACAGAAAAGCACCACGTGCTACAAACATACAAACAGAGTGTCATAATGATGGCGGCTGCGCGAAAATCACGCAGCCACGCATCATATGCTGCTGCCACACGGAGCTGTTATGGACCTTTTGCATGCGCAAAACGCCACGTTTTTTGCGCGTGCAAAAAGCACACGCTCGTGTAAATCCGGCCTTAGGGTAGGAACACACTAGGCATGAACACTGCAGATTTTATGCAACACATTTTATTGTGGAAAATCTGCAGCGTATTACAGTCGCAGCCGAGTGGATGAGGTTTGAACAAATCTCATTCACACGCTGCAAAAATAATGGACCTGCAGTGCGGCTTTTGGCTTTTTAAGCCGCAGCATGTCAATTTATTCTGCAGAATCGCTGCTCCTTTGTTGCGGAAATGCTGCGGTTCTGCCGCAAAAATCACACATGAGAAGAAAAAAAAGGTACTTTTTTAAATTGATAAAGTTTAGACTTACCCCGGCCGTAGTCCTGGTGACGCGATCCTCTATTCTTAGCGCAGCCCCACCTCCTGTCATGACGTTTCATCCCATGTGACTGCTGCAGCGGTCACATGGTCTACAGCGTCATCCCAGGAGGCGGGGTTACGTTCAGAAGAGAGAGATGCGTCACCTAAACTACGGCCCTGGCAAGTCTAGACTTTTTTTTCCCTGCAGGATTCCCGCAGCGGACACGCCTTACCAAACCTGCGCCACTATTTGGTGCGGTTTTGCTGGCGGAATTCCCTGCGGCTACCGGGGCGGATAAGCTGTGGAGTTTTACTCAGCATATTCGCCTAGTGTGTCCCTTATGATGTCGCTCCTGGAGCTGCTGCCGGTCTCTAAATAGGCAGTTGGTTCAGTAGAATTTGGAATTATTTTTTTTTGTGAACCAGCTTAAAAAAATACAAAACTTTTGTGTTAGGGCCTGTTCACATCACTGTTCGCTTCCGCTCCGGGGTTCCTTCTGCATTCAGGTTAGATTGGAGAGGGAAGAGTTTAGTGATGGACGACTGGGCAACGAATTAGTAATGAGTTACAGTCGTCAAGATGAGAGTGAATCAGAGCGACAATGAGAGATTTGGCTGATTTCAAAGTAAGAAAAGGGCGGATTCTGGAGATGTTTTTGAGGTGAAGGAGATAGGTGAGAGGGAGTGATTGAATATGAGGAATAAAGGAAAGATCTGAGTCAAAAATAACCCTGAGACAGCGGGCGTGCTGCTTAGGAGTGATGGTAGTGCCACACACAGAGATGGAGGCATCAGGTTTAGGGAGGTTAGTAGATGGTGGGAACACAAGGAGCTCAGTTTCAAAAAGATTCAGTTTTAGATCGAGAGAGGACATGATGTTAGAGACAGCAGACGGACAATCACCGGTGTATTAGAGCAGGGGTGATGTCATGTGAAGAGGTATATAATTGGGTGTCATCAGCGTAGAGATGGTACTGGAAGCCAAAACTGTCAAATAGGGGCTGTGTAGAGAGAAAAGAGAAGACCAAGGACTAAATCCACGCCTCTCCTCCAATCCATGCTGCTGGCAATCTTTCCCTCCGCCGCTCTCCTTCAACTCGCTTGGTGGCCATGAAAATCCATCGGCAGCCCGGCGATCGGCAGCCCCCCGCCAACAGATGCCTCGGTTGCTATTAACAACATCTAAGTGATTAAACTTCCACCCTCTGAGTTATCTCAGATCACAGCCGTTAGCACAGGGTGTCAGCTGTAATTAATGAAGCAGACTCAGCTCCTAAGTCCGCACCATCTATACACTGTTGACATATGCCTTACATGTCCAGCAGATGTCGCCAAGGTGCTCATATTGTCCTTCATATTACTGCAGTCTTCTACAAGACAAACAACTACAGGATAGTGGTGCAGGTTTCTGTCACATTATACAAATATTATTTATCCAATAATAGAGTATAGAATCCATGGAGGCCTCCCTGTCAGCACACACATGATGTTTTCTGATAGGCAAGGTACAGGCTGCCGTAAACTTTGGAGAACTTATTTCCAGGCCTTACGGTTGGGCATCACTTGCCTTGGAACCTGGCGCACTTGCTGCCTGAACCTATGGAAAGACAGCTACATGGGGCGCCGCTTCATCGTTTGGAGCATTAAGTCTCTGGCAGGGTTATTTAAATGTGTTTTTCATCGAGTTTGGTTTTTATTTCACAGAGTTCACTTTATATAAGGCCGAGCAATGTGAACAATTAGCAACATGTCTGTCATTAAACAGGACAGATGGTTTAACTAAGTGAATTTTGCTTTCGTCTTTGCACTATTTACATACACATTTTCCAGTAAGATGCAAACAGGACAAGCCACGTTATTAAAATTTCCAAGAGGGAGATTTAATTTCCTTGGACAAGCTGTGTATCTAAGAGCAAAGCGGCTGGGATCATTCAGCATGGGGGTAAAACCATTGTTTGGGATTGCAGTGCTGAATGAAGACATGGAAGGGCAGAGGTTGGTAGCTGGAAATACCCCTAATAAATTTATCAAAGTACCAGTGTGTGCCATGTTCTTGTTTAGATTGTTAGCCTACCAGGCTCAAACGGGCACAGACAATAAAATGTGCAAAAAAAGGATTTCTCACCAAACTGATTCATGGAGAGGCTTCTGCTTGTCACCATAGGAATATAGAAGATATATTACACACAAAGCATGACATCATTGTGTGGGGCAAAACAGTTTCGATCTCTTCGAGCTCGTGCACACGGCTTTGTGTACAGATCCGTGAGCAGGGCCGATTTTCCTAACCTTTCTGCTGCCTGAAGCGAAAATTTAAATGACGCCCCCCAGATCTTAATTGATATCCTCCTGGCTGTTCTACATCGCTACCAGTCTCCTCCAACTCTTTCGGATGCACCATTGCCTTGTACTCCCCTGGCAGGCGCGGTGCAGTGATGAATCCAGGCAGAAAACACCTTGCTGCACTGTGCGTGCCCATGCAATGGTGCATCTGAGAAAGTTGGAGGAGACTGGTAGTGATGTATAACAGCCATAGGAATGGCAATCAAGCATGCAAATGTGGATTTGTAGTCAGGACAATGTGACTCTTCAGGATAGCGGCACCGCTACATGACCCTTTATAGAGTAATAAGCATATAGCGCATGCCGTTTTAAAAGTTGATTTTATAGATTTTGCTGCAGAAAAAAACTGACAGGGGAATGTTTGGAAATATTGTCAGGTCATGTATTACCGCGTGGTGAAGGTACAAGGGGTTAAAACTATCTGACAGGTTCCCATAAAATATATAGAATGAATTAAAAACAACTCCATCTGCCCTGCAATTTTGTTATTATAAATATATCCTATATAATTACAGATCCAGAAGCAAGCTGCGAAATATATACAGCACCAGAACAAAGCTCAATTCATATATACAGCACCAGAACCAAGCTCTGAAATATATTACAGCACCAGAACAAAGCCCATACATATATACAGCCCAAGAACCAAGCTCTGAAATATATACAGCACCAGAACCGAGCTCAGAAATATATACAGCAACAGAACCAAGCTTATACATATATAGAGCAATAGAACCTAGCTCTGAAATATGTACAGTACCAGAATGAAGCTCATTACATAAATACTGCACCAGAATGAACCTCAGTACATATATACAGCCCCAGAACCAAGCTCAGTAAATATATACAGCAGTAGAACCAGGCTCATACATATATACAGCACTAGAACCAAGCTCAGTACATAAATACAACACCAGAACCAAGCTCAGAACATATATATATATATATACACAGTGAAGGAAATAAGTTTTTGATCCCTTGCTGATTTTGTAAGTTTGCCCACTGTCAAAGACATGAACAGTCTAGAATTTTTAGGCTAGGTTAATTTTACCAGTGAGAGATAGATTATATAAAAAAAAAAAAAAAGAAAATCACATTCTCAAAATTATATATATTTATTTGCATTGTGCACAGAGAAATAAGTATTTGATCCCTTTGGCAAACAAGACTTAATACTTGGTGGCAAAACCCTTGTTGGCAAGCACAGCAGTCAGACGTTTTTTGTAGTTGATGATGAGGTTTGCACACATGTTAGATGGAATTTTGGCCCACTCCTCTTTGCAGATCATCTGTAAATCATTACGATTTCGAGGCTGTCGCTTGGCAACTCGGATCTTCAGCTCCCTCCATAAGTTTTCGATGGGATTAAGGTCTGGAGACTGGCTAGGCCACTCCATGACCTTAATGTGCTTCTTTTTGAGCCACTCCTTTGTTGCCTTGGCTGTATGTTTCGGGTCATTGTCGTGCTGGAAGACCCAGCCACGAGCCATTTTTAATGTCCTGGTGGAGGGAAGGAGGTTGTCACTCAGGATTTGACGGTACATGGCTCCATCCATTCTCCCATTGATGCGGTGAAGTAGTCCTGTGCCCTTAGCAGAGAAACACCCCCAGAACATAATGTTTCCACCTCCATGCTTGACAGTGGGGACGGTGTTCTTTGGGTCATAGGCAGTATTTCTCTTCCTCCAAACACGGTGAGTTGAGTTAATGCCAAAGAGCTCAATTTTAGTCTCATCTGACCACAGCACCTTCTCTCAATCACTCTCAGAATCATCCAGATGTTCATTTGCAAACTTCAGACGGGCCTGTACATGTGCCTTCTTGAGCAGGGGGACCTTGCGGGCACTGCAGGATTTTAATCCATTAGGGCATAATGTGTTACCAATGGTTTTCTTGGTGACTGTGGTCCCAGCTGCCTTGAGATCATTAACAAATTCCCCCCATGTAGTTTTCGGCTGAGCTCTCACCTTCCTCAGGATCAAGGATACCCCACGAGGTGAGATTTTGCATGGAGCCCCAGATCGATGTCGATTGACAGTCATTTTGTATGTCTTCCATTTTCTTACTATTGCACCAACAGTTGTCTCCTTCTCACCCAGCGTCTACTTATGGTTTTGTAGCCCATTCCAGCCTTGTGCAGGTCTATGATCTTGTCCCTGACATCCTTAGAAAGCTCTTTGGTCTTGCCCATGTTGTAGAGGTTAGAGTCAGACTGATTAATTGAGTCTGTGGACAGGAGTCTTTTATACAGGTGACCATGTAAGAGCTGTCTTTAATGCAGGCACCAAGCTGATTTGGAGCGTGTAACTGGTCTGGAGGAGGCTGAACTCTTCATGGTTGGTAGGGGATCAAATACTTATTTCTCTGTGCACAATGCAAATAAATATATATAATTTTGACTATGTGATTTTCTTTTTTTTTAATATATGTAATATATCTCTCACTGGTAAAATTAACCTAGCCTAAAAATTCTAGACTGTTCATGACTTTGACAGTGGGCAAACTTACAAAATCAGCAAGGGATCAAATACTTATTTCCTTCACTGTATATCTTAATGACATATCACAAGAATTATGAAAGTAAAGTTTGGGGTCACCCAGACAATTTTGTGTTTTCCATGAAAACTCACACTTATATTTATCAAATGAGTTGCAAAATGACTAGAAAATATAGTCAAGACATTGACAAGGTTAGAAATAATGATTTTTATTTCAAATAATAATTTTCTCCTTCAAACTTTGCTTTTGTCAAAGAATGCTCCATTTGCAGCAATTACAGCATTGCAGACCTTTGGCATTCTAGCTGTTAATTTACTGAGGTAATCGGGAGAAATTTCACCCCATGCTTCCAGAAGGCCCTCCCACAAGTTGGATTGGCTTGATGGGCACTTCTTGCGTACCATACGGTCAAGCTGCTCCCACAACAGCTCTATGGGGTTGAGATCTGGCGACTGCGCTGGACACTCCATTACAGATAGAATACCAGCTGCCTATTTCTTCCCTAAATAGTTCTTGCATAATTTGGAGGTGTGCTTTGGGTCATTGTCCTGTTGTAGGATGAAATTGGCTACAATCAAGCGCTGTCCACAGGGTATGGCATGGCGTTGCAAAATTGAGTGATAGCCTTCCTTATTCAAAATCCCTTTTACCTTGTACAAATCTCCCACTTTACCAGCACCAAAGCAACCCCAGACCATCACATTACCCCCACCATGCTCGACAGATGGCGTCAGGCACTCTTCCAGCATCTTTTCAGTTGTCCTGCGTGTCACAAATGTTCTTCTGTGTGATCCAAACACCTCAAACTTCGATTCGTCTGTCCATAACACTTTTTTCCAATCTTCCTCTGTCCAATGTCTGTGTGCTTTTGCCCATATTAATCTTTTCCTTTTATTAGCCAGTCTCAGATATGGCTTTTTCTTTGCCACCCTGCCCTGAAGGCCAGCATCCCGGAGTCGCCTCTTCACTGTAGACGTTAACACTGGCATTTTGCGGGTACAATTTAATGAAGCTGCCAGTTGAGGACCTGTGAGGCGTCTATTTCTCAAACTAGAGACTCTAATGTACTTGTCTTGTTGCTCAGTTGTGCAGCGGGGCCTCCCACTTCTCTTTCTACTCTGGTTAGATGAGGTAGAAAAAAGAAACACGGCGCCGCAAATCAGAATCTGATAAAATAGTAATAAAATTGGGTCGATGAGACAATTCCGCTCACCTCGGGTGGTGGACACCAAGGAGGTGTCAACAAAGCTTAGGAAGCTGCAGCCAGGTCCACAACACAGCCAAACGAAGTTTGCTGTCGGTTTGTAGTAGTTTTAGGAGTAGGAAAAACGGGACCACCGGCGCTGCTTCAATCTTTAGGCGATACACAATACACAACCAACGTAGTGGATTAAGTGTATAAGGTTTTATTGTTGGTAGGCTACGCGTTTCAACGTCGAACTGACGTCTTCCTCAGGCCAATACAGACTGTGCGGTTCCTGCCCTATTTATACATCAGGGCGAGGAATAGGACCGCCAGTTATAATGGGTCAAAGGTCACATGAGATACAGAAATATAAAAAAACACAAGAAAGAAGCAGCATTAAAAAGCAATTACAAGTGTCATAATACGATAAGAATGAACGGGATTAACAACATGTTTAAAAGCTGTTTTAAAACTCTTAGTTAAACTGACAGATCAGTACCGTGTTTTCAAGAGAGATTTATATGACAGCCAAAAACTATATTTATGTATAGAAATGTGGGTGAATAAACGATCATATATTAACGATTTGCTTATGTCTGAGTTTTATTGTGTTTTAAATAATGTTAACTGAAGAAACAAATGTAGCCCAAGAACTGCTGAGTCAGGGCGTCCTTGGTTACTAGGAGTCAGAACTCCGGAAGCCGTAGGGGAACACAAAGGTTTGAATGGACCGCATGTTTGGACCGCACAGGTATATAATAATGGTTGGGAGCGTCCTTGGTTACTGGTAGTTAAGAACACAAAATTGTCACGGGGGAAAGAAAGGCTTACGCTGGATCGCACAGCAAACTACATCAGGTCGCGGGACTCCGCGCTAAGAGATCTAAACGAGGCACCTGCATTAGAACTGGTGAGTGACAGGACATTATGTTACTGGGATATTGTTATTTGTGGATTACTATGGATCTCTTTCATTACTATCAGAATAGGTAAATGGTTATTTTTTAAAACCAGAATAGGTAAATGGTTATTTTTTAAAAAGAAACCTAAAAAGTTAAAAAGTTGGTAAATGTGCCTGGATTGGTATCGATTAAGTTAATTTTGTATGCCGATAACATATATGTTTATAAAAGTTTATAGAAAGACCGAAAAATTCTTTTTTTGGGAATAAGATAACCTATTAAGAGAATTTGTACATACAATGGGGGACGGGAGTTCAAGCGCATTAATATTACGGACTAGGGTTATTCTCATCATGGATATCAAGGGTAGATAGTTAAAAAACCTCTTATAGTTGCGGCTGTGTTTGCTGTTTGGTTATTTACTTATTTTTATTTTTTTTTTATTTTTTATTTTTATTTGCGGTCCAAACATGCGGTCCATTCAAACCTTTGTGTTCCCCTACGGCTTCCGGAGTTCTGACTCCTAGTAACCAAGGACGCCCTGACTCAGCAGTTCTTGGGCTACATTTGTTTCTTCAGTTAACATTATTTAAAACACAATAAAACTCAGACATAAGCAAATCGTTAATATATGATCGTTTATTCACCCACATTTCTATACATAAATATAGTTTTTGGCTGTCATATAAATCTCTCTTGAAAACACGGTACTGATCTGTCAGTTTAACTAAGAGTTTTAAAACAGCTTTTAAACATGTTGTTAATCCCGTTCATTCTTATCGTATTATGACACTTGTAATTGCTTTTTAATGCTGCTTCTTTCTTGTGTTTTTTTATATTTCTGTATCTCATGTGACCTTTGACCCATTATAACTGGCGGTCCTATTCCTCGCCCTGATGTATAAATAGGGCAGGAACCGCACAGTCTGTATTGGCCTGAGGAAGACGTCAGTTCGACGTTGAAACGCGTAGCCTACCAACAATAAAACCTTATACACTTAATCCACTACGTTGGTTGTGTATTGTGTATCGCCTAAAGATTGAAGCAGAGCCGGTGGTCCCGTTTTTCCTACTCCTAAAACTACTACTCTGGTTAGAGCCTGTTTGTGCTGTCCTGTGAAGGGAGTAGTACACACCGTTGTAGGAAATCTTCAGTTTCTTGGCAATTTCTCGCATGGAATAGCCTTCATTTCTAAGAACAAGAATAGACTGTCGAGTTTCACATGAAAGCTCACTTTTTCTAGCCATTTTGAGAGTTTAATCGAACCCACAAATGTAATGCTCCAGATTCTCAACTAGCTCAAAGGAAGGTCAGTTTTATAGCTCCTCTAAACCACAAAACTGTTTACAGCGGTGCTAAGATAATTGCACAAGGGTTTTCAAGTGTTTTCTAATCATCCATTAGCCTTCTAACACAGTTAGCAAACACAATGTACCATTAGAACACTGGAGTGATGGTTGCTGGAAATGGGCCTCTATACACCTATGTAGATATTGCATTAAAAACCAGACATTTGCAGCTAGAATAGTCAATTAGCACATTAACAATGTATAGAGTGTATTTCTGATTAATTTAATGTTATCTTCATTGAAAAAAACTGTGCTTTTCTTTCAAAAATAAGGACATTTCTAAGTGACCCTAAACTTTTGAACGGTAGTGTAATACCAGCTCAAATACAGCTCACTACAGAGATCATTTGCAAATTCAGTTTAACCCCTGCCGTATGGGTTTGTACGACATAAAACTACAGCTCCCAGCATGGCCCGAACAATTGGTGTCACGATCTGTGGGTATGTGGACCCACTGGGCCGTACCGCCGTAGCAGGATAGCAGCTGGTCAAACAATGTACCAAGTAAAGTCTATAGTCTGAGCAAGGGTACCTGTTGTAGTACAGACAGTAGCGGTGGCTAGGCTCAAATGGGACCTTGGCAGCCGACACCAGGCGTGGTGTAACACAACACGACTCCAACTCTTTTAAGGCACAAGAACAAGGTAGCACGGGATACAGGTAGCAGGAACTGGAACACTGGGAACAGGAAAACATTAAAGGACCATTTGCTAGACTGATACGGGAAAGCACAACAATGCTCAGGCAATGAGTGAAGGGGCAGGGCCCTTCTAATAGTCCAGGGTGATTAGACAATTCTAAACATGTGTGCGCGCTGGCCCTTTAAGACTGGGACTGAGCTTGCACGCGCACCCTAGTGGTCACTGTAGGCCAGGACGACGGCATGTGCTGGCAACTCCTAGAAGGAAGATGTCGGCAGGATGAGAGGAGTCTGCGATCTGCAGATGTTACAATATCCCTCTTACTCCCCCTCTTCTTGGGACCAGAGCGAGAGAGGATCTTCTTAATGACGGTAGGAGCATTAAGCATACCTCCCAACATTTGAATTAGAAAAAGAGGGACATTTTAAGCCACGCCCCTAATCACGCCCAATAGCCGGCATAAACACATCAAATCACGGCCAGATCCTTTTGCAAATAACATTTGCTCATCACGGCGGCAGCTGCAGGACAAACCAAAAGGCTGAGAATAATGAAAGTCAAGAGGGAGACCCTGTGGTTGATGACTTTTCAATTGACAGGTAGCAGAGTTACATGATGGGGATTATTTTTTTCCAGTTGTGTAACTCTGCTACCGGTCAATGGAAAAATCATCCACCAGAGCCCCCCTGTAGAGAGCTCCACGCACAGCCCCCCTGTAGATAGCGCCACATACAGCCCCCTGTAGATAGCGCCACACACAGCCCCCTGTAGATAGCTCCAGATACAGCCCCCCTGTAGATAGCTCCAGATACAGCCCCCCTGTAGATAGCTACACACACAGACCCCCCTGTAGATAGCTCCAGATACAGCCCCCCTGTAGATAGTGCCACACACAGCCCCCCGGTAGATAGCTCCAGATACAGCCCCCCTGTACATAGTGCCACACACAGCCCCCATGTCATGTCGATAGCTCCAGATACAGTCTCCCTGTAGATAGCTCCGCACACAGCCCCCCTGTAGATAGCTCCAGATACAGTCCCCCTGTAGATAGCTCCACACACAGCCCTCTCTGTAGATAGCTCCAGATACAGCCCCCCTGTACATAGTGCCACACACAGCCCCCCTGTAGATAGCTCCAGATACAGCCCCCTGTAGATAGCTCCACACACAGCCCCCTGTAGATAGCTCCACACACAGCCCCCTGTAGATAGCTCCAGATAGAGCCCCCCTGTACATAGCTCCAGATACAGCCCCCCCCCTGTGCCACACACAGCCCCTCTGTAGATAGCTCCACACACAGCTCCCCTGTACATAGGGCCACAAACAGCCCCCCTGTACATAGTGCCACAAACAGCCCCCCTGTAGATAGCTCCAGATATAGCCCCCCTGTACATAGTGCCACACACAGCCCCCCTGTAGATAGCTCCACACACAGCCCCCCTGTACATAGGGCCACAAACAGCCCCCCTGTACATAGTGCCACAAACAGCCCCCCTGTAGATAGCTCCAGATATAGCCCCCCTGTACATAGTGCCACACACAGCCCCCCTGTAGATTGCTCCACTCACCCCCCCCTGTAGATTGCTCCACACACAGCCCCCATGTAGATTGCTCCACACACAGCCCCCTGTAGACTGCTCCACTCACAGCCCCCCCCTGTAGATTGCTCTGCTCCACACACAGCCCCCCTGTAGATAGCTCCACACACAGCCCCCCTGTGCATAGTGCCACACACAGGGCCTGTGTAGATAGCTCCAGATACAGCCCCCCTGTACATAGTGCCACACACAGCCCCCCTGTAGATTGCTCCACTCACAGCCCCCTCTAGATTGCACCACACACAGCCCCCCCTGTAGATTGCTCCACACACAACCCCCCCTGTAGATTGCTCCACACACAGCCCCCCCTGTAGATTGCACCACACACAGCCCCCCCTGTAGATTGCTCCACACACAGCCCCCCCTGTAGATTGCACCACACACAGCCCCCCCTGTAGATTGCTCCACACACAGCCCCCCTGTAGATAGCTCCAGATACAGCCCCCTTGTAGATAGCTCCACACACAGCCCCCCTGTAGATAGCTCCAGATACAGTCCCCCTGTAGATAGCTCCACACACAGCCCGCCTGTAGATTGCTCCAAACACCGCCCCCTTGCCCTGCCAGTACTAGTAATTGTATCTGCGTCCTATATACGCAGATATAATTATAGTGCATGAGGGGGAGGTGACGGTTGGTTTCGGTGGCGCCGCTCCCTCAGAGAGGCAGCAGGCTGCCGCATGGACGGTGTGACCCTGTCTGTGAGGCACTGTATTCTTCCCTAAAAGCAATGAACCTATGGAAGAATACATCTGTAATATGACATTCCATGGAACATGGCACAATTTTTTTTGCTCAGATTCTCAGAGTACAGTATGGGCCCTTTAGTATGGACATCTACAGGATATTCTAAAAACAATTATCTATCTATCCCATTCTATCTCTATCTATCTATCTATCCCACATCTACTATCTATATCTATCATCTATCTATCTATCTATCTATCTATCTATCTATCTATCTATCTATCTATCTATCTATCTATCTATCTATCACATATCTATCTATCTATCACATATCTATCTATCTATCTATCACATATCTATCTATCTATCTATCTATCTATCTATCTATCTATCTATCTATCTATCTATCTATCTATCTATCTATCTATCTATCTATCTCTATCTATCTATCTATCTATCTATCTATCTATCTATCTATCTATCTATCTATCTATCTATCTATCTGTCTCGTATCTATCTGTCTCGTATCTATCTGTTTGTCTGTGTGTGTCTGTCTGTCTATCTATCTCCCATATCTATCATTCTACAGTTGTGTCTACCCTTACATTTGCTTGAATGTGGTTGAGGACTTACATTTTTAATGAAACAAATTCAATACTATGGGGAAGATTTACTATTAATGTCTTAAATTCGGACAACTAAGAATTATTTGCGCCAAATTTAACACAGCAGCTCATACTGGATGATAAATTTGGCGCACGTTTAGACCCTTCTGTTCAACTTTTTACCACCTCTCGATTACTTTTCCGCTAAGCCACTTGACAGACAAGTCACAAACATCAGTTCTTTTTGGCGCATTTCATTGAGAAATGTGTCTAAAATGATTTTCACCATAAAGAAGGTGCAACTTAGGTCAGAATTCTGGCACAGCAACGATAGTAAATTTGCCCCAAAATCACAACATGATAGCCAAACCCTTAACAGGCTGCAATGCACATCACAAGCACTGCGTGACCACATACAGACACATAGCATAGACGTCTCGGGAAATCATGTTTTTTTGTCAAAGCTGGTCATCTTGCACCACACATCTCAGGATATATTGAGAAGGGAGGAAAGGCAAGGAAGGACACATTTGTACTGGTCTCTTCTAATAATCAGAGCAGTGAGTGCTGGATCAAAATTCTCAGAATAAAGTTGTCATGCAGTTTGCTATGTTCACCAGCAGAGGGCAGCATTGCATTAGTATTAATTTATTTTAGTGAAGACCCATAAAATAATGCAGTTCTATATACATATATGTATGTTCATGGTATAAGTGGTTATAGATTGTAATCGTATACAGCAGGGGTCTCAAACTCGGCCGGGTGGATGGGCCGCATAATGAAAAAATTTGAAGTTGAAGGGCCGCATTACCAAAAAAAATTGATACCATACAAAATTGTTGTTATTTGTGTTTCAATAATTTTTATTGGAGGTTTCCAAGAAAAGGTATACTGTAGATCAAACAATGCAAATTACAGTTGGGGGCATTCCCCGAAGATCGAATCATCAATTTTATATTTGAACTACTATAACATTAGTATAATAATACCGCTAGGTTTAAACTTCCCGGAAATGTGTGAGTTTACACAATCTAGTTTTCTACTTTAAGTGTCGCTAAATGCAGTCTGGCAGCTCAGTTGGCAGCGTTTGGCAGACACAAGAACGTCAATATTGGGCTTAATATCATGCGCGGTAGCCAATCGCAATGTTGCACGAAGATGTTCATCCGTAAGTCTTGACCGTAACGCTGATTTGTTAATCTTCATTGAAGAGAAGAACTGTTCACATACATACGTACTGCCAAACATGGTCGTGATCCTGGCAGCGGCATTAACAAGTTTTGGAAACTTTTCTTGAGAGACAAACTTGTAGAAATCTGGAACACCAATGTCCATATACTTCTGTTTAAGAACAGTGTCGCACTGCAAGTCCACAATCTCCATCTGCAGATCTTCTGAAACGCAAGCGACGTCTACCGCAAACGGAGTGGCAAAGAGTGCAAATTCAGGTTCAAGATCCCGGAACTCATGAAAACGTCGATTGAACTCTTGCAGTAATTGAGAAATGATATCTGAGTAATAACTGAGGTGTTGTGGTTCAACTCGTATCGACTGCAAAGCGGAGAAATGTGCCAAATTGCCAGACTTCAGCTGTTTGGCCCACAAAGACAGCTTACATCTGAATGCCTTGACACTGTCATACATCATCGTAATCATCTGCTTTGGGCCCTGAAGTTTCAAGTTGAATTCGTTGAGGTGTTCTGTGACATCTGTTAGAAACGCTAAATCAGATAGAAAAGCTGGGTCAGAAAGTTGGAGAGCGTCGTTATCTTTTAGTGCCATAAAAAGCGCTATCTCCTGTCTTAAAGCAAAAAATCTCTTCAACGCGCTTCCCCGACTCAACCATCTGACCTCGGTATGATACAGCAAGTCTCCATATTCAGTGTCCATATCAGATAAAAAAGAAGTGAACTGCCTATGGTTAAAGGGAATGTGTTGCCAGAAAAACATGTTTTTTTTTTAAAATTTAAACATTTAGTGTGTGGGTGATTAAACATTGTTAAAATTTTTTTTTTTTTTTTGCACGAGCCAGGAAATATTATAAATTATTTCTAATTTATAATACTACCCATTTTTGGTCACTAGATGGAGCTGTTCCCAAAATTGCAGCATTGCAACATTGGGTTAAAAGCCCTCGCTCTAGTGAGCTCTCGGCATCCCCCCCTCCTTTATCCTGGCTAGTGCCGGGATAAACGAGGGGTTTGAACCTCCTACACTGTGTGTCGCCATTTTTTGAGCTAACCCACAGTGTAGTAGGTTTACATACAGTAGTAAACACACAAAAACACGAACATACATTGAAATCGCTTACCTGCTCCTGCCGCCGCGGCTCCCTCCGGCCCGTCCGCTCCGTTTGCTGTCGCTGGTGCAAGTGCATAAATCCGGAAGCCGCGACCGGAAGTAGTAATATTACTGTCCGGCCGCGACTTCCGGTCCACAGGAAAATGGCGCCGGACGGCGCCAATTTCGAATAGGACTGTGTGGGAGCGGCGCATGCGCAGTTCCCACACAGACGCCGTACACTGCAGTCAATGGGACGGGAGCCGTTCGCAGTCCCTATGGGACTGTGGCTGCCGTATTCCATGTCTGTATGTGTCGTTAATCGACACACACAGAAATGGAACAAAAAATGGCAGCCCCCATAGGGAAGAAAAAGTGTAAAAATAAGAAAAAGTAAAACACAAACACACAAATGAATACAAACGTTTTTAATAAAGCACTAACATCTTTAACATATAAAAAAATAATTTGTGATGACACTGTTCCTTTAAGACCTCTTGCCCGTATAAAATTAACCGTCCTAATAACAAAGTCCATAACTTCTTTCATTTTTAGACTTTTGCTACACAGCGCCTCCTGATGCAGAATGCAGTGTATTGCACTGAAAGGACTTGACAAAGAAAGCTGGTTTCGTTTTGCTTTCAATAAGCCCACAACACCAACATTTTCAGAACACATTGCTGGTGCACCGTCAGTTGCCACAGACACGAGTTTATCCCATGGCAGTCCTGCTGTGTTAATACAACCTTCGAGTTCTTTAAAAATGTCACGACCGGTTGTTGTGCCTTTCATAGGTAATAAATCTAATAATTCCTCGGTTATGTTTAGGTCTCCATCAACCCCACGAATAAAGACCGCACAATAGGCAGTATCGGTTACACCGGTACTCTCGTCAAGCGCTAAGGAAAATGCTGCAAAACCTTGCGCTCTTGTAATCAGTTGCTGATAAATGTTACTAGCAGATTCAGTGATTCTACTAGCAACAGTATTTGCCGACAAGCTTATGCCTTCAAACAGTTTCTGTTTTCCGGACAAATAATTTCATATGTATTTATAAAACAGTCTTTAATGAATTGGCCTTCAGTGAATGGTCTTGAAGATTTTGCTATCATGTTACTAAGGACAAAACTCGTTTTTACTGAACATTCGCTTGAGTTATTACTACTTGAGAAAAAGGTTTGCTGTTTTTTAAGCGATGCTTTCAGTTGCTGAACCTTTTCATCCCGTATTTTGCCAGACAGTGCATCATACTGTTCTCCATGCTGCGTCATGTAATGTCGACGCACATTGTAGTCCTTGAGCACCGCGATAAACTGCGAACAAATCAGACACTGGGCTCTGTCTTTTACCACTGTGACAAAATATAAGTTTTCCCACTTGTCCTGGAATATTCGTTTCTCATCAGCAATCTTGCGATTTTTCGATGACGACGCCATTAAAGACTGTAAAGGGGTTCTCTGGGAATTGAAAAATATGTCCGTTAGCAACCCTGTACTGCCCCCATATAAATATATCATAGTTTGCTGCCACATGGAATTATAGTGCCCTCATAGGCATACATTGTATGTCTATGAGGGCACTGCAGAGCACGGTCATCCACATCCACCTCTGCAGAGCACTGTTACCTATATCTACTACTGCAGAGCTCTGTAACCTACATCCACTTCTGCAGGGCACTATTACCTACACATCCACCGCTGTATAGCCACTGCTGCATACACAGTCTGCTGCCCCCCCCCCCCCCCTCAGTAAAAATATACTGTCCGATCCCCCAATAATTAAAAAAATGCCCTCTGTGGATGCTGCCACACTGCCCTCTGTAGATGCTGCCAGTGCCCTCTGTAGATGCTGCCACACTGCCCTCTGTAGATGCTGCCACAGTGCTCTCTGTAGATGCTGCCACACTGCCCTCTGTACATACTGCCACAGTGCCCTCTGTAGATGCTGCCACAGTGCCCTCTGTAGATGCTGCCACAGTGCCCTCTGTAGATGCTGCCACAGTGCCCTCTGTAGATGCTGCCACACTGCCCTCTGTAGATGCTGCCACACTGCCCTCTGTAGATAATGCCAGTGCCCTGTGTAGATGCTGCCACACTGCCCTCTGTAGTGCCACAGTGCCCTCTGTAGTGCCACAGTGCTCTCTCTATAGTACCACAGTGCCCTATGTAATGCCACAAACCACAATGATCACCCCCCCCCCCTATAGATAGTACCACACAGGGGTGGAATCCCAAGCCAGAGCATGCCGATGCACTGGCCTGGGATTCCTTTGCTCTAGAATGGGCCCAACACACCACACCCTGCTGACAGCGCCACATGCCCCTTCTATGTAGGTAGCTCCATTGTGACTCCCTCCTCGGTCGGGGTGTGTAGCGCTGTCAAAGGTGGTGTGTGTGGGGCGCTACTAAAGGGGTTTTCCACTTCATGGGACTAATTCAGCTGCTCACCAATGCGTCCCGGACTCGTGACTGACGCTATGAAGGAGCGAGCGCCCACCAATGCGGTCGAAAGAGGACTGACGTCATGAAGGAGCGCTCCTCCTTCCGACCGCTCTATCCTCTCCCCGCGGACTCAGCATTCGCCGGAGGACTGACGTCCTGAAGAAACGCTCTCACCTCTCCCTGCGGGCCGCGTGCTTGAGACCCCTGGTATACAGGATAACCCAAAACAGATGGTACATTTTTAAAGGAGAAAGTGATAAGGTATTTTTTTTCCCTTCGTTTTATTGTTTACATGAAAAAAAGAAACAAAAATGTTCAATAAAAAATAACGATTCAAAAAATATATTTTCATTTATTTCAGTATTTAAAAGTTGCAAATATTTGCGTAAGTAGGAACAATCATAGATGTATTCTCATGTACTGTAAATATAATAATACGTATATCTTTTAATTTTCTTGCTGGGTTATTCAGAGGAAATGAAATCTAAACACTGTGCGCAGACGCGGATCTTTCCTCATTCAGGCCAGGATCACACACGCACTTTTTGATGCAGTTTTTGTTGCGTTTTTTTTAGCCATAGCCAGAAGTGGATACAAAAGCAAGGAAAGAAAAAGACTGATGCATCTCCATTCGTTTGTGTCCACTCCTGTGTTTGCATACCTCCTAACCGTCTTGGATCCAACGAGACAGTCCCGGATTCCGGGTGGTTGGTGGTATGTCCCGGTTTCAACTGTATCTGTGTCCTCAGAGGGATGTGTGTGGCGCTATCTACTGGTGGCTGTGTGTGGCGCTATCTACAGGGGGGCTGTGTGTGCCGCTATCTGCAGGGGGCTGTGTGTGGCGCTATCTGCAGGGGGCTGTGTGTGGCGCTATCTACAGGGGGGCTGTGTGTGCCGCTATCTGCAGGGGGCTGTGTGTGGCGCTATCTGCAGGGGGCTGTGTGTGGTGCTATCTGCAGGGGGCTGTGTGTGGTGCTATCTGCAGGGGGCTGTGTGTGGTGCTATCTGCAGGGGGCTGTGTGTGGCGCTATCTGCAGGGGGCTGTGTGTGGTGCTATCTGCAGGGGGCTGTGTGTGGTGCTATCTGCAGGGGGCTGTGTGTGGTGCTATCTGCAGGGGGCTGTGTGTGGCGCTATCTGCAGGGGGCTGTGTGTGGTGCTATCTGCAGGGGGCTGTGTGTGGCGCTATCTGCAGGGGGCTGTGTGTGGTGCTATCTGCAGGGGGCTGTGTGTGGCGCTATCTACAGGTGAATGTGTGGGCGCTATACACAGGAAGCTGTGTGTTCCGATATATACAGGGGGCACAAAGGGGGAATTATTATGAATCTTCAGTGCCTAAGCATCTGCTACATATCGTGTCTGTCTGGACTCTCATACAGAGCCCCTTGTGCTAAGACTTTTATTGTTTGGCAAGCTGCCTAGTGGGAGCGGCCTAGTGGGTCCACATACCCCAGAATCATGACAGTACGCTCAGGCCATGGATACCGCTGGTCAACCCAAGACAGCGATCTAGGTGATGTAAACGGACATCCGTGACCTCCGGGCACGCCAGGATCGGCTCCTACAGGCAGTAAATTGGATAATCACCCGTTTGGATAATCCTACTGCATCTCCTCTGGCTGCTTCCGCTGTTTCACTACCTGTTACTCCCCTGCCTGCCCTGGGTCTACAATTTTGCTGCCTCTAACGCCTCGCTACAACAGGGATCTTAGGGCCTGTAGAGGCTTCATCAATTAATGTACGATCCACTTTAGGTTATGTGCCCATCTCTTCCCCTCTGATGAGGTCAAGGTAGCATTTATTATTTCTCTCCTCGCTGGCAAAGCCCGGGCATGGGCGAATCCCATCTTGGAACGAGGTGCCCGGAATTCTCTGATTTACCACTTTTTCTAGAGACTTTCCGTATAGTGTTTGAGGAACCGGGTCGAACATCCTCTGCACCGCCTCCTTTCGTACGCTGGCGGAGGAGCTGGCTTGGAATAATGAGACCTTGGTTGTTACTTTTTGGCAGGGTCTTGTTCCTCATATTAAGGATGAACTGGCAGCTCGAGAACTTCCTGCTACCTTGGATGCCTTAATACTTCTGGCAACCCGGATTGATATGCGGATCCAAATACACACTCTGGAAGTCCATCGAAAGAGGAGAACTAGTTGACTGGCACCAAAATTTCAAAGGCCGCTACTACCCTGTCCTACTACAACTTTGGAGGAGCCTATACAGGTCGCTAGACTCTGATTGTCCGACCAGGAACGGCAACGCAGACGATCGACTACATTGTGTCTGTACTGTGGTCACAAGGGGCATTTTGTGTGCCAATGCCCTCAAAAGTTGGGAAACTCCAGCACCCAGGTTTGATTGGAGAGACAATAATAGGTGAAATTCCCTCTACCACTAAATTCGCTCTCAAACTGTCTATTCCTGTGTCAATTGTCACCAGTGAAGATCGCTCTGTGTGCCTGCTTACTTGGATTCCGGAGCAGCTGCAAATTTTATCCAGCAGACCCTATCCTGCCTATTACCAAACCACTGAGACTACAGATAGAAGTCCTTTATTCAGAGCTGATAGCTTTCTATGTCTTATCCAAGGCTATCATCTCCATCCTGCTGAGTCTGCCATGGCTTGCGAACATGCTCCAGTCCTTGATTGGAACTCCGGAGAGGTCCTCCAGTGGGGACCCAGATGTCTGCACCACGGCCTGCCTCAGGTTTGTCCCGTTCTTTCTCCACTACTGATGTCTTCACGAAGAAGGAGGCAGAGGTCCTTCCTCCTCATCGTCCATATGATTTTTCAAGGCTTGAAAAAGACCCTCACTGGGGTCGAAATGTCGCTTTTTATGGTGAAATAAAGACACCTCTTTTGGATACCTGGATAACGTGTGTGCTGTTGTTTTTCTACCTTCATGTGTCTACTTGGAGTTGGAGAGGCTACAACTTGACACTGCCTGCACTGATTGAGAAAATGTTCTCCTATTTAAATGCTCCCTGTGAATGCTCTCTGGGACTGTGATGTGCTGCTGATCTCTTTCTATTGTCCTATAGAGTTGCTTCCTGAAGCCTCACTCCCTCGTGGACGGGGTCTACTCGATTTCCTTGCCTGAAACCCGGCCATTTCGGAGTATGTCAAGGAGAACCTGGTGAGGTGGTTCATCAGGAAGTCTACTTCACCAGCCAGAGCTGGATTCTTCTTCATGGAGAAAAAGGATGGGTCACTCCGACTGTGCATTGATTACCGTGGATTGAATCAAGTCACAGTAAAAAACAAGTACCCCTTGCCGCTTATCTCTGAGCTCTTCGACAGGATTCGTGGAACTAATGCTGGATCCATGCGTGGCCTATAATCTGATACGCAAGGGTGACTAATGGAAAACCGCATTTAACACCCGAGACTGTTACTACGAGTATCTTGTCATGCCCTTTGGACTGTGTAATGCTCCAGCGGTGTTCCAAGAGTTCGTGAATGACGTCTTCCGTGATCTTCTGTATGTTTGTGTGGTGGTATATCTGGACCACATGCTGATCTACTCACCCGATCTGACAACGCATCGGAAGCATGTACGCCAAGTCTTTTTGCGGCTAAAGGGGAATAAATTATATGCGAAACTGCAGAAGTACGATTTTGAAATCATGACACAGGACTGAGCTAGCGGCCCTACCAAACTAAGTAATCGGGGGAGAAGAGCCTTGGTAAGAGAGGTGACCATGAACCCAATGGTTACTCTGGCTGTGCTCCAAAGACCATGTGTGCAGATGGGAGAAACTTTAAGAATGTCAACCATCACTGCAGCACCTTCAATGTGGGCTTTATGGCAGAGTGGCCAGAAAGAAGCTTCTCCTCAGTAAAACACACATGAAAGCCATCTGGAGTTTGCAAAAAGCACCTAAAGGACACTCAGACTGTGAGAAACAAGATTCTGTGGTCTGATGAAACCAGGATTAAACTTTTTGGCCTCAATTCTAAGCGTCACGTCTGGAGGAAACCAGGCACTGCTCATCACCTGCCCAATACCATCCCTAGAGTGAAGCATGGTGGTGGCAGCATCATGCTGTGGGGGTGTTTTTCAGCGGCTGGGACTGGGAGACTGGTCGGGGTTGAGGGAAATATGAATGGAGCAAAGTACAGAGATATTCTTTATGAAAATCTGATCCAGAGTGCTCTGGACCTCAGACTGGGCCGAAGGTACATCTTCCAACAAGACAATGACCCTAAGCACACAGCCATCTCAGGAGGCTTAGGGACAACTCTGTGAATGTCCTTGAGTGACCCAGCCAGAGTCCTGACTTGCACCCAATCGAACATCTCTGGAGAGACCTGAAAATAGTTGTCCACCGACATCCCCATCTAACCTAACAGAGCTTGAGAGGATCTGCAGACAAGAATGGCAGAAAATCCCCAAATCCAGGTGTGCTAACCTTGTGGCATCAAACCCAAGAAGACTGGAGGCTGTTATCACTGCCAAAGGTGATTCAACAAAGTACTAAATAAAGGGTCTGAATGCTTATGCCAATGTAATATATTAGTTTTTCCTTTTCAATAAATTAGCAAAGATCAATAACATTCTGTTTTCACTTTGTCGTTATGGGGTATTGACTGCAGAATGATGGGAAAAACGTGATTTTCTTTTTATTTTAGCACAAGGATCAACATAACAAAATGTGAAAAATTAAAAGGGTCTGGAGACTTTCCGAATGCATTGTATATATATTTGTATTTTGTGTGGGAGGGGGGACATATGCTTTGAGGTTTGCAAAACTCCTAGACACGCAGGAAATCAGTGATACAGTTCTCTGCACATCGCCTCCTTAAGTGACTGCATTATTGATACAATAATTCAGCATTTGGGGCCTCACTTTTAACTTTCCCCAGGGCCACACTTTGTCTAAAACCGGCGCTGTGTGAGGGTCATTATGGGTGCATTATACTGTGTGGGGGGCACTATGGGGTATTATAATATTTTGGGGGCAGCTATGGGGCATTATATTGTGGGGGGGGACATGATACTGTGTGGGGTCACTATGGGGGCATTATACTTTGAGGGAGACACTATGGGCATTATATTGTTTTGGGGGCATCTGTAATGTCCGAGGCTGCGGGCTGTCAGCTCCAACCCTCCGCTGACAGCCGCAGCCACGAGTCGGCAAACGCTGGCCCCAGCCTCCTCCACAGGAGACGCCAGCGCTCGCATCCACTCTCCTCTGCCAGATCCCGTAGGGTGCACGCGCACGCTCGTCCCCACTCTTAAAGGGGCAGCGCGCGCACCGGACCTCATGGATGACCTTTGACCCGTGAGTACCCTGGACTATAAGAGGGGTCCAGCCCCTTAGTACTATGCCTGAGCGTTGTTGTGTTTCCTTAGTCTGTCTATGCAAATTGGTCCCCTAGTGTTTCCTGCCCACAGTGGTTCCTGTTCCTGTATCCCGATCTAGTGCCGTGCTTGCTATTGTCGTGTCGTGCTGGATACCACGCTTGTCTGCTTCCCCATGCCTGTTGTCCACCTGCTTCCTAGTTCCTGCCAAGCTACTGTCCGTGCTGCCACAGGTATCCTATATACTATAGACTCAGACCTGCGCCCTGTTGGCCAGCTGCCTTACCGCCAAGGCGGTATGGCCCAGTGGGTCCACAGACCCTTCCTGACAGCATCTATGTGGCATTATAATGTGTGGGGTGCATGATACTGTGTGGGGGCCACTATGGGGGCATTATACTGTGTGGAAGGGCACTATGGGGCATTATATTGTTTGGGGGCATTATACTGTGTGTGGGAGTCACTAAGGGGCATTATACTGTGTGAGGGGCACTATGGGGGTATTATGCTGTGTGGAGGCCACTATGGGGGGCATTATACTGTGTGGAGGCACTATGGGATCATTATACGGTGGGAAGGCACTATGGGAGCATTATACTGTGTATGCCACGTCTCTACACGGAGAGTATGCTTGGAGGGACACATAACGGTAAGTCCACACGCGATTACGTTGCTGTAGATTTGCCACGGATTTTACCCCTGCTACATTGAAAGAACTAAAATCTGCAGTGAATATCCACAATCGAAATTGACATGCCGCAGAGTTTAAAATCCACACCGGAGGTCAATATCCACATGCAAAAAGTCTGCAGCATGTGGATGAGATTAGTCAAATCTGCTGCAGACTTTACCTGCCCAAATATCCAGGAAAAAAAAATGCAGCAATTCCGTCCTGTGTGAACTGACCTATTTGTATTCCACAAGGAATCTCCAGTGCACTTTTAGGCCTCATTTACACGAGCGTGTGCGTTTTGCGCACGCCCAAAAACGCAGCGTTTGGCGTGCGCAAAAGGCACTTGACAGCTCCGTGTGTCATCCGTGTATGATGCGCGGCTGCGTGATTTTCGCGCGGCTGCCATCATAGAGATGAGGCTAGTCGACGTCCGTCACTGTCCAGGGTGCTGAAAGAGTTAACTGATCGGCAGTAACTCTTTCAGCACCCTCGACAGTGAATTCCGATCACAATATACACCAACCTGTGAATAAAAAAAAGACGTTCATACTTACCATGAACTTCCTGCTTCCTCCAGTCCGGTCTCCCGGCCGTTGCCTTGGTGACGCGTCCCTCTCTTATCATCCGGCCCCACCTCCCAGGATGACGCAGCAGTCCATGTGACCGCTGCAGCCTGTGATTGGCTGCAGCCTGTGCTTGGCCTGTGATTGGCTGCAGCTGTCACTTGGACTGAATTGTCATCCCGGGAGGTCAGACTGGAGGAAGAAGCCGGGAGTTATCGGTAAGTCAGAACTTCTGGTTTTTTTTTTTACACGTACATGTATATTGTGATCGGAAGTCACTGTCCTTGGTGCTGAACCAGTTTAACTTTTTCAGCACCGTGGACAGTGACTGTCTCCTGAAGTCGCGTACCGGAAATTTTTTTGCCGGGTTCGGTCAAAACGAGTTCGGCCGAACCCGGTGAAGTTCGGTGCGCTCATCTCTAATTTGACACTCCGTTTGGTTGTTTGTAAACAGAAAAGCACGTGGTGCTTTTCTGTTTACATTCATCCTTTTGACAGCTCTTGCGCGAATCACGCAGTTCGCATGGAAGTGCTTCCGTGCGGCATGCGTGGTTTTCACGCACCCATTGACTTCAATGGGTGCGTGATGCGCGAAAAACGCACGATTATAGAACATGTCGTGAGTTTTACGCAACGCACTCACGCTGCGCAAAATTCACGCATTGTCTGCACTGCCCCATAGAGTAATATAGGTGCGTACGACACAAGTGAAAAGCACGCGCGTTGCACGCGCGTATATTACGCTCGTGTAAATGAGGCCTTAGGCTGGATTCACACGAGCATGTTCGGTCCGTAAAGGACGGAATGTATTTCGGCTGCAAGTCCCGGACCGAACACACTGCAGGGAGCCGGGCTCCTAGCATCATAGTTATATAAGACGCTAGGAGTCCCTGCCTCTCCGTGGAACTACTGTCCCGTACTGAAATCATGATTACAGTACGGGACAGTTGTCCGGCAGCGAGGCAGGTACACCTAGCGTCGTACATAACTATGATGCTAGGAGCCCGGCTCCCTGCACTGTGTTCGGTCTGGGACTTGCGGCCAAAATACGTTCCGTCCTTTACGGACCGAACATGCTTGTGTGAATCCAGCCTTATATGTCACCAGAGGTTCAGTCATTAACCCCTTAAAGGGGTTTTCCAGGATTTAATAAAACTTGCCAAAGAGCAGGCAATGTGATCAAATAAAAAATAAATAATTGTTAGGCGGCGCAGCTAAAAAATATTTGCCAAAAGTGTCCCTTTCTTTATACAAGTTGGGAGGTATATACACACTGTCGATATGGCAGATTATGAACATCATATTTTTCCAGTTCAACTAGACACTGAGAACACATTGAAGTTTTAGGCTGAATGCACACAGTGCGTACTACGTGCAGATTTCCCGCACGTATTGTCCTGTGGCAAAACCGCAGCGTAATACAGTACCAGCAAAGTTAATGAGTCCAAGTCATTTCATCTACGCGTTGCAGAATGTTTCTGCACGTAAATTGACCTGCGTATTTTAAAATCTGCACCATGACAATTTATCGTGTGTTTAAAATCTGCACCTGTTTCCGCATCAAAATGTAAAAACAGCACCTACAATCGCATCAAAAAAACATTAAGTGCGGATTTTACCTGCAGAATTACCTGCGGTTTTGATGCCGATTTTCTGCACCAAATTATGCAACATGTGCATTCAGCCTAAGACAACATAGATTGAAATCAATAGTCACCCATGTAATGTATGGAACCTAGTAGGACATATGAACAGGGATTGTCCAAAGAGGACAACCCCTTTAAGAATCACGTGATCACGCAGAATAGTAGTCAGTCAGCTGTCCACCCTGCACACATTGAGCTCCTCTTGCAGCAGCTGTAATTTGAGCTGTGGTCTCCGCCTCCTCCTGGCACAGTGACGTCACTATCACAGCTGAGGACCCTGGTTACTCTTCTGTTCTGTCCAGGACTGTGGGTGACATGTGCAGCTACAGGAGGGTGGTAGAGTCAGCAGATGGCGGTGACAATGCAGGGGAGCAGAAAGATGATAATGTGAGGTAAGGACAAGAAGGATTATTATGTAAATGCAGGGAAGTGGGCGATTGCAGCTCTGCAGCTTTATGGCACACAGGAAGTAGATCTCCTATAGATGTAGCAGAGCTGGATTTGTCATTTAAAGGGGTTGTCTGCTATACGTATATATTTCTCTAACTTTCCGACATTCCAGATGCTGGTATATAACAAACTCCGCTCTGCTGGATCTGTAAAACTAGGTTTAGCGTAGATAAGCCTCACTAGGACCCAGGTGTGTGTGTCAGTGTGCTGTTTGTAGAGTCTCCTGATCATAAAGTGATCCTGATAAGCTCAGTAGTGACTTTTAACCCCTAGCCACACCATGGCGTAAAGGTCTGATCAGTTAGGCTGAGTTCACACGACCTATTTTCAGACGTAAACGAGGCGTATTATGCCTCGTTTTACGTCTGAAAATAGGGCTACAATACGTCGGCAAACATCTGCCCATTCATTTGAATGGGTTTGCCGACGTACTGTGCAGACGACCTGTTATTTACGCGTCGTCGTTTGACAGCTGTCAAACGACGACGCGTAAAAATACAGCCTCGTCAAAAGAAGTGCAGGACACTTCTTTGGACGTTTTTGGAGCTGTTTTCTCATAGACTCCAATGAAAACAGCTCCAAAAACGGACGTAGAAAACGGCGCGAAAAACGCCGCGAAAAATGCGAGTTGGTCAAAAAACGTCTGAAAAGCAGGGTCTGTTTTCCCTTGAAAACAGCTCAGGATTTTCAGACGTTTTTGGTCACTACGTGTGCACATACCCTTACGGTAGCGCAGTTCTGATTGACAGCCGCCTTCCAGTACTGATGAACGGAGTCCCGACGCAGATGTGAACGAAGCCTAACTATTAAAGCACCCCAATCAATAGGGATTCCAGATAGGACTCCCTTTGTCCTGCTTCTCTATCCATTTTATGCGAACTCCGGGGTAAACCTTGTATACAGATAGTCCAGGTCAAAGGACCTCAGGGCAGACCTGCGATAATGTCTGTTCTGAAATACTCTGGAATGGCCTAACCGCTTCCTATATATGTTATTATTTGTACGTTACAGATATGGCCGTACAGAAAATGATCAAAAAGAAATAAAAATAATGATGCAATAAAAATATAAATAAAGTAATAAACACAGAATAACGTTTCTGAAATAAACATCACGTAATAGTAAATAATATCTACATCTCTGCTATCCCATGCTAACAACCTGTACAATACGTTTAACACATTATTTATGGTGATTATTTCTTTTATAATTAATATAAAGAAAACACTGACTTATATATACCCCAAACGCCACCTAAAATAATTGCAATTTATCTTACCAATAAGGGTATGTGCACATGTAGTGTTTTCAGCCGTTTTTCGGGCCGTAAGCGTCCCAAAAAAACGGCTGAAAAATCGGAAGCAGAACGCCTACAAACATCTGCGCATTCATTTCAATGGGAAATACGGCATTCTTTTCCGTTGACCATTTTTTACACGGCCGTTTTTCAAAACGGTCACGTAAAAAAACGCCCGCGAAAAAGAAGTGCATGTCACTTCTTGAGCTGTTTTTAATTGACTCTATAGAAAAACAGCTCCAAAAACGGCCGTGAAAAACGCGAGTTGCTAAAAAAAACGGCTGAAAATCGGGAGTTATTTTCCCTTGAAAACAGCTCCGTATTTTCAGACATTTTTAATTTTGTGTGTGCACATACCCTGACCATTACATCCACCTAAAGTTGGCAAATTTAATTGCATTCTTAAAGGTGGTTTCCCACTTTAAACAATTCATTCTTGATCATACATATGTGTCCACCTTTACTTTTTCTTGAATGGTGTTAAAGGTTTATTCCTAACACTGAGGGTATGTTCACACACACTATTTACGGACGTAATTCGGGCGTTTTTGCCCCGAATTACGTCCTAAATAGCGGCTCAATAGCAGCGGCAAACATCTGCCCATTCATTAGAATGGGTCTTACGATGTTCTGTGTAGACGGTCATTTATTTTACGCCCCGCTGTCAAAAGGTGGCGCGTAAAAAAGACGCCCGCGTCAAAGAAGTGCCTGTCACTTCTTCAGACGTAAATGGAGCCGTTTTCCGTGGACTCCATGGAAAAACAGCTCCATTTAACGCCCGTAATGGATGCAGCAAAAAGCGCCTCAACATGCCATTGCGGCTAAAATTAAGGAGCTGTTTTCTCCAGAAAACAGCCCCGTAATTTCAGCCGTAACGGACGCTGTCGTGTGAACATACCCTGACATTTATGGCATGTCTGATAGATGCCGGTCCCAGCTCTGGGACCCACACCTATATCAAGAACGGGGGTTTCCTGATCCCAGTTTCGTCTGGTGAGGCGGCTGTTAACTCCAGGAGGGTGCTAAGAGGAGAGGTGGCAGCGCGATTCCAACGTTCTGGCCGGGGACACGTTGTAGTTGAAAGCTCCTGACATCACTGTCTATATATGGACAGGGACATCAGGGGCTTCTAAAGGCGAGAGTGCTTCCGATGCTCTGGCTGGGGACTCCTGCATTGCAAAGCTACTGACATCACTGTCCATGTATGGACAGTGACGTCAGGAGCTTCCCTGGGCACATCTCTTCAGGTAGGGCTGTTCAGGCGACTTATTCCTATACAGTGGGACACATTGCCGCGTTCCTTCGGAAAGATATGTCGGGACAGCCTCCGACGGAAGGAAAAAACGTGATATAGATGGGGCTTAAGGAAGGACTCATCAGTATGGTTCCTTGCTGTAGGGACCCCTAGAGACCAGCTGAAATCTGCAGGGAACCAAAGGGGGAATAGAGCATTACATGATGACTATTGGAATCAATACGCTGTCCATGTAATGCATGGACCTGCCTGGTTTTTCAGAGATAAGTACACTCTTTGTAGCCTCTCTCTGCTACATCTAATTAATGGGGGTTATAAATAAGGGATTCTATTAGCCAAATAATAGGGTATATTAAATGGAGTTTATAAACCAGATAACACCTTGTAGGGGTTAAAGGGCTGCTCTGCCTTTTATTTCCCTGACAGCACCATACTTGTCTTTGGGCTATGTCTGGTATTGCAGCTCAGCCCCATTCACTTGAGCTGCAATACCAGACACGGCCTGTAGACAAGAATGGTGCTGGTTTTTTTGTTTTGTTTTGTTTTTTAATCTCAGATAATCCTGAAACGTAGAAGCCACTCCACATGCATAATAAGGGCAGTATATCCCCATTTTATATATATATATATATATATATATATATATATATATATACATTACGTCATACCCCACTGCACTCCTCTGAACCTCATCCTCGCTGTAAGATTTCATTAAAACGAGCAGGAAGGAATGAGATGTGCAATAAGATCTGTATTGTCCCGGGTTATAATTGCCTTTTCTACACAGTGAATTTCCAAGCTGATTTTTATCTGCTTTGTGACACGTCTTAGGGAGAAGATCAAGAGCCTCCTTGAGAAATATGATGTCGGCAGCCGATACGACCACATTCCTCTTAAGAAAGCTTCGATCCTGCTCCCATTGTTAATTAGACAAGGAAAGCCGCATCTTCTCCTGACTGTCAGATCAATGCAAGTAAGTCAACAGTGGATCTTCATACTTCATTATATACATATAAAGTATGTCATGACCCGCTCCTCGCTAAAACGGAACAATTATCAGCGGTTTTTAGATATCACATCCCTACAAGACGATATACGGCTTCTGATGGTAGACAAAAAATTTAATAAAAGCCAAGAGCTGTAATGTAATGCAGAATATTGATCCGAGATAAAAGATCAGGTAATTCCTCCGATCCTATTGCCCCTTGTTTACCTGCCAGAAATGACAGGACGTCGGACTATCTGGGGTCAGCAAACTTCGACACTCTAGCTGTTGTGAAACTATAACTCCCAGCATGCCCTGACAGCACAAGGCTTTAATATTCCAGCCGAAGGCCGCCAGGACATGCTGGGAATTGTAGTTTCACAACAGCTGGGTTAGTTCGAGGCCTGTGGAGGCCAATGAGAAAGATATTTGTAAAATTGCTTCCCGAAGGAATAGGAATAAATTATATTGAAAGATTGAAAACCGTAGCTAAGGGCCTGTTCACATCAGCGTTGTCTTTCCATTGAGGGGTTCCATCAGAGTTTTGTGTCGGGGGAACCCCTCAACCGGAATGCAAGCGGAAGCCATAGCTTCCGTTTGATTCACCATTGATCTCACTGGTGACAGACACTTTGCTCATGGTTTCCGTTTGTCACCGTTATGAAAGGGTTCCGTTGTCTGCGCTGTTGTCAAAAAAACGGAACCCTTTCACAACGGTGACGAACGAAAACCATTAGCAAAGTGTCCGTTGCTATTAAGATCAACAGTGATGCAAACAGAAGCGTTTGCATTACCATTGAGGTGTTTTCCGTGACGGAAAGACAACGCTTGCGTTGCGGAAAATCTGCAGCAAATACAGTAGCAGCAAAGTGGATGAGATAAAACAAATCTCATCCACACGCTGCGTAAATACTAAGTGGAAAAAACGCTCACAAATTGACATGCGGTGCAGAATTTTATTCCACAGCATGTCAATTGTATTTGCGTAAACGCTGAATATTTGTTGCGGGTTTTCCCCATTGAATTCAATGGGAGGTAAATCCCGCATCAAATAGCAGTTGTTGCGTTTTTTTGCGGCGGATTCGCAGCGATTCCGCATCAAAAAATGCAACTCCAGAAAAAAAATAAAATGTAATACTTACCCAGAAGTTTGTGTTCCTCCCTCCAGCGCGGCCTCCTAGAATGACGCTTCATCCCATGTGACCGTCGTGGCAGCTAATCACAGGCTGCAGAGGTCTCCTGGGATAAAACGTCATCCCAGAAGGCCGGACTGCTAGCAGGCCGTTTAAGTGCTGCTATTGCAATGGAGCGGACGTTCCGGGCGAAGAACTGCACCAGTTTGGTGCACTTTTTTGCCCGGAATTCCCTGCGGCGCAGAGGGCGGATACGCTGTATGGTTTTACACAGCGTATCCGACCCGTGTGAACTCAGCCATATAGTATACAAATAACAAGTATTCAAAGAGTATTATCT
Source organism: Rhinoderma darwinii (assembly GCF_050947455.1). Lineage (NCBI taxonomy): Eukaryota > Metazoa > Chordata > Amphibia > Anura > Rhinodermatidae > Rhinoderma > Rhinoderma darwinii. The sequence goes on from NC_134695.1 coordinate 99,882,265, forward strand.
TACAGTGCACAAATATAAAAATACCTACTCAGTACCTAAGTAATACTAAAATAGTGTGGCCAAAAAATACATATACCACATAATAGTGCTGTACAGTGCTAAAATAGTCCTGAGGTTTGTTTGTGCTTATACAGTAGGGACATTTAGTTAGTTTACATTGTCATCCTGTATAGGTAGCAGAAGTCCCAAGATGCTGACGCTCCAGGGCATTTGCTCCTTTGGCCCTCCCTATACTCTGGCCCTGACAGCACCTCACCATGAGATTAACTGCAGCCTGTGTCATAGTGGCATAGTATTCTGTATTAGCGTACATGAGTATGGTAATACATTATAAGTAAAAAAAAATAAAGTTGTAAATAAAGTTATCCATTTATAGGATCAAAAACAAAAATTTCACAAAAAAAAAATATTTTAAAAATTTCCAAATTTTTTTTTTATTTTGCATAAATTAGGTATCAACACGACCCTAATAACCTGAAGAGTTCATTTAACAGGTAATTTAGTGTAAAACGTGAACAGAATAAAAAAAAAACTGCCAAAAATAGCTTTTTCCTATATTCTTCCTGCAAAAATAAACTCTATAACTTACACATTAAATTCTTACTACCCCAAACCATGCAGAAAAAAATACAATTCCTCCCGCATAAAAAGAGGGAGCAGTTGCACTAGGACCCTGGTGCCTAAGGAGGGGCCGAAGGCCCCTTAACCACATAAGACACCAGTATTATAAATGGCATGTGGCAGGAGGGGGTCCTGTTAAAGATTTTTCGTTAGGACACAAGAGCTTCAATCCCAATCAACTGCAAGCTAACCACAATGGCACTCAAGGGCCTTTTACACCAGCCTATAAGGGCCGGTGCAGCGAGCGCCGATCAACGAGACATCTTTGATCGGCGCTCGTTTGCTCCTGTCACACGGAGCTATGGATGGGGACGAGCGGTCGTTACTCCGATCCCTCGTCCCCATACATTATTATCATATCGGCAGCGCGTCTCCCCGTTTACACAGGGAGATGTGCCGCCAACAACGATAATATTTCACTTTTAACGATACGACCAGTAGATGATAGAGCGTTTCCTCGTTCATCTCCTGATCGCTGCCCTGTTTACGCTGGACAATTGTCGTCAACGAGTGTTCTATGAACACTCGTCTGCCCGATTATCGCCCTGTGTAAAACCCCTTTTAATCTATCATGGTATGGGTAACTCAAAGCAAGATGGTGGCACAGGTCCTAAGGTAGCAGATTGTGAGCTCTACAGAAGATAGGGAATGATGAGTGTGAGTATTCGGCATACAGCGCTACAGAATATGTTTGCACTATAAGTAACAAACTGCTATACATGTTTATGTCTGCTGAGACGTCTACTATATCTCCAGCTGAAAACAATGCCAGGAGATGTGTGTTTTCCGGGCGGAAGGCAGGAACCGTCAGATGAAGATGAAATACAGACCGCGCTTAGAGAAACCAAAGAAGAGATCGGTCTATGCCCGGAACAGGTGCAAATTGTTGGCAGGCTAATTCCTTATATCTCCAAGGTAAATATGAATCAAGGGTTTTATTGATATGATCTAATATGTGATTCATTTAATATTATTCTAGTATTCATCAGCAGCTTTGTTAAAAAGTCAATAGACAATCCATTAAAGGGATTCTCCGGGACTTTTACATTGATGGCCTATTATTAAGATAGACCATCAATGTTTGACCGGTGAAGGTCTAACCTCTTGGCCCCCGGACGGTCAGAACAATGAAGGGGCAGCGGCACCCCTTTAAAAGGCAGCAATATAATGACCAGGCCTTACAGGTCATAAAGTAGTCTATAAACCAATCCACAAAGGGTGGTATGAAGCGTCTGTGGCCAAAAAAAAATAGCAAATCAATATCCAACGACCTGAAGTACCCCCAACAGGTCATGTTTTCAGGATTTCCTTAGTATTGCACAGGACTTCTCGTCTTCAAATCGTGAACTGTTGAAAGGTACTGTACTTGAGGACTGGGGTTTAGAAACACTGCCCTAATCAGAGGCGTAGCTAGCAGAGGGGTGGTGCCCGGGGCCGGTCCCCCATTGGTGGTATGTCCCGGATTCAACTTTTCTTATGCGTCCTCAGGATGCAAATACAGTATAATCCAATGGTGGCGCAGGGAGCTGATGGCTCCTATCTCCAGCAATCGAAGAAATGAACTGCAGCACTCAAGATAATCCAATGAAGTGTATTTTATTTATTCACCAAGCATAAAGACACTTGCAATGTTTCAACCCATGAATGGTCTTTATTGAGCATTTCTCCAGCATTCACTATGTAATACCAGCTGTGAGCGGGGATAGGTAAATATTTATTTTATTATTTTTTTATTAGGCACTATGGGGCATTATACAGTGTAGTGGAAGCTAAGGGGGATTTTTACTGTGTATGGGGGGCAGCAATGGAAAAATATACAGTATGGGAGCAGCTTAGGGGCATTATCCTGTATGGGGCAGCTATGGGGACATTATAATGTATGGGGCAGCTATGGGGACATTATACTGTATGTGGGCAGCTATGGGGACATTATACTGTATGTGGGCAGCTATGGGGGCATCATACTGTGTGAGCAGCTATGGGGACATTATACTGTATGTGGGCAGCTATGGGGGCATTATACTGTATGTGGGCAGCTATGGGGGCATTATACTGTATGTGGGCAGCTATGGGGAAATTATACTGTATGTGGGCAGCTATGGGGACATTATACTGTATGTGGGCAGCTATGGGGACATTATACTGTATGTGGGCAGCTATGGGGGCATTATACTGTATGTGGGCAGCTATGGGGGCATTATACTGTATGGGGGCAGCTATGGGGGCATTATACTGTATGGGGGCAGCTATGGGGGCATTATACTGTATGGGGGCAGCTATGGGGGCATTATACTGTATGGGGGCAGCTATGGGGGCATTATACTGTGTGGGGGCAGCTATGGGGGCATTATACTGGGTGGGAGCACTAATGGGTCATTATACTTTCTGGGGGAAGCTATGGGGCATTATGTGTGGGGGCAGCTTTAGAGGCATTATATTGTGTGGGGAGGCACCATAGGGGCATTATACTGTGTGGGGTAGCTTTAAGGGCATTATACTGTGTGTGGCACTAAGGGATCATTATACTATGTGGGGGGCAGTAAGAGGTTATTATACGGTGTGGGGGCAGATATGGGAGCATTATTCTGTGTGGTGACAACCAGAGGGGCATTATCCTATGTGTGGGCAGCTATAAGGGCATCATACTGTGTGGGGGCCATTAAGAAGTCATTATACTTTGTGGGGGGCCCACACAGATATGTTTCCCCCCCCCCTGTGCCAAACCCCTAGCCACGCCTTTGGCCCAAATGTATTATATTATCATTATTAGATGAACAGGAGTGATCCAAGTATAGAGAAGGGAAGCTGCAGGGAATTCAAATGCCCCATTACTGCGCTACAGCAGATTACAGACTGTTTTATGACAGCCTGCAGCCTTCACACCAAAGGCAAGCCATAGACTGCTGTATATGACAGTCTGTAGGTCTGGTGATGAGCACTAAGGGTAAGGGAGGATTTTCACGCGCGTCGCACGGACCTATGTTACTCTATGGGGCCGTGCAGACAGTCCTTGATTTTCACGCAGCGTATGTCCGCTGCGTGAAACGCACGATATGTCCTATATTTCTGCGCTGTTCGCGCATCACGCACCCATTGAAGTCAATGGGTGCGTGAAAATCACGCGCACCACACAGAAGCACTTCCGTGGGACGCGTGTGTTTCGCGCAACCGCAGTAAGAAGTATGATTGAAAACAGAAAAGCACCACGTGCTTTTCTGTTTACAAACATACGGAGTGTCATAATGATGGCGGCTGCGCGAAAATCCCGTAGCCGCGCATCATATGGTGATGACACACGGAGCTGTTAAGTGCCTTTTGCGAGCGCAAAACGCCGCATTTTTAGCTTGCGCAAAACGCACACACTCGTGTAAATCCTCCCTAACTGCGTTGATTTTCAATTCCACGCTAATGCTTTGCTCTGATTGGTTACTTATAGTGGATTTAGCAAAGAATATATTAGGTTCTTGCTCATATGCTTAAAGGAACACTTCAGGCAAAACTCATACAACCAAAGTGAGAGTCCCTGTGTCATGCTCCGCCCCCTCAGGTCCTGCACTAGGCATAACATAGTATCTCAGTTTGTCCTGCAGTATTGCTTTAAATAATTTGCCTAAAATAGAAAAAAAAGTCTTTTTTTTCAAGAAACAGCACACATCCAATTCAAGTGACTAGGGCTGAGCTGCAATACCAGACATGGCCCTTAGACAAGGGTGGCGCTTTATACTGAAATAACACAGACCCTTTTTTCTAAATTCATTCATTCTCTTTAATATTGTACAGAAGTATTCCAAATCGGAGATACATTTTACATTCTTTATGGAGAGCCAACTTGATCAGGTCCTATTCTTCTAACAATGGTCTTTAGAATAAACCCATAGGTAGAATATTGATTAAACTCCGTCCTGCCGCAGTCGTAATTTTTCTCCTCCCTGCCTTCCAGGAGCCATTTTGTGGTCAACATTAGTAGTTTTTAATGGCACCATTTAACATACCATATAATGTGCTGAGAAACTTTTACAAATTGTTTTGTGGGGTGTAATGGGAAAAAAAAGCAGTGTTTCCTCCAATATTTTTGGGATTTCGTTTTTACGGCGTTCTCCGTGTGGTAAAAATGACATGTCAACGTTATCATGTGGGTCAATATGATTAAGGCGATGCCAAATTGATATATTTTTTTTTATGATGTTCTACGTTTGCAAAGAAAAAACTATTTTACATCGGACACCCGGGACTAACAGCCGGGAGCAGCGATCGCGCTGTTCCTGGCTGTTTACCCCCTCAAATGCTGCGGTCAATCGCGACCGCAGAATCTGAGGCATTGAAAAGAGGGGGTGGCCCCCTCCGACAGCTCGTCGCCCACCTCCCGGAGTGAGATCGGGGGGGGGTGACGGTTGTTATGGCAGCCAAGGGGCCTGTGGCAGGGCTTAACAGATGCCTGTAAAAATGATGATATACTGCAATACGTTAGTAATGCAGTATATATTGTACCAGCGATCTATCGATCGCTGGTTCAAGTCCCCTAGGGTGATAATAAAGTGTGTGAAAAAAAAGTTTAAAAAAAGTTTTTAATAGTGAAAAAAATATATTCAAAGTTCAAAACACCCCCCGTTTCCCAATTTTCCGCCTAAAGTACTGTAAAAAAAAATAAAAAAGTAAACAAAATTAGTATCGCTGCATCGGTAAAAGTCAGAAGTATTACAATATAGCGTTATTTAACGCGCACGGTGAACGCCGTAAAAAATAAATAATGTAAAACTCCAAAATCGCTACTTTTTGGTCAACTTAGCTTTAAAAAAATAAAATAATAAAAAGTGATCAAAAAGTTCTATGCACCAAAACATGGTACCGATAAAAGCTACAGCTCGTCCCGCAAAAATCAAGCCCTCACATTGCTCAATCGGTGAAAAAAAATAAAAGTTATGGCTCTCAGAATGTGGCGAGACAAAACATTTTTTTTTTTAACAAAAAGTTTATCAATAAAAGTAGTCAAATATAAAAAAAACTAGATAAATTTGGTATCGCCGTAATTGTATTGAGCCACAGAACAAAGATAAGTTGTCGTCTTCACTGCACGGTGAAAGCCGTAAAAACGAAACCCAAAAAACAATTGAGGAATCAGTTTTTTCCATTTTCAGCCCGCAAAGAATTTTTGTTTCAGTCCCCCAGAAAGAAACTACAACTCCTCCCGCAAAAAAATAAGCCCTCACACCACTCTTTTATTAGTTTTCCGTCAATAGTTATGGAATGCTGGGAGTGAAAAACGAAAATGAAAAATCAAAAAAGAGCTTCGTTCCGAAGGGGTTAATGGACACTTCCATACTAATTATGTTTTATGTTTTTTTTTATTTTACAGGAAAAATTAGGAAAAAGTTTTTTTTTTGTTTTTTTTTAAATATTTATTTTATACTTTTTTTTTTATTTAGTCCCACTAGGGAACTTGACCATGAGGGCTCAATACTGCTGACCGATTCCCTTTAAAGATATATTCACACGCGACAGATTTCTTGCAGAAATTTCTGCAACTGAAAATGAGTTCCATTCATCTGAAGGGGGTTGTTTCTCCAGCAGGTACATGGATTTTTGCCAGCCCCATTTAGATGAATGGAGCTGATGTTCAGGCCCAAAAATTTCTGTAACAAATCTGCCGCGTGTGAATATACCCAAAGCAAACCAGCAATATACAATAGTCCAGTCTGTGTTCTTCTTATAGTGAGTCCATATTACATTATAGTGTTTTATTGTCTTCCAGTGTCCCACCTACTTGGTCACCCCAATTGTAGGAATTGTTGAAGATACTTTCCAGCCAACGCCGAACCCCAGTGAAGTGGCCGATGTATTTCTTGCTCCCTTGGAGTTTTTCCTCGGCCCAGAACACTCTGCGCCTCTACAAGTAAATTCACCGACCCATGGAACACACATTATACATCAATTCTACTACATGGACGTAGACCGCAAAAAAAGGTTTAAAATATGGGGGCTGACGGCTCACTGCGCCTTGATGCTCTCAGTCATTCTTTTAGAAAAGGGACCTTCCTTCGATCCTGGGTTTAATCTGGAAAACAGCATAAGAGAGCAAGAAAAGTATCTGCAAACATCTTGTAGTCAAAGCAAATTGTAGGAGTCTGATACTTCACTGCCAGAAAGTCTATCAAATCCTAATATGAAGTGGATATCCCCAGACAGATGATCATGTGCAGCACAGCTGGCGATCTTGGGGTCCAAATTATAGGTTAGTTCCAAATAATAGGGAAAGTGTCTAGTCGAATAGCTAAGATATTGGGTGCAATTGCACCCCGCCAAATGGAAATTGGGGGATAGAAATATAAAGTGCGCTAGAGAAGGCACTCCGCCAAGCAAACTACCTTTTGGTCGACCAATCGGCATGTTAGAAATATGGAACACCTGCTGCCACATTTGCTTGCAGTTTACACCTGCAGGGTCCCACAACTTGTGATCAGTTTATTAACGCAGGACTTAAGCTAAATGTGCTGGTGCATTCCTTCTACCTATGAATGGAAGTGTTAAGAAAAACGCCATTCCAACTGACCGGCAAGATGTATGGCATTTGCATAGAAGATTTAACGTAGTGATTCAAAGTATATGCCGTACATAGGCCAACATGCTTAATTGTGAACTATCCCTTTAAATCTCAAAGGACTTAGTAAATCTTTGAACATGCCACTAGATGGCAGCATAGATGTGTACCAAAGTGCAATTGCGCATTTACAATTAATAATGGCCCACAGCTCATGCTGTTGATTTCTTCAGCGTCCTATCCATTTTTTTTTTGTGGCGAATAGCATACTCAACCATTAATTTCCATGGGGCAATGCGCACATCAATTTTTTTTAGCAGATCTGTAGGTCCGTGACACAAATTATAGAACATCTCCTGTCCACTTCTTATCCGTATCTGCGGTCCTTCTAACCCATTCTAGTGTATGGCTCTGCAAGAAATCGGACAGCACACGGAAGCCACTAGAATCCTTGTTTTGTGGTCCGCAAAATGGCAACAGTCTTCTGCGTGAGCTCTTACAATCAGTGGCGTAACTACCGCAGTAGCAGCCGTAGCGGCTGCTACGGGGCCCGCAGCGTGAGGGGGCCTGCCGGCGCTGGCCCCCCCTCCCATGTCCGGAGGCTCCGCTAGCAGCTGCTATGGCTGCTACAGCGCGACTCCACTGAAGGGGTTGTTCCTACAAAAGACATGCATCCCCTCTCCACAGGATAGGGGATACATGTGTGATCGCTAGGACGCCCAGCGATAAGGAGAACGGGGGACCGAAAGTCCCCCGAAGTTCTCCATGACAAACCTCGGACTTCCGGGGTCTGTCTGCAGCTCCATAGAAATTAATTGCATACCGGTCACGCTTGTGCGCATGCGTGACCAGCGCGCCTTTCATTTTTATTGAACTGCGCAGGCGCCGGAAGTCAGAGGTTAGTCATGGAGAACTTCGGGGGACTTTCGGTCCCCCGTTCTCCTTATCGCTGCCAGCGATCACACATGTATCCCCTATCCTGTGGATAGGGGATACATCTCTTTTGTAGGACAAACTATAGGCCGTTTTTTGTTGGGGGCTATATGGCGTTATCTACAGGGGGGGTGTAGGGCTGTCTGGCGTTCTCTACAGGGGGGGCTGTCTGGCGTTATCTACAGGGGGAGGGCTGTATGGCATTATCTACAGGGGGGTGTATGGCGTTCTCTACAGGGGGAGGGCTGTATGACGTTATCTACAGGGGGCTGTATGGTGCTATCGATAGGGGGCGCTGTGTGGCGGAATCTATAGGGAGGCACTATCTACAAGGGGGGGTTGAGTGATACCCAGGAGAGGGGGGCCCCAGTCAAAAGTTTGCTATGGGGCCCAGTCTTTCCTAGTTACGCCCCTGCTTACAATGCAATTTATGTCAGTTTTTGGCATAAACTTTGGCCAAAAAAAATTTAATACATGACGTGCAGCAATTTTTGGGTGACTTTTCTTGTCACTCGCCAAACTTGAAAAGGGGCCGTAGTTTTCAAGAAACCGTAGTTTAAGACAAAAGTATAAATATAAAGCCAGAAAATTGCGCAAATTATGTTCATAGTAGTGGTAGATTATAAAACGGTCCCAAATGTGCCAAATCTATCGCCTGCAGCGGCCGCCATATAAGAAATGTGCTGTGACTTGCAGTTTACCCTGCCTGGAGTGGCAGTGATCAGCTATCTAAGAAGGGGTTGTCCAGATGTTCAAAGAATTACTGATTTGCCATTAGGCAAAAAAATACCCTGATTTCCGACTTCCTAAATAAAGTGGGTACGTAAATATAACTTTTATTAGATACTTATAAACTAACAATGATAACCACACGATTAAATGTAGCCAACGATAGGTGACAGTAACTAGTTCGTATGGCATGTTGCCAAATGCACTTGGTCAAAAGCAACCTGGTGAACGAGTGTTAAGGCCAGCGGTTGCGGAACGCTATACTAACACTGACTATATATACACTACCGTTCAAAAGTTCAGGGTCACTTAGAAATTTCCTTATTTTTGCAAGAAAAGCACAGTTTTTTTCAATGAAGAAAACATTAGATTAATCAGAAATACACTCTATACATTGTTAATGTGCTAAATGACTATTCTAGCTGCAAACGTCTGCTTTTTAATGCAATATCTACATAGGTGTATAGAGGCCCATTTCCAGCAACCATCACTCCAGTGTTCTAATGGTACATTGTGTTTGCTATTCAGGGCAGAGTGGCAAAGAAAAAGCCATATCTGAGACTGGCTAATAAAAGGAAAAGATTAATATGGGAAAAAGCACACAGACATTGGACAGAGGAAGATTGGAAAAAAGTGTTATGGACAGACGAATCGAAATTTGAGGTGTTTGGATCACACAGAAGAACATTTGTGAGACGCAGAACAACTGAAAAGATGCTGGAAGAGCGCCTGACGCCATCTGTCAAGCATGGGGGAGGTAATGTGATGGTCTGGGGTTGCTTTGGTGCTGGTAAAGTGGGAGATTTGTACAAGGTAAAAGGGATTTTGAATAAGGAAGGCTATCACTCCATTTTGCAACGCCATGCCATACCCTGTGGACAGCGCTTGATTGGAGCCAATTTCATCCTACAACAGGACAATGACCCAAAGCACCTCCAAATTATGCAAGAACTATTTAGGGAAGAAGCAGGCAGCTGGTATTCTATCTGTAATGGAGTGGCCATCTCAGTCACCAGATCTCAACCCCATAGAGCTGTTGTGGGAGCAGCTTGACCGTATGGTACGCAAGAAGTGCCCATCAAGCCAATCCAACTTGTGGGAGGGGCTTCTGGAAGCATGGGGTGAAATTTCTCCCGATTACCTCAGCAAATTAACAGCTAGAATGCCAAAGGTCTGCAATGCTGGAATTGCTGCAAATGGAGCATTCTTTGACTAAAGCAAAGTTTGAAGGAGAAAATTATTATTTGAAATAAAAATCATTATTTCTAACCTTGTCAATGTCTTGACTATATTTTCTAGTCATTTTGCAACTCATTTGATAAATATAAGTGTGAGTTTTCATGGAAAACACAAAATTGTCTGGGTGACCCCAAACTTTTGAACGGTAGTGTGTGTGTGTGTGTGCGTGCGTGCGTGTATGTGTATATATATATATATATATATATATATATATATAGGAATTCAAAAAATAGGCAGCACTTCACAGCATGGTAGTCAAAAAAGTGAAAAACGTTTATTCACCCATATGTAAGATTGCTACGTTTCAGTCCCAATCTGGACCTTTCTCAAGCAGACTACTATGCTGTGGAGTGCTGCCTATTTTTTGAATTCCTAAATTTGGACTATTGGTGGTGGTCTGAAGGCTTGCACACAAAACCCCTGATAGAGGTGATTATTTCAAGATTTGTGGTGCGGTCCTTCTTTGTATTTCCTATATATATGTATTGAATTCTATCGAACTATCAGCTAAGCGTTGAGATTAAAACGAAAGAAAAAGCCCCCCCAACATGTTTCGCTACCAACGTAGCGTCTTCAGGGGATTAAATGGGGCTTAATGGGTTAGCTGATAGTTATATAGAATTCTATATATATATATATATATCAGTATTAGGGCCAGCGGTTGCGGAACGCTATACTAACACTCGTTCACCAGGTTGCTTTTGACCAAGTGCATTTGGAAACGTGCTATACTAACTAGTTACTGTCCGCTAGCGTTGCCTACTTTTAATCGTGTGGTTATCACGGTTAGTTTATAAGTATCTAATAAAAGTTATATTTAGTCCCCACTTTATTTAGGTAGCCGGAAATCAGGGTATTTTTTTTTGCCTAATAGCAAATCAGTAAATCCAGATGGGATAAACTCTTAATGACAAAACAAAGTATTTCAGCTCACTATAAAACCAAGGGAGAGAGACTAGACCACCGTGAAGCCAAGCGTAGCGCTTTAATTATTTGTCATTTCCTTGCATCTGTCATTATCCGTGTCATCCTGCAGCTTTTTGGGGATGTAGTACATAAAAGTTGTGTCATTTTATTTTGTATGTATTTCATACACGCAAAACAGCAGTACAAGTGGAATCCACTGAACCTCCATCATAATGTGTATAATTCTTATCCCTACCGTTATACTTGACCTAATTTTTGTTTCACATGGGATTAATATATTATACTGTAATGAAAAACATGATGAAATAAAGTTGAATTTCTAATAGTTTCCTATAGTTTTTGTGTGTTTTTTTTTTTTTTTCCTTTTTTATGTTACTTTTAAATGTAGCTTGATAACACATTGCTCCAACTTTCTGGCCCTTTTCAGCCTTTCTCATAATCCTATGTTTTTGGAGTGTGAGACAGAATTGGAGAACCCCAAGGAAACCCACGCAAACATAGGAAGAACATAAAACTCCATGCAGATGTTGCCCTTGGTCGCATTTGAACCCAGGACCCCAGTACTGCAAGGCAACATTGCTAACCACTGAGCCCCGTGCTGTCCACCAACACGTATATCAGGGTCTACAGAAAGTTGCCATTTTCTGCAAGTTGTTAAAAGCACTATCCAGCAATTTAATAGTTATATCTATTCCTAGGGAAGTTGGGTGACTACCAGTATGGCTGCCATTAAACTGTACACATCGGTGTCAGATTCTTTGTTTGGAGCCTCTGTCACAGATTTTGTCGTATTTGACGGGAAAAATAGAAACAAACACCATGCTGGTACACGATGGACCCCATTATTATAAGTCAACGGGGTCCATCAGGTGCCGGTGGTATCCGGCGTACAATAGATCCGGCAAAGCATTTTAGCTTTCTGCTTTAGTAGGAACCTCAACATGATTCGGCGTCTTCCTGCCCCAGTCGCTGCAGTCATAATCGATTCAGATATATAGTTATCGATAGAGTTCAGAAAGGGATATTAAAATAAAAGGTCAAAATGAACACCAGGAATAACCATTAACGAAATGTAAATCAATTAAATAGTCTTGCAGCAGTTGTGGGACAAACATATGCAAGAGCTAAATGTAGAACTAATGTAAAAATTCAGCTCACAGACAAAAAGGGTAGAAGAGACCAGTACGGATGTGCCCTTCCTTACCTTTCCTCGTATCTCAACATATCCTAAGATGTGTGGCATGAAATGACTTGCTCTGAAAAAAACAACCTAGGGTTTCACGATACCTTGTCACGAGATGTCTATGCTATATGTATTTGTGTGGCCACCCAGTGGTTGTGATGTGCATTGCAGGGTTTTTCTAGTATGTCATGATATTGTATTGACTTTGTTTCATGAGAAAATAGAGTGCTTAACTAAATTCAAAGATAAGGTTGGTCATATCTGTACATGGGTTTGTGTTACGTTCTTTAGCCAGGTCATGAAACGGTCCGTGATTCCGGGCATGGCCGGCCAGCCGCGGACAGCCACCTGCATTTTTGGCCCGTGCCTCCATATAAAGTATGGGAGGACGGTCCGTAAAAAGCAAAAGATAGGACATGTCCTATCTTTTGCAGAGGCTTTCTACGGCCCGGACACATTCCTGCAAATATACGGGAAGGTGTTGGTGGTCAATGGAACTGGATGGGTCTGTAATTAAGGACTGTGATTACGGTCCGCAATTACGCACGGAATCTACGGTCGTGTGCATGGGGCCACCTTCGAGAACTGTGCTCAACCTGCAAGCCTCTAGTTGTTTCACGTTTTCAGTACGGAGTACTGTCTCATTGGTCACCCGATTTTTGGTAAAGGTATAGATGAGAGAGAATTGCAAATATTAGACCAGTTTCCTTGAGGAGGAACCATTATAAGTCAGGACTGTCTGGAAAATTAGATTTGGGCAGCTATCTCAGTTGTAGGAAAAAAGCTAATACATGTAAGACAATACAGAAGTTCTATAACAATATAAAGCTATGCCCAGATATTTTTATGCAAGAAACTAGAAGCTTTTTGATATTTCTTGAAGATAATACTAAACTTCCACATTTTCTGTGAATCAGGTGGGACCTTGGAGAATGGAAGATGTCACAGTCTAGTCTTCACCACCTGAGTCACCATTGATTAGTTGCAGTTGGTCTCATTTCCCAACATGCATGTTAATGGGAAGATTTCTTGAAGAATAGACTATTCAGTGTGAATAATGTCCAATCTCCATCCTGTCTTCAGCCAGCTATAATCTGAAATTGCCCATAGTCCTACAAACCTTTCTAGTTTATTTGTAGATTCTTATATTAGAAATAATTGGCTGGTCAAAGGAAAGTATTGATGACTCAGATATGGTGTAGCTTGGCTTTGGTCAAAACTCAAGTAATCATTCCACGTAAAAAAAACAACTATGTGAATGTAATATATAGTGTGTGTGTGTGTGTGTGTGTGTGTGTGTAGGTTAATTTCTGCAAACCACTTAACCAGAGTTCATTCTTTTGTCTTCCATTCATGATTACTATATTCCTTGCACCATAAATGGTTTTTCTAGTTTCAGAACCTTACACCATGTCCATATGTCAGGTTAGTAGGAATCACGGAACTAGGACTATTTACCAATGCTTTGATAAAAGGGGTTCAGCTTTTTAGATGCTTTTCCACCATAAAAATGATATCATATGAACTGTATATGCCAGTCTGACTGGTGGTTGTTAAAACTTTTGGGGATCCACTGATCCTGACAATGGGGATTCAGATTCTCCTTACCGTTAGAGAAGTCACTGAGCACGCATGGTCACTCTCCTTTAAAGACAATGGGAGATACAGAAGCAGCTGAAAGTGCTCCCTCCCCCACCTAGCTGAATTTTATAGCATATAAAGTTGAAGTTGCAAAATCTCCCTAAAAGTACAGAAAACACCATTGATTTCAGTGTAGTGATAAAAACTCTTTTAAAGCGCACCTAACTTTTCAGAATAAGCAGTCACATGTGTGCACATGAGAAATAACACTATTTCTGGTAATTATATGACTCGAATCTGCAATATTAAGCAGTTTTCTCCTCTGCAGGCTATATCTCTAATTCCAAGTTTTTTCTAAGCTATATGGCGGAGCCTAACTGCTATCATGTCTTCTATACACAGAGATAGGAGAGCAGGATTCTCCTCGTCTATGCATTCTATCTATCGTGTGTGTGTGTGTATATATATTGTACTGTACATGGCCGCGGACCGTCGGGTTTACTCACCCCCCCGGCAGTCACAGCCATGGTTCTGTGAGCACTGGCTCGCATCTCCTTCCTTCCATCGCCAGCGCACGCACAAATGGAATCATCAACTACCCATGATTCCCTGGACTATAAAAAGGGCCCTGCCCTTCTGATCCTTTCCTGAGCGTTGTTAGTGTATCCCATGTCAGTCTTACAAATGGTCCCTTAGTGGTATTCCGTTCCTGTTGTTACCCGTGCCCTGCTACCTGTATCCTGTGCTGTGTTCTTGTTCCTGAGCTTATTAGTGTTGGAGTTGTGTCCTACTGCACCTGCTGTCGTTTGCCATGTCTAGTGTCGTCTGCCATGTCTAGTGTCGTCTGCCATGTCTAGTGTCGTCTGCCATGTCTAGTGTCGTCTGCCATGTCTAGTGTCGTCTGCCATGTCCAGTGTTGTCTGCCGCGTCCAGTGTCATCTACCACTTCCCGTGTTATCCGCCATGTCTGGTGCAACCTGCTGCACTCACCTCCATCCGTGCTGAAGCCTCGGCCACTGTCTGGACTATCTCAGGTACCCTTAGCTAGGTACTGTTATAGACTCCTGCATAGACTGTGACTAGGCCAGATGCCTCTCGCTACGGCAGAGAGTCCTAGTGGGTCCAGATACCCTGTGACCGTGACACATATATATATATATATATATATATATATATATATAGAAGCCACAGCAGCATGGAGAAGATCATACAGCAGGAATGAGCAGTGTATCTGTGAATCCAGCACTGGGGTGATAAATAGCACTTGGGGTATGTGCACACGACCTCTTTTCAGACGTAATGGAGGCGTTTTATGCCTCGAATAACGCCTGAAAAAACGCCCCTAATACGCCTACAAACATCTGCCCATTAATTTCAATGGGAATTACGATGTTCTGTTCCCACGAGCCTTTATTTTACGCTTCGCTGTCAAAAACGGAGCGTAAAAAGACGCTCCGTAAAAAGAAGTAGCATGTCACTTCTTGAGGCGTTTTTTGGAGCTGATTTTCCATTGAACACTATGAAAAACGCCTCAAAAAACGTCTGAAAAGAAGCCTCAAAAGAAGCTCCAAATTTTCATTCTCCGCTTCAAAAACACCTGAAAATCAGAGGCTGTTTTCTCTGAAATCAACTCCGTATTTTTCAGACGTTTTTTGTTAAGCGTGTGAACATACCCTTACCAGGAAGCTGCAGCAGGGTCTGTCTATGACTTTCTCACTCTGCTTCTGCTTCCCCCTCCTCTCTCCATAGACTTATACGGGCAACGTGTCTAATCACAGCGAGTGTACGATCCTTCTCTTGCTCCCCCCTCCTTTCTCCAAAGACTTCTATTGGCAGGCAGTGAAGAGACACTCCCTTACTTACTGTAGTACGTCTCCTATGTTCTGTAACTAGGGATGAATTTTGCTTGACAGCAGAGAGTGGACAGAAGATTACAGGAAAGGAGACACCTAGTGGCAGTAACTTAACACACAATTTGCATGAATAAAACAGCTACATTTTAATAGTAATTAAAATGCAAAGTTGATGTATTTCAGGTATACTATTAGATTAGCATAAGTTGATGAAAAAGTAAAGGGGGTTTTACACTGGGCAATTATCAGGCAGACAAGCGTTCATAGAACGCTCGTTGTCGATAATTGTCCAGTGTAAACAGGACAGCGATCAGCAGAGGAACGAGCAAACGCTCATTCGTCTGCTGATTTTATATAGTTCCAAAAAACTGAAATATTATCGTTGTCGGCAGCACATCTCCCTGTGTAAACAGGGAGATGTGCTGCCGACATGATAATAATGTATGGGGATGAGCGATCGGAGTAACGAGTGATCGTCCCCATACATAGCTCCTTGTGACAGGAGCAAATGAGTGCCGATCAACGAGCTGTCTTATTGATTGGCGCTCTTTGAACCGGCCAAAATTGGCCGTTGTAATAGGGCCTTTAGCGTCCATTTATCTGTCTATGTCCTGGACTGCCTCGTTTTCATCAAGCTCCTATTCTACTATTGTGTTGGATAACTACAATCACAAGCTCACCTGCCAGACGTCTTCTATCAAGTAGTAAAAATGTATATACAGCTGATTATTATCTGTTGTATTTATAGTGCTAACATATTAGACAGCGCTGTACAGAGATTGTCATCACTCACGTTAATCCCTGACCCCAATGGAGCTCCCAATCTAATGACTCCATCTAAAACTAGGGCCAATGGTTTTTGGAATGTGGGTAGCAACCAGAGGAAACCCATGCAAACAAAGGGAGAACATACAAACCCCATGCAGAAGTTTTGATTGGTTGGCTTCGAACCCAGGACCCCAGTGCTGCAAGACAACAGTGCCAACCACTGGATGGGTGACAGCCATTATACCTGCCAATACGCCTCCCACTCAGAATATTACCCGGCTGTTCTGGTGTCTTGAAAGGCATAGGTATACGGTAATACAGCTTCCACTGCACAACTGCACAGATTTGTCATTCGTAAGACTAGGAAAACTGTTCTATGGAATTGAAAATGTATTTTATTGGTTGTCACCCAGCTTTTGTACAAATAAAAATAACTGAGAAACCGCGGACTAGAAGGGTCCCTAATAATAAAGCGATAAGAGTGATTCCAGCGGTCAGCTATAATCCAGTGCTGCCGCAAGGGAAATGATGCATTAGGCCTTGTTCACACTGTGCAGATATGCTGCAGTTTTGCATGTATTTTTTAAACCAAAAGCAGGAACGGAATTAAACAGAAGAAATGTATAAGGAAAGGCCTTCTAGGTCTGCTCTCCTGGATTCAATTCTGGTTTTGGCTTAAAAAAATGCATGCAAAAGTCTTCAGCAAATCTGCACTGTGTGAACAGAGCCAATTGCTGAGGTTTAGAGTAGTATAGATAGTGTATGTAACATAGAGGCCTATCCTCACTATACATGCAACTGTAAAAACTTTTCTTATTATTAAACAACAATGGAGAGGGATTACAACCCTTATCATAATCCCCTGCAAAATGGAATTTTAACCAAGGATTTATGGATTACATTTCTTCATAGCACTTTCCCATCCAAGCATGTACTCTCAGATTTCAGTGTCAAAGACATTTCTTCTACTTCATCTTAAAAAAAGAAAAAACATATAAATAAAGTTTCTAATACGCTTTCACGTGAAGAACGTGCATCTTTCCCTTAAAGGGGTTTTCCCATCAGAGACATTTGTGACATATCCACAAGTATCCTCTGGGACCTGCACCTACCGCTACAACAGGGCCCCCTAAATCCCGTTCTGCCCCTCTGTGTTGTGGCTGAAGCATGTGATTTCCTACCATGAATTACGGATATAGCCTAGCTCGCTGTTTCGGAATGATAGTTACGGAAACAGCGTAACTCCCATGATACGCTGTTTCCGTAACTGCCATCCACTACTATGGGATTTACGGAAACAGCGTAGCTCAGCGAGCTATGCTATTTACGTAATTCATGGTCAGAAATCACATGCTTCAGCCACAATACAGTGCAGTAGAAAGTAAAAGTATTTAGTAACATAGACATATGAGCGGTGACAGATACTCATGAAAGGTGTTGTCTGAGTACAGACATTGGTGGTATATTGCTAGGATATGCCATGAATGTCCGATCGGTGAGAAACTGCTGTGACCCTGATGATCGCTATAACAAAGTGGCACCAGTGCTGGGAAAATGCTGTGCCATGAAGGAAAAGGCTGTGCCACGAAGGAAAATGCTGTGCCACGAAGGAAAATGCTGTGCCACTTCGTGTCCTGTCGGCTCTTCTTGACTTTTCATACACACACAATAATTGTAATATCTCAGCCGCCTGTTGGTACCACTAGGGGTCAGGTCTGTATACAGCTACTGTATATGAGGCTTCAATGAACAGAATATGAACTTCAAAAAGAGTGCCCCACTGGCGACCACAACAGCCAGCTGGGAATTTTACAGTTGTGTGCGGGACAGAACCTCCTCTTATATCAGGCGATCGACCCTCTTATGCTTAAAGGGCTTCTCAAAAGATTTATTTTCTTTGATGTATGTGCAAAACTGTTCAAAGGGCTTACAAATCCTTTATCTGGATTAGCTCATACTTTTCTCATAGTTCTTCAGCATTACTCCATCTAAGTAAGACACAGTATTCAAGAATATCTGCTGTACCATGAAGTGCTTGGAATATTATTCATACTTATGGGAAAATTCAGTTAATTTTTCGTTCACTGCTACACCCATGATCGGGCTGTTGAGAAGCCAATTCCCGAATGCCAGAATACAGAAGGAAGCGTGGTGGCATAAATGCCCTACTGAGCTTTTTATAGACGATCAGAAGCCTAAGGCCAGCACCAACTACCAACGTAACAAGCATAGTAGATGCTATTGATAGGGATCACCTCTACACTTAGGGCTTCTTTAGATGAACGAGTGTAAACTCGGACGTGAAAAACTTTCGTTCTTAACGTCTGAGTTGCACCCGTGCAGGACCCGTTTTCACGGATCCCTCATAAACTTGTCTATTGAGGAACGAAAATAGGACATGTCCTATTTTTTTTACGGGCCATTCACATGGTCCATTAAAACAACAGCCGTGTGAACAGCCCCATTGAATTGCATGGGTCCGTGTGCTGTCCATTTTTTTTAACGGACAGCACAGGGACGTATAATACGCTCGTCTGAATAAGCCCTTAAAGGGACTTCATAGTGGCAATTCAGTATCTCTGAGCCAGCTGATGATGATGGTCATGGCAGGCTGGGGCTCTTTTCTATGTTTAGCTGTAAGGCCCCATGGTTATTAGATATAACTATAGCCAGCACTGAGAATCATTACTATTAAATACAAGAAAAGGTATGAGTAGACATCTTCAGGCAAAAATCGTTCATATTTCAAGATCCCATGGTCCTATATGAGTAATAGTAATTCTGGTTACAATGTTTTCCCTCCAGTTATTTTGGAATTTTAAGGGGGGGTTGTACCAGAATCGACAATTATCCCCTATCCAGAGAATACGTGATAATTGTCTGATCGCTGGGAGCCCCAATGCTGGGACTCCCACCGAATCCGGGAGCCCTGTTCATCCTCACTACACCCTGAGGAGGAACTTAAATGGAGTGACAGCTGAGCATGCGCTCGCTGCTCTAATCAATGTCTATGGGACGGCTGTTTCCGTCATTCCCATAGACTTTAAATAGAGCAGTAACACGCATGCTCGACCGCCGCTCCATTCATTATCCTCCTCACTGCGGTTGAGCAGTATGGAGGAGCGAAGGTTCGGGACCCCCGGTTTTGCGACCGTTGGGGGTCTCAGCAGTGGAGAAACCCAGCAATCAGACAAATATCACTAGGTTATATTTAGCGATTCCGGGAATACCCAATTAATGGGAATCTGTCACTACATTTTGTGCCTTTTAAACCTCCAACATTGCCTTATACTGGAGGAATAACTTTAAAAATAATATCCTTACCCAGCGTCGGACTGGCCACCGGAGGACCGGAGGATCCTCCGGTGGGTTCAGGCAGCGAGCTGATTTTATCCACATATCCACATTGTCTCCCTGCCCCGCTTCTTACTTTTGTAGGCAGGGCAGGTATTAGGGCCCCCTGCCGACTATAGCAGCCATAGTGGCTGCTACGGGGCCCAAGACTTGAGGAGGCCCAGTCACGGGCCCCCTCATGCCCGGTGGCGTCGCTAGCACCGGAGGGGGCCCCGGTGCTAGCGACTGTCAGATTGACTTATATTTGCGTCCTCAGGACGCCGATACAAAAGAACACTATAGGCCTGCAGCCAATAAGACTCTGGTACAGAGTCCCTGTGCAGGCCGGCGTGATGACGTCATTGCATCACACTGGCCTACGCCGTCTGAGACGGTCCGTCCGTCACAGGAACGGGCTCGGAAAATAAACATTTTTGGGGGGGGCTGTGTGACACTAAATACAAAGCGTTGTGTGGCACTATCTACTTGTGGGGGGCAGTGTGGCGCTATCTACAAGGGGGGGTTGTGTGGCAATATGTACTAAGGGGGGTAGGGCTGAGGGGGCTATGTGACGCTATCTACTGAGGGGTTATGTGATGCTATCTACTGAGGGGGTTGTGTCACGCTATCTACGGAAGGGGCTGTGTGGCACAAGTTACTTGGGGGGGCTGTGTGACACTATACAGGAGAAGGCTGTGTGGCACTATACAGGGGAGGGCTGTGTGGCACTATACAGGGGGAGGGCTGTGTGGCACTATCTACTAGGGGGCTGTGTGGCACTATACAGGGGAGGGCTGTGTGGCAGAATACAGGGGGGGGCTGTGCGGCACTAACTACTAGGGGGGGTCTGTGTGTGGCACTGTCTACAAGAGGTTGTGGTGTGTGTGGCACTATCTACAAGAGGGCGGCTGTGTGTGTGTGGCACTATCTACAGGAGGGGGCTGTGTGTGGCACTATCTACAAGAGAGGTGCTGTGTGTGGCAGTGTCTACAGGGAGCAGTGTGTGGTATTATCTACACGGAGCAGTATGTGGCACTATCTACAGGGAGCAGTGTGTGGTATTATCTACAGGGAGCAGTGTGTGGCACTATCTACAGGGAGCAGTGTGTGGCACTATCTACAGGGAGCAGTGTGTGATATTTTCTACAGGGAGCAGCGTGTGGTAATATCTACAGGGAACAGTATGTGGTAATATCTACACGGAGCAGTATGTGGCACTATCTACAGGGAGCAGTGTGTGGTATTCTCTACAGGGAGCAGTGTGTGGCACTATCTACAGGGAGAAGTGTGTGGTATTATCTACAGGGAGCAGTGTGTGGCACTATCTACAGGGAGCAGTGTGTGGCACTATCTACAGGGAGCAGTGTGTGGCACTATCTACAGGGAGAAGTGTGTGGTATTATCTACAGGGAGCAGTGTGTGGCACTATCTACAGGGAGCAGTGTGTGGTATTATCAACAGGGAGCAGTATGTGGTAATATCTACAGGGAGCAGTGTGGTAATATCTACAGGGAGCAGTGTGTGGCACTATCTACAGGGAGCAGTGTGTGGTATTATCAACAGGGAGCAGTATGTGGCAATATCTACAGGGAGCAGTGTGTGGTATTATCTACAGGGAGCAGTGTGTGGTATTATCTACATGGAGCAGCGTGCAGTAATATCTACACGGAGTAGTGTGTGGTAATATCTACAGGGAGCAGCGTGTTGCAATATCTACAGGGGGCTGTGTGTGGCACTATTATTATTGTGGGGCCTAAAGAGGTTACTATTATAGTGTGTGGCACCCAGGGGGCATTATTTCCATCTGGGGTACTATAAATGGTGAGGTTTTTGTAGAGGGTGGAGAGGTGCTAGAAAAGCGAGAAGCCAAAGATGTTTGTGTTTCAAATTTTGCAGAGGCGATTTGTAGTGGGGAGAAAGCATCAGGGCAATCTGGGCCGGATGAATAAGAAAAGGAAAAGTGAGCGACTCCAATCTGAGAAGACGCCTCCGGTGAGTCACTGGATTTCACTCTATTGTATTAAAGGAGTTTTCCCATATTAGACATTTATGGCATATCCAAAGGAAATGCTAAAAAATGTCTAATAGATGTGGGTCCCAGCTCTGGGACCCGCACCTATATCTACAACTGGCCGCAGAATCCAGGCGGAGTCCAGTGGAGAGAGGGTCACGCATGCGCGCAGCTTTATCTATTCTGTTGTATGGTTGTCATGGAAACAGCCGAGCAGATCTTGCTCGGCTGTTTCCGTAACTCCCATTGAACAGAATGGAGAGAGCTGCGCACACGCATGACCCTGTCTCCACTGGACTCCGCCTGGATTCTGCGGCCAGTTCTAGATATAGGTGCGGGTCCCAGAGCTGGGACCCACATCTATTAGACATTTTTTAGCATTTCCTATGGATATGCCATAAATGTCTAATATGGGAAAACTCCTTTCAGTTATATGGTTTGCAGAGCGCTTGTGTAGGACTGGTGTCTACCACTATATGGTCACTAGGTGGTAGTAATACTGGACTTTGGTTTGCTACACGTTTTACTACACAATTAAAAATTGTCGCATAATTTCTATATATCTGATATATGGTGGGCCCCAAGAACTATTTCCTTTTGTGGGCCCAAGGTACTCCAGTCCGAGACTGTCCTTAACCATATTCTTTGTTGCTGCAATAACTAATAAAAGACCTCTAAACATAGCACATGCTGGATGCAAATTACCTGTAAAGTGTCATGCTGTGGTCTGAAGAGTCACACTGGCCGGTCCCCTAAACACACCCTTTCTGGCTTGATTGGCATCCCTCAGGCCGGTGGCCAGTACACCTCTTTACACTGCAATGTGCTAGAGCTTTCTTGTGATGACAGATCCCAGGCTGATGGACGTTAATCAAGTAAGAAAGGCGTGCTTAGGGGCCAGCGTGACTCTTCAGAGAAGCGGCAGCACCCCCATGACTCTTAACAAGTAATTTGCATGCGGCGCTTGTTATGTTTAGCGGTCTTTCATTACTTATTGCAGCAAGAAAGTATATGAATAAGGATATGTTTAGAAACCTATTCCCATCTAGCAGAAGGCAGTAGCGGCGGTCCGGGGGCGCAAAATGTAGTGACAAGTTTCCTTTAATTAAAGATAATAGTCAGCAACCCCGTGACCTACTCCAACCTGACGTGTATCTGAGAGGGCTAGAGATCAGCAGTGTTTAACTTCCACAATACAGAGGTTACTTGTCTAGTTTTAAGGCCGGGGGTTTATTCTATAATAGGCAGTAACTATTCGCCATTAGCAACTTGTTCCATGCTGTGTGTGTGCGCAGCATCAGAAGCGGAAGGATAGTGTTAGGCTTTCTCCATGTCATTGCTTCTTTGTGCCGAGGTGAAGCCACAGAATTTCTCTAAAGAAAAGGATAACAAATGAACAAAAGAAGTTCAAGACAAAGTCTTGTAAATCAAACCAGGGGTGCACAAAGACTAGTGGGGGCCCTTTCCATAGTGCTGGTGCATTTAACCACAGCACAGGTCCATCGCTGGACAGCAGAGTAGTATTGTTTCTTGCCCACTCTCTACCCTTTCCTTATCTGGACTTAAGGCTGGTTATGGGGTATTCTGGCAAAAGCCATTTATGGCATATTGCTTGGATACAATGACGGGGACACAGATCTGGGTTACGCACAATGGCCCCTTTGGTTTTTCTCCTACACAGTGCCACTCCTGCAACAATGTCCCTTTCAATTGATTGGGGTTATGTTGCAATACCAGACAAACATTTGGTATCATTTTAACTTTGTTCCAATTAAAATTTGTTTCAATTCTTATTTTTTATTTTTTTTAAATCTCTGTTTGCTGTCAGCGAATGGGAATCTTCTTATTTTTATCCAGAAGCGGAGACTTGTCCTGATCTAATACATCTCACAAATAAAAGGTGTTGTCCGGGATTGCCCAAAAAACACGCCATGGTGGAAAAATGGCATCAAATATTAACAGGCATACATTACCTGTTAAATCCCTTGTATCATCCAGCGTTCACATTTGCGCTACGTTTTTCTGTTCTTTTCATTAATTTGTACACATATTCTATATTTCTTTATGGCATTTCTAAATACACACGGGTACAGGTGACAGATTTAGCAGTCAGGATTCTAGGAAGCCTGGATGGCAACACCTTTTGGAGCTGTAATTGCAGCAATTGTTATGACCCATCTTTCCCAGAGACCGCTCCAGCTAAAGGCCCTTTTACATGGGCTAATGATTGGCGAATGAGAGCAGATTCGAACGCTGGTTCCCGAATGTTGGCCCACGTAAACAAAATAACAATCAGCCAACAGAGAAGCAATGGCTTGTTTGTTGGCAAATCCGATCTTTTATGCTGCCCTGAAAAAAATTATGGTTTTCGAGACCAGATGCCGCCAATGTATGGGGATAAATGATTGTATTAACGACTTTTTGTCCTCTTGATGGATCAAACATGCACCAATGACATGCTGTAATTGTCGATTGGCGCTCATTACCAGGCAGAAAATCGACCTGTGTAAAACCGCCCTAAAAATCAGTGAAATAAAACTTTTAAGGCTGCGTTCACATGTGTGCTAAGTTTTTCTGTTCTACAGTTCCATCAAAGGAACAGAAGAATGAAAAATGGACGCATCACGAACACTAAGGCTACATTCAGACAGGCGTGACAGATTTACGCACCCGTGTGTATTGCATCTGCACTTTGCAAGTGGCATGTCTTTTTCACGCACTCGTAAAGCAATTTTTTCAACGGATTGATGCGCAAATAACGCATATCCGTGTGCTGTGCGTGGTTTTCACGCACCCATTGACTTCAATGAGGGCGTAGGTGCGTAAAAGCGCACCAATAAAGGACATGCAATGAGTTTTACGCAATGGACTCGTGTAAACTTACGTATGTGTGAACAGCCCCATTGAAATCAATGGGTCCGTGTGCTGTGACTGATTTCCACGTACAGCACACGGACGAGTTTTATGCTCGTTTGAATGAGTCCTAATTGATTTTTATTGGTTCAGTTGGGGTTGTTGTGAGGGTATCGATTGTTTTACTGGAAGAAATAATGCAGCCTGCTAACTTTTACGCCATTTTTCGCCGTAACTGCGACGAAGGCGCCTTACGGGGTCTCCGACGCAGATGCGAAGAGAGCCTTACCACAGAATAGGACGAGTATATTTTCTTATTCTTTTTTTCTTCATTTTAAGGGGGAATTGCATGAATGAATTTCACATCATTTATTGGAAGATTTAATTTCTAGAGTCCATGAAATATTCAGAATTCCATCCAATATTCATAGTTTACAATATTCAGCTGCATAGGAACATTTCCAGATAAGTGACAGCGCAGGACAGAGAGACGCATGACACACGTCTCCCCCAGTGCACACGTACATAACACGTCCAGGCTCCGGCGCTATGTCTAGAGTGCGCGCGCAGCAGTGCCCGGGAGGCAGTGAGGCGGAGAGGGTTACCGCGCCGCTAGTGCGCGCATTACGGTAGACAGAAGGACCAGCGCCTGGAGCCGCATCGGCAGCGCAGCCCGAGCATCCCATTCAGCAGCACCAGGAGCCATGGCCAAGGAGCGGCCGGAGAAAGCGGAGGAGACCGAGCAGATGATAGAAAAGGAAGGAGGCAAAGATGCGGCCGAGGTTCCAGGAGGGGCTGCGGATGGCAAGGACATGAGAGCCGTGCTCCTCTCCGGGTTTGGAGGGCTCAACAAGCTGCGGGTGGCCCGGAAAGTGATGCCCGAGCCCCAGGATGGAGAAGTGAAGATCCGAGTGAAAGCCTGGTCCGGTACCCTTTATATACATCTCCATTCTCCATGCATTCTGGGGAGGGAAGGGTTAATGCATCAGGGCCCCCCCCCCCCCCCTCTACAAGTCAGGTGTTAAAGGGTTAACTGGAAATCAACCTGTTTATTGGATAACGAGCTATAAATGGAGCTACTGATGGAAGGGTTAACTGGGAACCAAACTGTTGAGGGTTAACTGGAAGGCAGCCTGCCTATGGAAGGGTTAACGGGATGACAACCTGACAGTACAGCAGTGACTAGGGGGCAGTGAGGTATTGGAAGGGTTAACTGGACTGCAAGTCTGGTAATTAAACAGTTAACCAGAAGGGCAACACAATAGCAAACAAAGGGTCTAATGGGAAAGGCAACCAAAGAATGGCAGAGTTGACCGGACAGTGGAAGGGTTAACTGGATAGTCAGCCTGGTAATTAAAGAGTTAACCTTCCAGTAAAATAAATGAATGAAAAACATGTCTGGCAATGTAAGGATGACCTGGAAGACAAATTTGCAATGGAAGGGTTAACTCAATGCTATCCTGTTATCGGAAGGGTTAACTCAATGCCATCCTGTTATCGGAAGGGTTAACTGATTGCCAACCTTTTAAGGGCAAAAGGACATTAGAAGTTTAATTTCCCAACTAGTTCAGAAATGGAAGGGTTAACTAGAAAGACAGCACAATAACTACTGTGAGAACCAGAAAACAACCTGGTAAGGAAATGGTTAAATAGTGGGAAGGGGCGCTAGTTAGCGGCCTGGTTATGGAGAGATTTCAGGGAATTCTGCCTGGTAGACAAATGGTTACCCAGAAAGGCAACAACGTAGAGGTGTTATTGAATGGAGAGAAGTATAGCAGTCAGTTATCTAAGGGTTAACCAGGGCTGTGATCCAGGTCAATAGCAGGGGAGGGGTATCTCACTATTTGGAGACTAGACAAGGGTTAACTGTCACCTTATACATTATATGTAACCTCTGGTCATGGGCTGTGACCCTATCTAATGCTTGTCTTTAGTGAGTGAGGGGGTTGGGTGGTCACTGGCACTGGTATTATTATCGGTATACATCACTGCCCGCTACTGGGCATAACCTGGCGCTATTACATTTATGTTGTTTTGTTATTCATTTTTTATACATATTTTTTGCATGTCCGATTGATAATCCAGCACGTTTGATAATCCAGCATCTATCTATCTATTATTTGCTAATAATGGGTTAAAGGAATTTTACTGTATAATTAAGATAATCGAAAAAAACAAGAAGCAGGTTTATTATTATTATTATTATTATTATGTTGTTATTATTATTATTATTATTATTATTATTATTATTATTATGTTGTTATTATTATTATTATTATTATTATTATTATTATTATTATTATTATGTTGTTATTATTATTATTATTATTATTATTATTATTATTATTATTATGTTATTATTATTATTATTATTATTATTATTATTATTATTGTTATTATTTTTATTATGTTGTTATTATTATTATTATTATTATTATTATTATTATTATTATTATATTATTAAAATTACAGTTTTGGCGACTTTTCTATAATTTTATTATTTTCAACTGTCACATTTCTTAATTTTTAAGTAAATTCCATTGTTGGAATCCATTTAGTGAGCAAACGATTTACTGCCATTGTGAGGCCTTCATACTCCGCTGAATATTGATGCGCCGTGCAACTTTAATTGAAAAGACATTTACAAAGTGACAAGACGGCGCTGATAACATGAGCTTAACTGATACTTTGATATTTTAATTCTCAGGAAGTTATGTTACCATGGAGACAGGATCCAGAAAGATGCAAAACATAAGACCCACCTTTTCAGTTTGTCTGCAGTATACAGATGTAGCAGAGTTTAGTTTGCCCTTTGCCTATGTGTTATATGACTTTTCAGACCTACTGAGATATCAAGCAAGCCCCAATAATTATAATTGTTGGCCTCTCTGTTTGATAGGTAATCAATGTAGAATTGGTGTAGTTCTGACCTCCAGGACCCCCGCCACCATTCAGGAGAACATAGCTCACTTACCCTAGCCCATTTACTACAGCACCATCCATGTGTGTGTGGTTGTGTCCGGTACTACAGCTCAGCTCCATTCACTGAAATTGAATTTCATTACTAGTTGTAGGCTGTTCATTCTGCTAATTGGTGGGTGTCCCCTTTAAATTACAAATTCAGCTTTTTATCTTGAAAACAATGAGATCCACTTAGGTTTTCCGGGCTTTAACATTTTTTGGGGAAAAATTAGACAGTTGCCTATGTAAAATAACAAAAAAGCCTATACTCCCCTCCAGCGCCGATAATACCGTGGTCCCACGTCGGTCTCTGTTTACATTGGAATGTAAACAGAGACCAACTAAGGATTATGCAACATCGTTGCTGGAGCGGCAGGGGATATAATAGCTGATTATGGGCTTTTTTTATTTTTTTTGACAGGCACTTTAACTTTATTAGTAGAATATCAGCAGAGTGTTTCTAAGAAGTAAGGATCTTCTAACAGCCTTTGAAATAGCAGTGCTGAATTGGCTATAAATGTTGTTCTTTTTTGATATTTTTTTTCAGAAAGCCGCATCTTATAAGGCTACACGGCTCTATTCCCCCCCCCCCCCCCCCAGTAGAGCAAAAATCCTTCATTCTTGTGCACACACATACGTCACTACACCAAAATATCAGAGGACCGCACTAAGCAATCCAATCCATATACACTTGTGTACAGCTCAGATCACTAATATATTCATATATTCCGCAAGGTTGCTTAGCAACCTAGATTTCCTGTCTAGGTGACCACCATTTGAATACATGTAAAGAAGTTCTGTCTGCTATAAAGTAGACTGCCTCGCCATGCTATACAGACTCGTTTTAAAGGGGTTTTACAAAAATTTGTTTACAAACTTAGTAGGAAAGGTGACAAAATAAAAAAATAACCAATACTCACCTATTAAATCCCCTGCCGCTCTAGCGCCAACGCTCCGGTAGTTCCCTCCGATCTTTGTTTACCTGTCCTGCAGCGATAACATCCTATTCAACCCCCGTGATCGCCGCAGCCAATCACTGGCTTCCGCGGTCTCATAAAGTACATGCAAGCATTACCGCTGAGGCCAGTGATTGGCTGCAGCGGTCACATAAATGTATTGCATATCATCGCTGCAGCAAAGTAAACAAAGTCCATCAGGGACCACCGGAGCGTCGGCTCTGGAGTGGCAAGGCATTTAACAGGTGAGTATTGACTATTTTTTTATTTTCTCACTTTTCCTAATGTCAGTCTAATTTTTTAAACTCCCGTAACCCCTGTAAGTCCCTCCTGCAGGAAGACATTCTGCTTCAGGACTAAAACATGCAAGAAGGATAGACGTTAAACTTTGTAAGCTGTAATATAATCATAATAAATAATTATAATAATACAACTTTTAGAATTATGGAGACATCCTGGTGACTTATAATAGGTCTGTGAGGTCTTCATATTTTGGGGTGTAGTACCTGTATATATGAAAAGTAGTCAGAAAATGATCTATTAACTTCTATGTAGTGGGCATGCTCTGTGTCATGTGTAGAGGTCACTGTGCAGGGAGGGGGAGCTGAGCTTTGTCTATCATCTTATGTCAATGTGTGATCCTGTATTATCTGCCTCCAGCTTTATATTAGAGGAATTACCTTTCATTTAAAGCAGCCCTTTGATGATAATGAAACTAATACTACCCTGACCCCAAGTGTACACAGCACATGCTGAAAAGTCATTAACAACCAGTGTCATCCTATTATTAGGGCTCAGTGACCAGTGTGAAACTGAAAAAAAAACAAAAAACATTAAAATATTTTAACAACTTGTCATTGGAGGAAAGTTTAGGTCCCCATCACTGGTACAATGGCACTGTGATGGTATCTGTTATATGGACGCCAGTACAGCGGCACTTAGGATGGCACTTTTACAGGCTCACTGTGTCTGGCACCATCTTATAGGTACTATGACTGGCATTTCTTTGTGGGCACATTATGGAATTAATTTTTAGGGCACTGTCTAGCTGAATTGTTTGCATTACTTTATGACAATACATGGTGGTATTTTATGGACACAAATGTGGGAACTGTACGATGGCTTTATTTGGGCATGGTATGGCACTATATATGGGACTATTATTTGGGCATGGTATGGCACTATATATGGGACTATTATTTGGGCATGGTATGGCACTATATATGGGACTATTATTTGGGCATGGTATGGCACTATATATGGGACTATTATTTGGGCATGGTATGGCACTATATATGGGACTATTATTTGGGCATGGTATGGCACTATTTATGGGACTTTTATTTGGGCATGGTATGGCACTATATATGGGACTATTATTTGGGCACGTTACGGCACTATATATGGGACTATTATTTGGGCATGGTATGGCACTATATATGGGACTATTATTTGGGCACGGGATGGCACTATATATGGGACTATTATTTGGGCATGGTATGGCACTATATATGGGACTATTATTTGGGCATGGTATGGCACTATATATGGGACTATTATTTGGGCATGGTATGGCACTATATATGGGACTATTATTTGGGCACTGTATGGTAGTTATGTGAGTAACTTCAGGCTAACTTTCTGTCTTTCTCTACATTCCCGTGGCCATATGGATGGCGGGGCCTAAGACCCCAGGTATTTTGTGCTTGAGATGTAAATCCATTCTCTCTATGTATAAAAGTGAAGATGATTCATGCGTGCAAAATATTCCCAAAAGCGTAAAAATTTGGAATGAGGTGGTAATGCGCTGCTTGCTCAGGGTACACAAATAAAATGGCCGCCTCGGTTGTGTGACAGGGGCAGGTAGCATGAACATAAGCTTCCGACTTATTTATTGAGACCAATGCGATCGTTCATTTTTTTGCGTAGTCACTGTAATCCGGGTTACTGTTGCTATGGTAACGCTGGCAATTCTGTCAAGTTGAATGTTGTTGAACGTCTTGTTACCCCTTTGTTGTATTATTCTGGGCAGGAAGCCAGGAATGTTCGTATCATCGGTTCACTTGTATTTTTTGAGACATGCTTTTAGATAAACATAATTGTTGTAAATCTGTTTAGCAACATTTCCTGTGGTAAAAATAAATAAATGAACAGTTTATTTTTCAGATTGTTTCCCTGACAATATAGAGGATTTGTGCATGAATATTGGGGCATAAAGCGTGGGGTCATTCTTGAACAACTTGAGTGTCGAACTGCAGTCACATCCAGAGCTCTATTCTAAAAAAAAAGACATTTGCGTCGTAGCTCACAGATCTTGACATTGCCTGCTGGTTCAGTGTCTGTACAATGCTTTCTCAGCTGATTTTCCTTTTAGGTGGTGTAGGGTTTATACAATGTACTGTAAGGTAGATTGATATAGAAACACAGCTAAAAAAGAAATTCCATGATGCTTTGCATTATAAGAGCTCAGTTAAGCTGTTAGGGGGCGTGTCTGTCAGCACAGTATTGACTGTTCCTATGAGCAACCAGCAAAATTGTAGGTTCATCACTCTGAGTGGTGTAAAGGACGTGTTTTAAAGGGGTTTTCTGATCATTGCTGACACTTTTCATATGTTATGCATATTGAAATTACTGCTCTGTTAGGGCTAATTCATACGGCTGATTTTGCGTGGCGGGTCCCGCCATGGAACTATTTTTGCAGACGGCAGGAAGATTCCTCCCTCCCATTTACATCAATGGGAGGTTTGGGCGGAATCTGGCCGAAGATCGAGTAGGACGCTTCTTTTTCTTGCTAGCTGACTATTACAGCTAGCGGGAAAAAGAAGCGTCCGACTTCCATTGAAATGAATGGGAGGCAGAATTTTGCGGTGGATTCCACGGCAAAATTCCTCAGTGCGAACATACCCTTACTGCAGCGCTAGTATTACTTTTAAAAGGCTCTGATATTCCATGGCAGATCCTTTTGTCTTCTATGTCTAGCCAGTTCAGGACCGCCCACTATATTTATGGCAGGTGTTCTTGGTCCTTAAAGCTCCCGCAATAACATATCCACGGCGATCGTGGAGAGAACATAGAAGCGGTTTTCACTGCTTCTCTCTTCTTTGGTTTCACATGCACAGCGCTCAATTAGTCCCGGTGATCATGTGACTGGTCACATGATTGCCGGAATGCCGTTAGTCGGAGGCTGCTTGGTCTAACTAGACTCAGCACAGCCCTAACAGTGACAATAGCCCCATTAACAGTGGAAAAGTATAGTACGAAAATAAAATGTTGACATAATAAAGATCCCCAATGGTTTTTTTTTAACTTTGAAGGACAAATCGTAATAATAAAAAATAAAAGTAAAAAAAAGGCAAAAATAAATGAAATAAAAAATACACATAAAATCCACCCGCAAAAAAAAAAATGTGTGACTCATGTGCCACGTTGGAAGTAAAATGCCACCGATTATACAATGAGTAAGTGATGTTCTTGGATGAGTCACATTCAGCAACACTAAATAGTCTGGACGGGCGCGCTCAATCCCAGCTGATTCACTGCTGCCTCTGCTGCTTGCTGGGAACATGCTTGAATTGAAGCACTGGAGCAGAACCATTAGTAATATCAGGAGCTTTACACTTTCAGGCAGTGACTGCAGAGTGCTGTGCGTCTCATTCACACTTGGGTTTCCCTTTACAGTTTTTTATGATTTTGAAATCGGTTAATTGGCTTCCTATGGGATTGATCTTAGTGCCGTACCTCCCACGTCTCTAAAAAGGGAAAAATGAACACTGCAGTAGATCTTTAAGACTTGGCATTGCCCTAATTACACCCATGTTTATGTATAAAGACTCCTTTAAAAGCAGAACATTGGTTGATCATGGCACTTCTTCTCTAGTGAAGAAAACTCGATCCCAGAAGGATATATTTTATAATTTATGAATATATTTTTAAGTAGACCAAAAATATATTAATAAATCATAAAATATATTCTTCTGGGATTTCTTCACTAGAGAAGAAGCGCCATGATCAAACAATGTTCTGGTTTTGGATGACGTCCGGGTGACCGGGAGGCAGAACGGCTGCAGCATCTCTATATTTAATGCACAAAGAGGAGTTGTGCCCTCAGCACAACAGAAGAAGGTCGCCAACAGTCCAACTGGACCTATGTACTTTTATCACAAATGTCCTGCCCTATGAAGGGCTTCCCCCATTTATTTTCTCTAGAAGCTCATTGCGTGTCTATATAGGACTATACTGCCATGGTGCCTTATAGCCCCTAGAAAAATAGTGCCCACATTGACAAACACTGCCAAACAGCTCCTGAAGTTCTCTTTAGGATGCCAGTCAGCATGCCCGCTCCAAAGGAGTATGCATGGAAGTAGGTAAACTGTCCCCTTTTGGTTCTGCTAAATGATTGGTGCACATATGTGGCAACCTCATTTCCAGCCCCCTGATTGGGATTTCAGGATTTCTTTTAGTGGGTGCAATTGTGGCATTTATTTCAGCAGTATTAGAATATAAGATGGTTTATGGCAGTGAGACGTTGGGATGCAACACCATGCTGACTGGGATCCATCTCATACCACAGGGATCGCTGTTATAGAGAGTGACAGGGAGGCAATAATATCTGTACCTACATCTTTTACAGGGAGAGACAGGGAGGCAGTACTATCTGTGCCTTCATCATTTAATGGGAGATACAGGGAAGCATTACTCTCTGTGTCTACATCACTTACAGGGTAAGACAGGAAGCAGTACTATCTGTGCCTGAATCACAGGTAGAGACAGGAAGGCAGTACTATCTGTGCCTCAATCATTTACTAGGAGATATAGGTAGGCAGTACTATCCCTGCCTACATTATTTTCAGGGAGGGATAAGGAGGTAGCACTATATCACCCGTACTATCTCTGCCTACATCATTTATAGGGAGGGACAAGGATGCAGTACTATCTCTGCCTATATATTGCACCTCACACTCAGAACTGCATTCTTTATAAATACTCTAAGAGGTTTCAGTAATAGAGAGTATCGGTTTGAAATATATTCAATAAAATAGATGCTATATCCTGAAAGCTCTGCTCCTCTAGTCAAGAGATATGGTTCTCAGACGCAAGTTGTATCGGCTGCTGAGTCCGTATTCTCTATCTCTCTAACACGTGGGGCGCTGTAATGCTGAGAGACTCTGGTTGTATCTACAGGGAGAGACAGGGAGGTAGTACTACCTGTGCCTATTTAATTTTGAAGGCAAAAGGAAGTACTACTCCCCTTGCATAGTGTCCACCACATTACATTGAAGAGATATTCCCCAGCCGTAAGAGCATATTGATATATACTGTATATAATATAATGCAACACTATATATAAAGAAGGAGTCTATTATAGTAATATAATGAGCTGTACTCATTATTTAGACTCCATTTGACACAACTATTATAAATATTTGCAAAGATCAGGGTCGGCTGTGGAAAAAACGTATTATGACACATGGAAATGGCTTTGATTCTATTATATCTGAAAATACCTTGAGCCTCCGTGTCTGGTAATGTAGGCTTTAACATACGTAACTCCGAAAAGATTAAAAGAGACAAACAATAGTACACAGTCACGTTGCCATGGTGCGAGCGACTTTATTAAAGCAGTTTAGCTCTCCGTAAGAACATATGCTTTATCCTGGTTTCATATTAAAGAAAATCTATCTGCCGCTCTTGTTCATACAATAATTACCCGTTGCTGTACATGATCAATCCGTCGAGGTTTACGTAGATACTATGGATTCAGCGCTGCTTCTTTTCACTAACAGTCAGCACTGGCCCAATCTAGGGATCAGAGGGGGTTCCAGACCAGATATCTAATTGATGTCGTACACTATGTGTAGCCTGATGTTTTACATCATTGTACAGTGATCTCCCAACACGGGGCTGTGGCATAACAAAATCTACAATTTGAGAGCGGAGCTGTCAATCGCACTAGGCCTGCTGACAGTGGGCTGCTCAACATTGTAAACAATGGGTACAGAACATGGGTGGCCGATATTGTTCTAGTTTAGTGCATAGTTGTCCTTCTTTTATTATAGTATGCATACGTCTACAATATACCAATTTAGCGTAATCTGCATTTTCTTTTTTACAAACATATGGCGGCTAAACCTTTTGATACCTGTGCTGCACGCTCGGTATAAATTGCCCAGAGTAGCCCTCTCTCTTTTTCCTAACTTCTTTATTTAGTAGGTAGCTCCCATTAAAATGAGCAGAAAAAATAATGCAGAGCTCCTGCACTGGAGACCAAGCAACACAGTGAACATAAAGGGGTTGTTATTATTGCCGTGGTGGATAATGTAGTATCACATGGTGGCCATTCAGATAAATCCCTGTCCCTGTCCTCCGTTCTGACTCAAAGAGGAGCGTGCCGAACAGGGGACCATCCTCTGTGACGTTTATATGTTCCAATAGGGCATTTTTTGACGAGCATTCAGCACCGGCCCTATGTTGCACAAAGTAACGTTGTGTTGTGTAGTAAATTGAATTAAATTTACCTTTCCTTTTAACTCTTTCCGCTTATAGTGGGCTAAACTTCATTGATTTGATGGTTCGACAAGGAAACATAGATAATCCCCCCAAAACACCACTGGTTCCTGGGTTTGAACTGTCTGGAATTGTTGAGGCGCTCGGAGGAAACGTTACCGGTTTTGAGGTAAATCGTAAAATTTTTCATCAATTTGCTTTATGATAACACATTACACTTTTTGCTCTGCTTATGAAACAATTTTTGCGGATAATTGTTAGAGAATTGATGTTAAATGTTTAAAAATTTTTTTCAAACGTGAGTCAAGAGGCTCTGATAACACCACAGGCAGCATGCAGGGGGTATTGCTAGTAAACTACGTCTCCCACAGTAATGTACCACCTGCTACCAACGTTACAGTGGATCTGTCATCACACTTTGCCGCCGTATGTAAGGGGACAGGTCTGCTCTCCTCTATTAGTCTAAACTGCACACATAAATATGCCGTCAGGCTAATAGGAGCGATTAAAGAATACAACGGACTTATAATTATGAGTCCGCAATATTCATGAGGTGGATCTCACCGCCTCTCTCAGCAGTAATTGACGGCTGTGTATAAGTGTCAATCACAGCTGAGAGGGGAGGGGGAGGAAGTTCATAGCTATAAGTCCACTGTATTTCTTAATCGCTCCTATTAGCCAAACAGCACACTATTTTTGTGTGCCGTTTTTGGCTAATAGGAGAGCAAGCCCGTCCCTACACTATGCTGCCCTTACAGAGGGCACCATAAAATTACGACAGATCAACTTTAAGTCACAGTGCTAAAGGCTTTTGAGACAAAGAGGCAGCTACCTTTATTGCATAGGAGGCTGCTTTAAGCGAAGGCACTCTGTTTTTTGTTTCATTTCTGGAAATCATGGTGTGGTTCAGCATTGTTAGTATAAATGAAGACCCAAGCTCTTTAATCCTATGCCAACAGTGCTGAAGTCTAAAGCATATGTCCACCTTTGAACACCAGGTCACAGTTTACATATAGTTATAATCTACATATAAAGTTGAGTAACTTTGTAAATACATTTAATTATTTATCTTGTACTGAACCTGAGTTACAGCCTTTATTAGACTCCAGAGCTGCATACACAATTCTGCAGTCTTCAGAGCTGAAATCTCCCAGCATTCCCTGCTACCTTTCCCTGCTATATTGCTCTACTACTCCTTCAGCAAGTCTCCAGCCATAGAAGGAGCTCTGTTTTCACTGCCAGCGTCAGAGACTAAAGGCCCTTTTACACGGGCCAATTATTGTCCTGTGTAAATAGGGCAACGATCAGCCAATGAACGAGCAAACGCTCGTTCATCGGCTGATTGTATTGTTTATACAGCAGAAAATATTATTGTTGTCGGCAGCGCATCTCCCTGTGTAAACAGGGTGAGGAGCTGCCGACATTATAGAAATGTATGGGGACGAGTGATCGTAATAATGTGAAAGGAGCAGACAGGCACCGATAAACGAGCTGTCTCGTTGAGCGGCGCTCGTTTACGCTGTCCATGTCCGGCCGTATAAGAGGACCTTGGGTTTAGTATCCCTTTAAGACATACTTTTGCTTGAATAAAAAGTCAGGAAATTTAGGGGAATGTCTTAAGATTGAGAACTAAATGTTTTTTTGGGAAATTCCTGCTAATTGTCATTGTGTGAATTACGTAGAATCCACTTAAAGGGGGGTTTCCAGCATAGACGTTCATGGCCTAATCACAGGATTTTTTGCATTTAAAAATGAGAGTCACCAAGGGGAATTGGCTAATTGAAAAGTAAATTGAAATTTAGCAATAACAACTATAAGGGTATGTTCACACACAGTAGCAAACTATGTCTGAAATTACGGAGCTGTTTTCACCTGAAAACAGCTCCTGATTTTCAGACGTTTTTGTAAGTACTCGCGTTTTTTGCGGCGTATTTTACGGACGTTATTGGAGCTGTTTTTCAACGGAGTCAATGAAAAACGGCCCCAAAAACTTCCCAAGAATTGACATGCACTTCTTTGACGCGGGCGTCTTTTTACGAGCCGTCTTTTGACAGCGACGCGTAAAATGACACCTCGTGGGAACAGAACATCGTAAAACCCATTGAAAGCAATGGACAGATGTTTGTAGGCGTAATGAACAGTTTTTTCAGGCGTAAAACGCCCGAATTACGTCTGAAAACAGTGGTCTATTCTGAGCGTGCATGAGCAGATTTCGTCTCTCTGGGGGCATAGCTCATTAGCGAGGTGCGCCTCACAGTTTGATTTTGTCTATATGAGGCTGGAGCCGTAGGAACCTCGCCCATTGATGAAGAGTAATAAATCTGTATTTTTCAGTTATAATTGAAGTCTCATTGCCCAAGTTTACTTGTTACTGTGATATGACAGATCTGCCCTCTCCATGGCAACTGTGCTCGGTAAAATGAATAGCTGGCCCTCACTGTGGGACGGTAATTAAAAACGTGACCGAGAGCCATATTTGACCTTTTCGCTACAGGGGAAACAAGAGGAAGGAGCTTAATGATCATTTCGACAGCTCTTAACACAATTCTATAATCCGTTGTACAATAAAGCCCCCCCTGCGTATAGAAAGGGGCATCAATCAAAACAAATGACCGCTCTTATACCCACCTGTGCCATAGCACGGCTGCATTTAAAGTCTGGTCAGCCAGAAACAGCTCAGATATGTTCTTCCAATAATCCTCCAAACATGGAAGATGCTGCAAACAATTGTCCGAGTAATCAATACAAAAATATTAAAAGACGGAAAAGATGGGTGGGGGATCTTAAAGAACACGATGTCATCGGTGAATATCGTTTATCTGGTTTCCTGTGTGGGAAAACTTTAGGAGGAAGGGGAGTTCAGGGGAAAACATTGGGGCAAATTTACTATTGTGACTGCAGCAGTTTTTTGTCATATTTTGGGCCCAAATGTGGCGCATTTTTGGTGCACAATGTTGCATTTTGTTTTTCACATTTTTTTCAACAGTTCAACAAAAAGACTGTTTCCGAAATAATAGACACTTCAAAAGTATAAAGAAAAGGGGGCGAGTCTTAGTGGACAGGAGTGTGGCTTAAAATGCTAAATATGCTACATTTTATAGGCGATATAAAGAAGATAAAAGTGTCTAAAATGTCTCGCAAGATGCGCCAAATTGATCATACAAAAGTTATGGTTACACTGCTTTCTCCCTCCCCCTATATCACTCTCAGCAGTTTTGAGGCCAGATTCCCTTTAAATTATGACATCTTTTCTGCTACCAATAGGGGGAGCTCACTGCATACTGATTTATTTTGGGTTTAATAAGAGCTGTTTAACTCCCTATGCAGTGAGCTCCCTCTAGTGGTGACTGCAAGTAGACAGAATTATATCCTAGACCTGAATGGTTGTGTTAAGGGTAGCAGAGTATGAGCAAAATAGATCCACCATCCAACTGAAACCATCACCATTTACTCCTTCGCCATATAATAATTGATTATACACAGTCGAGTCGAATTATTATCAGCCCCAGCTAATATCCAGAGTAACCGCCGTGTGCAGCACGGACAGCAGCTAGACGGGCTGGGAGTGACTCAATAAGGTGCTGGTAGGTTGTCCGGGATCTGGAGCCGTGCTGACTGCAGTGTATGCCACATTTGCTGGAGCGTGCGTGGGGGAGGGTCCATAGAGCGAACAAGACGATCGAGGTCCCACAGATGCTCAATTGGGTTCAAGTCTGGTGAATTAGGGGGAAAGGGAAGTACTTGGAAGTCTTGGTCGTGCTCTTCCAACCACTGTCGGACATTTCTAGCTGTGTGACGTGTCGCATTGTCTTGCTGGAAGATTCCATCTGCCCCAGGGAAGACAATCAGCATGCATGGGTGGTCGTGATCTGCAACGATGGATTCTTACCCACATCGGTTCAGAGCCTTCCACATGGATGAGTGGCCCAGAGAACGCAACGAAAAAATTCCCCGGACTATAACGCTGCCGCCACCGGCTTGTGTTCTTCCAGCAATGGTTCCAGGGTGTTTTGTTCCCGGAAGTTTCTCGCCTGACACTCCAACTTCCATCTGTTTGATGAAGCAGAAAACGTGACTCATCGGAGAAGTCAACCCTTTGCCAATCATTGGTGGTCCAATTTCGATACTGCCGTGCAAATTGAAGCCTTTTTTTCCAATGAACCTTTGTTAGCATAGGAGCCGTGACCATCCGTCTGCTTCAGAGCCCCATACGCAGTAGAGTTCACTGAACTGTTCTTTTAGACACTCGTCTGGTAGCCCCCTGGTTGATTTTCACGGTGACCTGCTCCACTGTAGCTTGACGTTCACGCACACTTGTAGCCAATGTTCACCTCTCACATCAATGGCACGTGGTGCTCCGCAGTTTCCACCTCGGTTATTCCCAATGGTGCCATTTGTCCACTCACGATACACTCTCACCACAGCAGCACGCGAACAGTTCACAAACTGCGCTGTTTAAGAAATACCGCCACCCTTGGCCCGAAAGCCAATAATCATCCCTTTTTGCAGCACTGATAAATCGCCCCTTTTACCCATGGCAACAACAGGTGATATGTGATCAGACAGCCTTTCACACACCTTATATACCCACCAAGCCAGCCCACGACACATCACTTCCTTCATGGGCTACGCGCTGCCGACGGCAAAAGTAGGAGGTGTCATAATAATGTGATTCGACTGTGTATAATATGATATTAAGTGCTAACCAATTCCTAGACCTCCAGGTATAGCAAATATTAACCCATAACTATCCTAGACCACCATGGATATTAATGATAACCCCTATATTGCATTAGACCACCAGAGATACTAGATATTAACCATATAACACCCCAGTCCCCAGGGATGTTACATAGTAGAATTTTTCCCATACTGTAGATCTCTGTGCCCATTTGACTTTCAGCTCGGACATGTTCAGATCTCAGAGCTGTGTCTACATGTTGCCCCATTAAGATCAAAGGGCATTAATGAGCATGCAGAAGAGCATCGCAGGTCCCTTAATTCTAGTAATTGGTATGGAGGCCAAACCAATGATTTTATCTGAAACCTCTCAATGATGAGTGTAGGTAAAGTAAACCTTCATTTCAAGATCATGCGTCCTTAGCTGCAGTCCTATGTAAAACCACACATAAAATCATATTAAGATGTGCCAAATGACAAACCCAGCTCTGCTATATCTGTAGCAATAACTATTCAAATCATCGCTATACGTTCCAAAATGAAACGTCACCTTTAAGGGATTTTGTTATGGATTTATTTTGCCACAAGGCAGCTTAACTAAAATAACTGTACAGTGTTACATAAAAGCACTGCAGAAACAAAGTCCGCTGTGTATTTATATCCATCCCTGCAGGAAAACGGATCTAGTAATGGTTTAGTGACTGCAAAATGTATTCACGACATCTCAAGAGAGAGGCAGAATGAATACAATTCCTTTCTCCAATCCATTCTCCTGCACCACTTGGGAGCTGAATCTGCAAATCTGTGAAATGGCGTAATTCTGCAATTCAAGAAGAAAAATACATTACATTTGTAAACATTAAACCTATGCAAATATTTTCTGCTGTTGTTTGCATTGGGCTTTTTTTAAATCCAAATAGGCTGACATCTCAGAAGATAGCGCGGTTATGCTGACACTGCTCTCATTTAAATCAATGGGATTGTAATGGGAACATACCACTTAAAGGGGTTCTCCAGTTTTATGTAACAAAAAGCTTAAAGGGGACCTGTCACCTCTCCTGATATGTCTATTTTGGCAAATACTTGT
The DNA here is from genome assembly GCF_050947455.1 of Rhinoderma darwinii. Taxonomy (NCBI): domain Eukaryota; kingdom Metazoa; phylum Chordata; class Amphibia; order Anura; family Rhinodermatidae; genus Rhinoderma; species Rhinoderma darwinii. The sequence goes on from NC_134695.1 coordinate 99,923,019, forward strand.
ATTCCCCATGAAATAGCAATTCTAGAACATATTTTCTTATAACTCTACGTTGTGCCATTCCTCTGTTATTCCTCCTCGAAATCTATGAATAAATTGACAACTGGGTGTTACCAGTTAAGGGGGTGTGTCCCTACACAGTTTCACTCTGTCAGCCCTGATTGGACATTGTCAGTCTGTGTATAGACACACCCCCTTAACTGGTAACGCCCAGTTGTCCATTTATTCATAGGAGGAATAACAGAGGAACGGCACAACATAGAGTTCTAAGAATAGATGCTCCAGAATTGTTATTTAATGGCCAATACAAGTAGTACTAAAATAAAGGCGTCATGAGAGATAACAGGTCCTATTTTAAGAGGTTTACCAAGATTAGTAAATCAAAGGGTATTTTTTCCTGAAAGAGCGACACTCGTATCCGTTGGTTGTTTCTGGTATTGCAGCTCTGGGCTGAGCTGCAATTCCAGAAACAGCCATTGACAAGAGTAGCACTGTCTATAGGGAGGAAGGGATGGATGACAGAGCCCCCCCCCCCCCCATTTAATCATTGTGTAATGAAAGTTCTGCAACTTTCTAATATACTCTGTATTTCAATTTCTCATTAATTGTAAATTCTCTGCATGCTTTCAGTGAATGGGAGCATTATTAAGCAATTCCCTAAAATGATGTTATTATTGAAATATTTCCTTTCATAAGCAGAGACATTACCTGTAATAAGGACATTGGAAAATAAAGTGGCCATTACTATTCCGCAGGCATGTATTTCTGCGGGATACATCAGCACAGATAGCACAGGTTTATAGTTTCTGTAATTGTATCCATCCATCTTGCTGCCGACCATCCACTTTTCACCACAAATCTTCCAATATGAATGTACAGATGTAGCAGAGTTGAATTCGTTTTTCTTTGTGTATAACTGCAGACTTTTGAAAATCTTCGAGCAGATCAAAACAACTTTTTTTTCATTTTAATATATATATTTAGTCATTATATGCTTTGTGTGCTTTGTGAAAGTAATCTCTAGTCTGGTCATTTGCAATTCACGGGAATGGGCTGCCTTGATTTGATTTATTTTCTTTACCATGCAGAGTTTTCACAAGAGTCTCAACGTTCATAGACATTAATACTTTTCCTGTCCCGTTATTAAAAAGGCTGTGGTCTCCAAACTACGCTCCCTCCTTGAGGTATATACCGACAGCGCATGCTGGGAGTTGTAGTTTTGCAACAGCTATAGAGCCACAGGTTGCAGAACACTGCTTTATGGTAACCTGACCTTTTAAAGGGGTTTTCCAGGATATTTGAAGTACATTTCGTTGACTGTGTAATAGTAATTATAGCACTGGTCTCCTCCCCACCTGTGTCAATCTCCCGTTGAGAGCATCTTATTGAGGATTCTTCTGTGCCCATGGCAACGATGGACGTAATGGGTGCAATACTATGAAATGATGGGTGCAATACTATGAAATGATGGGTGCAATACTATGATATGATGGGTGCAATACTATGAAATGATGGGTGCAATACTATGATATGATGGGTGCAATACTATGAAATGATGGGTGCAATACTATGAAATGATGGGTGCAATACTATGAAATGATGGGTGCAATACTATGAAATGATGGGTGCAATACTATGATATGATGGGTGCAATACTATGAAATGATGGGTGCAATACTATGAAATGATGGGTGCAGTACTATGAAATGATGGGTGCAATACTATGAAATGATGGGTGCAATACTATGAAATGATGGGTGCAATACTATGAAATGATGGGTGCAATACTATGAAATGATGGGTGCAATACTATGAAATGATGGGTGCAATACTATGAAATGATGGGTGCAATACTATGAAATGATGGGTGCAATACTATGAAATGATGGGTGCAATACTATGAAATGATGGGTGCAATACTATGAAATGATGGGTGCAATACTATGAAATGATGGGTGCAATACTATGAAATGATGGGTGCAATACTATGTAATGATGGGTGCAATACTATGAAATGATGGGTGCAATACTATGGCTACATACAACTCAGAGGTAATAGGGTACTGTACATAGGCCCTAAGGGCTCATTCAGACGAGCGTGTTCCTCGTCCGTGTGCCACACGCAAAGCACACTGATGGCACACGGAACGCACACTGATGGCACACTGACATGAAATGCCGGAAATACGATCCGTTTTTTGAAAACGCAAATCGGACTCGCTCGTGTGAATGTAGCCTAAGACTATAGATCTATATCTTTATTAGAGGAAGCATGTTTATTGATAAGATAATGGTCCATATATACGTATGAGGAGATGTATGTGGTTATATTATATACCAGAATGTATAGTCCCATACATAGCCTCATGCATACGTAGACACAGACCATCACCTGATAAAAAATTAAAATAATTATATGTCGAAAAACCCCTTTAATATGATGTTCTTGCATTGCAGATCGGTGACAGAGTGATGGCGTTTGTCAATTACAATGCTTGGGCAGAAGTCGCCTGCACTCCGGCAGAATTTGTCTACAAGATCCCAGATGATATGAGTTTCTCAGAAGCAGCTGCTTTCCCAATGAACTTTGTCACAGCCTACATGATGCTTTTTGAAGTGGCCAATCTCCGAGAAGGAATGTCAGTGCTTGTTCACTCCGCAGGTGGAGGAGTGGTAAGTGAAAATAACGCCATAACGAAATATTACACATATGCGCGGTTGCCCAGATTTATTAACAAGGGATAAAATAGTGAAACGTGTATGCAACTTAATTGTAAAGGCTGCAAAGCTATCTTGACCTAGTCCTTCTCACACAGTTGCAGTGCGTTACTATGTATCAGGATAGATAAGTCTGGTATCCAGGATTTGTGCTGCTGTTGGATTTAGCTCACAGAGGTTTTCTTAGATTGATACATTGTAACAAATCCTGAGCTGTGAGCTGGAAGACGTCATAACTGACGTCATAACTTCTGATGAATCTGTAAAAATCCTCTTTTTTTAAATTGATCCCATTGTCTTTTACTTTCATTTTTTTCGGACAGAATAGCTCCGCATACTACTCTATTCTAGCGATTTAAAAATCAAAGGAAACCTGATAGAAAAGAGTTAATGCGTGTAAATGTGTGAACAGTATCCTAGTCTCTGAATGTAAATTAGGATGTTTTCATTCACTGACAGCAAACAGATCTTATAATTTACTTAATAATTTACTTTTTCATGGAACTTTTCTACAGTCATAGATGTTTAGATGGTAATAACAATGTACTAGGTTGATGTGTATTGAGTTGGTAATGATGTGCAATGGGTGTCCCTGTAAAAGGAGCAGAGACATTGAAGTCCCTGCACCTCAAACAGCAGAAGTGGGTGATATTACTGTATACATTTTACCCTTCATCTGAAGTCAGAATAAGATATTGTTTTTGCGCTTCCAGGTTGCTTCTTTTACTATCTCCCCTGCTACCTACCCCTTGTCCCAGCCTTGTGTGCCCACCTTAAAAGGGTATTCCCAGAATCAACATTGATCACCTACTCACAGGATAGGGGATGTGTGTGGCACTATCATAACTTCTAAGCAGCACGCCCGCTGTCTCGGGGTTATTTTTGACTCAGATCTTTCCTTTACTCCTCACATACAATCACTTTCACGCTCCTGTCATTTTCACCTCAAAAACATCTCCAGAATCCGCTCTTTTCTTACGGAGGAAACTGCCAAAACTCTCATTGTTGCTCTGATTCACTCTCGTCTTGACTACTGTAACTCATTACTAGTCGGTCTTCCCCTCACTAAACTCTCCCCTCTCCAATCTATCCTCAATGCAGCAGCCAGGCTCATCTTTATGACCAACCGCTACACCAACGCCTCTAATCTGTGCCAGTCACTGCACTGGTTGCCCATCCCCTTCCGAATAAAATTCAAACTTATTACTCTCACCCACAAAGCTCTCCACAGTGCTGCACCTCCTTACATCTCCTCCCTCATCTCTGTCTACCACCCTACTCGGGCTCTACGTTCTGCCAACGACCTTAGATTAAAATCCTCCATAATCCGAACCTCCCACTACCGTCTCCAGGATTTCTCTCGTGCTGCACCCGTCCTCTGGAATGTGCTACCCCAGACAATCAGATTAATTCCCAATATCCACAGTTTTAAACGTGCCCTGAAAACACATCTATTTAGACAGGCCTATAACATTCCCTAATCTGACTCCTTTCCATGGCCCTCCATTTAGATTAGTCATCAGAATAAGATTCCCTCACACTCCTTCTCTTCATGTCCGTCATACACGGATAGTGGCTGGTGACCGGCTCATGCAGCTTTATGTTACCACCGCATGTGTATAAAAATGGCCGGACTATTGTGCAGAACAAACACTGTTACACTTTGTGTCTCCCTTATGTCCTCATAGATTGTAAGCTCTTGCGAGCAGGGTCCTCACTCCCCAGGTTTGAATTGTAAATGAACTTTGTCACTATGTAATGTCTGATATTGTTTGTTTCATGTTCCCTCTAAATTGTAAAGTGCTGCGTAATATGTTGGCGCTATATAAATAAAGATTATTATTATTATATTATTAAGTGTCTGATCGCTGGGGGCCCCACTGCTGGGACCCCGAACCCGCCACTGCACGTCCGCACTGAGAAGAATTTTTTTTAGTTAAACAGTTAGTGTATAAATGATGAAACATTGTTCTAATTTTTTTAATTTTTTCACGAATCTGGAAATATTATAAATTAGATTCTAATTTATAACATTTCCCTGTGCTGGTCACTAGAGGGAGCAATTCCCAAAATTGCAGCATTGGCATGTGGTAAAGCAACCACATTGCTTTATGCTGCAAAATTTGAGAAGACACACTCGCTCTAGTGAGCTCACAGAATCCCCCCTCCTTTGTCCTGGCTAGTGCCAGGAGAAAGGAGGGGATTGAACGTTCAAACCTCCTACACTGTGTGTCGCCATTTTTTGAGCGAATGCACAGTGTAGTAGGCTTACATACAGTGGTAATCACACACTAAAACACGTACATACACAGAAATAACTTACCTGCTCCAGTCGCCGCCGCTCCCTCCGGTCCGTTCGCTCCGTCTGCTCCCTCCGCTCCTAGTGCACATGTCCGAAGCCGCGACCGGAAGTAGTAATCTTACTGTCCGGCCGTGGCTTCCGGTCCACAAGAAAATGGCGCCGGACGTCGCTCGGCCGAAGATCTTCCATTTGGACTGTGTGGGAGCGGCGCATGCGCTGTTCCCACACAGACGGCGTACAGCATAGTGGATGGAACGGGTCCCGTTCGCATTCTCTATGGGGCTGTATGTGCCGTATTCCATGTCTGTATGTGTCGTTAATCGACATATACAGAGATGAAAAAAAAAATGGCAGCCCCCATAGGGAAGAAAAAGTTCACAAATAAAAAAAAGTAAAACACAAACACACAAATAAATAATTTTTTTTTTAATAAAACACTAAAAGCAAATTGATATACATTTATTTTTTTTAAAGGGGTATACCCAGAATCAACATTTATCACCTATATAAGTGTCTGGTTGACCACCACAGATCACTAGAACGGAGGTCCAAAACCCCCATTTCCTCTCACTGCACCCCCTGCAGTAAAAAAAAATGAATATGAATGGCGCTGTGGTCAAACGCTGTACTCGGCTGTCTCTGTCGGTCCCATAGACCTTGAATGCAGAGGCGCCACGCATGCCCGACCGCTGCTCTATTTAAAGGAAGGGTGTCGCGAATTTTTTTTTTTTTTATATCAATTTGCTTTTAGTGTTTTATAAAAAAATGTACTCATTATACTGTATATCTAATGAAAGGTTATGCAATTTTGTTATATACTTTTTGTATCAGTTACTCCCAGATTTCTTGATCTCAGCTTGCAGTCAATGAATGGGAACCTTTATTTTTTAAATTCAGAGAATGATAATCTGTCCTGGTCAAGTGATGATCACACAGCTGCAGGGTTTGTTACAGTACAATTAGGCTCTGTTCACATTTATGTTGAAATCTTGCAAATTCTATCAGACCTTATCGGAAAAATAGCGCTGTATGCACCGCTATTCTTCCCATAAAAACGCAGGACTTAACAGCGTACCCTGATAGATGCCAGTGTAAGTCAATAGGGTTTGTTGGGTGCCGGTGGTATCCGTCTTATGATGGATCTGATATAATATTATGAATGGAAGCCTCAACCCAAATGTAGCCCTTTCTGAACTCTTTCTTGTAACAAGCCGTGCACTTCTGTGAGTATTAGGTATGTTCACACGGCCTATTTTCGGGCGTTTTTCGGGCCGTAAACGCCGGAAAAATGGCTGAAAAATCGGAAGCAGAACACCTCCAAACATCTGCCCATTGATTTCAGTGGGAAAAACGGCATTCTGTTCCGATGGGCCGTTTTTTTGTAAAAAAAACTGGCACGAAAATAAGTGCAGGACACTTCTTGGGACGTTTTTGGAGCCGTTTTTCATTGACTCTATTGAAAACAGCTCCGTATTTTCAGACGTTTTTGCATTTGTATGTGAATATACCCTAAGGGGAGTGTTCACACGGCTTATTTTCACCCGTAAACGACCGAAAAATCGGAAGCAGAACGCCTCCAAACATCTGCCCTTTGATTTCAATGGGAAAAACGGCGTTTTGTTCCGACGGGCAGTTTTTTTTACGTAGCCGTTTTTAAAAACGGGCACGTAAAAAAATCGCCCGTGAAAAAGAAGTACATGTCACTTCTTGAGCCGTCTTTGGAGCCGTTTTTCATTCACTCTATAGAAAAACAACTCCAAAAACGTCCGTAAAAAACGCTGTAATAAGCGCGAGTGGCTTAAAAAACAACTGAAAATCAGGAGCTGTTTTCCCTTGAAAACAGCTCGATGTTTTCAGACGTTTTTGATTTTGTGTGTGCACATACCCTGAGGGTATTTTTTTTTTATGCGTCTTTTACGGCTGTTTTTGGAGCTGTTTTTCTATTGAGACAATGAAAAACGGCTCAAGAAGTGACACGCACTTCTTTTTTATGGGGCGTTTTTTTACGCACCGTTTTTTCAAACGACCGCTTGAAAAAAACGCCCTGTGGGAAGGAAACGCCGTTTTTCCCATTGAAATCAATGGGCAGGTGTTTGGAGGCGTTCAGCCTCCGGATTTTTAGCTGTTTTTCGGGTAATTTACGGCCCGAAAAACGTCTAAAATAGGCCGTGTGAACATACCCTTAGGCCCCATGCACACGAACGTGCTTTTGCGGCCGCAATTCCCCCGAAAATCCACAGGAGAATTGCGGCCCCATTCATTCCTATGGGGCCATGCACACGGCCGTGGTTCCACGGTCCATGCATGGCCCAAGAGCCCGGACCGCAGAAAGAACGGGCATGTCTTATTACGGTCGTGTTCGCCATGTGCACAGTGGCTTGCGAGTGACACTCCACCACCGGCCGACCCAAAAATCACGGCCGTGCACATGGCTACGGTCGTGTGCATGAGGCCTTACATGACTAGAACTGATTTTTATCCTCTGGAAGAAAACAATGAAGGTTCATATTAATAGACAGCAAGCAGAGATCTTAAAACTGTGAGGAATTGAAACACAAGGGGGATCATTTATCAAAACTGTGAGAAATACTGTCTGTGTTGCCCATAGCAACCAATCAGAGCTCAGCTTTCATTTTCCCAGAGCAGTTTAGAATATGAAAGCTGAGCTCTGATTGGTTGCTCTGGGTAACAAGGACAGATTTTCTGTTAGGCAGTTTCGATAAATGAGGTCATTTTGTATTAGAAAATTGTACAACTTCTTATACAGTTTTATTTGCTGAAACCGGGATACCCCTTTAATATTGAAATTGAATGCAGTTCTAATCTTCATTTCCGCTATAGTATAATGTGTGCGTTAAATACACGATTGTTAGAAGAGACTGCAGCTCACGATAAGAAAGTCTTGTCTTTCCTTCACGAGAAACCAAGGCTATTAAGTGTCAATGTAAAAATACCGCCGAGGTACAAAACAATTACCACGAGTGTGAGAGAAATGTCGGATGTTAATTCTCCAGAACATATTCTCATTCCATAAAACACATAATAAGATTTACGAGGTTACATCTACAATATGTTGAGTACAATGCTCCGCATGGCGGGTGTTTCGTGCGCGCCTCTTAATAAATTAGACACATTTCTGGTGGTCCGAGAGCCAGAAGGTGGAATCTGTGTAAGCCAAGAGAAGGCGTAGATTTGTGCCATAATTTACACCAGTTTCTGGTGTAAATGATGGTCAATTTGTTGGTCAGCCGGTGGCTCCGCCGCTTCCGCTAAGCTCCGTCCACTTTTTAGATAAGTGGCGGAAACGGCAGAAAAGAAGAAATTTTTGCCATAAATTGCAACGTTTGCAATTTTGCTATGACAGAAAAGTTAATCAATTCCCCCCAATGTTTTTAACTGAACTGCTCAGAGGGCAGCTTGCGGGTATTAGGAAACCCCCTCTCCTAAGTTTGCCTATGTCTAGACTGACAAGTGATCGTTCATCAATTAGTAGATAACCTAAATTTGGTCCCAATGCATTTCAAACAGCTGGGACCACTTCGGTGCTTCTTGGGTACTTACTTAAAGGGGTTATACAAGATAAGAAAAATATGGCTGCTTTATTTCAGAAACAGTGCCACCCATGTCCACAGTTTATGTGTGGTACTGCAGCTCAACTTCATTCACTTCAGTGAAGCTGAGCTGCAATACCAGATACAAACAATGGACAGGTGTGGCGCTGTTTCTGGAAGAACGCAGCCATGTTTTTATAATCCTGGTTAACCCCTTTAACTCAGACAATGCCAAAAACCCTAGCTGCATTGCCTAATGGGAGAAATCCACCTGCTTTCTAAAAAGAGGCTTGAGCTGCTGTTCTGAATTTCTTCCATGCTTTACACTTCAGCTCTGTTTGTTTCGATTTGCAGCTGTATTTAAACCCAAGCTAACGATCAGTTCACTAAGAAGTCTAGACTAAAGAGCCAGTTGGTCCACTTTGTTAATGTATTTACCTAATACTAACATCCATCTTTATCTGCAAAAAGCAAGAAGTGAGGCCCCATGCACATGACCGTAGATTTTGTGCGTAATTACGGACACATTCATTTCTATGGCCGACGGACACTTTCCCGTATATTTACGTGAAGGTGTCCGTGCCATAGAAACCTTCCGTAAAAAATAGGACGTCCTATTTTTTTTATTTTAAGTCAGTTGCATGTGTATACAAAATATTCTCTTATTCCAATGTATTTCCAGGGGCAAGCAGTGGCTCAACTCTGCTCAACTGTTCCCAACGTCACCGTTTTTGGGACGGCTTCTGCCTTTAAACACGAGGCTATTAAAAACTCTCTTAATCACCTCTTCGACAGGAATGCAGATTACGTACAAGAAGTCAAAAAGTAAGTTGTTGTTTTTGTTTCCATGCAAATCCTAAACAGGTCACAGTGCGTTCAATCCGATAACAATCTAGCACTAAAAGTCATCACCGCACTTCCAAGTATATAGCAAGGCACTCACTAAAGCATACCCCCCAAGTGTCCTTCTTTTGTAAGGAGAGTCCTTGCTTTACAGCCAAACATAAGGGCCAGGTTTCCACGTAGCGTAAAAGCTGCGGAATTCTGTGCGGAAATTCCGCAGCATTTAAAGTAGCAGCCAAGTGGATGAAATTTAGAAAATCTCCTTCCCATGGAAATAAAACGCAGCATAAACGTTAATAAATTGACCTGCGGTGCGGAATTATTCGGCAGCATGTCAATTTATGCTGCGTTTTAGTTGATTTCAATGGGGTTGCAAAACCCGCAACAGAAAACCAAGTGTTGCGACTTTTGCGGTGTATTCGCAGTGATTACGCTGCAAAAATCGCAACTACGGGGGAAAAAAAAAACATACTTACACAGGATGCCCTCCTTCTTCCTGCAGTCCGGCCTCCAGGGATGACGTTGCATCTGATGTGACCACTGCAACCAATCACAGGCTGCAGGGTCACATGGCCTGTAACGTCATCCAGGGAGGCCAGAGCGGACATCAGAGGAGGGAGGGTGTAAGTATGAACGGCTTTCTTCCACAGCGGATATTCAGTTTGAAAAACCGCACCACAGTGTGGTGCAATTTTTCGGACGGAATGTACTGCCGGTTCCAGGTCGGACACGCTGCGTGATTTTTACACAGCGTATCTGCCCCGTGGGAACCGGACAAAGTGTCTGTCTGGTTCCTAACTGCATATTTGACCCTAACCTGGCGATCAACTGATAATCCCGGGTCGGCTATGGTGATCAACTGTAATGGCCATTTACCCTGCAGAGCTCGCTAGTACTTTACATTACTATGTAATACGTAATAGGGCTGGGTCCATAAGAGCAATTGACCCTTTTTGTTAGAAGTTCTTTACTCTGGGTCATAGAGTGGGGTCCTAAATGGGCGACTCCTCTCTATGATGCCTAGAAAATGGGTAAATTAAAAGGGGTTGTAAGAAAACCTCTTTGAGTGGCTTTTCACGCAGCGTTTTTAGTAAATATGCTAATTTTTTTGTGGCGTTTTTCCTAGTGTTCTTTGGGGCAAAAAACACTTTGTCCAGTTGGCTGGAAGTCATTAAGGAAAAATAAAACGCACTACAAACATTGGGTTTGTTTAGCTGGCCTTTTTTTTTTATTACTATTATTATTATTGTCTTGCGTTTTTTGGCTCAGTAGCGTTTTTTACAAAATAGCAGCAATCCTGAGGTTGACTGTTTTGGTTTTTTTTACAGCATTTTCCTATTAAAAAAAACTGTAGGGTCCTTGTGTGTTTTTTTGTGGCGTTTTTTTAGAATAATTCATGAGTTTCAAAGTTGAATCTTTGCATCACATGATCTTCAATGTGAAAAACGGAACCTAAAAAAACCCACAGGTAGTTAAATAAACGATTTGAAAATAAAAAACACGCATGTACCAGTTTACTAGGGTTGTATTCTCTCCAGGTGTTTGCATGGGTCCTCCGGGTGCTATGGTTTCCTTCCACGTTCCAAAAACATATTGGTTGCTGTACAATTGGCCCTGGAGTGTATTTGAGAGACAGGGAAATTAAATTGTGAGCCCTGCAGAGGACGGGGATTGATGTGAGTGATACGATATGTTGTTAGCGCTATATAAGCAATGGGTAATAGGTAATATAATAAGGAAATCTCATGTGGAAGTTTAATCACAGATACCGAGAGAGATTACTTCCAGCATTCCATTTCATGAACAAACTCCCATGTGAGATTTCTTGAGCTTGTGCTGAGGTGGCTGTCAATCACAATGGAGGGGGACAATTTCCAAAATTAACAAAATGCAAAGTAAATGAACAGAGGAGAAATCTAAATCAAATCAATATTTGGTGTTACCACACTTTGCCTTCATAACATCTTGAGAGCTAACGACAGATCTTCTGTTGATGTAGGCTTCCTCAAATCCTTCTGTCTCTTCATGTAATCACAGACTGAGGCCTCATGCACACGAACGTATTTTTTACTGTCCGTAAATACTGGCGTAAATACGGGTCCTTGGTCACACGTATTCGACCCGTATTGCACCAGTATTTACGGACCCGTGCCCGTAAATACAGGTCCGGTGTCACCAGTATTCCACCCGTATTTACGGGCACGTTTTCAATGCAAAATTGCACTGCACTAATCGGCAGCCCTTCTCTCTATCAGTGCAGGATAAAGAGAAGGGACAGCCCTTCCCGTACTAAAAGTAAAAGAAATTCATACTTACCCGGCTGTTGTCTTGGTGACGCGTCCCTCTTTCGACATCCAGCCCGACCTCCCTGGATGACGCGGCAGTCCTTGTGACCGCTGCAGCCTGTGATTGGCCTGTGATTGGCTGCAGCGGTCACATGGGCTGAAACGTCATCCCAGGAGGCCGGACTGGAGGAAGACGCAGGGAGTTCTGGGTAAGTATGAACGTCTTTTTTTTTTTTTTTTTTACAGGTTGATCTATATTGTGATCGGTAGTCACTGTCCAGGGTGCTGAAACAGTTACTGCCGATCGTTTAACTCTTTCAGCACCCTGGACAGTGACTATCCCCTGATGTCGCCTAGCAACGCTCCTGTAATTAGGGGTGCACACACGTAGTCACCCGTAATTACGGGAGCCCCATAGACTTCTATGAGCCTGCCCGTTCCGTAATTACGGCCTAAAATAGGACATGTTCTATATTTTTCAACGGCCCGGGCACCTTCCTGTAAGCAAACGGGAAGGTAACCGTGGCCAATAGAAGTCTATGGGCCCGTAATTATGGGCCGTAATTACGGCCCGTGATTACGGTTGTTTTTACGTTCGTGTGCATGGGGCCTGACTCGATGATGTTGAGATCAGGGCTCTGTGGGGGCCATATCATCATTTCCAGGGCTTCTTGTTCTTCTTTACGCTGGAGATAGTTCTTAATGACATTGGCTGGATGTTTGGGGTCATTGTCCTTCTGAAGAATAAATTTGGAGCCAAACAGATGCCTCCCTGATCGTATCGTATGATGGATAAGTATCTGCCTGTATTTCTCAGGATTGAGAACACCATTCGTCTTGACCAAATCCCCATCTCCATTTGCTGAAATGCAGTCCCAAACTTGCAAGGAACCTCCACCATGCTTCACTGTTGCCTGCAGACACTCATTATTGTACCGCTCTACAGCCCTTTAGCGAACAAACTGCCTTGTGTTACAGACAAATATTTCAAACTTTGACTCTTCAGTCCTGAGCACCTGCTGCCATTTTTCTGCACCGCAGTTCCTATGTTTTCGTGCATAGTTGAGTCGCTTGGCCTTGTTTCCACATCGAAGGTATGGCCTTTTGGCCGCAATTCTTCCATGAAGACCCCTTCTGGCCATACTTTTCTGAACAGAAGATGGGTGTACCTGGGTGCCACTGGTTTCTGTAAGTTCTGAGTTGATGGCACTGCTGGACATCTTCCGATTTCGAAGGGAAATAAGCATGATGTGTCTTTGATCTGCTGCACTAAGATTCCTTGGCCGATCATTTAGTCTACTGTCCTCATCATTACCCATTTCTTTGTGTTTCTTCAAAGGAGCTTGAACAGCACATCTTGAAACCCTAGATCACTTTGAAGTATTTGCCTGGGAGAGACCTTGTTGATGCAGTATAACTACCTTGTGTCTTATTGCTGTGCTCAGTCTTGCCATGGTGGACCTGTGACATGAAACTGTCTTCCACAACTTCACCTTTGTAGCAGAGTTTGGCTGTTCCTCACCCAGTTTTAAGCCTCCTACACAGCTGTTACAGTTAATGACTGTGTTTCAACCTGCATATGAAAATGATGATCATTATGACCTGTTTGGTATAATTGGTTAATCATACACCTAACTATAATCCTACAAAATCCATGATTTTGTGCAAGTGTACCTAGAAGAATTGATGCTGTTTTGAAGGCATAGGGTGGTCACACCAAATATTGATTCTCTTCTGTTCATTCACTTTTCATTCAAACTATTAACACTTCTATTTTTGAAAGCATTCTTACTTTGCAGCATTTTTCTACAACTGCCTAAAACTTTTGCACAGTACTGTACTTTGTGAAGTACAGATGTCAGAGTTCTGTCTATGCTTTCCAGAATCTCACCAGAAGGAGTAGACATTGTCCTGGATTGCTTGTGCGGAGAAAACACTGGAAAAGGAATTGGTCTTCTGAAACCACTGGGAACATATATTTTATATGGTAGGTTGGATGTTTTTTCTGTATGTAACTCTTACTCATCATTGGCCATTAACTATTTCAGGATGAGAAAAGGCTGACAATACGGTTCTTTAAAGGGATGACAGACAGAAAGTCCAGAAAAATCCCTGCCATCAAGGTCTTTAGCAGGTTTAGAGTTCAGTGGCTGAAACAATCTGTCGGGGGGCGATAATAGCAATAGTAGTCAAGTAACAGTCCAGGTTGGGTATACACAGAGCAGCTACAGTTTGTAGCGTGAGGCAGAGACGTGGTCAGGAAACAATCCAAGTTCAGTACACAAATAAGCAGCAACAGTCTGTAGAGTGAGGCAGAGACGTGGTCAAGAATCAATCCATGTTCGGTACACAGATAAGTGGCAAAAGTTTGTAGAGTAAGGCAGAAAGGATCTAGAGTATAGGCAGGAAGCTTAATAGTCTGGCAAGTGCAAAGGCCAGACTTATATAGTAAGCAAGAAGGGTGAAAGCACTCAGGCAATCAAGCCAGGGAATCCAGAAAACCTAGACAACAGATTCAGCTGTGGAGCTGTCCAGCAGCACCAGTTACCTCAGTAGGAGGTGCTGCTGCCTAGGATACAGCAGTTTCTTGGTATAAAATCCTGTCTGTCAGCTCTCCCAACAATCACTACTTTACTCATGGATTCTTCAGTTAGGAGAAATATATGCATGGATATTTTAACACACATGGCAATGGTGGGGAATTTCTTGTCCGCTACCACAACTAAAAGCTATACCTACCTTCCTCTAAGTAAGCAGGGCTTTGAGTAGCTGTGTCATGTAACCTCTTAATTAAAAGGGTTCCACCATGGGGAGGAACATATGAGGCTAACTATTTCCCAACCCCCTATTTGGAATTTAGGAAGGACATTTTGAGACCAAATGTATCCAGTAGTTCAGTTTTATCAGGAAATCTACAAAATACCCTAATGTAATAGGGCCTTTTCCGTGTCATGTTCCCTTTAAATCCCTTCACTTAAAATGTTATGTTATTTGGTATATTCCTTTAAATGCAATCTTTTTTATTATTCACATACCAATATACAGACAGCACCCGCTTGTATTATATAATTGCCAGGGAATTGTTTTAAAATTAACAGTGTATTAATTTCCATTCCAAGTTATCACTGCATAATTGCCACATACAATGCATTCGGAAAGTCTTCAGATCCTTTAAATTTCTTCACATTTTGTTATGTTGATCCTTGTGCTAAAATAAAAAAAAAAGCTTTTTCCCCATCATTCTGCACTCAATACCTCATAATGACAAAGTGAAAACAGAATGTTATTGATCATTACTTATGTCAATGTAATATATTAGTTTTTCCTTTTCAATAAATTAGCATTCAGACCCTTTACTCAGGACTTAGTTGCAGCAGGTTTGGCAGTGATAACAGCCTCCAGTCTTCTTGGGTTTGATGCCACAAGGTTTCATACCTGGATTTGGGGATTTTCTGCCATTCTTCTCTGCAGATCCTCTCAAGCTCTGTCAATTTGGATGGGGAGGTCGGTGGACAGACATTTTCAGGTCTCTCCAGAGATGTTCGATTAGCTTCAAGTCAGGGCTCTGGCTGGTTCACTCAAGGACATTCACAGAGTTGTCCCTAAGCCACTCCTGTGTTGTCTCGGCTGTGTGCTTAGGGTCATTGTCTGAGGTCTTGAGCACTCTGGATCAGGTTTTCAATTAATTAATTCATATTTCTCTCAACCCCGACCAGTCTCTCAGTCCCAGTCGCTGAAAAACACCCCCACAGCATGATGCTGCCACCACCATGCTTCACTCTAGGGATGGTATTGGGCAGGTGATGAGCAGTGCCTGGTTTCCTCCAGACATGACGCTTAGAATTGGGGCCAAAAAGTTCAATCCTGGTTTCATCAGACCACAGAATCTTGTTTCTCACAGTCTGAGTGTCCTTTAGGTGCTTTTTTGCAAACTTCAGATGGCTTTCATGTGTGTTTTACTGAGCAGAGGCTTCTTTTTGGCCACTCTGCCATAAAGCCCACATTGAAGGTGCTGCAGTGATGGTTGACCTTCTAAAAGTTTCTCCCATCTGCACACAGGATCTTTGGAGCACAGCTAGAGTAACCATTGGGTTCATGGTCACCTCTCTTACCAAGGCTCTTCTCCCCCAATTACTTATTTTGGTGGGGCAGCCAGCTCTAGTAAGAGTCCCGGTTGTTCCAAACTTCTTTCATTTCAGAATTATGGAGGCCACTGTGCTCTTGTGAACTCTCCATACCTGTGCCTCCACACAATCCTGTCTCTGGGCTCTACAGGCAGTTCTTTCCTCCTCATGGCTTGGTTTTTGCTCTGATATGCATTGTCAGCTGTGAGACCTTATATAGGCAGGGGTGTGTCTTTCAAATCATGTCCAATCAAATGAATTGACCACAGGTGGACTCCAATTAAGGTGTAGAAACATTTCAAAGATGATCTATAGAAGCGGGAGGCTCTAGAGCTAAATTTCAAGTGTCATAGAAAAGGGTCTGAATACTTATGTCAATGTGAAATTTTAGTTTTCCATTTTTAATAAATTTGCTAAAATGTCTAACATTCTGTTTTCACTTTGTCATTATGGGGTATTGAGTGCAGAATGAAGTGGGGAAACTTTTTTTTAATTTTTTTTTATCTTAGCACAAGGCCTCAACATAACAAAATGTGAAAAGGTCAGTAGACTTTCCGAATGCACTGTAAGTCCACATTGTTTCATACTTTGTTGTTAGGAGTTTGGAGCAGGGCTTAGTTTGGGGAAGTAACGCGCCGATCAGAGACCGGGCATCATTCAGTCTAACACGATCAGGCCAAACAGGAGCGTGGACCCACTGTATTCACTTTTAGATTTGGTTAAGTTCTAAACCAAGGGGTGGAATCTAAGTGATTTTGCCATTTTCAACTTAAAACACCCCTCATGGGGGTTTAGTTTCATCAGGTCGCGTCCCCAGACTAGTTTCCAACAATAAACTCCTTTACAAATTAACAGGAACCTTGTTGCTCAGGCAAGGTGTGGCAGGACTTGTGCCTGTCCATTGAAGATGTCACGTGGCATTTGCTATGGAGAGCCCGGTGACAAAAGTGACGAGAATATCAATCACATAGGTAAACTCAGCACCAAGTTATACAGATTTACACAACAGAATGCAGATTTGATTATTATCTTCGAAGTCAAGTACAGAGTAAAGAGTAGTACTATATTTTTCCTGTTTCTAGGATATATAGGATATATTTTTAAATCTCTCTAAGCTGCAGTACCAGTCACAGCCCATAGACGAGAGTGGCGCTGTTTCAAAGAGAGCATACCCTTTTTTCTCATACAACTCCTTCATGTGTCCAGTATATAATATTGTAGATTGAATGGTGTTTGTGACATAGTTAGTGTTAAGTTCTTTGTTATACAGCTTTTCTTTGTATTCTTCACATATGTGTATGTCATATGTACAATCTCTCTCATATCTTTCTTAACAACTGTTTCTTCACAGGCTCATCAAATATGGTTACCGGTGAAACAAAAAGCTTCTTCAGTTTTGCCAAATCAGTAAGTGTCAACCTAAAAGCATTTATTCGTAATCATTTTACATAAATAAATTTCATGTTGAATATTGAAAGTTAAGGGGATGAATATTGTACATCCAATCTACATAGTATGCAGAATAAATACTTATTTTATTTTGTTCAGACTATGGCAGTTCGGGTTGCCTAGAAACCACTTGACTTCCTGTGTGGGTGACCACCAATTCAATACATGTAGCTACATCTATTGAGGTGGTCACAGTAAATTCTGTCTGCTCTAACAATACATTGCAAAGAAAAGGAACAGGAAGACTGTAAGTTATATGTTTTCTGTGTACTGGGGGAGATATTGTGTGAAAAATTAAGATAGTTAATAAACATCCTACCCACTAAAGTAACAAGTACTGTCATGTAGTGCTTAGACTTAAAAAAAATTGTGCAGTGTTAAAATGTGGTCCCCGAGAGCTGATCGCAGAGTTCATGGAAGCATGCATTGTTTATTGACAAGCGGATTTTTGTAGGGGTAGCCTGTGTTACTACACTCTGAATTGTGGCTTTAGATAGGACCTGTCTTCTCTCCTAACAGGTCTACTTTAGTAAATACTGGTATTCCACATGAAATAATAATTCTGGAACATATTTTTTTAGAACTCTGCTAGGTGCCATTCCTCTGTTATTCCTCCTAGAAATGTATGAATAAATTGACAACTGGGTGTTACCATTCCTCTTGTCAGAGAGGAGTGTCCCTGCACAGTCTGAAACTGTAATCACTGATTGGACATTGTTAGTCTGTGGAAGGACACACCCCTAACTGGTAACACCCAGTTGTTAATTTATTCATACATTTGCAGGAGGAATAACAAAGGAACGGCACAACATAGAGTTCTAAGAAAAGAGGCTCCAGAATCGTAATTTCATGGGGAATACAACTTTTTACTGAAACAAACATATCAAGAGAGGTGACAGGTCCTTTTATGTTCTATTCAGCTATTAGAGAATATGCATATCTGAGGACCTAGCAGGGAAGTCAGAGCGAACTTCTATTTCCCTAAGGGGTAGTTCACATTGCGTTTTATGAAGGCAGAAAAAAATCTGCCTCAAAATTCCTTCAGGATTTTGAGTCCGATTTTGAGCTGTCAGCGTTGTTTTAACGTTTTTTTTATTTTAAAGGTATTTGCCCATCAGGGATAATTATGGCATATCCACAGGATATGCCATAAATGTCAGATAGTTGCAGGTCTCAGCTCTGGGACCCGCACCCATGTCCTATAACGGGACCCTCTAAACCCCGTTCTACCTTTCTCAGTTCCCGCTGCCTCCCGGCCACTTCCTGATTACATCGTTGGAAATTACTGCCATTCACTTCTATGGAAGTTACGGAAACAGCATAGCTCAGCGAGCTATGCTGTTTTCAGAATTTCTGAACATGTAAGCAGGAAGTGGACTGGGAGGCAGCGGTAACCAAGAAAGCTAGAACGGGGTTTAGGGGGCCCTGTTCTACAGATAGGTTCAGGTCCCAGAGGTAGGACCCGCATCTCTCTGACATTTATGGCATATCCTGTGGATATGCCATAAATGTCCCTGATGGGAAAACCCCTTTAACGCTTTTTCGCTGCATTTTTTGTCCGTGGCCGTTGAATCTAATGCAAGGACCAAGGGCAGAAAATGCTGCAAAATACGCTCAGAAACGAGTGCCGCACGTTTTTTCTGCCTCCCATTGATTCAATGGGAGATCAGAGGCGGAAACGGCAGGTAGAAAAAACATGCTGCTTTTTTTTCCCCGCAAGTGGCCAAAAGCCACCCGGGAAAAATAACACCTCTGCCTCCCATTGAAATCAATAGGGGGCGATTTGTGCAGTGTTGTGGCGCTGATTCCAACGCGGTTTCCGCGTCAAAATCAGTGCAAAAAACTCTGAAGTTGAACCTAACTGCCCTATTATTATCATATATTTTGAGGATTTGCTATTTTTGTAATTCTCTACTGTTTTATGTGAAGTGGATCCGTACCAGAGGAACTCTACGATTTGTACCACAAAAAAAAAAACGGAGTGTAGACCAAACGTGATGTTTCCAAACCTAATACAGTATAACTTTATACTTTCAGTGGTGGCAAGTGGAAAAAGTCAATCCCATCAAATTATATGAAGAGAACAAAGTTATGTCTGGTTTCTCACTGCTAAACCTTCTGTTCAAGCAAGGACGAGCTAATGTCATAAGAGGCGTTGTAGACAAGCTTCTCGACTTGTACAACCAGAAGAAGATCAAACCATTGGTGGATTCATTGTGGGCGTTGGAAGAGGTATCATCATGTCATTGAAATTGCTGCAATGTCGTGAAATGTTAATGATGCCCATATCTTCAATATATCAAAGGGATTGTAGTTTCTCTGTAGATCACTGTGCCACACGTATGCCAAGTGTGTATGATCATTCTTGACATTTTCTTCAACCCAATCTGATATTCGTCACAAATACTTGACTTCTGTGGATGCAGTTTCTCTTTGAATTAACAAGTCCTGTATTTAAGATTATAGTATATTGCTGTTTTCTTTATGGTTATACATTTCTAATTTTGGCTGTAGTCCCTGATATGACCCTCCCCTTTCCCTTTGAACACCAAAATCGTAATTTTTTTGCACTAACCTTTTTGAGTCTCTGCTCTTCAGCTAGGAGTCTTCCTTCCTAAGGAATCTTAGATCAATGTGCTTGTTTTCCGAGTCCTTCAGCTTGAGGCAGGGGCGTACATAGAGCAGTGGGGGGCCCATAACAAAAAATTCAAAGGGGTTCCTTACATGTGCTGGCTTATACCACTACATGCAACCCCTTTAAGGTAAGGAGGGCTCAATGCTTATTCACCTGCCCAAAATGCCAAGAACCCATCCTGTGCAGGAGAGGGAATTGGTGGAAGCACCTATGATCTGGATTCCTCATCACTTGTTTGATCATAGTGAAAAGCGTTTGGACAACCTGAGCTGAGTCCTTCTTTCCGTGGGCCCCATACAGCCACATGAGCTGTGATTATGGTACTGTAGGTATATCATTGACCGGAGTGCTTATTATGTGGTCTATGTGCCTGCAGAAATTACATAGGGAACACTGTGGTTCCATTTGTCTCTTTCCCTGACTCACAATGTAATGGCCTTGAAAGTTACATAGTTACATATATTACATAGTTACATATATTACATAGTTACATATATTACATAGTTACATAGTTAGTACGGCTGAAAAAAGACACGTCCATCAAGTTCAACCAAGGGACAGGATCTTGCAGAGTCACTGTTTTTTTTAGAATGCAGATGGGCAGAAGGTGCAGCCTTTGAGTGCCAGGATCCTGCAAATAGCGGTATATATCTGAGATTCCTGTGCTCCTATGATAGGAGGGGAGAATTTTTTTGTGAAATCGGGATTAGATTATAAATACTATTCGCATTAATATGTCATTAATAATAGGAAAATCACCTATGACATCCAAGTTTAGTGCTGTTATTACGTGTCTAACTCCTGTAGTTGGGAGATGTATTTCTGGTGTAAATATGTCTGTTTTGTTGTGTTTGGGATTCCAGGTGAAAGAGGCAATGCAGCGAATCCATGACAGAGGTAACATAGGAAAGCTGATTTTAGATGTGGAAAAAGCTCCAACCCCTCTGGTTAGTATTATTTTTGTTGTTGTTATCATTGTTGTTATTATTATTATTATTTTATTAGTAGTAATAGTATTATTATTGTTGTTGATGATATTATTAGTATTATTATCATTGTTATTATCATTGTTATTATTATCATTGTTGGTGTTATTATTAGTAGTAATATTATTGTTGGTGTTATTATTATTATTATTCTTCAGGTTGGTTACATTGATTAGATTCCTCCTGCCACATTTAAAAAGTGCAGGCAGCTATTTTATGTAATCATATCATTCATTATATTGGATTTTTAAAGGGGTTATCCAGGTTTTTAAAATTGATGGCCTATCCTATCCATGGCCCCTTCAAACAGCTGATAGCCAGGGGTGCCGAGAGGACCCCCACTGATCTAATATTGATGGCCTGTCCTAAGTATAGACCATACATTTTTAAAACCCGGGTAACTCCTTTAAGTTAGAAAAAAATAAATCATTGACTACACTTAGCATGATGATTATGTGATCCAGAGAATTGTAGATCTGGCTTTCTGGAGAATTAAAGGGGTATCCCCATCATTGGTATGGCAAAAGCAGGTAAGCATTATCAGTAGGTAGTGACTTGCTTATAATGTTTATTCTGGATCAACATGCAGGATATTTCGTGGCGTTTTTAATTGCGTTCTTTAATGGACGTAACACAGTAGGCCCCATTGATCAAAACTGTCTACCAGAAAAACTGTCCTTGTTGCCAATAGCAACCAATCACAGTGCAGCTTTCATTTTTCCGGAACAGTTTAAGAAATAAAAACTGAGGTCTGATTGGTTGCTATGGGCAACAAGGACAGTTGTGATATATTAGGCCCAGTGTATGAATGGGTACTAGATTTCCAGAGCTAGGACATTCATTCAGGTTTTTATTATGATTGCCATTTTTAGTGTCGGGAAGAAATTTTTCCCCCTAATATGAGGCAATTGGCATCCCCCTCATGGGGGCTTTTGCCTTCTTCTGGATCAACACTGTATGATTATAGGTTGGACTTGATGGACCTGTGTCTTTTTTCAATCTTATCAACTATATAAGAATGTAATGTATACATTGGGGCAGATTTACTATAAAAAAGTGCGACAGAATTCTGGTGTACATGCCGTGTACCACATTTATTAACTTTTTTTCGACACGCCAACAAGGGGGTGAGATTAATGTGAAAGGGTGTGTGGCTTAAATGTGATACTGTGTGCCAAAAGTTTGACACAAAAAAATGCCATAAACTAAGCCAAATAGTAGGTGGTATAAGGAAGAGAAAAGGGTCTAGCTAGATACAGCGTGCATCACTTTGATAAATTTGGCGCATTTTCTGACTGCCTTAGACAGTATCAGTAAATCTGCCCCATTGTGTTATGCTTAGTGCAGGCCCTGAGGGGCGCGCATGATACAAGGAATCAAAGAACATTAAAAAAAAAAAGAATCCCTGTGTCATGCACCACCCCCTCTTGTCTGGAGTGTTCCTTTAAGCTTAAGAGGTGCTGTATGACAACCACTAAATAGGAGCGGTCACCCAGTCCTGTCCCCCAGACACTAGCTGTATCTCTACATTTATTTGCTATTCAGGGTCTATAAAATTCTGGCTGACAACCTCTATGGGAAATGTAATGGCCCATTAGCTGTTGTCACCCAGTATCTATTGTAGAAGATCAAGATCATTGAGAAATAGCAGAAGACGTTACTCAAGAAGACGACTCGGGGATTTATATTTCTGGGTTATTTTCTTTATTTACTCCATAGCTAATAGGAAGTATTATACCCCTAAGGTCTTATTCACATGAACGTATAATACGTCCGTGCTACGCGCGTGGAAATCACGCGCATCGCACGGACCTATGTTAATGAATGGGGCCGTTCAGACTGTCAGTGAAACTCATGACATGTCCTATATTTGCCCGTGTTTCGCGCTGCACGCACCCATTGAAGTCAATGGGTGCGTGCAAATCACGCTCGGCACACGGAAGGACTTCCGGGTGCCGCGTGTGATGCGCGCTACAGTAGTAAAAACTATGAATGAAAACAGAAAAGCACCACGTGCTTTTCTGTTTGTAAACATAAAACCAGAGTGTCATCATGATGCTGGCCGCTCGAAAATCACGCAGCCACGCACCATATTCTGATGCCACACGGACCTTTTGCGCACACAAAACGCACACGCTTGTGTGAATCCGGCCTATGGCTGTACTGTGGATTCAACTGGGAAAAACATCCAGCGTTCTGTGTTAGCCTGTGGCTGATAAAACATCTGATCTGAATTAAATTAAATACTTCCTCCTCCAGTACGCCGTGAGCCAACTATTACAGACCTCAAACAGCTTTTGCATGTGCACTGTTAACAGAATAAATCTTCTTTTGGAGCCATTGAGTTAATGCAGGATGACTCTGTTGATGTGGAGTGTGATATTACCACGTGCTGCTACAGTATCCAAACCAAAGAAGGTTTTACCAATTAACCTCCGGGCCTCTGTTCCTTAAATAAATTCCAGCGCAGGCCATGTGTGAATGTATTTGATGTACTAGTGCTGCCCCTGTACTGCACCCACCGTCCGGAGCCACCCTTTAGGCACTGCAGAATTAAAAATATCCAATATGCTTGTCGCTACTCCGTTTTCTACAATGCAATGCAGAGATCTTGAAAGTTTTCATTTCCTTCTTTCTACAAAGTATGACACCATCAATATGTTCTATCTCATCCCCTATTAATCATTACTTAAAGGCCGTGTACACTTTTGAAAACTATTTTTTTATTATAATTATTAAAAATGTGTATCGGTGAGGTTTGTTCAACTTGGTAATTATATTTTATTAACAATTATTTTTGCTTTTTGAGATACAGCTGCTATGTATCCTGTATATAGAGCAGCTGTATCATGTGTTGAAACCTGTATCCGTCAGGTCTGCGGGACTGACGGGTTCAGTGACTGCGGAGACACGCCGGATCCACCTGTAATCTATCACATCTAAGTTATGAACATCTCGACCCTGCGTGTCAGAGACATGTAAGACTTGTTTTCACTGAACCTATCAGTGCCGCTGACCTGACGGATACGGGTTTCAGCGCATGATACAGCTGCTCTATATACAGAATACATAGCAGCTGTATCTCAGAAAGTAAAATTTATTTTTAATAAAATGTAATTTCAAAGTTGCACCAATCACGCTGATACACATTTTTATAAAAAAAAAGAAAGAAAATCATTTTCAAAGGTGTACATGGCTTTTAAATACTACCTAGATATTACAGCGAAGGAAGTATTTATACAGAGGATGGGGCAGACATTGACAGTACATGCAGGCCCGTTGGGGGAACAGAAGCACTGCAAATTGAGACCCTCATGTTCAGCTGTTATCGCCAGGCAAACTGGACAATGAATACACATTTTGCTGCAGAGGAGGCGAAGCAGTGCCTCCTTGTGCCTCTGATTTTACGTCATGCATTTAACAGCATAGAACCCGTAAGAAAAAAAAATTGTGCCATTCCGCATCATGTGCTGGATTACAGAGGCATTCTTCCCTAGAAGCATTGCCATAGGTGCTCCGGGTGCTGCCATACAGGTTCATGCTGATGGCATTGCCAGGTGCATGAGACCTAAAAGAAGGGGGTTCAGATCGGAGAACGTCCCCTCTATTACATCCATATACCATAATAGGACATGTTCCTATTGTCCTAAGTTCATTCTCTAAAACATAAAATAGCTTATCTTATGGTATAAGATGCCTAGGTCTCACAAACTCCTGGTAAATTTGAAACATAGCCCCCACTATTAACCAAATAATATTGTTATGGGGAAATTATAGATTTTGGGCAGTTACCCTTTAAAGGGATTATTCCATTATATATATTTTCATACCAAAAGTTCATAAATGCAGTCACTTGCTGTTTTAAAGTAATTTGCAGTGCTTTTATAGTAGAAAAATACTATTTTTATCATTTTTTGTTTCCCTGTGTCCCACTTTGTGCTGCCACTACTCTGTGCTGCTGGGGGCGGGCTCTAGTCAAAATTAGTATTTTTCCCCCTCTAGCAGCTGACAATATAGTCCCTTCTTACTTTACAATCCAGCTTTACAATCCTAACAAGCTGACAAGAAGGAGTCACCTCAGCTATACTGCCATGCTACTGCAAAGTCCCTGCTACTTCCCTGACAAGCTGGGCTGAAAGCCATTTCTATTGGCTGCTCTGCAGTAAACAGAGCATCACTATGCAGAGACCTGGCTATGGGCAGTAACTGAGCATGCGTGTCCACTAGAACTCAGCTCAGTAGGTGGACGTACACATTGCTATACACTTTAAAGCCATACTATGTAAGTAAATGTTATAATTCTTCAGTGGATCATGAGTTTACATTTCAAATGTGTTTATAATTTATCGTTTATTTAAAGAAACATAATATTCTTCATGGGATAACCCCTTTAAGTGTTAGGTATTTTTATGTACACTTCTGTATATGGACACTGATGGTTTCCAGCAGCTATGCTCACAAAACTCTGCTTGCATTTAGATGGCTAATGACAGTACAGAAACAAGTGAGGCTGGAGAGGAAGAGGAAGACCACGAGGGGGACACTGAAAATAAGGAAAGGATGCCCTTCATCCAGTGATAGTGGCTGTGACTGATGAAAGATACGAAGACGGAAAAAAAATCTTTTGTGCATCAGTGAACAAACTTGCTGTAGTACACTGTGTGTTGTATTTGTCTGCAGTGAGCTGAGCTACTGTATAAACCATTGTGTATATTGTGGCAGTAAGTGCCTACTTGGCAGCCTTTAGTACGTGTAGCAATGTGTAAAATAGGCCTGTGATACACCTTTAAGATATGCAGGAAAATATAATTACAATTTATTATATGAACCCTTCACCTCTTTGCTACCAGGGAGCTTAGGACAGTTATTAAATGAGGACCATTTAGACAAATACAGTGCTGGGTTATCCAGTGCCTGGTGAATTAAAGGCTGCCTCGAATTCCCATAACAGGCTTGTTGAATAAACGCTGCCAATGAGCTAGACTGCCACCTCAATTTAAGTGCCAACCCTTTATCAGTATTAATATGTTCTATTGTTGTGCCATATAGCCATCCACGTCACCTTCAAATCACAACGGGTTAACCCCAGAAATGCCCGGGAGCCAGGAAAGTGCCAAGTGGGTTATTGCCGTGATTAGAGCCTTATGTCATTTTCTCGATGTAGTGAATTAGATGGATACACTTTCTCCACGCTTCTTTCAAAAAGAAAAATGAAGCCTAAAGTACAAGCATTTTTTTACCTTCCGTGTCTTCAGTAGTTTTTAAGAGCTCTTGCACACGACCGAGTCCCACTCGGGCCGTTCTTCACGGAATCCGGGTGGCACCCGATTGTTTTCACCGACCCATTCACTTCAGTGGGTGAATCTCCGATCTGTGGAAAGATAGAACATGTCCTATCTTACCACAGGACGGGACTCGGGCAGCACACACGGTGGTGTGCAAGAGCCGTAAGACACATGCAGCCAATTTTATAGTGATTTCTACTTTTTTTCAGTGCAAAAATACCTCAACCTTGTTTTCCACTAGCAACCTACAGCTTTATTCTGATTATTAAACAAATTTCCACCTAAAATCACCAGTAAATATATGTACTAGAGTTGGTTGTTCAAGTTATCTAAAGTTCTATTCATCAGTTTATTAGTTATTATGTTCCTGAGTAAGTTGGGTGACAACCAGTATAGTCGCCAATTTAGCTCTAATCTATGTACTATAGATGCAGACCATGCGACTGCTATGGGGTCCTTGGGGAGATGGGGCCCAGTCCTGTTTGCTACTGGGTGGGAGACCCTGTGCAGGACCCCGCCCTCCAGAGGAGCTGCGTTGTCAGCAAATAAGGAGGTGGGGAGTTGGTCTTGGGGAAAAAAACACAAGGCCCTTCTCTCCTGACTGGCATAATAATTGCGGACCCTTCTTTACTGGATACGTCACTGCTCCCATGGGGTTGTCACTCATCTTTTTCAGACCATTAAATGGCAAATTTGCCCACTTGAAAAGTGTTGTAGCTCTCAATGCATTAGGAGAAAGCTTAGTGACAATCTCTTGGATACTGGAGTGTCAGCCATATTTGGAAAACAGTGAAGGAATAGAATTTTAACTCCTTTACACAAGAGGCCGACTCATGGACTTATATTTACTGATGATCTTAGGGGGAAATTATGTTTGTTTTGTCACACTTGTCTTTAGTAGTCCTGTGGGGTAAAACATTAAAATTCAGTCTGTTTAATCGTTTGATGTTGTATAATGATAACAGATATCCATATATACAAGATCATATAGATTCCTTTAAGTTGGATGAATTTTTTTTAAAGGAACACTCCAGAAAAAAACAGATGTACTGTGTTATACATAGTGCAGGATCTGAAGTGACTTCTGTTTTTGGTGTTGTTTGATTTCCTGAGTCATGTGCTGCCCCCTCAGGCCCTTGACAAGTCATAACACAATTTTTATTCTGGACTGTTCATTTAAGGAATTGTAAGGATGTCTTTTTGTGATATAAGTAAATTCGGTATTGTCTGCATTTATTTTAGTGTGCTAAGTGTAATACATAGAGGTGGCTGGTAAATATCTTCAAATCTGAGATATTCACAAAATTGAAATGACAAAAATAGAGTTTTTCCAGAAATGTTATCTGTTTTAAAGTGTCAGTATTTGATATAATTTGTGTTGGTTAATTTAAAAAAAGCCAATGTTCAAAGAGATTTTAAGAAATTCTATGTTTGACAACACATGTTTAATGGGCAATTCCACTAAAAACCAGACAATGCCGTTGAGACTACAGTTAACCCCAATACTCCTTTGTTATACCCCCAGTGGTCAAAGAAGCTGAGATACAGGGTGCTGTTGGCTGGGGTCCTTATACTGTAGAACAGCTTTATCTGTCTGTGTGCTTGCCTGTGATTTGACACTGTGGTCACTGGTGATTTAATTGCCTGACTAAAGAAAATGGCTTCATATAATCCCAAAATTATCCTTTTTACCTTTTTGTTAACCCGGCAATTATATTAGTTAGGGAATGGAAATCACCAGTGACTACCATGCCCCCTCCATGTCAGAGGCAGGCACATGGACAGCTAAAGCAGCGCTACAGTGCGAGGACTCCTGCAAACAACCCCCATATCTCAGCTTCCTTGACTCTTGTGAGTGTAATACTAGGTGAGTGGGATATTGGGGTTAACTGCATTCACACCTGAATTTTAAGGCTTTGAGGGTAGAAAGGCTTTAAATCCCATTTCTAGACCTTTTACATTAAGACACCCATAGCAACCAATGTGGGTTAACTTTTTATTTCTAACCTGAACTTGAATAATGAAATGTGAACTCTGGTTGGTTGCCATGGGTAACAGACAATTTTTCTCTGTGACAATTCTTACTCCCATTGGTTTAACCAGCATGATGGTTGCATCTAGTGTACATGGTTGGGTATATTTAAAGAGACTCTGTCACCACATTATAAGTGCCCTGTCTCCTACATAAGGAGATCGGCGCTGTAATGTAGGTGACAGTAATGCTTTTTATTTAAAAAATGATCTTTTTTCACAACGTTAGGAGCGATTTTGGTTTATGCTAATGAGCTTTCTTAATGCCCAAGTGGGCGTACTTTTACTTTCGACCAAGTGGGCGTTGTACAGAGGAGTGCATGACGCTGACCAATCTGCATCATGCACTCCTCTCCATTCATTTACACTGCACTAGCGATATAGATATATCGCTATGTGCAGCCTCATACACAAGCCCTAACATTACTACAGTGTCCTGATAATGAATACACATGAAATCCAGCCTGGACGTCATGTGTACTCAGAATCCTGACACTTCTGACTCTTTTTTGTGAGATTCCGGCAAGTGAAACCAAATCTCGTTTAGCTCCGTAATCTCGCGAGACTTCGTTTCACTTGCCGGAATCTCACAAAAAAAGATTCAGAAGTGTCAGGATTCTGAGTACACATGACGTCCAGGCTGGATTTCATGTGTATTCATTATCAGGACACTGTAGTAATGTTAGGGCTTGTGTATGAGGCTGCACATAGTGATATAACTATATCGCTAGTGCAGTGTAAATGAATGGAGAGGAGTGCATGATGCTGATTGGTCAGCGTCATGCACTCCTCTGTACAACGCCCACTTGGTCGAAAGTAAAAGTACGCGCACTTGGGCATTAAGAAAGCTCATTAGCATAAACCAAAATCGCTCCTAACGTTGTGAAAATAGATCGTTTTTTTAAAATAAAAAGCATTACTGTCACCTACATTACAGCGCCCATCTCCTTATGTAGGAGACAGGGCACTTATACTGTGGTGACAGAGCCTCTTTAAAGCCTAATTGAAGTAACTGAAATATAGTTTACAAAATACCAAAAATGATGATCAATGCACTTCCCTTCTATAAATGGCTGCCATTATCAATAACAAGATAAGGGTTTAAATTTTCATATTCCTTCCAATATCCCAGAATTAGTTCTTTTTTGTTTCCGCATTTTATCTTAAAGAAGTTTTGTGCCTAGATATATATTTACAAAAATAGTACTGTCGAGAACATCTGGGCCTTAAGCTCAGTGCTAGTTCTGTTTTAAGCTGAACACTTGGGGGATCTTAGACAGATCGGTTGCTAACAAAGCTCTGCCTCACCATTCTATATGAAAGTTTGTTGTTAGGCAGTGTATCCCTAGCAACCAGTCCGTCTCAAGTAACTTAGTATGTCTCAAAGTTGACAGTCAGACCATCGTGTTCCTCATCTCAACATGCATTATTAATCAGATTTTTCTGAAGGTATCTTTAGGAGGATAACCTCTTTTAGGAAATATTCAAGTGTTTCACTACTGATAACTTATGTGTGTATATACCAAGCAGTATTAATGTACATTCCATGGCCTTGGTAAAGCCTCAGACCTAGTGGCGTAACTTGAAGCTCCTGGCCCCCAAAGCACAATCTGTAACAGTGCCCTCCACCTACCACTTGCCATTTACAATATTGGTGTCTTATGTGGTAGCGGGGCTTTTGTGCCCCCTCAGGCACCAGGGTCCAACTGCGTTCTCTGCACATTTTATAGCTACCCCCTGCTCGGATCTCTGGATCTTAGCTGATATTTTCTATGAAGCCATTCATCATCTGGCAACCGATCACAAATGGATGATCTACATGTTATATATCTCTGAAGTCTGCTCTATTGTCTACGTCATATGGACAATGTCAGGAGATGACATGTTGAAGTTACAGAGTGCTCTGTTGGTTTTGGAAATTTGCTTTTTTGACCACCCCCCCCCCCCCCCCCCCCCCCACTTATGTCTTATCTTGTCTGAATAGGACCTGGTAACAGTACGTTCTAACGGTCTATCACACGGCCTGATATGGGCCATGAAAACGAGCGTCGTTCAATGAGATAGCTTATTTATCGGCGCTCGTTTGCTCTTTTCACACGCAGCAATGATTGCTTATGTATGGGGACGAGCGATCGTTACTGTGATCGTTCATCCCCTTACATTTTCATCATGTCGGCAGCACATCTCCCTGTTTACACAGGGTGATGTGTTGCTGACAATGATGATATTTAATTCTGCATAAACTTGCAAATCAGCCGATGAACAAGCCTTTGATCGTTGATCGGCTGATCTTTGCCCTGATTACACAGAGCAATGATCATATGAACGCTCATTTTCCCGATCATCGGCCCATGTAATAGGGCCTTTACTTTCCATTGGAACCACCAGTGCATATACCCTTGGAAGTGCAAACGCAGAGTCTGTTGGTTTTATCACCTAATTAATAGATGCCTGTAACTACGAGATAGGTTACCTTGATGGATACACAGTAGGATATTCCAAGGAGTATATAAATTCTCATCTAGAAGCCTTCAGCATACCACTTACAACAACTCAGTCCACATTGTCGTCGAATGTTTTCGGATTGCTGCAGCTTTTGGTGATGAATCGGCATGCAAGTTCCAATTTTCTCCAGCAGTGGGCGCTTGAAATAATGTTGAAAAAAAAAAGGATGATCTGTATACTTGTACAACTCAGAAAGCCAGTAAAGCCAAGACTACATACAGTAATTGCTAAACCCACCATGCCCTGTAGCATTATTTGATACGTGTAAGACTACCCCCTGCATGGTAATAGTAGGGCACTAAAGGAAATGTATTTCACTGGGGTAAAATGTATTGCTCATTGGTCCATAAAGCTAACCAGATACCAACTTCTAAAATGTTTCTCTCTTGTTCACACCTGTTATTCCTCAGTTTGCCTTAATATTGTACAGTCTGCAACCGAAGCCAATGTGAAATGGAGCGAAACTTTGTTTAATTGTGTATGTTGCTATAGAGCTTTTGTTACCGTGTGCCTACAAAACTGTTTACATGAAAAAGTAACATATATAAATAAAAAAAAGGTCAGCATAACAACACGTGGGATTTGTGTCTTTATTATATATAGATCTCAGGTGGATACATTTTACCCCGATTACATAACAAATGATTGATAACCAATATGGCCGCCATTACAGCTCCCATAAAAGTTGTTTCCCAAGGACCTGAATGGCTCTGGGAAAGCTGGGTGACTACCCTTGTAATAGTTGTTATGGCAGCCATATCTTTTTCCACCCAGCTTTTAAAAGGAACAGAGCTGCATAGGATGGCTGAAAGTCCTATATTATCAACAGGGTGTTCCCTATAAAGTCTGACACTATCAGCACTGGTTAGACAATGTCAAAGTGTGTAAGGACACAACCATTTACAAGGGGAATGGTAGCACCTCGTTGTCAGTTTGTTCATGCATTTCCAGGAGGCATAACAGAGGAACAGCAAAATGCAGAGATGCTTCAGAATTGTTATATTATGGAGAATGCAAAGGAGCTGACAGGTATTCTTTAAACTTTGAAACTTTAGCAGAAGCAGGGGCATAGCTGAAATGAGAGGTGGACTGGCAGGGCATGTATCAAGGAGCGCGATCAAGCCAGGGCTAGGGCATCAAACGGAATCTTTGCCCAAGTGAAGTTAAGCCTAGCTATGAATGGTTAGAAGTGGAATTATGCTGTAAATAATTCATATTAAACCGGATAATTTGATAATTCTTTCTCTATGTTTTTATAATGCCATTGACCCCACTAGCGGAGCAGATTTAGTGCTTCTGGCCCAATTCACCATAGTGTCCAGCCATCATTTCTATTCCACCTTCATTGACGATTCACTGCACATTGAGGCTGTGAATGGCTTCACTGATATAGAAGCTCCAAGTATTGGGTGTTTCAGAATATAAAATATTTTAATAAATACCTTCCAACAATTAACCTGAGCACATCTTTCATGTGAGTCCAGCCTAAAGGTAGCATAACCAGGATCAGTGTAAGAAACTAAGTGTGATGGTGTAGAAGATGACATTCTCAGCTAATAATGGTTGACGCCACAGTTCTTACAAATTATGGATGTGAAATGCAATCATTACAAAAACAAGAATGGAATCCATAGATAAGCCTCAGGGCCAGAATAAGCACCAGGCAAACCTGGCCAGATGCCACGGTCAAATGGGCTTGGGGTTCATGCAAATATGGGTAAACATGCACTACGCTTGTCAAGTTGAGGGTGAGGTAGACAGAAGACCCATTCTGACTGTCAGCCAAGGGCCTAGATATATCTGGAGCTGGCCCTGCCAATGACCCTAACAAGTGGGAAAAAAACACATAGGGCACAAACTGTTATCAGCGGTGGAGTAAGTAAACCATAGATCCTGGGATGTTCTCCAAACTTGTGTCCCCACCTTGCCCTCCATCACCCTGCCACGCCTTATCTATAATGAACACTCGTTCTGGACTAGAATTGACAACTGGGTGTTACCATTTCACTTGTCAAAGTACTGTGTCCCTACACACCGATAGTGTCTAATCATCACTGACAGTAACAGACTTTGTAGGGACACATCCTATTGATAAAGGGAATGAAAACACCTAGTTGTCAATTAGGCCTGGGCTACACAGAGATTTTTTGTGTAATGCAAGAATGTACTTTAAAATATATTTTAGGACAGCATAAATCCAGTGGCTCACAGGTGACGTCTTCTCTTATTGTAGACATTCTCTTTCCTTTTCTTCACCTTCCAGTCCAGAATGCGATGACAATATCTCCTGACTACTGCAGAGTTTCCTGCTGAGACATCTTTGGCTCCTCGCTACTGCAATCATCCCCAGTCTTTATAGCAACACAAAAAAATTCAGACCCTAGATGAAACCCGTAAATAAATTCAGAACCCTAGATTAAATACAGACCTAGGAATAAATACAGACCCCAAACCTCCTAAACAAATACCCCAGAAAAGACACCTAAATAAAGACCCATATATCTAAATAAATTCAAACGCCAGACCAGACCCACTAGATAGACTCCAGACCACCTAAATTAATACAGACCTCAGAAGACACCCCCTAAATATAGACCTCCTAAACAAATACAGACCAGAATTAAATACAGACCCAAACCAGACCCCCTAAATACAGAACCCTTAAACTAATACAGGCACCAAACCCCCTAAATATAGACCCCCCTAAACTAATACAGACCCCTAAATATAGATCCCAGACCAGAATCCCTAAATACAGACCCCAGACACTTCACTACATAGCAGCTCACACTCTCTGTGGAGTCTTGGACCTACACACATGTGGTCCTGTAACAGTGTTCCGGTCCTTTAACAGTAACCGGATCTGCGCGCATATGGTCATGTGCCCTTATCTGTGGAGTTCCTTCTGCAGAGTTAAGGCCACATGACCATATGCGCGCATGTCCTGCACAAAGCAAATTTGTCATGGTGTGCGTGAAAAATTTGGATGGCCACCCAAATCGCGCATATGATTGTTTTAAGTGCTGTGTACAATGGGATTTGTTCATGCAGCCACCCATACTGTATTCTGTATGCTTATAATAAAAAAAAATAATAATAATAAAAAAATATTTTAGACAAAACTACAGTAAGTATCTCTGATTTCCATTAGGGTTAATATGCCATGGTATGTGGAGGTCA
Organism: Rhinoderma darwinii; assembly: GCF_050947455.1. Taxonomy (NCBI): domain Eukaryota; kingdom Metazoa; phylum Chordata; class Amphibia; order Anura; family Rhinodermatidae; genus Rhinoderma; species Rhinoderma darwinii. Next base: position 99,956,910 of record NC_134695.1, read on the forward strand.
GATTACCTACAATACTCCCTGCTATAATGACTTGAAGCTATCACAACAATAATCATACAAATAATGCCAGAGGAACCTGAGACCTGTTATATATTTTACATCCACCATTGGTAGTAGATAGGCACCTTCCGCATATAGTTAGAAAGGCACACTTGGCATAATCTAATTTCCTTGCGATCATTTTAGAACATAAAGGCCCTTTTACACCGGCCGACACTCGGCCGGTGCAGCGAGCGCCGATCAAAAGAGAAATCGTTGATCGACGCTCACTTCTTCATGTCACGATCACTCGTCCCCATCCATTATTATAATGTCGGCAGCGCGTCTCCCTGTTTACACAGGGAGATGTGCTGCCGACAACGATAATATTTTACTTTTTTTAAAACGATACGACCAGCAGATGATTGAGCGTTTGCTCGTTCATCTGCTGATCGTTACCCTGTTTACACAGAGTAATTATCGGCATTCCATGTTCAGGACCCTTATCTATTAGGCAGAGGGCAGCTACAAAGAGCGTCCCTCCCTCTGGAGGACCTGGTACAATAGGATAGCCCATTATATTGAAAAAGAACTGTGCAATGCTTTATTTCTCCTGTGGTGGCGCTGCAGAGGAATTGAACACATGCTGCCTTATTCCCTGATAGATTACAGCTGATTGTTGGGGGTCTCTTCATACAAAAAAGGATTGTCCACAGAGGACAACCACTTTTAGTAGAGCGACTGATATTTGTTATTGGAATTTCAATAAAGCATCAGTGATAATGTAGCGATAAATGAATATTTACTATGGCTGGAGAATAAATGGAGTGTCTAATTCTCTACTCTGCGGTAATTACTTCAGCTATGGTTGCCATTTTTTGAACACTAAACTATAAAACATTTATAGGATTTTCTTCTCTGCCTCTGTCCTAAGAGTCTGATCGCTCCGAAAACAAATATTATGAATAAAACATTACCCACAGCAAAATCTGGGGACTAATGTTCTCTTTAATCTTTAGGACGCTGAGCGCCTAGACAGTATCTGCCCATCTTCATAGCTGACAGTATGGTAAGTGCACACAAGTAACTGGGATTTATGTAATAAAATAATTAGAACAAGGAAAATAACAATTTACATCACATAAACAGATGATTGTGGCTTAAATAACTATAAACTAATATGATTCGAGCGTATTATAGAGTCACCTAAAGGGAAGACATTGATGGCAAATTATCATATGCTACCAATGTCTAACGCCTCATGCACCCGACCGTGTGCCGTCCGTCAGTGATCCGAGGAAAGATAGGACATGTCCTATCTTGCCTCGGATCGGAGACTCGGACCATTTTTCACGGACCCGATTCACCCGCTAAAGTGAATGGGTCCGTGAAGACTATCGGGTGCCACTCGGATGCCGTCAAAAATAGCCAGAGTGGCACAATAGTCGTGTGCATGAGGCATTAAGGGTTGACCATGTGCCCTAAAAAAAAATGTAGAGCGGAGTCTACAGGAGCGGCACAACACTTTTTAGCATCGCTGACACGTCTTTCAGTCCCTAGATTCAACACTATCAAGCACGATTGTGATGAGGCGGAGTGGGTTGTACACAATATGGTTTGCCACCGTATCTTTTTCCAGAAGCCGGATAACGTAGTGTTTGGGATGGGGAAGGATCCCTACAGAACATTGTGAAAGTCTATCATTTTTGCAATGACAAAGGCAAACAAAGACCCATCCCAGTGATCGGGTGAATTGATAATAATAATAAATGGCTAAGTACAAACTAAATAGTACATATCCAGATCGATGTCAACCATAGCTGAACTACAAGCCAGCTGCAAAAGTTTAGAGGCAGCAGCAACTCATTCTAAGGGAAGATGCACACAATCCAGCTGAGAAGCAATTCATGTCTAAAATCTACATTTCATATCGTCGTAATCGTATCGACCCGCACAATAAAGTTAACATGTTGTTTATACTGCACAGTGAATGCCGTAATTAAAAAGTGCCAGAATTGTTGTGTATTGGTCTCTTTGCCTCCCAAAAAATGGAATGAATGGTGATCAAAAAAATCGCATGTACCCACAAAAACAAGCCCATCAACGGAAAAATAAAAAAGTTAGGACTCCCGGAACGCAATGGTGCAAAATGATGGCCCAGACTTATTTATACGTCTAGCAGTTTTTCGCCCAAAACTCCACATCATCATTTGGTAGACCCCACAGATGGACCCCGTAAATGCAGCGGAGGTGATGAATTTTTAGGGCCTTGTGCTGCATATGGGGCTTGTGCAGAAGCCAAAGATTAGCCAATACTGGAGGGCAGATATTTTGTACAATACCCTTATTTACCGTATAGCCATGTGCCATTGTACACGAAGCTGGCCGTGCACATTGTACAGATGGTATTGTATAATTCTTACGTTCTATCCCGATGAGCTGGCCATATGGTAACACTCCTTCAGTTTCCAGAGGTGGTTATTAAGGCCCTAATATTTGGGAACCAGGTTTGGAAGGACCCATTCACACCTACCCCAAAATGCCATCTTCTCCACTGGAAGCGAGGCTGCCCACACTTTACCAGGACAACACATTCCTAGTGAAGTGCCCCAAATGGCAAAAAAGGGAAGGTCCCCAAAAAGGAGCAGAGTGTGTTCCAAAAGGGGGATAAGAAGAGACACCATTTGTCACTGAGAAAACAACACCGAAAATAAAGGATTGCTTCAAAGCGTACCACACATCCATGGATTATAATTTTTTATTATTTATTTACTCCATTATTATACCACCTTATTATGCCCTGATGTACTCCGCACAGCTTACATATTCCCCCACATTATAAATTAAAAAAACAAGTAAAACCCCAAACAAAACTACTAGAAAGCAAAATTCGCACACCAAAAACTTTCACTCTACAACATCCATTTTTCACAAATTTCTGGAAAACACCCTCGGAATTAAAATGCTTATTGCACTTCTAGATGAATCCCTTTAGGCGTGTGGTTTCCAAAATTGGGTCACTTCTCGGGTGTTTCCACTGTACTGGTACCTTAGGGTAATGCAACATGGCGTACAAAAACCATTCCAGTAAAATCGAAACTCCGAAAACCAAATGGTGCTCCTTCCAGTCTGAGCCCTGCCATGTGCCGAAATAGCAGTTTACGACCAAATATGGGTATTGCCATACTCGGGAGAATAAATTCAAAATGCTCACTACACTTCTAGATAAGTTCTTTGAGGAGTGTAGTTTCCAAAATGGGGTCTTTTTTGGGGTGTTTCTAATGTTTCGGCAATACAAGGCATTTTCAAACATGAAATGTGTCTGGAAAACATCCTAATAAGGAGGCCCCAAAATCCACAGGGTGTTCCTTAGTTTCTGAGGCTTGTGTTTCAGTCACGTAGCACACTAGGACCACATATGGGATATTTCTGAAACCTTATGTCGACTAGTCCTCATTTATTGTGTTTTTGGATGTTCCCGACTATGACTTTTTGTTCTGTTCCTGATTCCTACCATGGTTGTGACCTGCTGCTGACTTCTGAACCTGACCTTTGGCTATGTTGGCAACTTCTTTTGTCTGCGGATTTCAGCCTTTGCAATACAAAAGTTGAAATCTGCGGCAAGCCTGGTGCCTGTGGGGGCCCAAAAAACTTCGGTGCCACGTAAGAAGACACCAGTATTATAAATGTCACATAATAGGTGGTTGTCATATTACAGATTTTGCATTGGGGTCCAGGAGTTACACCTCATACATGGAGCGTCTTATCCTGTACCCTGCGATAATTTGTTCATCTATGGTTTACACTTTTGCCAATTTTTGCTTATTTTCTGAACACTAAACACTATAAAACATTTATAGGATTTTCTTCTCTGCCTCTGTCCTAAGAGTCTGATTGCTCGGAAAACAAATATTATAAATAAAACATTTTCCACAGCAAAATCTGGGGACCGATGTTCTCTGTAATTATGAAGACGCCTAGACGGTATCTGCACATCTTCACAGCTGACATGTAATAACAACGCAAATAACAGTTTACGTAACAAACCACACTTAGGAAGCACTCAATGGTTTTCGGTCTGACACTATTTCCCACTAGCAGTCTCATTTTTTCTATTTCTGTGGACAGGTTACAAATGTTAAAATGTTTGTTTGATTTCAGCAAATTAATATTATTTTTGGTATAATTAAAAGATACAATTTTCCAATATACTTTCTGTATTCATTCCCCACAGTTTTCAAGATCTCTGCTTGTTGTTATTCAATAGGATCATTCATTGTTTACTTTTAGTGGATACAATTCTGTCCATGGTCATGTGATGGACACACAGGTGCACGGCTCGTTACAGTTACAGTATGTGTATCAGAGCTACGTCTACTAACGATCCCAGCACCCGCGCGTCCATCACATGACCATGGACAGAATTTTGTCCACTGGACGTAAATAATGAAGGTTCCTACTGAATAACAACAAGCAGAGATCTTGAAAACCGTGAGAAATGAATACAGAAAGTATATTGGAAAATTGTACAACTTTTAATTCTACAAAAAAAAACATTAATTTGCTGAAACTGGACAACCCCTTTAAGGGTATGTTCACACGGCTTAGCAAAATACGTCTGAAATTACGTAGCTGTTTTCAGGCGAAAACAGCTCCTGATTTTCAGACGTTTTTGTAACTACTCGCGTTTTTTGCGGCGTATTTTATGGACGTTATTGGAGCTGTTTTTTAATGGAGTCAATGAAAAACGGCTCCAAAAACTTCCCAAGAAGTGACATGCACTTCTTTTTCATGGGCATCTTTTTACGCGCCGTCTTTTGACAGTGACGCGTAAAATTACACCTCGTGGGAACAGAACATCGTAAAACCCATTGAAAGTAATGGGCAGATGTTTGTAGGCGTAATGGAGCCGTTTTTTCAGGCGTAATTCGAGGCGTAAAACGCCCGAATTACGTCTGAAAACAGTGCGTGTGAACATACCCTAACAGTTGAAGTCCACTTCTAAATAAAGAAATACTTATCCTGTACTGGCCAATGTTTTCCTCCCTTTGTTTACAATGCTCAGCAGCTCAATGCAGTGTGTTTGACAGCTCTGCTCTAAAACTACAGGTCAGAGGCGTTACGTGAACTCCTGGGCTACCTACCATGTGCTATGTATAATATCGGTGTCTTCTCATGTGGCAGAGTGGCCTTTGGACCCTCTTGGGCAGCAGTGCCTGTTGCAGCGCCTATAGCTACACCTTTGCCACAGGTTTTGTTATATTACAGTTCCGTGCTGCGAGACCACTGAACACAACTATCAAATAAAAATCTAAAAAAAAAAAAAATGTATTCACACACGCAAATCAGCGCAGAATTGAGGGAATGCTGTCGATTTTCATACATTTTCATACATGCACCATGGGTAAAATATACGGCAAGTTGCATTTAACACATGGAGATTATACCAAGACGGAAATTTTCTGAACATAGTATATACTTCAATGGAAAAGTAATGAATCAGCACTTTTGTATATATGTGTTTTGTATAAGGTATGACACAGTGTAGCCAGGTGGATGCTCTATTCCTTCCACAGCCCATCAATGTAGACCAACTAAGAGACCGTGGAGCGATATTATATCCATTACATACAAGGCAGTATGGACTGCGGACAATCTTTTACAGTTACAAGTCTCTAGATTGTCGCATAGATGAAGAAGAAAGAAATTATGCGTCTGTTGCTAAGAAACACGCGAACACCACCCCTCGCCTCCATATCCTGTGTGTCGAGCCGTCTATAATAATATTCTGTCTTATGAATGAAACCTCCTCTATGGCTCCAGTTAACCCCAGTAGATATCTATTATCCAAAATAATAAGAGACGACTTTAATGTGTAACATCTTTTATCACGGCTCGCTGCCCTCTGCCACGCGCCTAGATTTGTTCTCCCATTTCCTCTTTGGATCTGGGAACACTCCACCTCTGTAAAGGTTATTCATCATTTTTATGCAAACAGCGAAGCTTTTGAAGGCTGCAGCAACGTGCTAGATTGTAGGACCATAAGTTCAGCTGCCAGAGGTGTAGAAGCATTTTATACACCGGTCTGTTGTTTAAAAGGATACTAAACCTAAAGTCCATCTTATCTACATTTACTGCGTAGTCCATTACAAGCTATTGATTTCTGTTATCAACCATTTTAGGCTGCGTGAAAACTGACTGTAGTGTTATTCAATCAGATGACTGACAGCGTGTTCGAGAAAAATGTCTGCCACCCTGATCACTGTTGTAGCGCCGGCGTCCGCTGGTCTCACTCACCCCAGCGGCCGTCGGCCCCGTTGTTCTCTGGGCCGGTGTCTCCGTGCTCTGGGATGTCGGAACACTCTGCTCTCCTCACCGTTCTGTTCCTGTAGGGCCAGCGCGCGCACCAGGATTATTGACCCCCAACCTATCCCAGCACACCCTGGACTTTAAAAGGAACTCTGCCCACTTCCTCATTGGCTGAGCAATGTTGTGTCTTACCAAGTGTTTGTCTGCAAAGGTTCCCTAGCTGTATCCCGTATTTTGTATCCGGTATCCTTGCCAAGTCCAGTGTCCGAGACGACTGCACTATCCGTGTCTGGTGTCCGAGCCAAGTCCAGTGTTCGAGATGACTTCACTATCCGTGTCCTGTATCCTAGACAAGTCCTGTTGTCCTGCACAAGCCAGCTTCCGATAGGTCGGCACAAGCCAGCTTCCGATAGTCCGGCACAAGCCAGCTTCCGATAATCCAGCACAAGTTAACCTACTCCCTGGGGCTAGTGCAAAGTTGCAAATGATCATCTGAATTTAAATTTTTCGCAGACAGAAGCCGTCGGCTATTGAAAAATGATCGTTAGCGTCAATTCTCCAGACAATGGTCGGTCTAAATAGTAAAAATCGCCCGTTTAGGCCTGCTATAATTTCATGTATATGAGCAGCTTTAGGCCAGGACTACACCTAGACTTTTTGTAGTACTAGGTCATTTTAACTATTGAGCTACAGCTAAAGTACAAAAGCGTACATTGAGCTGCATGCAATCTTGGACTTCAGCTATCACTCAATAGTTAAAATCAATTATGTAGTACTGCAAAAAGTCTAGGTTTAGATCTGGCCTTAGACTCTGATCTTGGGTCTGTATGTAACATACAACTGAATCTGGTTCTGTTATGTGGCACTTTGCCTGGCACTTTGGGGCACCCTACTGGCACGGTTCTCTAGGCACTCTGGCTGACACTCGTATTTTCAGCATTCTGACTGGCACAGTTACGCTATGTTCAGAATTGCGCTATGAATTCCATTTTTCTGTCCTGTCATGGAAACAGAAAAAAAGAATTTAATGCTGTGACGGATCCGTCACATAATTAACTCCAACGGCGCCCAACGGACCTCATCTCTTTTATTTTCCATTAATTTTGACAGAATCTAAGGCCGATTTGGAGTCTCTAACACGGATGTGAACACAACCTTATGTGGCCACTCTGGCTCTTTTATATGGGCATGTGTGTTATGGTGGCACACTTGCTGGAAATGTTATGGGGCACTTTGGCTGTCATCATGGAGGCGTGTTATGTATTTAGAAGTTCCATATGCTGAATCTGAATTATCCCTGAAAACATTTCTTAAAAAGTTGACAACTAACACCTCCCAATATCTTGATGCCACATTAACCATATTTTTGTAAAAACAAATTCTTATCAGTCTGCCCTGATGCATATAACTTTCTCAAGAAGTTCATAAAAGTCAAAATATTCTACACATTTCCAGCTATATCCACCCACTCATCCCCCTTCTGAACAGCTCCAGTGTCCGTCTTTCATGTGTTTTGCTGTTTGGGAACAGGTTGAAAAGGTGCATTCATTCCTCTTATAGCATAAAGTAAAGCATGCAAGAAAAAAAAACCATGAATACAGCGCGAAAAGGGCCCAGAAGGGAGAACAAGGAGGCACCTTATACCACAGCCAAGTGAAGTATTTAACACATGAGGAGAACTTTTATAAAGCTGTCTCACTAAGCTCTGGAGAAGTTGGGCTTTATAGAACTTTCCTCCATGCTCAAGATACAATCTTATCATCCGATTAACTGATAGCAGTAAGGAAGCGACATGGCACGGATTAATCTCACTATTTTTTTCTTCGTTGCCATACTACTGTTGGGTCAGATCAGCGGACAGTCATCTAGCTCAAAGAACAAAAAGGATCGCAGGTCTAAAGAGAAAGGTAAGACTTCATTTCAAAGGGAGGGAGAGAGAGATGGAAATGCTGATTAAGAGCATTGGTAGAAATATGGTTAAGTAGCCCAAATGGGCAGGAAAAGAGGGCAGAGTACTTTTTTAGCCCCCTGCTTTCTTGTATTTAGCTCTTATCTTTAGAATCAATTAGAGTGTTTCAGTTGGCCACTATATGTGAGCAGTTTGAGTGCAAAGTTTTGAAGAATTTTTTGATCCAACACCCTTCTATCCAAAATTAAAACCAGTTTGTTGATTTATATGTTAACATTTCAGAAGGTGAATCATTTGGGTGTTCCAAGCTGCACTAGCCCCTATTCATAGATTATCTAGCGTACGATGAAGAGTTACGACCCTTTTACACGGGTTAATTATCGGGCAAGCGAGCGATCACAGAATGCTCGTTCCCGAATATTGCCCTGTGTAAACAGGGCAAAGATCAGCCGATGAACGAGCAAACACTCGTTCATCGGCTGATTGTATCGTTTAGGCAGCCAAAAATATTACTGTTATCGGCAGCGCATCTCTCTGTGTAAACAGAGAGACGTGCTACTGACATGATAGAAATGTATGGGGATGAGGGATCGGAGTAATGAACGCTCGTCTCCATACATAGCTCCGTGTGAAAGGAGCAAACAAGCGCCGATCAACGAGCTGTCTCGTTGACCGCCGTTCATTTACACTACCCACGTTGGGCCGTATAAGAAGGCCCTTAGTGTAGCCTGAGTTCCCTCTCTGAAGAATCTGTATGTCAAGAGACAAAACTTAAAGGGGTTTGCTTACGATGGACAATCTCTTCCAACATCTGAGGTCCTCTGATGAATTTCCTAACCCATGATCAACTGTTATTGCGAAAGAAGTCGCATTTGCCCTGCATGGAAATGAAGCATTACTTGGCACCCATTAAATCAATGGTCCATTTGTGTCATGATTGGATAAACTGGGTTCTTCAGTGGGAGAGTTGCTATTTGTAGTGGCAATAAGAGGGGTCCTGAGCAGAGGTCTCCCCTTTATTATATCCATATGTCCTAATAGAACATATGAATAGGGGTTGTAAAAAGAAGACAACCCCTTAAATGCACAAACATCCCATTCTCCTGCAGCCAAGGTGCCTGGTGTCAGCAATGGGGGACAGAATATGAGACTATATAATGATCTTGGAGAATATATAGATAGTCCTGGAAAACCCATTTAAGGCCTGGGCTAAATGGAGACTTTTTGTAGTGCAACAGATTGATTTTAGATATCGAGCTACAGTACAGCTGCAGCCCATAGAAATACTTTGAATTGAATTGTATAAAATCTTGTGGACTGCGGCTATCACTTGATAGTTAGGATCAATCTTTAGTGCTACAAAAAGTCTTCATGTTGTCCAGACCTAAAGGCCCTTTTACACTGGCCAACACTCGGCCGGTGCAGCGAGACATTGTTGATCGGCGCTCTCTTGCTCCGGTCACACGGAGCTATGGATGGGGACGAGCGGTCGTTACTCCGATCGCTCATCTACATACATTATCATCATGTTTACACAGGAGATGTGCTGCCGACAACGATAATCTTTTACTTTTTTAAAACGATACGACCAGCAGACATAAAACATAGATCCAGATGGTCTATACTAGTCAAAGAGTGATTAAATAGTCTAAAAAAAAAATTGATAGATATAGGCATGGACAATGGGACAACTGGATGAGGACTAGTGTCCACATAGCCATATTGGTATAACTTTTTGAGAGGAGATCCCAATGATCCAGCATAATACAGTCCCTTTTAGGGAAACTGAGCGAACATAGTCCTCTCCCTGTCAGCCGGGACCAAAATTGCTGGTGGCATGTAATAATATGTCTCAGTGCTTCTACTATGTGAGTGACACAACCGGATTTCTACAAGAGCGTAGAGATACAGGGTGTCACCCACTGGCAACAGTCTCAGGTACTAATGAATAGCACAAACATATTTAGGGCACTATTTATCAAACAGTGGGGGTAAAAAAAATATTTCGCCGGGAATAATAAAATTACTATGGTCCAAGTATCAGTGAAGAAAACCTGAGTGGTGTCATGAGAATATTTGCATTTCATTATATTTCTCTCCATAAACAATTAATACCAACGTGTCAGGTTATTACTAATGACCCAATTGTAGTATTTCTATTAGAATTTAATTACATCTGGAATAATAAATTGTAAAATTATTGTAATCTATGCTAATACATTTCACAAAATCAGTAATTCCATTAACGGGTACAAGTGATAATTCTCCTATGTACAGTCAGTCTCTAGGGGTACGTTTGGTCCATTTTGATGTTTACCAAGCTCAAACAGGAAATGTGATGTGGACTTTCTGAAAACAGTCGTGAAAAGAATATTTAGAGTAAAATATGTGAAAAAGAGAACTGAGTTATTGAAACGCAGCTCTGCTCTAGTAAACAAGGGGAAGGATAATATTTAACTTTTTCAGAATTAAGGCACCGATTACAAAAAAGTTATACTGAAATAAGAGACAGCGGGGGCTGTTTAAGGTTTTAATAAAAAATACTTGGCCTAAATACAGATGCAGAAGAGCTGAGTTTGTCATTTGCCACAGCCATCGTTATAGTTTGATGTGCTGTAGGTAAATCTACTGCATTATCAGACTACAAAACAAACGTACAGATCTGCTACATCTATATTTTGGGTTATGTTCCCACTTGCATTGTGACTTCCGTTCATAACGGAAGCCACAACGATGTGCCGTATCTATCATATAACAAATCCCAAAGATGACCAACGGACCCCATTGATTTTGGGTTTTTGTCATGGTGTCCATCGTTTTAATGGTAAAAATAGCGATGTAGGCAGCACTATTCCTCCCGACAAATCTGACTTCGACGTAAATGTTAAAACAGCCTTAAACTGTAAGTGTACTTTGCGTCATGTCAAATTTATAGTCACTGCAGTTTGTTATTTTTAACTATAAGTAATGGCTCTAGAGCTGGAAAGTGACCAACATTTTTTGGTGCCCATTGGCACTTCCTTTCCTCCACACAAAAGTGACTTGGCATGATTGTTATCCTGGCCACTTGGAAAGCAGACCAGTCCTGGGGTATTTTAATTGGGCACTTTTCTAAGTTGCAAAAAAATTGGAGGGCAACTTTTTGTTAGCCTATCTTTATCACAAATAGTTATTGTATCACTGTGTAAATACTATTCCTATGGAAGTTCTACTCTTAGACTACATTCACACGAACGTATTCCACCTCGGATGTGAAAAACAGTCGTTTTCCCCGTCCGAAGTGGACCCGTGCGGGATGCGTTGTCACGGATCTCCCACAGACTAGAGTCTATGGAGGGATGCGTGACACCCAGTAAAATAGGACATGTCCTATTTTTCAACGGACTGTTCACATGCTTCTTTGAAACAACGGTCATGTGAACGGCCCCATTGAAATACATGGGCCCGTGTGATGTCCGTTGTTTTAACGGCCGTCACACGAACGAGATTTACATTCATGTGAATGAGCCCTTAACGATCCAAAATCAAGAATGGGGCACACAGAGATACACATGGGCTATGTTTTTTCTTTAGCTGTGGTCTTGTGGCATGTAAAACAAGCGGGAGTTATTGTAAATAGGTTTCCCAGCAGAAAATGGGGATTTGTATGGGCTGTACAAATTAAATGGACGTATTATGTTGGTGTGCTATTATGATACAGGTCAAGGCTTTAAAGTGAAGGTTCACTTTTAGGCGTCCTCTGACACCATTGAGACAAAAAGAAGTCATCGCTGAAGTGTGTGAGTTTGCATCACCTTTATTGCTATAATGATGAGGCCAACCATGCTCTTCCAAGTGCCATGATGACCCTTGGGTTTTTGGCTTAGAGATGATTAGATGTATTGACAGGTCTCTCATTGAAATCGATGGGACTGGGCTGCAATTGCTGAAGGTGCCAACTCATGGAACCCGCCAATGACATCTTAATACTGCTGATATATCTTAATGACATATCACAAGAATTATGAAAGTAAACCTTCAATTACCGCTAATATTGACCATGGACCATGGTATCTAGTGGAATTGATAGGCTGGAGGACTGGACAAGTGGTAAAAGTGGTAATAGATTAAACACAATGAAGATTTATCAACACTGGTGCATGACTGGAGTAGGTGCCCTTAGCTACCGAAAAAAAAATTCTTCCCCATAATCCCTTATGATGAAACATGATAAACTGTATATTAGGCTGAGTAAGTTGGCTCTTTGTAGGTGACGTTTAATTTGTAATCTGGTTTTGTTCTAAATGTTCTAATTTTTGTGTCTGAAGACAAAGATGGAGACCTGAAGTCACAAATTGACAAATTATGGCGTGATGTGAATTCCCTGAAGGAAATGCAGGCTTTACAAACAGGTAAATACGTTATCTCAGTGAATGATTCTTTTCTATCTATTATGGCAAACTGGGGATTATAGTTTTACAATTGGCCTGAGTGCCACAGTTAAGGCCCTATTACTCCGGCCAATTTTGGCCAGTGCAGCGAGCGCTGATCAATGAGACGGCTCGTTGATCGGCACTCGTTTGCTCCTGTCACAAGGAGCGAGTCTGAGGACGAGCGGTCGTTACTATGATCGCTCGTCCCCATACATTATTATCATGTAGGCATCATGTCTACCTCTTTACACAGGGGGATGTGCTGCCGACAACGATAATATTGAACTTTTTAAAAACTATACGATCAGCAGATGACCGAGCGTTTGCTCGTTCATCTGTTGATCGCTGCCCTTTTTACACAGACCAATTATCGTCAACGAGCGTTCTATGAACGCTTGTCTGCCCGATAATTGGCCAGTGTAAATCCCCCTTTACTTGACTGATCAACCACATATAATCCATTTATTTGCCACGTTTTATCAAATTGTTCCACTAGATTAGAGTTTTGCTGCATTAGGAACTGATTTGCATCCCATACAGTATATCCCAAGTTTCTGACAGAGGAAAGAGGGTCAGCAATGTGCGCTTAGTATGTTGCACCATATAAAGCAAGCAGAAATTGTCTGTAGGATGCTATACAGCACCCATTTACTGCACACAGTGTACAGAGTATATGCAGTCCCCAGTTAGTGCTATACATATCCAAGGGTGCCATACTTTGCCCAGATACTGTTATACAGCACCAGAGGCGTAGCTAGGGATTTAGCACAGGGGGGCAAAACATATCATCACTGTAAATAACCCCCATCATCCCTGAATATACCAGCCATCATCCCTGTATATACCAGCCATCATCCCTGTATATAACACCCATCATCTCTGTATATAACCCCCCATCATCCCTGAATATACCAGCTATCATCCTTGTATATAACCCCCATCATCCCTGTATATACCAGCCATCATCCCTGTGTATAACTCCTATCATCTCTGTATATACCAGCCTGGCTACTATATACAGGTAAGATGGGGGTTATAAACAGGGATGACGGCTGGTATATACAGGAATGAAGGGGGTTACATACAGGGATGATGGGGGTTATATAAGGGGATAATGGCTGGTATAGACAGGGATGATGGGGGTTAATGCAGGGATGATGGCTGGACAACCCATCATCCATGTATAGAACAACCATCATCCCTGTATATAACAACCATAATCCCTGTAGATAACAACCATCATTCCTGTATATAAAGCCCATCATTCCTGTATATACCAGCCATACCTGCCGTATAGGCTTGTACGGCGTAAAACTACTACTCCTAGCATGACCCAAACAATGGTAAGGAAATGCTGGGAGTTGCGGTTTAAAACAAAAATCATACCACCTATCATCTCGCTGCAGATCATACAGTGACTACAATACTGATTAGAGGCAGAATAAACATTTACATTAAGTGACTCACCGGTGACGTCTTTTCAGATTCTAGTTGTTCTTTTCCTTTTTCTTCTCCATCCGATCGAGACCTTTATGATGACTTCTCCCGGCCACAGCCCATTTTTGCAGTTTGCCGCTCAGATGTCTTCAGCTTCTCACTTTTCAAACATTTCTGCACATGTAAACAAAGATAAGATTCTTATGGTGCCACACACTACGCACCTAAATATAATAGCACCATACACTGCACCCCTATTATAATAGCACAATACACTGTGTCCCCGAATATAATAGCAACATACACTATGTCCCGGATTATAATAGCACCATACACTGTGTCCCACAGATACACAGTGCTTCCTGTAGATGGCGCCCCCATAGATCCCCCTGTAGATAGTACCCACATACAGCCCCGTTGTAGATAGTGCCCCACATATAGCCCCCCTGTAGATAGTACCCACATACAGCCCCGTTGTAGATAGTGCCCCACATATAGCCCCCCTGTAGATAGTGCCCAACATATAGCCCCCCTGTAGCTATAACCCACATACAGACCCCTGTAGATAGTGCCCCACATATAGCCCCCCTTTAGATAGTGCCCCACATATAGCCACCTGCAGATAGAGCTCTACATATAGATCCCCCTGTAGATAGCACTCTATATATAGTCCCCTGTTGATACCGCTCTACATATAGCCCCCCACTGTAGATAGTGCCCCATATATAGCATCCCCTGTATATAGATGTATACTGCAGTATGTAAGTACACTGCTAATATACATTCCGGTTCCCCGTCACACTAATTATGAGATTCTGATAGATTTTTACATCGCTTCCGGGGGACCGGAAGTCGGGTGGCACAGTCTAACTTCATGACAACATGACTCGTTACTACTGCTTCAGCAATTACATAGCGTACAGTGGGGACGGTCACATGACGACGAGTTGTGTTGTCATGAAGTTAGACTCTACACTACACTTCCAGTCTATATAAAGAAGAGGTCAAGGAGTCATGCTCTATTAAATGTAGAAAAGTCCCCAGGCAGCGCTGTCAAAATCTATTAAAATATTATAATCAGCACGGCGGGGGACCGGAATGTATATTAGCAGTGTACTCACACACCGCAGTGACTACACTGGTAATACTTTTCTGCCCCCACATAACCCCTTTAAAGTGTGGGAAAAATCCTTTAAGCTATATATAGTACGTCATAAATTATAACAATATGGGGCGCACAGATATATACCAGTGAGCCATAACATTAAAACCACCTGCCTAATGTTGTGTAGGCCCCCCTTGTGTTGTCAAAACAGCTCTGACCCATTGAGGCATGGACTCAACAAGACCTCTGAAGGTGTCCTGTGGTATCTGGCACTAAGATGTTAGCAGCAGATCCTATCATTTCTGTAAGTTGCGATGTGGGGTCTCCATGGATTGGACTTGGATGGTTGATTGGATTAAGATCTGGGATATTTGGAAGCCAAGTTAATACCCTGAACTTGTCATGTTCCACAAACCATTACTGAACAATTTTTACAGTATATCCTGCTGAAAGAGGCCACTACCATTTGGGAATATTGTTGTCATAAAAGGGTGTTCTTGGTCTGCAGCAATGTTTAGGTAGGTGGTACGTGTCAAACACAGCAAGCTGCAATCCACTGTGTTCTCACACCTCTCTATCATAGCCAGCATTCACTTTTTCAGCATTTTGTACTGCAGTAGCTCTTCTGTGGGATTAAACCAGACATACAAGACTTCGCTCCACATTCACCCAATGAGCCTTGGGCACCCATGACCCTGTCACCACTTCACCGATTCTCCTTCCTTGGACCAATTTTGATAGATACTAACCGAAAACACCCCACAAGACCTGCTGTATTGGAAATTCTCTGACCCAGTTGTCTAGCCATCACAATTTGTCCCTTATTAAAGTCACTCAGATTCTTACACTTTCCCATTTTTCCGAGCACTGAGACCCCCACCAATCGCTAAAACGATATGGCAGAAGCGCCTGTCTGAGCAGCTTCGTTTCTGTTCGGCTTTTTCCGGAAATCAATGTAGCGGCGTACGGGCTCAATATAAAGTCTATGAGCCGGTACACCGCTACATCGGCTTTGCAAAAAGAACTGAAATGAAACGAAGCGGCGAGCGCTTCTGCAGCTTCATTTTAGCGATTGGTGGGGGTCTCAGTGCTCGGGGGTGTCAGAAGTTTGTTAAACGTTTAGTTACCATTTAATGTTATGGCTGAACAGTATATCAGTCTATGAAACTACAAAACTGCTTTACCTTTGGTGAATGCTACGCTGATATATAAGGGACAATACATATATATATAAGGGAACTGCTATTCATGCAATCTCCCGATTCTGTATATTCATTTAACAGAGGTCTGGCTCTGGGCACTACACTTTAAAATGTCTGTTACGTACCAGTCTTGAACTATCTTCCCTTCTAAAATGTCATTTTAATTACTTTAATTGCAACCTTATATTTTCTGTCAACCTTATCAACTGACATGAGTGCAGCCGATGCTGAAAATTGATGTTCGCTGTAACAGTTGGTGCCGGCATAACCCCGTGACTTTTAATAGGTCAGCAATTTCCGTGATACATGAATAATATGATATCTGTCAAGCCACCTCAGGAAACAGATATTTATTCAGTCTTTGAACTGCAGCATTAAGGCCTAAAATTACACTTAAGAAACCACCGTAAGAAAGAGCGGATTATACACGGTCACTGGACTTTCTGCAAGTTTTGAACTCAGACCCGTGACCTACATTATATGCAATGAGATGAAAAAATTACACTCCTTCATTGGCACTAAAATTCATCGGGAACTGAACACAACATCCAATACACATCAATATTGCATTTCATATTCACCATATCGTATAGCTACATATAGAAGGGGGACAACGTGCCTGCAATATACTGTAAATGTGCTGTATGTAACACACAAATTCGATAAAATACCTAACACCTTAGAAATTATGCTTCGGTCCCACACCATCACGGTTCGCTCATTCGCCGTACCTCTGTACTTGCCTGCATAATGATGCGTTGTCCATGGGTGACTGGCCACACTTACTGATGTCACCACTGAAGCTAGAAATTTGCCTGCCGGTCATGTGTCCATGTATGAAAGGTCATGCTGAGATAAGGAAGATGCGGTGGGGGACCATGGTATATGTCAAACAGGAAAGGTACAGAATTTGAACATTAGGTATACAGTATTACATAGTAATTTCTTTACTAAAAATCCAAATTTGTAAACAGGGCCTGATTTTAGGGAGGGCACATGGGCAATTGCTTAGGGCCTTCACCACCTAGGGGCTTCCAATTATCTAATGTTTATGCGCAGCAGTATATGACATTATATGACACTGCTACTGGAGAGGGGGCCCCACCAAATATTTTTCCATGGAGAGTCCATCAACCAATTGTCCCCGGTTGTAATCATCTTTGGGCCTTCGGTCACAAGATAAAATTGAAAGTCTTAACTTTCTTTTCATGCAGGTATATCCCAGGCTGCCAATTATATTACAGTGTTATTCCCATCTCCATACGATATTCCATAAATGTCTGAGGTGGCTGTCCAGACGAGGAATGACTCAAGAGGTGGCCGCACATCTTTGGCTGACTCCATTCTCCGCCTGGATGTGGGAGGGGGTGATCGGGGACCGGTGAATATGCTATAAAATTCTGAGAGGAATATCCCTTTAATCTCTAGTACTATAATTTAGGGTGAAGGCTCACGCCTATCTGACACATAACCAAAGGACAAATAAACCTTTGGTCATTAATACTAGATCATCTGGCAAATAGATTTAATCAAACATCTTTGCAAAGGGAGAGACATGGTTTTGTAACTGTGACGGACTGCTAGCTTGAGTTGGGGTACGGGGAGGGACAACTCTCTGTGGGAGACAGTAAGTTAAAAATCAGCCCCCATGAGAGCTAATATGGCTGACAGGAAGTAGCTGTTGAAGCTACTTCCTGCTCCAGAAATTGAAGGTAGGAGGAGTCTGGACTACAAACATTGAGTTTACTGCTCATTAGGATTAAGGAGATCACAGTTTGGCTGGAGGTACACTTTTTATTGGATTTCAGTGCTATTTTAGTTGTTTTTTTTCTGTAGCAAATTATGTTCTGGATATGTAGTTTACTAACAGAAAGTCCTGGAGAAAATCTATTTTTAATTTTGTTACCATAGGGACAAGCTTGCTTCTCAAGAGGCATTCTATGTGTGTATTTCTATGTTTAGTAACATATCATAAAGGTAAATTCTGATTAAAATCACAGACTATAGATAGAATTTATAGGTTAATTCAAATATTATTGGAGCAAATCCATTACTTTTCAGACTCTTTGATGTGGATTTGAAAAATGTTTTTTTTTGTGATTATTTTTGTGTCTGCTTCAATTCAAAGGCTCATAAAACAATGCAGTGTTTTATGAACGGAATTAAATTGTATTTTATGAATGCCATCTCCCGGGCAAGGATTAATGATATAAGCTTCCTTTATTTGCAGTCTGCCTACGGGGCACGAAAATCCATAAAAAATGCTACCTAGCATTTGAGGAAACCAAGCATTTTCATGAGGCCAATGAGGACTGCATAGCCAAAGGGGGCACCTTGGCCATTCCTAGAGACGCGGATGAGAACAACGCCCTTCGTGATTATGGAAAGAAGAGTCTGCCGGGGGCCGGGGACTTTTGGTTGGGCATCAATGATATGGTGACGGAGGGGAAATTTGTGGACGTCAATGGAATTGCTATTAATTATTTTAATTGGGAACGGTCACCGAATGGAGGCAAGCGCAAAAATTGTGCTCTCCTAACACAAGCTTCCCAAGGAAAATGGGTTGATGAAATTTGTCGTAGCTTAAAGAAATATGTCTGTGAATTCATTATACCCTAGGATAGTTGTTGCTCATGGGGGTACAGATTTTACCATACCTGCAAAAAAAATCAAGAGCCCTATCTGAATGAAGGCGTTTTAAACATGCAGTAATGACCTCTTTCAACATACGCATACAAGTGTAGCATAAGAGAGTTCGTTAGATGTAGCAGAACTGATGTTGCCATTTGTCATTTATATCACAATGTTTATGTTATCTGTGGTTTTACATAAGACTGCAGGTAAACTTATTCCATTATATCATGGTTCAATGACAAATTTAGCACTGCTACATACATAGTTTTTAAGTTCATTTTTTTAAGCTATATGCTTAAAGAGGATCTGTCACTAGCATATTAATGTCCTATCTCCTAACTAATCTAATAGGCGCTATGATGCTGATAACCACAGCGTATTTATTATTTTTTTTTAAACTTTTATTATTTGTAAAGTTATAAGATTTTTCTAGATATGCTAATTTGTCAATACTTGCCAAATGGGAGGTTATTCTTTCTTTTCTCTCTGGGTGGTGTAATGTTTTCTGTATGACGCTGTCCAATCAGCCTCATACAGTTCTCCTCTTCCCAGCCCAGCAACAGTGTGATCATATAGTATACAGGTTCCATTCCCGACTGTGTTTTCAACTAGTGATACCTCTGGTTGTATCACAGCTAGATCCTAATACCATATGAAAGATTAGAATTTCATATTTCATATGACACCTGAACCGCTGTTCTAGGTGGTCCACAGCCGGAGATATAGCTGTTTTAAATGATCCCCCTCCCTCCAGCCTCAGTCTCTCACGCTGTGTGAAGCAGCTTCATGCTGATAGGACAGCGTCAGAGGCTGTGATGTAGCTCCACCTCAGGAGAATCGCTGCTGTTACCATCCTCTTGTCTAGTGTAGCCTCATTTGCATATTTAGAAAAAAAGCTCATAACTTTTAAAATAATAGACACAGGGATTCAAATAATACCAATAAGAGATGCCCTGTGTCAGGCACCGTCCCCTCAAGCCCTGCACTGGGCATAAGGGGTTCACTTAAAGAGTCTCTGTCACCACATTATAAGTGGCCTATCTTCTACATAATGTGATCGGCGCCGTAATGTAGATTACAGCGGTGTTTTTTATTTAGAAAAACGATAATTTTTGACGTTGTTATGACCTATTTTAGCCTTATGCTAATGACTTTCTTAATAGACAACTGGGCGTGTTTAACTTTTTGACCAAGTGGGCGTTGTGGAGAGAAGTGCATGACGCTGACGAATCAGTGACCAATCAGCGTCATACACTTCTCTCCATTCATTTAGTCAGCACATAGTAATCTTACTAGATCACTATGTGCAGACACACACACACACACACACACACACACACTAACGTAACTGAAGTGTCCTGAGAGTTAATAGACATCGCGTCCAACCAAAATCGGGATGTCTATTCACAATCCCGACACTTCGGTAACATTTGTGTGTGAGTTACAGCACAGCGAGATCACGCTGGGCTGTCATTTACAGCGTAATCTCGCGAGATTACGCTTGCTGTGCTGTAAATTCCACACAAACGTTACCGAAGTGTCAGGATTGTGAATAGACATCACGTCCCGGCTGGAGGTGATGTCTATTAACTCTCAGGACACTTCAGTAACGTGTGTACGTGTGTACGTGTGTGCCTGCACATAGTGATCTAGTAAGATCACTATGTGCAGAGTATATGAATGGAGAGAAGTGTATGAAGCGGATTGGTCAGCGTCATACACTTCTCTCCACAACGCCCACTTGGTCAAAAAGTAAAACACGCCCAGTTGTCCATTGAGAAACTCATTAGCATAAAGCTAAAATAGGTCATAACTCCGTCAAAAATGATTGTTTTTCGAACTAATAAACACTGTTGTTATCTACATTACAGCGCCGATCATATTATGTAGAAGATAGGCCACTTATAATGTGGGGACAGAGCCTCTTTAAGATCAGTCCTTGTGTTGCCTATACAGTTTTGATGTTGAGTTTCTTACAGATATAAAAGAAAATAGTATTTTCATATGGAAATGAAGGGATTACCAGATTGTGTATGTTTATAATTGACTCTTGTGCTACAACTTGTTTTGTATATGTATGTGACTCATCATTGAGAGCTGCAATGTCCTCACAAATTTTATTGTTGGGATCTTATTTATAAAATATATTTTGCAACGCTGTTTATTATGGTTTGCAGTTTGTTTGAGACTCTGCTTTTGGAACTTTTGAGTGTTTTATAGCCCGTGTTCACACATTTGAGTTTTGTCATGAATTTGCAGCAAATTTAGCAAAACAGTGCAACCAAACCGCTACGTGTGAACACAGCCATACAAGTCATAAGAATCCCAAGTAATTCAACAAACTTCTGACATGTCATAGTGACATGTCAGAAGTTTTGATTGGTGGGGGTCCGACCACTGAGACCGCCACCAATCGCTAAAACGAAGCGGCAGAAGTTTCTGTTCGGCCTTTTTGGAGAAAGCCGATGTAATGGCGTACGGGCTCATAGACTTTCTATTGAGCCCGTACTCTGATACATTGATCTCCGTAAAAAGCCAAACAGAAACGAAGTAGATGAGCGCTCACACAAGCAGTTCTACCGCTTAGTTTTAGCGATTAGTGGGGATCTCCGTGCTCGGAACCTGACCAATCAAAACTTCTGACGTGTCACTATGACACGTCAGAAGTTTGTTGTATGTTTAGTTGCCATTTAAAGGGCATTTCCCTCCCCCCCCCCCAAAAAATACATTATCATTAAAGTAATTATCCACTTTGGACAATCTCTTTTTGTTAAGCAGGATTTACACCGGGCGATTATCGGGCAGACGAGGGTTCAAATAACTCTCGTTCCTGAATATTTGGCCTGTGTAAACAGAGCAGCGATCAGCAGATAAACAAGCAAACGCTCAAGCATCTGCTGATCGTATCGTTTTAAAAAAGTAAAATATCGTTGTCGGCAGCACATCTCTTGTGTAAAAAGGGAAACGCGCTGCCGACATGATAATAATGGATGGGGACGAGCGATCGGAGTAACGACCGCTCGTCCCCATCCATAGCTCTGTGTGACAGGAGCAAACGAGCGCCAATCAACGATGTCTCGTTGATCGGCACTTGCTGCACCGGCCGATAATCGGCCGGTGTAAAAGGCCCTTTGGAAGGGTCCACCAACAAGTTGTGCAGGAACCAGGCAGTTAGTGGTTCTGTCCATGTAATGTATGGATGTGCCGAGTCCTGCAGAGAGAGAGATTGACACTCCTTCAAGATGCTCCTCACTCTGGCTAATAGATCAGGATTATGGAAATTCCCAGAGATTCAGCATTGTCACTTGGTCCAGACCAGAAAGGTTGGTACTGCCTGTACTTCTGCCTTAAGGGGGTTTTCCCATGAGAGATATTTATGACATATCCACAGGATATGTCATAAATGTCAGATAGATGCAGGTCCCACCTCTGGGACCCGCACCTATCTCTAGAACGGGTTCCCTAAAACCCGTTCTACCTTTTTCTGCTCCCTCTGCCTCCCCGGCCTGACTATATGGTCGGGAGTTATGAAAACTGCCTAGCTAAGCAACCCATTTCCGAATTCATGTTTGCAAATTCACTTGCTTCTGCCTCAACACAGAGTGCCAGAACGGGGCTTAGGGGACCCTGTTCTAGAGATAGGTGCGGGTCCCAGAGGTGGGACCCGCATCGATCTGACATTTATCCTGTGGATATGTCATAAATGTCTCTAATAGGAACTAGAAGCTTCTGGGTACTGATGCATAGTCTGTCATAAGGCCGCATTACCTATCATGTGCCATTTATAATACTGGTGTCTTCTTATGTGTTAGAGGTTCCTTTTGGGCCCCTCAGGTACCTAGGCCCAGGTGTGACTGCTACGTCTGTACCCTATTTTGCTATGCCCCTGTGCCATATACAAGAGGATTGAGTTATTTTTAAACAGACATTATTTTTAATAATTTACGGTAGGGACTATACTCTCCCATCTCGCATAGTCAGATAGGCAAAGGTAAATATCAGTAAACTCTGCTTACCTTTTGAGGTTCCGCAGCAGCGAGGGTGCTTATAATGAACATTATCCCAGCTACTACACAATCTATTTATTAAGATAAAGGATTTTTTAGAGGGAATTACAGGCTGGAAGACATCTTAATATATACATCAATGGGGTCATTCTGGTTTTACTGCAGGGGAACCATGTCAAAGGGGTTTTCCAGTCAGTAAAAATTGATGGCCTATCCTTAGGTTAGGCCATCAATAGCGGATGGGTCGAGGTCCGACTCCCGCCGATCAGCTGTTTTGAAGGGGGTGCAGCGCTCGTACGAGCCTGGCTTCCCCTTCATTTCTTCTTGCTCACTGTGAATCTTCGACACACATTTAGCAGCGATTTACAGGTATTGCAGACTTTTCTCCCATTGAAGTGAATGAGAGAACCCTGCAAAACCTGTGTATCACCGCTAAATGCGTGTCGAAGATTCACAGTGAGCAAGAAGAAATGAAGGGGTAGCAGCGCTCGTACGAACACTGCACCCCCTTCAAAACAGCTGATCAGCGGGGTCCTGGGAGTCTGACCCCAACCCATCAGCTATTGATGGCCTATCCTGAGGATAGGTCATCAATTTTTACTGGCTGGAAAATCCCTTTAAGTTTAAACTATCCAAGAATTTATTGTCAGACAATAAGCAAATTCCGATAATCCAGCACCAAGCACACCGGATTATCAAAATGATGCCGTCTATTGGGAATTGGCGTTTATTAAATAATAATTTTCAAAGTGCTATCAGCATGTAGCCTATTTGTCTTTAGTGTTTTTCAGCCCTGTTTTTATTGTGTTACATGGCAAAGCGCTTGTATTGTACAAAAATGGAAGTCTCTTAAGCACCGCTGGGCATGTAGAGTTTTGGATACATCCTTTCCATTTATATTATTAGGAAAGAGGATGTTCATTTAAAACCAATTACTCCTATACTGTATCTAGTAAACAAGAGCCTTGCAGTAAATGCTGAGAAAAGGAAATAGATAATGGAAAAAAATTACATCTCTCCATAAAAAAACACAAAACATCTCTGTCATGGATCGGAGAGAATTACATATTTGTTATAATGTGCTCTTTCATAAAGGGACAGGTTTCCTACCAAAATCCCCTGCATGACTCAATCACTCCACCTAGTGGTCATTTCAATGCTTTACATGTAGCAAATCAAAGTAGGACGCAAAGGGAGCCGTGGGATAGATTTCTGTATCGCATATATTATAAAATATCTTTCTTTGTTAAAGCACCACATTTTGGCAAATGATCGTTTACTGAACCTTGACACCAGGTACGCTGCTAGAATCTCAATACACCATACAAGAAGTTGTGAATGATGTTACACCACATAAAAACTTGGATTTAATTAATAATGGGAACACCAATTCAATATATAAGGTAGAGTCGCAAATAATACCGCCATAAAGTGACCACATAATACTTACATACACTGACTGAATAGTACCACCATAACATTTCTCCTCTTTTGCAGAACAGCTTCTCTTCAAGGGTGGTGCCAAACTTTTCTATGGGCTCACAGAGGTTTCATTAAGGGGAGATACAGACGGACGTTGCGTTTTTGCGCGCGCAAACAATGCAGCGTTTTGCGCGCGCAAAAACCATTTGACAGCTGCGTGTGTCATCCGTGTATGATGCGCGGCTGGTGATTTTCGCGCAGCCGCGATCATAGAGATGAGGCTAGTCGACGCCCGTCACTGTCCAAGGTGCTGAAAGAGCTAACTCTTTCAGCACCCTCGACAGTGAATGCCGAACACAATATCGAAAAACCTGTTGAAAAAAAAGAAAAAGTTCGTACTTACCGAGAACTTCCCGGCCGTTGCCTTGGTGACGCGTCCTTGGTGACGCGCCTCTCGACATCGGGCCCCACCTCCCTGGATGACGCGCCAGTCCATGTGACCGCTGCAGCCTGTGCTTGGCCTGTGATTGGCTGGAGCTGTCACTTGGACTGAATTGTCATCCCGGGAGGTCAGACTGGAGGAAGACGCCGGGAGTTATCGGTAAGTCAGAACTTCGTTTTTTTTTCTACAGGTTCATGTATATTGGGATCGGAAGTCACTGTCCATGGTGCTGAAACAGTTTAACTCTTTCAGCACCATGGACAGTGACTATCTCCTGACGTCGCGTACCGATAATTTTTTTGCCGAGTTCGGCCGAACCCGGTGAAGTTCGGTTCGCTTGTCCGGCTTCGCTCATCGCAAAGACACTCCGTTTGGATGTTCGGAAACAGAAAAGCACGTGGTGCTTTTCTGTTTACATTCATCCTTTTGACAGCTGGTGGCGCTGTTTCAGTCGGTTCGCACGGAAGTGCTTCCGTGCAACCTGCGTGGTTTTCACGCACCCATTGACTTCAATGGGTGCGTGATGCGCGAAATACGCAGAGTTATTGAACCTGTCGCGCTTTTTGCGCAGCTGACAAACGCTGCGCAAAAAGCACGGACTGTCTGTACTGCCCCATAGACTTGTATTGGTCCATGCGTGCCGCGTGAAAACCACGCGGCCCGCACGGACCGAATACACGCTTGTGTGAATCCCCCCTAACAGTGCCAGGCCTTGTTGCCACCCTAAACAGGGTCTGGCAACTTGACTCCACAAAACCCTAAAAACTGCCATCTGCTTTCATTCTCCTCTCTTCTCCTCACACAGGGTTAGATACAGAGCCCAGATAAAGGGGTTTTCCCCAGTATTAGATGCTATAGTAATATAATACAGCATTAAAAGTTAATTAATTTTGTAATTTACCTTATGTTACAAAAATGCTCCAGTTGCAAGATATTCCTATAACTTCATTATAATGGCGCCCCCTAGTGTTCAATCTATAGTAACATGCAGGTCCTCCTACTGAGCTGAATGAGGGAGGACGTGCATGGTCAGTTCTACTCTCCAACTGCCACAGGCAATAGAAAATGTCTTCTCTGCTTGTCAGTAAATAAGTAAAGAAGCTGTTATTCAGAAATACAACTTGTAGTGTAGATAGAAACTCACAAAGTAGGAAACACATAGGAGAGCCAGCAGCTTAAAGGAAGGGAGGGCCTGCATACAGCACTGCTTACATCCAGCGTTGAGCTCTCCCCTGTCCTGCTCATCCTCTCACTGTGTGTAAGATGAAGGCTCTCCCTCTTCTTGAGTTATATAGGGCAGGGCTCTCCCTCTACAAAGACAAGTAATGGGGGCATTTGTAAAGCTACATCTACAGGGAAGGCAGTGGCAGTGAAACAGAATTATCTCCCCTTTCCTGCTCGTCCTCTCACCGTGTGTAAACCACCAGCTCTCCCTCTTTTTGAGATGTATAGAGGTGGGCTCTCCCTCTAAAAACAAATGTAACGGAGGCAGTTGTAAAGCTTCTCCTACAGAAGAGGCAGTGAAAAAGAACGATCTGCCTATACAAGATATGACAGGGAGGAGGAGGAGATACTACAGAAAGGACACGCCCCTGAGCTGCAAGACTGAAGGAAATCCATCAGAGCAATTGGAGAATTGAATGTGGGATATCTCTGGATCCATGTAACATCCAGGACTGGTTCTAGATTTGTTAGAAAGAGATTGTCGTGCACTGATTTCCTTTTTTTTCATGAATTTGGGGACAACCCTTTTAATATTCACCTCCTTCTGAGGAAGTGGGCACAATTTAAAGGTAGTAGTCAGTTCCTAGAGACCCAGACCACCTCTGCATTAAAATCAATAGGAATTACGGAAACCTTTACGTGAGAGCATTCATAGGTTTCCAGAACCGTCAGTTGTTTAATTTCAGAGTTACTACACAGACCAGTCATCTCTTCATCAAAATCCATGTCAAGACTTATTTATTTCAGACATTATTGCTATTCCACCAGTGGGATGATTTTAACAGGTCTGATAAACAAATTTATTGAAATGTCAATCAAACCACCCCTTTAAGGGAAGGTGCTCTAGAAGCCAGGTCTATTTATAACACAATACTATTATAACATCTGCAGTAACAAATTGTATTTATTTTCTGAATGTTACTCAATATCAGACCAAAGCCGTTGGCTGATAAAATGACCACATTAAAAAATATATTTTTTTTTTACACAAGACTTTAAAATAAGTTTAGTAATTATTGGAACGCTGGAATACACAAAAAATAAGTCTGGAATAAATATAGTAATACACAACTCAGCCAAAATAAAGTTTCATGTGTTGACATTTTTCTGGACAGCACATTCCTTCTCGCCTATGGCCACACACAATCTGTTGTGTGACCTCAGCCAACCGCATATGAAGGAGAAGACCTTCACTTAAAAAGGACCACACCATGTCAGCAAAAAAATAAATAAGAAATAGAAGATTGGTTCATGGATTTTTAAAGCAAAAGTTCACATATAAATTCATTTTTTTCTGATTTCTCCACTTTCAAACATTAAAGTATTTATCAGAAATTAGAAAAAAAAGAGTCTGGTTTTTCCCCAGAATTAGCACCAAATTCAAGTAAAAGGGGCTGCAATACCAGACACTGCCTATAGGAGTTTTGGGGAAACAAAAATAAAAAAACAGACCCTTTATTCTATTCTTGCACTTCCCGCCGCAGCCCTTTTTCAGATTTTCCTTTCCGTTTTTTCCTCCCCACCTTCCAAAAGCCATAACTTTTTAATTTTTCCGTCGATATAGTCCTATGAGGGCTTGATTTTTGCGGGACGAGTTGTAGTTTTTCGTAGCACCATTTGTTGTGCCATATAATGTACTAGGAAACGGGAAAATAATTATTTGTGGGGTAGAAAATGAAAAAAAACAACAATTCATCCATTGTCTTTTGCACTTCGTTTTTACGGAATTCACTGTGCAATTAAAACAACATGTTAAACTTTATTCTGCGGGTCAATACAATTACGGCGATACCAAATATATATAGTTTAAGTAAAAACCTAAGTGTAAAAAATTAAATTAATTTTGTGTCGCCAAATTCTGAGAGCCATAACTTATTTATTTTTCCGTCGATAAAGTGGTATGAGGGCTTATTTTTTGCGGGATAAGATGTAGTTTTTTAATGATACCATTTTGGGGTACATGCAATGTTTTGATCACTTTTGATTTCATTTTGTATGTGAGATGAGGTGACCAAAAAACAGCGATTCTGGTGTTTAAATATTTTTTTTTTCTTACTGCGTACACCGTGCGGGTTAAATAATGATATATTGTAATAGTTCAGACTTTTACAGATGTGGCGATACCAATTATGTTTATTTTTTTTACTATGCTCTAGGGCATGGGTCTCAAGCACGTGGCTCGCGGGACACAGAGCCGCTAGTACAGGCTCTGCTCCGGGACTCTATGGAATTCCCTGACATCGCTGCCCATATATGGACAGTGTGTCAGGGTCTTCCCCAGAGCGGAGTCCCGGGCAGAGCGCTAGTAGCGGCTCTGCTCCGGGACGCTGCGGAATTCCCTGACATTGCTTCCCATATATGGACAGTGTTTCAGGGTCTTATAGTAAAAAAATTTCAGCTGTATTATTATAGTAATGTATTATTATTATAGTAATATAGTATTATAGTAGTTCAAATAACTAATTGATTAACAATAATTTTGTATTGTATCAAATTTGAAAGTAATGCGGCCCGTCAACTTAAAATTTTTTCTATATGCGGCCCACATACCCGGCCGAGTTTGAGACCCCTGCTCTAGGGGGTAAATGAGAAAAGGGTTTTTTTTTTTTTTAAACACAAAAAAACACTTTGTTTTACTAATTTCTACTTTTATTTATTAGTCCCCCTAGGGGACTTCAACCAGCGATCGCTAGATCGCTTGCACTATATACTGCAATACTAATGTATTGCAGTATATCATGATTTTCACAGGCAACTATTAAGCCCTGCCGGAGGCAGCGCTTAATAGGAGCACAAAGACGGCGGACCTGGGGGCCTTCATTAGGCCCCCAGGCAGCCATAGCAACCATCGCCACCCCGCGATTGCATTGCGGGGGGCACGATGAGCTGGCAGAAAGAGAGGGCGACCCTCTCTAACGATTTAAATGCCGCGGTCACTATTGACCGCGGCATTTAACGAGTTAAACAAATGGGATCAAGCTTGAGCGTGATCCCGCTCGTTACTCTGAAGTGTCTGCTGTAACATACAGCCGACACCCGCATCGTATGGAGCAGGTTCACTCCGTGAGCTTGTTCCATGCTTCCCCTACCAGACTATGATGTATGGATACGTCAAATGTCGGGAAGGGGTTAACAAGCATATAATGTGCTGACTTTTCAGGCTCTCCTCTTCCCAGAGTAGTTTCTTGTCAGGGTAATGCCAAATATGGGCACCCCATGACCTAGACAGCTCCCCCAGTACAGGATAGTGTACCATTTTATTTTCATTTTGACCACTAAATCTTATAATGGTGGCCAAAGGATGCTTGACTTTTGTGCAAGATCCAAAAATGGACCCAATAATGGTGTAGGACATATGAACTGCTTCTAATTCCCATATGGGGACAATTTTGCTACAAAGAGAATCAAATTCTGAAAGCTGTTAATAAACAAATGTTAAATCAAGAAATAAGAGAAAAATTACTTTCTCAATTTTTCAAAATTTTTTATTTCTCCATGTCTTTGATATTGTGTTAAAGGGGACAGGGTTTGACCAAATGGGTCTAGTCTAGTTTTGCTTGTTATAAATAATATTAAATAGTCTGAGCAGTAGGGGGCGTTTTCTACAACCTTCCAGCCACAGGAAAAATAGCTTAAGCCCTGCCCTCTTTTCACGGGGAAAGGGAGGGATCAAATTAAATCCTCTAGAAAATTATCAAAAAATTAAATAGAAGACTTTATTGTTTTTTGTTTTTTTACCCTGTGGATTGTCATTTGAAATAGAAATAGAATAAGATCTGTGAATAGGAGAAGGTCATGTCAAATGTCCCTGGTATTTTGTTTACTAATGTATGAACTTTGACCTGAGAATAAAATCAGAAGAGTAGTCCAATCAGGTACAACCTCCCTTTGTATGGCCAGGTTTACATCTATACATATAGCTACTTTAGTGGCATTGTTTACCTTCATGCTTAATTGAAATAACATACAATGTGAAATGCAAACAAAAACATAAAAAAGTTTATTTTGATTTTAAAACAATAAAAAAAAAAAAAAAAAAAAAAAAAAAAGACCACAAAAAAAAAGGCCTTAGCCCTTTATTGGTACTGCCGACTCTGTTTTATATTATTGACACAGTGTAGGCCACCCTTTTATGACAATTATTGTATGTTTCAGGTGGACCTATCATTCTACCATGCTGTCCTGTTTAAGAGCAGCAAAGTATAGAGGGAGAGGTCCACTGCAGTATTAGTCCAAATTCCACAAAAAAAAAAAAAGAAGTGCCATTTGGCTTTATAGACCCTAACAATTATTTTTTAGGTGGCATTTGGGTTAATACTGCAGTGAACCTATCCCCATCTTATGTTGCACAGTATGATGACAAATCTGATTTAAATCAATGTTCTTTAGATAAATGTGGTATTATGAATTCACAGTTAAGAATTGCTGCCCATATGGGAATTTGCCCCATTCAATCTTGTCATCGGTCTTGAGCATGTCATAGTATTAATATTTGCAACAGCTTATTCAAATACTGTAGCTGCAAGCCCATGAAGCTTGAATTCTTCCACCACTTGTCTCGAGTGCTTGATTTTCACTGCCAGGGCTTCAAAAACATCGCTCTGGTCCACTGCTGTGGCTATTTTATAAATGAACTGTTCTGATGATTCCAGACCACGGAGGCCGAGGTTAATACCACAACCTGAGAGACAGAAAGAGAGAACAGGTAGAATAAAAATATACAAAAATAGAACAATGGTCCACGCATAAAGATTTCTCTAACAAGGGACTGTGTTTCCAGTTAAGGTTGGATTGGCCCCAAAAGTCCAGAAAACCCCAGTTGGAGCAGACTTTGGAGTCAATGACTTGCCACATGGGTTTATTTCTTATGGGATGATTTACAAAGACCTTATGCAAGTCAACCTCTACATTCATAATTTGCCTGGATGTGGCCTTCATTCCCCAGATAGGTAGTAGTCCCAGAGGAGGCACCACCTTCTACCAGAAATTTATGACATATCCTGAGGATATATCATAAATTTCTAAGGCAGAGTAGCCACCTTACTAAGGTGACCCTTACTTGCTTGAAAGAGGGGGGGAATCCTAGAGATGGGACCCCCACATAGACATTTATGGCATATCCTATGTATCAATTTTTTATCATTTTCACAATCTCGGCTTAATTTCAAAGAATGGAAACATCAAGGGACCTCTGGTCTTCCAAAAAGTAATTATCCAAGAGGTGGGCACCCATTTACCAGACATTTAGGACTTATTCTGTGGATATACAATACATTTCCATGTTGGGTTTTCACCCTTAAGAAAGGTGACATCATAACGAAATATTTTCAGTGTTGGCAGTTTATGTACCCTACTTGACAGTATTTTGTACTGGTTAGAATTTGGCACTTGTCAAATGTAATGTCAAATACTTTTGTGTCAAAAAAGACAAAAGTATAGTAGGTATGATACCTTTATTGGCTAACAATAAAAGTTCTATATGCAGCTTTCAGAGCACAGAGGCCCCTTCTTCAGGCTATTTACAAATGAATGACTTAGAAAAAAGCACAACATTTAAGATGTTACAAAGACAATTAGTACATGAGTTGATACATCATTAAGATAAGCCGGGGCAATAAAACTGAGGTTATAGGGGTGATGTCTTAGGAGATAAGGGATCTGGAGTCAGTCGGATGGGGGATGTGACGTGTGTCCATGTAGTGGCTCATAAATCCAGGTGTTAGATTGAGGCCTTGTGTCAATGACTGGAATTTTATCATCAGCTGATAAAATTCCAAGCGGATGATAAAATTCCAGTCATTGACACGAGGACTACAGATCCCTTATCTCCTAAGACATCACCCCTATAACCTCAGTTTAATTGCCCCGGCTTATCTTAATGATGTATCACCTCATGCACTAATTGTCTTTGTGAAACATCTTAAGGGTATGTGCACACGATAGCAGGCATTTACGTCTGAAAAGACAGACTGTTTTTAGGAGAAAACAGCTGCGTCGTTTCAGACGTAAATGCTCCTCCTCGCATTTTGCGAGGCTTCTCTGACAGCCGTAAATTTTGAGCTGCTCTTCATTGAGTTCAATGAAGAACGGCTCAAATTACGTCTGAAAGAAGTGCCCTGCACTTCTTTTGACGAGGCTGTATTTTTACGCGTCGTCGTTTGACAGCTGTCAAACGACGACGCGTAAATGACAGGTTGTCTGCACAGTACGTCGGCAAACCCATTCAAATGAATGGGCAGATGTTTGCCGACGTATTGTAGCCCTATTTTCAGACGTAAAACGTGGCATAATACGCCTCGTTTACATCTGAAAATAGGTCGTGTGAACACAGACTAAATGTTGTGCTTTTTTCTAACTCATTCATTGTAAATTGCCTGAAGAAGGAGCCAGTGTGCTCTGAAAGCTTATATATAGAACTTTTATGGTTAGCCAATAAAGGTATCATACCTACTATACTTTTGTCTTTTTTGACACAAAAGTATTTGACATTACATATGGTTTCTGGCTAACACAGTGCTACGCTATTTTTTACTGCACTGGTCAAATAAAATTAACTTTTTATATAAGAAAAAAGGTTGCAGCACTCCGGCAAGGTCCAGTTAAAAATTTATAGTTTTCTTTGCCCATGTTTAAGGAGAACCTTTCACCTGCCCATACATGTGTAGCTGAGTGCACCATATAATAGGCAATGCTGCATAAACCCTAGCCTCGTCCGTTATTTACATATTGGTGCCATTATATTTGGCGCCCGATATGTAAATAACCACCTCAACTGCCAATGGGGTATGTAAATGGCATGGGGGCGTGTTTCTTATCACTGTGACACTATCCAATTAGCTATGGACAGTGTCACAGCGGCTTGTGCTGTGTGATCACTCTCGCGAGATCACACAGACTTGTCACCCTTGTGTGCCGAGAGCTGAAGAGTGAGAGCGTGCGTGCACATCTCAGACGCCACTGCCGACGATACTCCCACCGCCACGGAACAGAAGAAATATAATAATTCACATTCTTCTTCTCCATTTCCGTTCCGCGGCAGAGCGGTGCGTGTGCGCACGTCCGCTCTCCTCTCTCCAGCTCTGGTCAGACAGTGAAGGAAAGACTGTGATCTCGCGAGAAATATCACACAGCATAAGCCGCTGTGACACTGTCCGTAGCTGAATGAACAGTATCACAGCGATAACACATCCCCATGTCATTTACACTCCCCATTGACAGTTCAGGGGGTTATTTACATATCGGGCGCCAAATATAACGAGTATATCAAGTCCAGAGTCAGCGCAGCCGTCTACTGGGAAATATTCGAGCACTTCATGCTTCCCTCTGCTGACAAGCTTTATGGAGATGCTGATTTCATTTTCCAGCTGGACTTGGCACCTGCCCACACTGCCAAAAGTACCATTACCTGGTTTAATAACCACAGTATCACTGCGCTTGATTGGCCAGCAAACTCGCCCGACCTAAACCCCATAGAGAATCTACGGGGTATTGTCAAAAGGAAGATGACACCAGACCCAACAATGCAGACGAGCTGAAGGCCGCTATCACAGCAACCTGGGCTTCCATAACACCTCAGCAGTGCCACAGGCTGATCCCCCTCCATGCCACGCCGCATTGATAACACCTCAGCAGTGCCACAGGCTGATCACCTCCATGCGACGCCGCATTGATAACACCTCAGCAGTGCCACAGGCTGATCACCTCCATGCCACGCCGCATTGATGCAGTAATTCATGCAAAAGGAGCCCCGTCCAAGTATTGAGGGAATATACTGTACATACTTTTCACTAGGCCAACATTTCGGTATTAAAAATAATTTTTGAAATCGGGCTTATATAATATTCTAATTTTCTGAGATACCACATTTTGGGTTTTCATTAAATGTTACCATAATCATCAACATTAAAAGAAAAAAATGCTGTAAATAGATCACTCTGTGTGTAATGAATCTAAAGAATATGAGTTTCACTTTTGGAATTGAATTACTGAAATAAATTAACTTTTTGATGATATTCTAATTCATTGAGAAGGACTAGAACCAACAAAAGATACTTTGTTAAGTGACTTTGAATCTCTCTTACTGGCAGAAGATGGAGCTCTACAATAACCCAGAGACTGTTCAAGTTATATAAAAAAAGCCAAGATATATTTAGACTTCTCTTCCACAAGGCTGTTAGCTTGCCAGCGGAAACTGCAGAGTCATAATACGGAACTGCAATCCATAAAGCCATGGCATAAATTGGCCCGTAAAACTGCTTTTCTACAAAGCTCAAATTAGAATAAGCTTATTAATTTCCTATGATGCTGTAATTGTTGTACGAAACAAAAAGCCCCGTAAAAGCCGAGCACGTAGACTGTGGTGCTGATATCAGTCCCTCTATTATAGTACAATAATCTACTTTGGACAAAATCCCAGATATTCAACACGCCTAGAAATTTGCAAATGGAGTATTAAGAGGTAACTGCCCAAATTACATAATTCGTTCAGTTATGGTTTGTCCTTCATTTACTGGTGTAGCCGTTTTAGATTTTGATCAGCCAATGAGCGTAACATGTCATTTATAAATTATTGCCCCAACCCAACCCTCTTTACCAGGATTAAAGCAGTTTTCTGGAATATGTTAAAAAATTGCAGGCAGTGATTGGTCGCAGTGGTGATGTGGTAACCTCATTGACGTCACCACTGTGGCCAGGGTTGGTCTGCAGCGGTCACGTGCCGAGACAACACATCAAAGCTATAGCCATGTGAACTAGAACCGGCAGGGGTCTAGGGAAACGTTAACATGGGAGCGACAGGAAATTGGAGAGGTAAGTATGCATCAATTTGTTATTATAGAACATATTCAGTCTATTTAAAAAAATTCAGCTTGGTTCAACACAGGGCAGGAGATCTGAGGCTAGGGCTACACTTCGACTTTATTTGTGCTACTGCAGTTGCAGACAAGATGCTTAACGAAATCTGGATGATACAACTATCCTGCTCCAACAGAAGTGAATATGGAAAGTATTGCATTGAATGTTCCCCTAATAATTTTCTTCAAGAGTAAGCGCTTTACAGAAGAAAGACTAAAGGAATGGTGTTAAAGAGGTCAAATGGGATTGGAAAACCCTTGAATTTTTACTGAACTGTAATTCCATACACAGCCCATAGACAAGAGTGGCGCTATTCCTAGAAGTTATTCCAAGTTTACACCACGTGAAATATTAATTTTAAGCGACGCCAAAACTTACCTGTATCAAAATTGAGAACACGAGCAGCTTCTCCTTCTAACGTGACCACAACGTTGTCCCCCTCAATGAAGGCAGATGTCACTCTTCTGTGGGACAACATAATTTCAAACAGTCTGCGACTACACTGTAGGTGCGGGAGTGTTAAGTCGCTCATTCTTGGCTCAATATCAGTCTTGTAAGCATTGAATGACTGGTGAAAAATGTTTCTCATGACCTGTAAATGGAAGAGCCAAGGACATGATGATCACGTTTAGTTTGGTAGCAACAAGCTTCATACATGTGTGTACTCAAATCTTGTCACTTTTATTAGTGATACTAAAATTAAAATATATTAAACATACATCGATCTACATTTATGGTCCCTCACCCTCGTAGACCATACCATAGATACAGGCTCCATTGAGATTCTTCTTGTAAAGATTGTGTTGGTTTCCTAGCTCTATTACAGACTTGTAGGCGATTGAAACGAGGGCTTGTCCACTTAAAGCTAAATGTTTTTAGAGCGATTTTTTTTCTAGATCTTTCCTGTGTTAATGAAAGGGCTAGACTGTGACGGACTGTCCACCCATCCATCCAAATGTAGGTAATTACTGTATACAGAATTTGATTATTCATTGTATTAAAGGGGTTGTCCATTTTGTAGAATGGCTTTTTGTTAGAAGGTGGAACCGTATTGGTGAGGTACTGTAAAAAACAACGTTATCACCAATGAGAGAGATGAAGAGCAGCTTGTGTTAAAGAAAACTTTATTGTCTCTTTGTGTTAGAAGGGTTCCCTGAAGAGAAGTTGACTACAGGTTGACACGCTGGTGGGATTCCCAGCAATCAGCTGTAAACTGCAAGAAAATCCCATATAAATTCTCTGCTTTTCCTGCAGTGCCACCACAGGAGACTTGAAGCATTGCATGGTGCCTATGGAAATTATTGGATTACCCATGCCGGAACGATCCCTAAGAAGCTCTTAGTAACTGCTCTCCGCTTTGGTTAATTGTTGGAAAACCTGAATGCGAAAATCCACACTGAATGCCCTGCTACGGTATTTTAAAATGGGTTTTTCTAAAGCATACAACCCCTTTAAGCAATAAATCATTTTGCTTTTCTAAACCACAAAAGGGTTCCCTAATTATTTAGACATAATTACATTAGAATATTACGTTAGAGGTGAACTAGAGCCTGGACTCCACGAATGTTCTGAGCCGGTTAGGTCCATGCGATGAGTAAAGGGGTTGATCTGTTTGGTTCCGATCAAAAGTGAATTGTGTATTCTCCTGGTGATTTCAGGGGCTGGGCAGGTTTCCTTTCCAAATGCATACACAGTCCAACAGGGACTGTCCGCAACCATCTTAGCATGTCATATAATGAGTTTCTAAATTCCAGGCAGTATTGTTATTTCACAAACAAGTGTAAAGATATTTTTTATGGCAACAAAGGAGTTAAAGAATGAGTGCCTCTCCACCAGCAGTAACCAGGTAACAACATGAACAGGCAGGTTAGGGACTAAACAGAGGCCATTCAGTCCTGTGACTCACCATCATTTCACAGTATAATAATGAACCTGCGGACAGCACGGTCATTCATTACACTAAAAAAACTGCCAGAAAATGACCTTTAGACAGTCCATAATTTGTGTTTATAAGTTTCAGTATAAGGAAATGCTACCTGGGAAACAAACATTAAAACAGAACAGGAAAAATATATATATGCTGGTAAAAGAAAGGTGTAAACAAAAATAGTCATATAAAAAAAAAGAATGCAGTGTTTCAATATGGTCGTTGTTCATATGTTACATGATACTTTGAAAAATCATATAAAAAGAGAGTGAAAGAAAGTGAATGGACGCAGATACAATAAAATACTAGCGCGGAGCATTGAGCTATCTGCTCCCTGCTCCACCATTCACTAGGCTACAGGCCACATTAGGCCTGCAGCCTATAAGACGCTGGGACAGGATCCATGCACAGGCCGGCACATTGACGTCACTGCATCGTGCCGGCCTACGCAAGGGCCCCTTCTTGGCATCTCATACGCTGCAGGCCTAAAGTGGCTGAGGAGGTTTTGAGACTGTGCAGCTCAGATCATCGTGGGAACGGGACTAGGTGAGTATAAGTTTTATTATTGGTTTGTGGGCACTATTACCTAAGCGGACACTATCTAAAGGGGGAGAGTGTGTGTGTAGTATCATCTACAGAGGAGAATGCGTGCATGGCACTATCTACAGTTGAGACTCTGTGGCACTATCTACGGGGGGGGGGGGGGGGTGACACACACTTTCGACAGAAGGCACTGTGTCAGGCACTCTCTACAGGAGGTCTTTGCTTGTGGCACCAGAAATGTCAAATCTGCTCCTGAGGGTAAGTACAAGGATACTTACTGTAGCGGCCCTGTATCTAAGCCTATTATTTGTGATATCTGCTGGGGTCATGTAACCTAAGCCTATCACGTGCGATACTGACTGCAGGGGCCCTGTATCTAAACCTATCATGTGTGATATTATCTGCTGGGGTCGAGTACCTAAGGCTATCATGTGTGATATGGACTGCTGGCGCCCCGTATCTAAGCTGATCATGTGTGATACTGACGAATATAAGTTTATTATGTGTGATTCTGTCTTCTGGGGCCATGTATCTCAGCCGAACACGTGTTATACAGACTGCTGGGGCTCTGTTTCTCACTGGCCTATCACGTGTGATACTGTCTCTCGGGGCCCTGTATCTAAGCCTATCGTGTTATACTGCCTGCTGACCTGATGGATCTAGGCCTTTTCCTGTGTGATACGGTCTACTGAGCTGCTGTATCTAATACTATCATATGTGATACGGTCTGCTGAGCTACAGAATATAAACCGATCATGTGTTACCGTCTGCTGGGGCTCTGTATCTAAGCCGATCATGTGTGATACTGACTGATGGGGCCCTGTATCTAAGCCTATCACGTCTGATACAGTTTGCTGAGCCGATGTATCTAAGCCTATCATGTGTGATATTGTCTACTTAGTCGCTGTATCCAATTATATCATGTGATATTGTCTGCTGAGCCGTGGTATCTAAGTCTATTGTGTGATACGGTCTGCTTAGCTGCTGTTTCTATTCCGATCAGGTCTGATTCTATCCTGTAACGACCATCAGGTTTGTGGACCCAATGGGCTACTCCGCCAGATTTGAGTTGGACCACCAGAAAGGGCATTGTCTAAGCAGCCACCCCGCTACCAGGTTGCTACCTCTTGAGGTGATAGCTGCTGGCCAAACAGAAGCTAGGTAGAGACAGGCAGATGGTACCTTGGTGGTAGCAGGATACAGGCTGGAGCCGGATTACTGGGAGCACCCAGAGGTCACGGGATACCGACAGGTAACAGACTGAGGATACAGGATACAAACAGGTAACAGACTCATGGGACAGGATACGAAACCTTCACAGGACAACACTAGGTTTATCCAACTTTTCTCAGGCACGGTCACTTATTAAGACCTGGATGTGCAGTCACAGGCTGGGGACACTTTTGCGGGCATCTCCATCCTACCGGCGGCTGGCGGCCTGTTCATTTTAGCCAGCACCTCCCTTCCCAGGGTCGCTGGCGCGCTCTGCTCCCTGCCTCCTCTCCTGTACAGTGCCTGTTGGGTAGGGGGTGCAGTACCAGCACGTGTGAACCCGATGGGCACTGTACAGGAGAGGAGGCAGGGAGCAGATTGCGCCGGCATCCCTGGGAAGGGAGAAGCTGGAGAGGATATACAGGCCGATGGCTGTGGCCGCCGGAGGGAGATGCCGGTCCTACATATCCAGTGGTGTAGTTATAGGGTTTGTAGTCTTCTAGATATGCCGTCTCCTATATACTGTACATATTTAATATATATAGATTTTTTTTTTTTGGGGGGGGGGGGGGTAAAACATATGCCTTGGGACTTTTGCCCCTAATCTTTTAGTACCGTAGCAATCCCCCTATCAAGGTGGCAGAATGAGTGAGGATTTTTAAAGTTCAAAAGTTTAACATTGCTGTCACACATATTTTAAGACCATTTAGGCTTCGATCACATAGGGCTCCGTTCCAACGTTCCGTAGGAGCTTCCCGTCGGAATGGAGCCCTGACAGACACAAACTGAAACCCCAGGCTTCCATTTCCATCACCATTGATTTCAATGGTGACGGATCTGGTGCAAATGGTTTCCGTTTGTGTCAGTTGTGCAAGGGTTCCGTCGTTTTAACGGAAACAATAGCGTAGTCGACTATGCTATTGATTCGGTACCCTTGCACAAAAGACGGAACCCTTGCACAAATGACACAAACAGAAACCATTTGCACCAAATCCGTCACCATTGAAATCAATGGTGATGGAAACGGAAACCTGGGGTTTTCGTTGGTGTCTGTCAGGGCTCCGTTCCGACGGAAAGCTTAGCCGGAACGGAGCCTTAGCGCAGATGTGAAAGAAGCCTTAAAGGAACTATTAACAAAAACTACTAAATCCTTATTGAGAACAAAGATGTTATTTTGAGGAGAACATTAGTTTACATTATAAACATAGTTTATAAATAGTTGAACAATATTCAGAACTCCAGCTGCTTCAAGATGCGGCTTAAAGACACGAGTCCTATTTTATATAGTTGTCACAATGTAGGTAATACATTTACTTTGAGTAGTCAAACATACAGCGGACTTATAGACCCCATCAGGACGTTCCCAAATGCTAAAAGAATGCAAATGGGAAAGGAAGGAAGGAAGGAAGGGTGGATAGGAAAAGAAAGAGGAAGAAGGGAAGGAAGGAAGGAAGGAAGGAAGGAAGGAAGGAAGGAAGGAAGGAAGGAAGGAAGGAAGGAAGGAAGGAAAAAGGGAAGGAAGGATAGAAAGGAGGAATAAGTAGTGTGACATATAAGCCGGTACTTGAATATGGTCTAAAAGTAATGAACACATTTAAAATCAGGGGTGAATATAAAAGAAGGGTTGATAGCAGAAAACAAAATTCAGAGAATGAGTCAGGTTGCTTAGAATGTGGTATCAGAAACAGAAATCTCTGAGCAAGGGGTTTAGGCTCTCTGTAGCGTGCTTTGGTTCTGGAAATCAGTGGTGGCCTCCGGACACAAAGACAACCCATATTCATATGCCCTACTAGGGATCCCCTCAATAAGTTAAAGTGGGGACCCGGATGTTCATTCATTAAAGAGGTGGTCTCACTATGACAAACCCTGTCCTTTCGTTCTATTAGGGCATATGGACATAATAGAAAGGGGGTCCCTTTGGATTAGCCCCTTCTATGCGCCTGAACACACCAGGCAGATCCAGCACGTCCATGTATATGAATTTTCCATGCAATGCTAGATTTCCCTCTGCAGGGAAAATCCACGCCTGTATGCACCCCCCCCCCCCTGTGACAACAGCTGATCACCACAAGTGGAAGAAGCTGGAAGTGGAGCAATCAGCCGATTACTGCACCAGCTTAATTTAAATGGTCGGTCATTCATTTAAATGCTTAGCATGTAAAACCACCCCTGCAGGGCAAATGTATGACTAGTTGGAGCTTCCCCCAGTAAAAACAACGGATCACCTGATTGCCATGGTGGCTATCATTAGAGAAGACTCTTCCTGAGATAACCTTTAAGACAAACTGTTTTTCTTGTACGGGCACCTTTATAGATCGGCTTAAAGGGGTTTTCCAGTCCATAAAAATGTATGGCTGATCCTCAGGATAGGCCATCAATAGCTGATGGGTCAGGGTCCTATTCCCGGGACTCCCACCAATCAGATGTCTTGAGGGGGGGTGAAGTGCTCGTACGTGCACTGCTTCCCCTTCACTTCTACTTGCTCACTGTGAATCGTCGACCTGGCTGTAGCGGCGATACGCTGTATTGCAGCCTTCTCCAATCGAAGTGAAAGGGAGAAGGCTGCAATACTGTGAATCGCCGCCACATCTGTGTCGGTGATTCACAGTGAGCAAGTAGAAATACAAGCGCTGCACCCCCTTCAAAACAGCTGATCGGCTGGGGGTCCTGGGATTTGGACACTGACCCATCAGCTATTGAGGACCTATCCTGATGATAGGCCATACATTTTTAGGGACTGGAAAACCCATTCAATAAGGTTATTTATGTGCATGTCCACCTCGTCCTGTTAGATATGCAAAATGTGGCCAGAAAATAAACAAATATTTTATGGTTGATCATGTGGATGATGAGCTAGCTATTTCTCCCAGATGATAGCTCTACAAGCCAAATGTATCCCTCTCCTCAGGCTGATAGGAGTGGAAAAGAGTCAGCAAACCGCACACGCAAGTCAAGAACAATATCTAAACATAACTGCACAAATATCCTCGTAATGACCATTGCATTGAGCAGAAACAGCTCCTTGTCCTCAGGAACATTTCATGTCATTAAAAAGATATTATTAAGATAAGAAAATCATATTTGTATAAAGCCTTCATGTACGAAACACTACAGGGAATTGGAGGAATACAGCAAGCAATTTAAAGGGGGAAGAGAACTAAGAATAAGACTTGATCTAAGCTGCGAATGGGCCATCTCCATCACAGAATACAATAATGTAGGATACAGTATCAGTAACAGCTAAAACTCTGATTACTTCGACCTCAAGGCTTTTTCTTTGTCTTATTTTAGAACAGTCGCAAGGTCACTCGTGATTATTTTTCCCATAAAATAACATTAAGGCTACATGCAAACGTTGCGTAAGAAATTTGCAGGGAAAAAAAAACGCACATGAAAGTGCGTTTCGGTGCGGTTTTTACATTTTGCTGCGTAAATTGTGGCGTTTTCATGCTGCCGGTTTTGCTGCGTATATCTCCAGAACTAGGGAGATAGAATTTGCAAGCGAAATTGCGGGATAAATTGACATGCCGGCGTTTAAAAAATACGCACCATGGGTCAATTTACACCCCAAAAAATAATGCAGAGTGGACATGAGATTCCCTGGAATCTCATTGCCTTTGCTGGTACTGTATTACGCTGC
Source organism: Rhinoderma darwinii (assembly GCF_050947455.1). Taxonomy (NCBI): domain Eukaryota; kingdom Metazoa; phylum Chordata; class Amphibia; order Anura; family Rhinodermatidae; genus Rhinoderma; species Rhinoderma darwinii. The sequence continues at coordinate 99,999,167 of NC_134695.1, forward strand.
GGTTTTGCCGCACACAAAACCGCACATAATACACATCGTGTGCATTGACCCTAAGGCAGTATTTCGCGGACCGAGCACACTTCATAGAGACGGGCTCCTAGCGTCATAGTTATCTATGTCGCTCGGAGTCCCAACCTCCCTGCGGGAAAACTGTCCCATACTGAAAATATTCGGTCCGGGAAATACTGCCGACATACGGTCCGTATACCAAAGACCGAATACGCCCTTGTGAATCCGGTCTAAGGGTGTGTTTCTGTAATCCTGTGTCGATGTGTAGTCCTAGTCCGCACGGTGGTTTTAAAGCAGCAGGTTGTTTTTCTTCCTGATGTAACTAGAAAGTTGCATCCATTGTGAGGCATTTTGAAGCCTAAAGAGACTATTTCTTGGTCACCCCGTCAATTAACTTCTATGCAAGTACACATGAACACTCGAACTGTACCTACTTTCTCTACCAACCCCCTCTACGTCTGTCAATATCGTGTGTGGGATAATATTTTGAGTGGAAGTATCCATTAGAGCTGGCAAACAAAAATCCCATTAAAAAGATACTCCATTAAAAGTGGTGGTCTCATTACAGACAACTCTTTTAATCTGATATAATATAATATATAAAATAAAGTATTACATGACGAGCATTCCCTCTGGCTCACAGAGAGTGTTCCCAAGTGGAGCTTGTTCTGATGGGATCACCCTTTTAAGTTCTCTTAAAATTTATTTTTACTAAAAAATGGATTCATATGAAAATAGAAGATATTGTGATTTGAGTCCTGTCAACTTTCCCTTCTCTGCCCTCAGCTCAAAGCTAATTCAGCCTTGAGATGAAAATCTGTGCAATAGGAGACAGACTGGTTGCTAGGGATGTTCTGCTGACAATTCCAATGAAAATACTGTGGTTGTTAGGCAGTGTATCCCTAGAAACCAGACTGTCTCAAATAACTTTGCTCTTCTACTCCAAGCTGTATTGTCATGAAGCTGACAGCAGAGAAGTGGAAAAGCAGGTTGATCGTTGCCACACTATGTAAATTACCATCTCAGCCCACGTTCGTAATCAGATTTTTGTAAAAATACAAAAAATCATTTTAGTTGAAAGATGGTTTTAAGAAATAGTTCAGGGAATGGGTTGGTTGAGATGGTGGATTAGGCATACCTTCCAACATTTGAATCTCGAATCTCGCGAAACCCCACCCCTTTCAGCTCAGGAATGCCCCCAAACTCCCTGGAAAAAAACCCAATTTTTCATGCAAATTTTCGTAAGCCCTACCTATTTTGCGGCCTTATTTGCAGAACAAAAACTGGACTGTTGGCAGATATGAATTAAAACATATAATAAGGAATCCAATTTGATTAACTGACGATGACGAAGCAACGGTAATTTAAAGCTACTTTGAGTGTCCATTCCTGAAAGTTTGAACGTGGGCGACGTTTCCTGAAAGTATCTAAACAGTTAAGAATATGAATTTTATTTTTAGTCTGGCTTAAATGGGTTTGCTGAATGTATAAACACACACTGATTATACGGCTCCTGTCACCATCTCATTATGTAAATGATAATTAAAATAGCTGGAACGCAGCACACAGCAGCAGCAAAGCCAGAGGAACAAAATGTCCTAAAATAGAACATTTTGATTTTTGTTTACTAGCCTCCTAATGGTGGTAATCACATTCATTTTCCCATTTGCACACTTTCAAATTGCTATAAACTAAAGAACAACACATCCCATTGACCATTGAGTGAAAATGTTCAAGCATGGAACAGCTTACTCTAGACGGTGGATAGTAACAGAAAATCATCTCCTCCTGTCTGAAAAAGTCTATTGGCAATCAAGGTGTTTATAGCAATGCTTCTGGTAAAGGGAATATTAGCTCTGTAATGCGGCGCCATATGGAGGCACTATGCGGCGGCACATGGCGTGTCTACTGCTCCGCAGTACCGTGCCGCGGGGACTCGGTGTACATCTGTACAGACTATGTTGTGGGCATAAGCCTTTATACACCAGTAAGGAGGTAGGAAAATGTCAGATTGCAGTCTGCAGATAGATAAACATGCTGTAGAAACCATTCGGCAATATCCAAAGCAAAAAAAAAAAAGTATAAAAATTAAAAAAAGAAGAAGATTATGGTTTTCACATTGATCAACATGATTTGTGTAGTACTTACTGAAGAATTAGGAGTATATCTCAGAAACCGAACGACTTTGGCATCTGAAGCTGGGCACGCTAAAGCCATAAATCGATTACGAAAGGTCCCGTAGATTTTAAGATGGAATCCTGGTTTGCCTAATGTGTCTTTTCCACCATTTAGAACATCAATTCCATAGGCTGATAGATCAAAGTAAAGATTGTGCGTTCGGATCTCGGGAGTTGGAACCTTTGCGGGTCAAGGAATAAATAAAACTATTAAAAAAATATACCAATCGGAAAGCTTTCCCAACATGTCTAACAAATCTATTATTTATAATTCGCCCTTCACGCAATCATTTTTATTGTATACTACAGGAATAACCATTGGTGACAATGAATGAAAGGGTTGTGGAGGAAAATTTACCGAAAAATGCTCCTTAGTTTACAAGCTCCCTTGAAATGTTAGCCATTAAAACAGAAGATTCGGTAAAGGAACTGACCAAAGCTCGATCTACATAAATATTTCTGCTGGAGTCTAAAGGCCCTTTTACGCGGGCCAATTAACGGGCAAACGAGCGCTCACAGAAAGCTCATTCCCGATCAATGCCCTACGATCAGCTGATTAACTAGCAAACGCTCGTTCATCGATGGATTGCGTAGTTTATGCAGCATAAAATATTATCCTTGTCGGCAACAGGGAGATGCACGGCCGACATGGGGACGAGTGATCGGAGTAACGAGCGCTCCTCCCATACATAGCTCCTTGTGAAAGGAGAAAACGAGCGCCGATCGTTGAGCTATCTCATTGATCGGCGCTCGTTTACACGACCCCCATCGGGCCATGTAAGAGGACCCGAAGACTCTCGCATATAGTGATAATTGCAATGTGTGGGCTAATTAATCAGATTCACTAGATGTGATCAATATCTGACCCTTCACAATCAACTGTAATTACCAGGGCAGGATCGGATTCGCCCACCAAAGCATTAGGGGATCCTGTGGTGGGCCAAGGCTCTGTCTCACGGATTCTCCACCTTATTATCATGGTGGTGCCCATGAAAACATTTTTCACTCCTGAAGAAACCCTATCCATATTCCTACATCAAAAAAGTAGGAGCGGTTAAAGCTATTCATAATTTTATATTTTGGCCATGATTTGTTGCCTGCATTGCTTGACCCAATGCTGAGCATCTTTTAGGACAGGCAGAAATTAATATGCCATGGCTACCTTAAAAGTGACAGCTCTTGCCACTGCCTTAGCCTTTAGATTGCGGTCGGCCGAATAATCGATCGGTCGACAGCTATTCCTCCCGACTCCTCCATTCATATCCAGGCTTGGCCGAGCGTGCATGTGTTTTCAATAGGGAGTAGGGAGAAAGACTTTTCTGGCTCCGATTTAGTGGATGGGAGTTAAGGAAACTGCGTGGCTCGCTGTGCTTGAAAAAGGTGTGCGTCTGTCGTGAGACAACCCCTTTAATATCACGGTCTTATACGTTATGAAGTATTAAAAGGAATTGCATTAATAGCAAGCAAGGGTGTAGAGCAATGACCCATGGAAATAATGTAGAGGAGGAAATTAATACCAGTACCATCTGTCTTGGGTGGCAAAACCTGACACCATAATGGGGGCCCCATTTTTAACTTTGTTATGAGATCCCCTCTATTCTATATATGCCACGGTTTTTTCCACGTTTTAAATAAGCCAAAGTGTTTTATGCCCTGATGATTTCAGAATTCACTGTACACCGGATGGGCACGGTGAAAGCAAATAATACACTATACGGACAAAAGTATTGGGACACCTAGACATTACACCTACAGGAGCTTTCATGACATCCCATTCTGAATCCATAGGCATTAATATGGAGTTGGTCCCCTCCTTTGCAGCTAAAACAGCTTTCACTCTTCTGGGAAGGCTTTCTACAAGACTTTCGAGTGAGTCTGTGGGAATTTTTGCCACCTATTACAGTACCATGCTGTAATTCAGTGAGCTCATTAGAACGACCCATTCGTCCACAATTGTTTGTAAAGGCAGACTGCATAGTTAAGTGCTGGTTTTATACACCTGCGAAACACTGGAATTTAATGATTAAGAGGTGTATCCTAATACTTTTGTCCATATAGTGTATATTCAATGTTAAAATGTAAAAAAGAAAAAAATGATAGGTGCTAATTTCTTGGAGACTGACATCAACTGATGCCCTTGGATGGCGTGGAGCATCTATCTGATGTGCAGATTATAGGGTTGTATTTATTCCGATTGGTCCTTAATCTCACTTAGATAAAAGGTAAAGGAGAGAGCATTGAATGTATAAAGCCCTATTGTTCAAACAGACAGGAGATCATTAATTTAATAGCCGTTTGCCAAGGTTCACGCAGCACATGACCTCTTTCACATGTCACGAGATGACCATTATCTTTGCATACAGCTACAGTAGCAGAAATATCTACATCTCGCAGTAGTCATGGTATATCTTTTATGAAGCAGCTTTGCATGATGGGACGTGGATGTCTCAGCTCAATCTCTTTAGCACATCTATTTCTGTGAGGCCATAGACAAGACAATCATGTTTAATGGTCAGATAACCATCTATGATGGTCCTGACCTATGGAAACTTGCTCCTATTTTTTATACTAAATATACGATTCTCACGATGAGCCAATAGAAAATAAACTAAAGAAACGCTGCAGTCTCTCAATGTCATTATTCATCAAAGTCTTGGGATGGCTGTTTAGCAATAAGTCCAGCAAGTTCTGCTGCTAAGTTTACTTTTTCTATTTGTAACCCAGCAAAAGGATTGTATGGCATTGAGAAATGGGAGGTTGTGGCCGGCCACTAGAGGGCGCTGTGAGGTTAGTACATCGACAGTGTTTAGTGTGTGGAGTGATATACAAGAGAGGTCTAGTAAGGAAGTGTCGGGGGAGAGGTCTGAGAAGCGCTGGACAGGAAGAGACAGAGACTGGACTGAGAGAGCTGTAGCAAGTAAGGAAGACATTGTGACTCAGATAACTGTAAAAGATAAAGAGCATTCTGGCCAGCAGCAGAGCATAAGTAATGTGAAGTATCAGACACGCATTTACTGGAGTTCCAAGTTAAGGAGATCCGGCTGAAGTTAAGAAGAGAGTGTTTAGAGCAAGAAGCTGAAGACGCCATTTTTGAGCATAAGGTAACATAGAGCATTAAGTGCCGGATCATCAGAGAGTGCATTGTATTACATTGCCGGACCTCAAAGATCACATTACACTAAACCTGGAAGCTAAGAGACTTTATTATCCTAAGGCACAAGATAAAGAGAACATATTTTAATCATTACGGATTATAAGAGACTGTGTTATATTGAAGTGCCGGATAAAAAGCAGAGACTGTATTGTTTACCGAGCACCAGTTATATTTTGCCTAGAGCTCAAGTTTTCACTGTTGTCATATTTTCTGCATGTTCAGTAAAGACAAAACGAATATAATCCCGGTGTCAGTAATTATTGTCCTTAAAGTCATATTACAACTTGGCGTAGTGCGGCAGGATGGATGCAGATACAATGGACGAGACAACATTATCATCCAGTGTGACCCATCCAATGATACCGGTGGGAGCCCTCTTAAATCATTTGCCAAAGTTTAATGGATCTGATCTATTGTTGGAAGATTGGAGTGAACGGCTGGAAGGAGCGGCACGGCTCTGTAATGTCGCTCCACATTTAAAAGTAGAATTGGCGCTAAGTACCTTAGAAGGAGAAGCTAGGAAAACCGTTTTGTTACAGCCAGCACGACATCGACAAACCTTCGAACAAATTCGGCAGCTATTAGATGATGTGTATGGGGATACGTCCTCTGAGGGCATGATAAGGAAGCGATTCTTTGCCCGCCAGCAGAAAGAAGAAGAGACACTGGCGCAGTTTGCAAATGGATTACAGGAAATAATGGCAATGTTGCAACGTAAAGAAGAACAATCAGCCGGGTCCTTTACCAATGTACACGTAGTATTGCGGGATCAGTTTGTAATAGGTCTCAAGAATCCACCGTTAAGGAGAACTCTGAAGGAAAAGTTAAAGAAAGAACCAGATATGACGATTCATCAATTATTGACGGAAGCTATCGCATTGGAAAAAGAGGAATCGGCCAGCACTGATACGGTGGTCAGGCAAGCAGAAATTGTAACCAAGAAGAACCCCGAAATGGAGGCAAGGATGGAGTCATTGGAAGGTGCCATGAGAGAGTTGAAAGCCGCTATTACTAATAAGCCTGACCCTGGAACTCCAGTTCGATACTCACAAGAGAGACGGTCGTTTGCAGATAGGAGGAAGCAAGGTAGGAATGCTCCAGACCCTACCATCTGCTATAATTGTGGCCGAGCAGGACACATTGCTAGAAATTGCATGCGTTCTCACTATCAGAGCAATCGCAGGAATTTAAACTAGAACGACCTGTAGTTGAGGGGCAAACTACAGGAGAGTCCACGGATACATGCCCTGTGTTAGATGCTACAGATATAGTGGGGGAATGTCCCGTCGTTGTAGCAAAATTCAATGGCGTTGAGTTGTCATGTTTAATCGATACTGGATCTCAAGTGACCACTATGGATAAAGTTGTGTTTGAAACTTATTTCCCTTCCTTGTTATGTGAGAAGAGTGACACTTGGATAAGACTCAAGGCAGCTAATAGTTTACCTATCCCTATCCTGGGAGTTATACAAATGGACATTTCAATATGGAATCGTGATTTGAACAAAAAGGGGGTTATCATAGTAGAAAAAGCTATGGACTCTGACATTCCCGTGATTCTAGGAATGAATATATTGCGGGACTTAGATGGAGTAATGTCACAAGAGCTGGGCCCAAAATACTGGAAACAAATACCCACTCAACGACCTTCTCAAATGGCTTTACAGCGCACTTTAAAACATTGTCGCATTAATGGAGAACTGTTAAATTGGCCTGGAAGGGTAGGACAGGTTAAGATACCAGCCTCTCGAAGTATACAAGTACCAGCAGGCCATGAAATGTTGTTACCCTTGCCAGTGGGTACTAATAAAGTGTTAAAGGGCACCACTGTGTTAATTGAATCAGCTCTGCAGAAAGAAGGAGTAGCCGTGGCCCGGTCGATATGCAAGGTACAGGCTGGACAAGTATTATTACGAGTGGTTAATATCACGAAACAAAATGTAACCTTATTTCCCCGGGAACTAGTAGCTGAAGTGTTTCCGGTGAGGGAGGAACAAGTGGAAAGCCGTTCAGATTGGCAAGTGAGTTATCCTTGTGAAAGTGTAGCTGTGGTTACAGTGTGTCGAGCCACCACTCAAGCTAATGACACCATTGGGAGGCGATTACTGGAGCAAATACCTTTAGAAGGAACGGATTTGACTACCAGGCAAATAGATGAAGTGGCGGGAGTGTTAGGAGAGCACTACAAGGCTTTTTCCAAGAATGAAGCAGACTTTGGGTTGACAACAACTTTAGAACATGAAATACATACGGGAAATGCTCACCCGGTACGAGAACGATACCGTACCATTCCGCCCGCTTTTTATCAAGAAGCCAAAGTGTTGCTAAAACGCATGCTAGACAGTCATGTTATCCGACCCAGTAAGAGTCCATGGGCTTCTCCCATAGTATTAGTAAAGAAGAAAGATGGAAGCTTGCGGTTCTGTGTAGATTACCGGCGATTGAATGCCTGCACCGTCAGAGATGCATACCCTTTACCACGAATAGAAGACTCTTTGCTGGCTTTGGGTAAGGCCAAATACTTCTCTACCCTGGATTTGGCCAGTGGGTACTGGCAAGTACCAGTTGCAGAAGAAGATCAAGAAAAGACTGCATTTATCACCCCTATGGGGTTATACGAATTTTTGAGAATGCCGTTCGGTCTAACCAATGCACCAGCTACATTTCAGCGCTTGATGGAAGTTTGTTTGGGAGATTTAAACTTTGAATGTTTGCTCATCTACCTAGATGACATCATTATCTTCTCAGCCACTTTCACAGAACATTTGGAAAGATTGAAAGTGATACTTACGCGTATCGAAGAACATGGTCTAAAACTAAAACCGGGCAAATGTCACTTGTTTAAAGAAAGAATTGAGTACCTGGGACACGTGGTTACTAGAGATGGTGTACAACCAATGGATGCCAAAGTACGAGCCGTGCAACAATGGCCGGTACCAAAGACAGTAACAGAGCTTAGAAGTTTCCTAGGACTGATTGGATATTACAGACGGTTCATACAGAATTTTGCTAAGGTGGCTGCTCCCCTATATGTGTTACTGAACGGAACCAAACCGGGAGTCGATCATAAGAGAAGTATCACTTGGGGAATAGAGGCTGAACAAGCCTTCCAAGAGTTAAAAAGACGACTAACTGGTGCTCCTGTCTTGGCGTATGCAGATTACTCTCTACCATTTGTTTTGTGTACCGATGGAAGTTTAAAAGGATTAGGAGCTGTTCTTTCTCAAGTGCAGAATGGACGGGAACGTGTCATTGCTTATGCCAGTCGGACGCTGAGAGATGGGGAAAAGAATCCGGACAACTATAGCTCATTCCGGTTGGAACTTTTGGCAGTCGTATGGGCGGTTACCGAGCGATTTGCAGATATCTTGCTGGGCGCAGAGTGTGTGTTATGGACTGACAATAATCCATTGGTTCATTTAGACTCGGCTAAATTGGGTGCTATGGAGCAACGTTGGCGAGCGCGACTTAGCAAATTTAAATTTACTGTAAAGTACCGCCCAGGACGAGCTAATGGGAATGCAGATGCCCTGTCCCGTAATCCAGTAGATTTGCCTGAAGGACTGACTGAAGAGGAGTTAGAGGAAACAGAGACTCCTAATTTCCTTGCCAATGAAGTACATGATCAGATGCCAGGTGAGAATATTCAAAGTGCTCCGGTGCATACTGTGGAGCCCATAAGAGAAACCATCGATCAATGGACTGCTGAAGAATGGAAGAAACAGCAGTTGCAAGATATTCAAATTCGGACTGTAAGAAGATGGGTGCTAGAGGGATACCGACCCAATCAACGAGAGCGATTGCGATTGTCTGGAGTGGGACAGAGAATATATCGCCAACGAGATAGATTGGCAGTAAAACAAGGGATATTGTACCGCCGAGTATTCCTACCGACCATGGAAGGACCCGTCTGGCAAGCTGTGTTGCCGGAGCGAGAGTTAGAAAGTACGGTTAAGTGGATGCATGAGAAAAAGGGGCATTATGGTCCTGAAAAGACTTTCCGTTGGTTGCAACAATTCTACTATCATCCTCTGCTGTTTGCAGTGGCACAGAAAGTGTGTCAGAACTGTAGAAATTGCACCCTGGCCAGAGCGGCTGAACAACAAGCTCCGGTGGGCCATATACAGACGCATTATCCATTACAGTTGGTCATGATGGACTATTTGACAGTAGATGAGTCTTTACAAGGGTACAGATATTTATTGGTTGTGATAGACCACTTCACCAAATTCACAGTGGCCGTACCTACCAGAGATCAAACGGCTGAATCTGCGGCACAGGGATTGTGGACTCATTTCATCTTACCCTATGGATGTCCTTCACAGCTTCACTCTGATCAAGGAGCTTGTTTTGAGGGGCGAGTAATAGAAGAATTATGCAGATTGTACCAGATTAAAAAGACCCGCACGACCCCGTATCACCCTCAAGGGAACGGGGCCTGTGAAAGGATGAATCGGACCATATTGCAGTTGTTGCGAACACTGGAAAAACAAAAAAAAGAGAGATGGCCTGACTACATTGCAGAATTAATCTGGATCTATAATAACACTGTACATGCCACTACTGGATATTCTCCTTTTCTGTTAATGTTCGGAAGAAATGGACGATGTCCCCTAAATTTAATGATGCCTATCCCGGAAGAACAAGAAGAGTGGATTCCGCAGACCTGGATGTGGGGTCATCGACGCAAGGTACAAGAAATGTATAATTTAGTGGCGCGGAGACTGGGGCCTCATGATCTTACAGTAAATCAGAAATTGAAGGAACTACCTTTGCAAGTGGGTGATAGAGTAATCGTGCGAAATCAGGGTGCAAGAAGAGCAGGAAAGCTGCAATGGAAGTGGGAAACCTTGGCGTATGAGGTGGTGCGTCAGCCCAATCCATATATTCCTGTATTTGTGATCAAGCCGGAGGGTAGTAGTGGCCCTTTGAAAACCGTACACAGAAATATGCTGAGACCCTGCACATTTATAAGTCGTGAACCAGAAGCAAACACTAGAGATCCTCCTGTTGCAACACCCGTTCCCATAGATGAAGGTTGGTGGAGTCCGCCGGTTCAAGTACCAGAGAGACAAGAAAGTACCAGTGAAGTACAAGAAGAGAATGTTACTCCTGTGGAAGAAGAGTTGTCACAGGTACGTCATTCTCAGCGATCCAATTTTGGAAGACTTCCTTCTAGGTTTGAAGGATTTGTGACGCCACAGCAAGTTGCCGGGACGGCAACTGATAAACCTGGGGGAAAAGATGTAACCCAGCAAAAGGATTGTATGGCATTGAGAAATGGGAGGTTGTGGCCGGCCACTAGAGGGCGCTGTGAGGTTAGTACATCGACAGTGTTTAGTGTGTGGAGTGATATACAAGAGAGGTCTAGTAAGGAAGTGTCGGGGGAGAGGTCTGAGAAGCGCTGGACAGGAAGAGACAGAGACTGGACTGAGAGAGCTGTAGCAAGTAAGGAAGACATTGTGACTCAGATAACTGTAAAAGATAAAGAGCATTCTGGCCAGCAGCAGAGCATAAGTAATGTGAAGTATCAGACACGCATTTACTGGAGTTCCAAGTTAAGGAGATCCGGCTGAAGTTAAGAAGAGAGTGTTTAGAGCAAGAAGCTGAAGACGCCATTTTTGAGCATAAGGTAACATAGAGCATTAAGTGCCGGATCATCAGAGAGTGCATTGTATTACATTGCCGGACCTCAAAGATCACATTACACTAAACCTGGAAGCTAAGAGACTTTATTATCCTAAGGCACAAGATAAAGAGAACATATTTTAATCATTACGGATTATAAGAGACTGTGTTATATTGAAGTGCCGGATAAAAAGCAGAGACTGTATTGTTTACCGAGCACCAGTTATATTTTGCCTAGAGCTCAAGTTTTCACTGTTGTCATATTTTCTGCATGTTCAGTAAAGACAAAACGAATATAATCCCGGTGTCAGTAATTATTGTCCTTAAAGTCATATTACATATTGGACATTGTATTGTAGTGTGGATGATGGAAGGTGGTGGGGGTGGTAAGAGAATCAATGCCGCCCTGCGAGAGGTTTTCTTTAAATCGTCTCTCTAAGGTTCCTGCATATGCAAAGCTGTGTGCACGGAGGCTGTATGGTCGCACGTGCAGTTTTACGTGGTCACTAAGGAATGGTAGACGCTCGACGTGCCACTGCATGGTGCCTCCCAGACCATAATCTCCAATGCTCCTAGTCAATAGCTCCGTAACTTTTTACTTACAGATTCGGATGAAATCTATGAGAAAAGGCCTTTATGTGACCCTATAAAATATATCAGAGTCACATTAAGGTACAGTATCGACCAATAGCGAGCTACTGACGCTGTATTACGGATCAGTTCCATGTGGATCTGCACTACAGCAATGTTCACATCTGTGTTGGGGCTCCATTCATGGGTTCCGTCTGAGCTTTCAGTCAGGGGAAGCCATGAACGGAAATCAAACTGAAACAAACGGAAATCGTAGGTAATGCGTAATTGATTCTGTCGAAACGACGGAACGCTTACACAACGGGGACAAACAGAAACCATTTGCAATGGATCCGTCACAATTTAAATCAATGGTGATGCAAACGGAAACTTACGGTTTCCGTTCATGGGTTCCCCTGACGGAAAGCTCAGATGGAACCCATGAACGGAGCCCTGATGCAGAAGTGAACGAAGCCTAAAACACATTTGCTTAAAGAAACGGTGTGAGCACAATTTATATACTAGATCTGTGGGCCTCAACCGGGCCAGGGACGTCAGTTATCTGGGCCCCATAGACCAGCAGTCATAGGTGCATTGGAAGAAGGCAGTGTCTCCTCCTATGCATGTCCAGTAAAAAAAGAGGACCCGGGAGCAGTAAATATACATTTATTTATTTTTTGTTTTCTTCTGTCTGGTCTGGGGTCTGAATTAATTTTAGGGAGTCTGGTGTGGGATCTAAATTAGTTTTAAGGGTCTGGTATAAATGTTTAGGGGTCTGATCTAAGATTTGATTTAGTTTGGGGGTCTGGTTTAGGGTCTGAATTACTTACTACGGGAGGAATAGCTTAATTACTGGTTTTCCCACTAACAAATAATAATTCCTAATGTAAATAGTTCTATAAAGTTTGTGAAACGTTAATAAGAAACACCTTTGGGCTACATTCAGACGAGCAAACTCACGCATGTCTGAATAGCCCCATTGAAATGAATGGGTCCGTGTACTGTACGTTATTTCAATGCACAGAATATGGACGAGGAACACGCTCGTCTGAATGAGCCCTTCCTGTTAATGTTCAGCTCGGACCTTCACCTGACCGCAGACCCAGGTAAGTGGACCATTACCAAAAGTAGTTGAGTACCCCATTACTACGTATATCACGCTTGGTGTCGGGCCTGGGGAGGCAGTGTATGACACTGGGATCCAAAGAACAATATAGACAAAATCCTTGTGTCATGCACCGCCCCCTCAGGCCCGGCACTAGGCCTAATACAGCGTATAAGTGTTCCTTTAAAGATACGGAGTCTTTAAAATACATTGTAGACACAATCACTGTCTATATGGTACAAACAGCTGTGACACCCCAGATATAAAATGAACGCAGCATACTTACTGAATACTGCACTTTAATCTAGCGTATTTAATTTTGCTTCATTGATATTAATAGCGGTTATGATGGGTTTATACTTTTAGGTGCAATTTATGATTTGTTATGAGAGCTCTGGCTCGCTGCTTCACGCCTTGAATTTTTTAAATAAATCATTCGAGAATGTATGGACAAAAAAGGAGACTATACGGGAATATTATTCAAACAAGGATTCAGCAATGGTCACTGGATCTCCTCATAAGTGACTTTTACAGCCTAGTAGTCATTCCAGAACTAGAATATGCGGTGCGTCTATCCACTCCTGCTCGCTTATGCTTGATCATAAAGGGACGATATGAGAAATATTGTACTGAAAGAAAAATAGATTATTGGTGGTATTATTCAGGCTCTATGTGGTGGGGATATGTGGTCATGGTGTGGAGGTTTTATTCAGCAACAGTGTGGTGGTATTATTCAGTAACAGTATGGAGGTATTATTCAGTAACAGTATGGAGGTATTATTCAGTAACAGTATGGAGGTATTATTCAGTAACAGTATGGTGGTATTATTCAGTAACAGTATGGGGGTATTATTCAGTAACAGTATGGAGGTATTATTCAGTAACAGTATGGGGGTATTATTCAGTAACAGTATGGAGGTATTATTCAGTAACAGTATGGGGGTATTATTCAGTAACAGTATGGAGGTATTATTCAGTAACAGTATGGAGGTATTATTCAGTAACAGTATGGGGGTATTATTCAGTCACTATATGGTGGTAATATAAGGTCATGTTGTGGAGGTATTATTCAGTAACAGTATGGTGGTATTATTCAGTCACTATGTGGTGGTAATAGGAGGTCATGGTGTGGCGGTATTATTCAGTAACAGTATGGTGGTATTATTCAGTCACTATGTGGTGGTAATAGGAGGTCATGGTGTGGCGGTATTATTCAGTAACAGCATGGTGGTATTATTCAGTCACTATGTGGTTGTAATAGGAGGTCATGGTGTGGTGGTATTATTCAGTCACTATGAGGTCATGGTATGGTGGTATTATTCAGTTACTATATGGTAGTAATATGAGGTCATGGTGTGGAGGTATTATATGGCCCTTATATAGTGGTATTATTGGTAATGTTGGTAAAGGTATAATGGGTTTTGTTCAGTAACCGTATGATGTAATATGTATGGTAATAATATATGCTCCTTGTATAGTGATATTATTTGGTTACTGTATGACTTATTTCAAGGTATATTTTTATGCATGGATTAGTGCTTTTGAAAGTGCCACAATGCTGATTTTTTTATTATAAAGTATATACAGGAACTGTGTACTGCTAAGGTGTTATATCTAAGCCTGTTATAAATGTTAGTTTTTTTTTGTTGTTTTTTTTTTGGGGGGGGGGGGGGGACACATCTTTCATGAGAACAAAAGAATTGGGCATGTTATAATCCAACTTGACCGACCTTTCTTCTGACATAAACTTTAGATGGTTCAACGGTGACGCCAAAAATCGGTGGGTTCGGCCATCATTCATCTGTTTGACCACCTTTAAATCAGCAAATTCGGCAGTACAGAGGACAGTATTACATAGGTAAAATATTTGCCAATATTTACAAAACATGCAATTCTGCTGCTGCATGCAACACCCCCCCCCCCCCAAAGTGGCCCAATGGGATTTTTATTCAAGGGTCCACATAAACCTTGAGCGGCACTGGTCTAGTCATATGGTCACTGCCTTCAATTCTACTAGTTGCCACAATATAATTTGGATCCACATAGAGTATCTAGCAACAGACTAAATTTTAACAATACACAATATATTCTGACACTATAATATTATATACTAACAAAACTTGCATACAATATTATACAAATATAATATAGTACAAGACTGGACAAATCCCAGGAGCCAGGAAGTCAATGTACCTAACAATTTACCATTGGTGTCTGAATTTTTGTTTTGTTTTTTTGTGTTGAGGGCTATGAAAATGATCACATGGGCCGCCAAAAATTAAAAGGGTCTCCTTCAGTGGTCTAGTTGGCTCTTAGAGTTTACCGTATGTTGTCCATTCTGGATGTAATACAAGATGAGTAATACAATGCATTACCTGCCTCTGATCTGGTCTTTCAAAAGCTGCATTGGCTCCATATGC
The DNA here is from genome assembly GCF_050947455.1 of Rhinoderma darwinii. Lineage (NCBI taxonomy): Eukaryota > Metazoa > Chordata > Amphibia > Anura > Rhinodermatidae > Rhinoderma > Rhinoderma darwinii. The sequence continues at coordinate 100,014,229 of NC_134695.1, forward strand.
ATTACACGATTCCACAATATATTCGGAGTTGACACCCAAAATTGAACTTGACTCTCCACAAGATCCATCCGCAACTATGATGACCTTGGGCCACTCCCCTTGCGACATCTTTCTTATGTAGTCTTCTGTAAACTAAAAACATGCAAGTATAGTTAGGAAGTATGGTTAATAATTTAGTCATGTTATTTGCCCCTAAAACGGTCCCCAAATGGTCCAGCTACCCAATTTGGAGATTACTTTAGAGCCTTTCAAACATTGTGTATACTTGGAGGGTGGCGCTTCAGAATCTTTTACTCTGGTGGGACCAAGGATACCCAATCTGACCCAGGGCCTACATAAGAACACTAGTATCGCCTTTTCATGAATGGCACATGAAAAGGTGAAGTTCCGAGGTACAGATTTTTCATTGGGACCCTGGAGCTTACAGTTGTGCTTTTGGAAAACAGTCTGGATCCTATAAAGCTTGTAATTTTCCCCAAAAACATTGGCATGGACAGCTTGACAACTCATATTGACAATTGTGGTTCCTATACATTTTTAACTAAAATTGCAGCCCTGTAGACCGCGGTTTTATTTTTCCCCTTTGATGTTATTCACCATAGTAGCTAAAATAACTTTAGGAATTGACAGGAGTATGGCAAAAGTATTGACCGAAGTGGAAAAGATCTCACATATATACATATATTTTTCAGTGCAGGTTGGAATATATCAATTAGAAAATCAGAAATCAAAGGTAACAAACTTTTAGATCAAACTTACCAATATACTTTACTTCAAAATTCCACCTCACCACTGGTAACTGCGTTTGGTCCAGTGGTCACATGACTAAGGGTATTGCCGAGTCATTCCATCTATGAATTCTACCTACCACCCCCTCCTCCCCTTCCCCGTAACCACCAACCTTTATAAAATAAAGGTCGCTGAATGACAATGTAAAAATGATGGCCACTAATATATATATATATATATATATATATATATATATATATATATATATATAGTTAGTAAAGGGAAGTGTTTATATATATATATATATATATATATATATATATATATATATATATATATATATATATAGTAAATCCTTTCAAAATACGAGACAGCACACCTGGATAGTGAAAAAAGTGGATTTATTCACCACATGCGACGTTTCAGCCCTACTCCATGGGGCCTTTCTCAAGTATATATATATATATATATATATATATATATATATATATATATATATATACACACACACACACACACACACAGTGAAGGAAATAAGTATTTGATCCCTTGCTGATTTTGTAAGTTTGCCCACTGTCAAAGACATGAACAGTCTAGAATTTTTAGGCTAGGTTAATTTTACCAGTGAGAGATAGATTATATATAAAAAAAAAAAAAGAAAATCAGACGGCTCCCTTTCCAACAATTGGCCTGAAAGTGCCCTGAAAGACCTCCCTACTGCCGACTGTCATGACAGGAAGAGAGAGAGAAACCCTCACTCGGACACCAAAATTCTAGACCTCAGGGCGGGCGGGCTGTTGCTGGTCCGGACGGAACGAGACGCTTCTTCTTTCTCCTGCATATGAAAAGGTAACAAAACACAAAGAGAAGGGGGCCAGTTTCTTATCTCTTTTTCTTACCCCTTCTAGCTTGCTCCCTCTCCTACTACCCCTCCCTGATATGACCTTGCCCTGACCAAAAATTGACCGGACTGGAGCCTCTATTCCCTGCTAACCCAGTCATGCCGGGCCTGCACTAATGCTGCGCTCATTTCGTGCCCTCTCTTGAATACATCCACCAATAGCTCTAGCATTGTATATTTATAGCACTAGAGCTATCGGGAAGTTTAGTCCCTTGACCAGGTTATGTGATCACTGGTTGTGATGTTCCGGGGGGAAATGATACCGGTGTAGGAGAGCAGCGATGGCATTCTTAAATTAAGTATATGGACATTTCTTTTATTTATTCCATGCAACTTCCTGCCCAGGAAATATGTGTAATCAGACTATGCCACAATGTGGTGAATTATTTTCAATAGTCAGCATAAGAATAACCAGTCTCCCAAAGTCAGACTCTACTCAATGGTATTATGGAATGGTTGGCACCCTATTAAAAAAATCACTCACTGTACAATCATGATAGTGATAGGATCGCAAAACGATCCGTGCAAAATCGTAGAGCGCAAACCAGCCTAAATTTTCTACTGTTGTGACGACTCTGGTTCTAGTGTTGCTATCCAGGAACAGACTAAATTCATGGATTACTTAATCTGTTTGCACTACTGTTTAGAGAAAGATCTGTCAATACCACCTTCACTGTATTGACCTGAAATTTTCTAGGTTCTCTCTTCTGTAATATAGAAATCGATCACGCTGATCTTTATAAGAGAATGGAGAGCCAACGTGATCTCTTCTGAATGCTGATCATACTGCTAGGAAGTATTCGGGCACTGCCTGAGCCATTGTAAAGATTGAAATATGATGGACAAAGTTGTATGTATCATAGAGCCAGCCCTGCAACTGCTATGGGGCCCTTGGAGAGAGGAGACCAAGCTCAGGTTGGATGGTGGTGAGATTCTTTCTACCGTCCCTAGAACATTAAACAAGCAAAAATGTGGGGAGACTAATACAAGGATCATGGAAATCAGATGGAGCAAACAAACAAACAAACACCAAGTCCTCCAAGACCAAGGTAGTTAGGTTTGTGGTGATGTTAAACCATTTAGAAAGGACCTGTCATAAATTGAACTGGTTTACATACTTAAAAAGCTCTCTTTCTCCCCGATTCCAGCGTTATTTTTTTCTGGAACCCATCTGACGGCCCACTGTTGTGTTAGCTCCCTCTTAGCTAATTTGTTCTAGTTAAGGCATGAAGTACCCTCAGGCGGATTGGTCAACAACAGGGGCAGAAAGCTTAGCTTCACCCTACCTTAACTACAGAGAATTGGCATATAGGGAGCCAACACAATAGTGGGCCAGATCTCTGGAACGGGGGGGGGGGGGGGGGGGGGGGTGGCTCAATAGAAAAAAAGGAAGCACTAAAATCAGGGAGACCGTGCTCAACTTATATGACCTAGTGGCAGGTTCTCTTTAGTGCATCTTTTGGGGATTTTTAGCTTTCTTATTATTCTTTTCTCCTTTTGGTTTCAGTGAATTGGTATTGCACTTGCATAATCATATAACATAGGAATCTTGTCTACTATCCGAAAATAAAAAAAGGACATTTCAAGTCGTAACTCAACACTTTTGAAAATGCGCTAGCTATGGACGAGTCCGTGCACTTATTAACCAAGAAATTGGGGATGTCTTTGGGTTTGTTGGAAGAACGTAGTGACAAACTTATTCAGTACTTCCCGGGCCCTGGGAGAGTAAAGCGCCATTTTGGAACATAAAAAGGACAGCAGTACTGTAAATGTAAGGGGCTGTCCAGTTTCAGAAAATGTATATTTTTTTTATGTATAAAAGTTCTAAAATTTTCCAATATTCTTTCTGTATTAATTCCTCACAGTTTTCAAGATTTCTGCTTGTTGTTATTTACTAGGAACATTCATTATTTACTTCCAGTGGATACAATTCTGTCCATGGTCATGTGATGGACACAACGGTGCTGGAATCGTTAGAAGACACAGCTCCGATACACATTTTGTAAAGCCTTATTCACACGACAGGGTTCCGACCGAGTGTCAGCCGATAAAATCGGCCGTTTTTCCCGGCCGGTTTGCATTAGTTTTGCATTCGTTCCGGGCCGGGCATATCTGGACAGTGACATCAGGGGCAACTCCTGAAGGGGAATCCCCATGTGGCTGGTGATTCCACTTCAGGAAAAGCCCCTGTTGTCTGTGTCCATTTATGGACACTGAAAGTTACTGGCTTCGCCTGGTGTGGAATCCCCGGTCACAGAGTGTTCGGGGATTCCGCTTCAGGAGTTTCCCCTGATGTCACTGTCCATATATGGACTGAGACATCAAGCGCTCTGTCCAGGAGCGGAATCCCCGAACACACGGGGATTCCGCTCCTTCAGGGAGCTAAAGTGGGGCTAGCACATAGCAGAGCAGGGAGATACCTCCCAGCTCTGCTATAGTGGCGTCGCTACAGCAGTAGCAGCCGCTAGCGGCGCCATCGGCCATGGGAGGTGTCGCCGGACCAGGGCGCTTTTAAAACAAGCAGGGGAAGGGAGCCAGCGCAGCGCTCCGTTCCACCTGCTGTACACCCGGGCCCTGCCACAGTGTAGAAACTTACCTCCAGCGTACAGCCATTCGTCCGAATGGCATAAACTCCTCCTCCTCACATGCACTCTGCGCTGTGAGGAGAGAGCGAGCGACGGTAGACACGGCTGTCACTCGTGACACATTCCGGTGATGGCCGTGTATTACCCGGCCCCATAGACTTCTATGGGAGCCGGGCGACCGGGTGAACGGCCAAAAATAGGGCATGTCCCATTTTTGACGGCCGGTTTTCCCGGCCCGTCAAAAAATTTGGTCGTGTGAATAGCCCCATTAGGGGTCTATTGTTCCTACTGCAGTCGGGTGACAGCCCTTATTCACACGATGTTCATAAAACGGCTAACTATCCCAGCACCTGTGTGTCAATCACATGACCATGGACAGAATTTTACCCACTGGAAGTAGACAATGAATATTCCTACTGAATGACAACAAACAGATATTTTGAAAACCGCAAGGAATACAGAAAATGCAAAAATGTATAACTTTTTAATATAGAAGAGAGAACATTAATTTTCTGAAACTGGACAACCCCTTTTAATTTCACTAATTTAACTATATACCATTCAGATGTTCAATGGACACACGAAGATATTTTTATGCTGCATTTATGGTTTTATCACTCCCAACACTTCACTGCCTTCATATCAATGCTGGAGATTATCCTACCCTTCAATTTGATCATCATATCAGCAGTTCCGTATGAGGATCTATTAGGCTAAGAATATTTTCTTAAGAACCTGCTCTGTAAGAAAACAGCAGTAACTCCGTCTAGAGCACACAGAAAAACAAGCGTTTATAAAGATGTTGGGCTGCTGCCTAGAAAATATTATATACACACCGGATTATAGAATAAAATACAGAAAACATAAAAGAATAAATAAAGCACTTTGTATGATACTTTTTAAAAAATTATTATTTACTTTATACAATTTTTTAAATAAATATAAATAAAGATCTAATATCTCAGGTTTTCAATTAATACATTTTGGCTGTTGACACCTCCAGTGCTCTAGGCTCCTGTACAGACTGGCAGGGTCACCAGCTTTTCAGAAGAAGATCAGACGGCATGTATGAATCTTGTGACAGAATCTGAGGCCTTGGAAAAAAGTCCAAAAAAGTAGTTTCGGGAGAAGTGAGCAGTGGTAGCAGCAACATGGGTATATCCAAGTGTGACAGCAGATTATTATCATGCTTAGGTGCCATGCACACGGCCGAAGCCATAATCCCGGCCCGTGTTTACGGCTACAGCTGGCCGCGGACAGTTGTTCACATTTTCGGGCCATACTCCAATTATAAAGTAAGGGAGCACGGTCTGTAAAATATTTTAAAAAAATACATAAAAAAAATAAATAAAAAAAATCGGACATCTACTATTTTTTACTGAAGCTTTCTATGGCCCGGAAACCTTCCTGTAAATACACGGGAAGGTGTCCGTCGGCCATAGAAATTAATTTGTTCGTAATTACGGTTGAAATCTACGGTTGTGTGCATGGGGCCCTGGAGAGTCAGAAGGCTCTGTACGGCGAGGACTGCTGCAGTTTTTCCAAGGGAATTCAAATGGAATGTAAAAAGGCAGCACCGAGAAGGTTTAGGACCTATTGTTGCATCCTTTGGCTGGTCACACACAAATCTATCACCCTCAACTTCCCTTACAACTTCAGCCAAGGGAGAGCGAAATATGAGGCTAAAAGACACCTCTGTCATTGGCTAGATCAGTGAAAATGGCATTTGAGAGGTTGGAATCTTTCTCCAATCGAGGGACCATGAGCCTGTTCTCAGATATTAGATTGTCACTAGATTCCAACAGTTGGAACCACTGAGACAAATCTTAAGTCCATGAACAGCTTTAGTGTGTACTGAGGCCTGCAAAAAAATTAGTAAGCTGTGGGGGACAATTACACCTTGTTATGGTCACTCCAAGCATTGTATATATACACATATTACAAGCAGGAGCTAGTTCTCGATTAGAGATGGATATAGCTTAAACTCGGCCGGGTAAGTGGGCCACATATAGAAAAAAATATGACGTTGACGGGCCGCATTACTTTAAAATTTGATACAATACTAAATTGTTAATCAATTAGTTATTTGATCTACTATAACACTATATTACTATAATAATAATAATAATAATAATAATACATTACTATAATAATACCGCTAGGTTTAAAATTTGATATATTTCTCCACGTGCTTATTTCTACAATCCAGTTTTCCAGTTTAAGTGTTGCTAAATGCAGTCCAGCGGCTCAGTTAGCAGTGTTTGGCAGACACACATGCCAAGATTGGGCAGCCACTTTTTAGATAGTGCCACAGTGCCCTCCGCGGATGCTGCCACAGCCGCCCTCCGTGGATCATGCTACACACCCCCTCCACGGATCATGCTACACACCCCCTCCGCGGATCATGCTACACACCCCCTCCGCGGATCATGCTACACACCCCCTCCGCGGATCATGCTACACACCCCCTCCGCGGATCATGCTACACACCCCCTCCGCGGATCATGCGACACACCCCCTCCACAGATCATGCTACACACCCCCTCCGCAGATCATGCGACACACCCCCTCCACAGATCATGCTACACACCCCCTCCGCAGATCATGCTACACACCCGCCCCAAGTAGAGAGCTTAATTGGGGCTCCCTCTAGGAGTGGAATCCCCAGCCAGAGCGTTGCCGACGCTTTGGCTGGGGATTCCTCTACTGTTGTAGCCCCTGACGTCACTGTCCATACACAGTGATGTCAGGGGATCCTCCTGGACCAGAATGTGATATCAGGGGTAACCCCAGAGCTGGAGTCCCGGAGCAGAGCACTAGTATATGTTCTGCGCCGGAACTCTGGGGGAAGCCATTAACATCTGTGTCCATATATGGACAGTGATGTCAGGGGCTTGCCCAAAGCTGGAGTCCCAGAGCAGAGCCGCTTCTAACACTCTGCCTGGGATTCCAGCTCTGCTTCCTCACATCACGGTCTATATGGACATGGATGTCAGGCGCAACCCCAGAGCTGGAGTATCGGGCTGAGCGCTAGTAGGCTCTTCCTGGGAATCCAGCTGTGCTCCTGGCATCACTGGGACTCCTGCTCTTCGGAAGCCCCTGACATCACTGTCGATGTATGGACAGCGATGCCAGAGGCTTCCCCAGAGTCCCAGAGCAGAGCCTATAACCGCGCTCTGCCCGGGACTCCAGCTCTGGGGAAGACCCTTACAACACTGTCCATATATGGACAGCGATGTCAGGGAATTCCACAGAGTCCCGGAGCAGAGCCTATACTAGTGCTCTGCCCGGGACTCAGGCTCTGGGAAAGCCCCAGACATCACGTGTCCATACATGGACATCGATGTCAGGGAATTCCGCAGAGTCCCGGAGCAGAGCCGATACTAGCGCTATGCCCGGGACTTCGCTCTGGGGAAGACCCTGCCACACTGTCCATACATGGACAGCGATGTCAGGGAATTCCACAGAGTCCCGAAGCAGAGCCTATACTAGCGCTCTGCCCGGGACTCCGGCTCTGGGGAAGCCCCAGACATCGTGTGTCCATATGTGGACAGCGATGTCAGGGAATTCCAGAGTTCCGGAGCAGAGTCTGTACTAGCGGCTCTGTGTCCCGCAGATGACAGCCCCAGGGGCCGCATGCGGCCCGCGGGCCGCGTGCTTGAGACCTCTGCCATAGAACATGGTCTAATAGATTGCCTGTCAGTTTTACACTGACAGGCAAGAATGCTTTGGTATACTAAGTATACCAAAGCATTATATAAAACGATCAGAAGATCGCAAAGTGAAATCCTATAGTGGGAGAAAAAAAAAAAGTTAAATAAAAGTTTATGAAATAAATAAAATAAAAAGAAATAAAAAAAAAGATTACAGTAAAAATAAAACAAAACAAAACCACATACACAAATATGGTATCGCCACGTTCGTAACGACTCGAACAAGAAAGTTAACTATTAATTAAACCGCCGGGTGAACAGCATCCAAATCCAAATTATTTTCTCCCATTCCCCCCATAAAAAAAAAAAAAAAGTTAAAAATCAATAAGTCACATGTATCCCAAAATACTACCAATGAAAACTACACGTTGCTCTGCAAAGAACAAGTGCACATATGGCTACGTCGACGTAAAAAAAAAAAAAGTTACGGCTCTTGAAATGCGGCGATGCAAAAACAAGTAAATTTTTTAAAAAGTTTTTTCATGGCAAACATAGGAAAACATATCAAACCTTTATATATTTGTTATCCCCGTAATCGTCCTTACCCATAGAATAAAGATAACATGTTATTTACACTGCATAGTGAACAGAGTAAATTTATAACACGATAAACAATGCTGGTATAGCTGTTTATTTTCAATTTTCTCCTAAAACTAATGTAATAAAAAGGTAATGAATGTATTACATGCAGGGCCGCCATCAGGGGGGTATTAGGGGTAGTGGTGTGAGGGGCCCGTTTTTTTCACCAAATGAATGTCGTGAGCTGCGGGCCCCCCCTCTCATGGGGGCCGTCAAACACCGCCGACCGATGACGCGCACCCGCAAACTCGCGACCGTCCGAGCACGCACCCGGCAAAAGCGCGCAACCGCGACAGCACGGGCGCTCGCAGAAGCAACAGCACGCACGCTCGCAGCCTCGACAGCACGCGCGCACCCGCGATCGGCCGCGCGCGCACTTGCGATGGTTCGCGCGCGCACCCGCGAACGCAGCGCGCGCGCGCACCCGCGAACGAAGCGCGCGCACCCGCGGACACACATGGACCCAACTTACCTGGAGCCTGGCTGGAGGTGAAGGACTGGACGTCTGGACCGAAGACCTCGCCTGGAAGACCTCGCCTGAAGGACCTCGCCTGAAGAGGACTGGAGTGGGAGCAGCAGCTCTTCTGACACGGTGAGTAAAGTGTGTCAAAGTGCTGTTTATGTATGGCCCTGTTCACACAAAGTATTTTGCAGGCAGAAAAAAAATCTGCCTCAAAATTCCTTAAAGAATTTTGAGGCAGATTTTGACCTGCCCACACTATCTTGCCGCGTTTTTTTGCTGCGTTTTTTGCCCGCTGTGATTGAGGACAGCAGGCAAAAAACGCCGCGAAAAATGCATTTTCTGCCTCCCATTGATTTTGATGGGCGGTCAGAGGAGGAACCGCGGCAAGAAAGGACGTGCTGCTTTTTCTTTTTTCCGCGACTGGCTCCCATTGATTTCAGATTAAATCATGGGAGGCGGTTTTGGAAGTTTTTTGGTGCTGATTCTGACGCAGTGTCCGAGTCAATATCAAGGGCCAAAAACTCTGTGAACTGGGCCTTATTGTTAGGGCTTATTCAGACGAACGTGTAATACATCCGTGCAACGTGCGTGATTTTCACGCGCCTCGCACGGACCTATGTTAGTCTATGGGGCCGTGCAGACTGTCAGTGATTTTCACGCAGCGTGTGTCCGTGTGTCCGCTGCGTAAAACTCACGACATGTCCTATATTTGTGCATTGTTCGCGCATCACGCAGCCATTGAAGTCAATGGGTGCGTGAAAATCACACCCAGCACTTCCGCAGCCGTATAAACTATGAATGAAAACAGAAATGCACCACGTGCTACAAACAGAGTGTCATAATGATGGCGGCTGCGCGAAAATCACGCAACCGCGCATCATACGCTGCTGACACACGGAGCTGTTATGGACCTTTTGCATGCGCAAAATGCCACGTTTTTTGCGCGTGCAAAAAGCACACGCTTGTGTAAATCCGGCCTTAGGGTAAGAACACACTAGGTATGAACACTGCGGATTTTATGCAACACATTTTATTGTGGAAAATCCGCAGCGTATCACAGTCGCAGCAGAGTGGATGAGATTTGAACAAATCTCATCCGCACGCTGCAAAAAAAAATGGACCTGCAGTGTGGCTTTTGGTTTTTTAAGCCGCAGCATGTCAATGTATTCTGTGGGATCGCTGCTCCTCTGTTGCGGAAATGCTGCGGTTCTGCCGCAAAAATCACACATGAGAAAAAAAAAAGAAGGTACTTTTTTAAATTGATAAAGTTTAGACTTACCCCGGCCGTAGTCCTGGTGACGCGATCCTCTATTCTTAGCGCAGCTCGGCCTCCTGTCATGACGTTTCATCCCATGTGACTGCTGCAGCGGTCACATGGTCTACAGCGTCATCCCAGGAGGCGGGGCTACGTTCAGAAGAGAGAGACGTGTCACCTAAACTACGGCCGGGGCAAGTCTAAACTTTATTTTCCCTGCAGGATTCCCGCAGCGGACACGCCTCACGAAACCTGCGCCACTATTTGGTGCGGTTTTGCTGGCAGAATTCCCTGCGGCTACCGGGGCGGATAAGCTGTGTAGTTTTACTCAGCATATCCGCCTAGTGTGTCCCTTATGATGTCGCTCCTGGAGCTGCTGCCGGTCTCTAAATAGGCAGTTGGTCCAGTAGAATTTGGAATTATTTTTTTTTGTGAACCAGCTTAAAAAAATACAAAACTTTTGTGTTAGGGCCTGTTCACATCACTGTTCGCTTCCGTTCCGGGGTTCCGTCTGAGGTTTCCGTCGGGTGAACCCCGCAACGGAAAGTGACAGCACAGCTTCCGTTTCAGTCACCATTGATCTCAATGGTGACGGAAACATCGCTAATGGTTTCCGTTCGTCACCATTCTGGCTGGTTTTCGGACGGAATCAATAGCGTAGTCGACTGCGCTAATGGTGACGGAAACGGAAGCTGTGCTGTCACTTTCACTTTCCGTTGCGGGGTTCACCCGACAGAAACCTCAGACGGAACCCTGGAACGGAAGCGAACGGTTATGTGAATAGGCCCGAACACAAAAGTTTTGTATTTTTTTAAGCTGGTTCACAAAAAAAAATAATTCCAAATTCTACTGGACCAACTGCCTATTTAGAGACCGGCAGGAGCTCCAGGAGCGACATCATAAGGGACACACTAGGCGGATATGCTGAGTAAAACGACACAGCTTATCCGCCCCGGTAGCCGCAGGGAATTCTGCCAGCAAAACCGCACCAAATAGTGGCGCAGGTTTGGTGAGGCGTGTCCGCTGCGGGAATCCTGCAGGGAAAAAAAAGTTTAGACTTGCCCCGGCCGTAGTCCTGGCGACGCATCTCTCTCTTCTGAACGTAGCCCCGCCTCCTGGGATGACGCTGTAGACCATGTGACTGCTGCAGCGGTCACATGGGATGAAACGTCATGACAGGAGGCCGAGCTGCACTAAGAATAGAGGATCGCGTCACCAGGACTACGGCCGGGGTAAGTCTAAACTTTTTTATAAATTTAAAAAAGTGCCTTTTTATTTTTTCTCATTTGTGATTTTTGCGGCAGAACCGCAGCATTTCCGCAACAGAGGAGCAGCGATCCCACAGAATACATTGACACGCTGCAGCTTAAAAAGCCAAAAGCCACACTGCAGGTCCATTATTTTTGCAGCGTGTGGATGAGATTTGTTCATATCTCATCCACTCGGCTGCGACTGTAATACGCTGCGGATTCTCCACAATAAAATGTGTTGCATAAAATCCGCAGTGTTCATGCCTAGTGTGTTCCTACCCTAAGGCCGGATTCACACAAGCGTGTGCTATTTGCGCGCACAAAAACGTGGCGTTTTGCGCATGCAAAAGGTCCATAACAGCTCCGTGTGGCAGCAGCGTATGATGCGCGGCTGCGTGATTTTCGCGCAGCCGCCATCATTATGACACTGTTTGTATGTTTGTAGCACGTGGTGCATTTCTGTTTTCATTCATAGTTTATACTGCTGCGGAAGTGCTGGGCGGGATTTTCACGCACCCATTGACTTCAATGGGTGCGTGATGCTCGAACAATGCACAAATATAGGACATGTCGTGAGTTTTACGCAGCGGACACACGGACACACGCTGCGTGAAAATCACTGACAGTCTGAACGGCCCCATAGAGTAACATAGGTCCGTGCCAGGCGCGTGAAAATCACACACGTTGCACCGACATATTACACGTTCGTCTGAATAAGCCCTAACAATAAGGCCCAGTTCACAGAGTTTTTGGGCCTTGATATTGTCTCGGACACTGCGTCAGAATCAGCACCAAACAACTTCCAAAACCGCCTCCCATTGATTTAGTCTGAAATCAATGGGAGCCAGTCGCGGAAAAAAGAAAAAGCAGCACGTCCTTTCTTGCCGCGGTTCTGCCTCTGACCTCCCATCGAAATCAATGGGAGGCAGAAAATGCATTTTTCCCTGCGTTTTTTGTCTGCTGTCCTCAATCGCCGTGGGCAAAAAACGCGGCAAGATAGTGTGGGCAGGTCAAAATCTGCCTCAAAATTCGGTGCGCGGTTCCAGGCGGTCGCAGGTGCGCATGCGCGGGAGTTTGCGGGTGCACGCGATCGGTCGCACGAGCGGCGGTCTTTGACGGCCCCCATGACGACCCCCATGCTACCCAGGGCCGCCATCAGGGGGGGTATTAGGGGTACTGATGTGAGAGGCCCGGCCAAACCTAATTGAAAGGGGGGCCCGCAGCTCACGACATTCTTTTGGTGAAAAAAATGGGCCCCATTGCAGGGGCCTGTTTTTTTTCTACCAAAGGCAAGTCGCGGCTGTTGCCGAGCCCCCCTTTTAATTAGGTTTGGCCGGGCCTCTCACATCAGTACCCCTAATACCCCCCCTGATGGCGGCCCTGGGTAGCATGATATAGTGCTGGACAGAGTACCGTTAACAGGCGGTGCCACGGTAGGGGGGCCCAGAAAATTTAGCTGTAGGGGGCCCTGAAATTCCTGATGGCGGCCCTGATTACATGCATCCAAAAATGGTGCAATTGAAAAATACAACTCGTCCTGCAAAAAACAAGCCCTTACATGGAATAAAATAAAAAAAGAAAGAAGTTATATGACTCTTGGAATTCGACCATTGAAAAAACAAAAAATAATCCCTGGTCATTAAAAGGCCTGGTCATTATCACCCCCGTGAATTTATCCAGATCCAAATCATAGGTTATATCAATATATCTGAGAGAATGAGTATACAAAGCAGCGTCTCTGTGTCCTCAAATATCCTTCTCTGACTTTATTGACAAAAGCAATTACAATAATATCTTTCAAATAAGGAGTAGCTCGATACCAGCCAATTGTTTACAAAGTGACATTGATTTTGATTTAGCCAATAGCATACAATGAAAGCATGTTTGTTCTGAACCAATCATAGGCTTAAAACACTTTTTAAATGTGAAACCATGATTTCCCAAAATATACCACATGGGCTTTGTCCTCTGATGCGGATTGTTTTTTGTGGTGGTTAGAATTTAAGAATCTATTTATCTTGCAACTAATGTTAGTGTCTTAATCCCAGAATCCCCAACCCTACCATCCTAGATGCCACCACCAAAAGGAAGATAGCCACCAGTCCCCAAAGGACTATGGATTTCCAAAAATATTCCATTTGACTCCTGGTAAAGAATTGCATGCTACGTGGACAATAGTTTGTCCTAAATCAAAGGTGGTGGACATGAGAAAGATGCACTCAAGTTGCGATCCGAGTCTCCGAATTTATCTTCCTCGAAGGCCATGTACAACGCTCTATGATTGTGACAAGTTTAATTTTAGGTCAATGGTCTTTTATTAAAGAGGGATCCATGTGTCGCACAAAAATTGTGACAATTCCGACCTATAGGAAATAAGACTTTGGCTTTTAATAAAGACCAGGTGGCCAACGTCGATATGTAACATTGAAATAATTCCATCGCGATACGGAGCATCTATCGTTTACAATGTAGAAAGTAGTAGGTGGTGGCAATAAAGGGATTTATTGAAATGATCTTGGTCTGTCTGATGTGGAAAAGCCTACGACCGTTCACGCTACAAGCCTTTTATCCAGGCCCCCCCCCCCTCTACTTTACAATGTGGCACTTTTTCTTCGTCTCATTGATGCGCTAGACTCAAAATTATGTGATTGTCCATATGAGGCAGAGAATCAAAGAACGTGTAAACTACCGGATAGATCAACTTTTTTTTTTTTATACGAAAATTCTTTCTTTACAGTGGAGTCCATCTAAACGACAGTTTGTATTTCCTCCTTTCCTTCCAATGTTACGACACATTCTAGTGAAGCGGTTATTGGAATAAATAACTAGCAAAGCACTTGGCAAATAAACAAATTTTTTGTGTGTTTGCCGATTGTGTTAATAAAGAGGCCAAACAGAGCTTGCGGTGGCAGATAACCAACAATCTGACTAAACCCCAGAGGAAAACAAAGCAAGGGATATTTAATTAAATATAGTTCATTTATTTAAAATTGGACAGCGTCCTCGATGTTTCTCGCGTGCGGGATTTTTTGTTTGCATTAATAAGTTAGACTTTAATTTGTAAACTAAAGATTCACACTCCGGCAATGCTTATCATAGTTGACATTTGTTTTTAAAGTAATTAATTTGGCTTTGTGTTGGCATGTTTTTAATAAAGTCATTGTTCCGTACTGGGAAGACTGGTCTGACTGGTTGTCGTATTGGATGACTATTACCTAATTACATGGTAGGTTCCAGTCTCATCAGTTAATCGGAACATAACGTTACTGTTTAAATATTTGCTTCCATTGCCCTCTATAAAATGTTTGAGCAGGGTACAATGTGTTGTCAAGCGTTGCGATGACTAATAAACACTGTGGGAATAGTCTGTTGTGTTCATGGTTTGCGATATCAATAATAATACACATGCAAAAGTATCCGGTGATTTTGAAGAATATTTCTTCAAGGGGTTGTCTCACCAGCTAAACGCCTCATGTGCTTCTACCGGCAAACAGATGATTTTGCCGGGGAAAGCCGCGGCCAGCCATGCATTTTCCATGCAGTGGCCGATCTGAAAGGCCGGCCCAGGAATACATGGATGACTCTAGTCCGCCAGAACGGAAGCCATTAGTTCAGAGCGGCTTTCAATTCTTGCTCATACAGAGAGGTCCTGAGCGGGGGACCCATCTCTATATGCCCTAATGCTTTCTGCCCAAATGCATAATTTCAACTTCTCCATCTAGTTTGTTGGAAGACTTAGGCTATGTTCACACAGAGTTTTTTGCAGGCGGAATTTCTGCCTCAAAATTCAGTTTGGAAGTTTGAGGCAGATTTTCCTCTCCCTGCAGGCCAATTTTCGCAGCCTTTTTCGCCCGCGGACATTGAGCGCCGCGGGCATAAACGCCGCGAAATACGCTTTCTCTGCCTCCCATTGAAGTCAATGGGAGGTCAGAGGCGTAAACGCCCGAAGATAGGGCATGTCCCTTCTTTCTCCCGCGAGACTGTTTTATCGCTCGCGGAAAAAAGACTCCTCCGCCTCTTATTGAAATCAATGGGAGGCATTTTCAGGCCATTTTTGACGAGTTTTGCGGCGCGGTTTCCGCGTCAAAAAACTCTGTGTGAACATAGACAAATAATGGTCATGGTTGGGCTTAACCTTTTCATTCAAGCTAAAATGCTACAGCTGGAATATCATTCTAGAGAACGGTGTACTGCCAACTCTGAGGCAACAGAAGAGTTTTCCTAGTTCAGCCTAACAATGCCCTAGTTCATAAAGTAAGTTCTGAAAAAATGAGTTTGTAAGTTTAATGACATTGTTACGTAAACTGACAACGAAGTATGAAAAGCTACGAATAACACACGGTCAGTTGGAACATTGTGCGGTGATATCACAAACTCAGCTCTGCTACATCAGTGGACTACATAAAAAAATAATATACACTATATCTAAATAGATCTTTAGACGATACCAACATACTACAGTATTACATATAATTAAAATCTACACACAGGACGCTTCCAAAAAGTTGACGGTAGGGAAAATGAAAAATATTTGGATCAGTGATTTTCCATATGTTGGTATATTACATGTTGTTCCGTTCAGGATTTTTCCATGGAGTTATGCGAGGTTGGATAACAGTCGGTGTGTACACGCTGAAAAACACTGGAAAATTTCTCTGCAAGATTTAAACGGGGGAAGAAAAATTGTGAAGGTTGAATTCTGGCATGGAAAGGGTAAATAATGTCCTAAAATCAAAATTTAATTGAGCACAGACATCGCTCCGGAGAAAGAAGAAGATGGCCTTGGAAGAGGGTTATTTCCTTGTTGCCAGATTATTTTGGGACCTTGGGCATTTTCCACTAGATGAAAATCTTTATTTGTATTCACTGGGGAAGAAACTTCATTTGGATAGAAGAAAACTTGAATGTTCTATTATGATTTTATGGTCTAAAACTTAAAGGGGTTCTCCACCAAAAGACTATTGTGAAAAGTCAGACTCCATAATAATGATTTTTTTATAGCTACATTGCTTGTCGAGCAGATGTTTTGGCTGTTGCTTGGTGGCAGAAGTTGCACCATTTAGGCTATCTTTGAATACTCTTGATAATACCCTCAAGACAGTAGGCATATTGCTGCCCACAGTGCCAGCCTCACAGTAGTTCCCTTGTGGGTTTTCCATCAGCACACACGTGGGGAGATTTTACCAGCATAAGCGCCGAATGTAAACAAAAACGTGATGTGAATTGAGCCTTAAAAAGATAAATGAACTTATAAAAAAAACTTTTGACATGTCATAGTGGGAGACCGAGCACAGGAACACCCACCGATCACTAAAACATAGTGGCAGAAGCGCTCGGGTGAGCACTGTGCTGCTTCGTTTCTGCTTGGCTTTCCTCAGAAAGCTGATCAAGCAGTGTACGGACTCAGACTTTCTATTGAGCCCATACACCGTTTCCGAGGACAGCTGAGCAGAAACTAAGCGCTTCTGCTGCTTTGTTTTAGCGATTAGTGGGGATCTCCGTGATTGACACGATGACACGTCAAGTTTTTAAAAAGTTTAGCTACCCTTTAACCCCTTCGCGCACCCAGATGAGCCATTACGTCCGGGTGAGGGTGAGGTTTGGAGCGCGCTCCAAATGCTGCGGGTGTCGGCTGTATTTGACAGCGTACACCCGGGACTAACAGCCGGGAGCAGCGATCGCGCCACTCCTGGTTGTTTAACTCCTCAAATGCTGCTGTCAATCGCGACCTCAGCATCTGAGGCGTTGAAGAGAGGGGGGACGGCCCCCTCCGACAGCTCATCGCCCCCCCCCGGAGTGAGATCGGGGGGGGGGGGGGTTACGACAGTTGTTATGGCAGACCAGGGGCCAAATGAAGGGCTTAACAGATGCCTGTAAAAAGGATGATATATTGCAATACGTTCGTATTGCAGTATATTGTACCTGCAATCTAACGATCGCTGGTTCAAGTCCCCTAGGGGGGCTAATAAAGTGTGTGAAAAAAAAAGTAAAAAAAAGTTTTTTGTAGTGAAAAAAATATAAAAAAAAAAAAGTACAAAAAACAAAACAAAAACCCTTTTCCTATTTCCCCCTAAAGTAATGTAAAAAATAAAAAAAAGTTAACAAAATTGGTATCGCTGCATCAGTAAAAGTCTGAACTATTAAAATATAGTGTTATTTAACGCGCACGATGAACGCCGTAAAAAATAAAAAATGTAAAACACCAAAATCGTTTTTTGGTCAACTTCGATTTGAAAAAATGATCAAAAAATGTTTCGAATCGGTACCAAAAAATGGTACCGATAAAAACGACAGCTCGTCCTGCAAAAAATAAGCATCACATCGCTCAGTTGGTGGAAAAAAAAAAAAAGTTATGGCTCTCAGAAGGTGGCAACACAAAACATTTTTTTTTTTTAACAAAAAGTTTATTATCAATAAAAGTAGTGAAATATAAACCTATATAAATTTGGTATCACCGTAATCGTATTGAGCCACAGAATAAAGATAAGTTGTCGTTTTCAACGCAAGGTGAAAGCCATAAAAACAAAACCGAAAAAACAATTGAGGAATTGCCGTTTTTTCCATTTTCAGCCCGCAAATAAATTTTTTTTCAGTTTCCCAGTACATTATATGGAACTATAAATGGTACCAAAGAAACTACAAGTCCTCCCGCAAAAGAAAAGCCCTCAAACCACACTATTGACGGAAAAAAAAAAAAAAAAAGTTATGGCTCTTGGAATGTGGGAAGTGATAAACGAAAAAAAATCAAAAAAGTATTCGTCCCGAAGTGGTTAAAGGGGTATTTGGGAAAGGATAATTTATCTCCTATCTAGTTGATAGGTGATAAATCATGCTTAGCAGAATACCACTTTAAATTTGTTTTTATCAGAATGTTTAAAGTTAGGCACACGTAGGGGCAAACAAAAGATATTGTATGTAAGGGTATGTTCACACGAGGGCGTCCGTTACGGCTGAAATTACGGGGATGTTTCAGCCTGAAAACATCCCCGTAACTTCAGCCGTACCGGCATGTGCAGGCGCTTGAACGTCGCGTCAATTACGGGCGTAATTAGCGCTGCTATTCATTGGAGTCAATGGATAACGGCTCCAATTACGGCCAAAGAAGTGACAGGTCACTTCTTTGACGCGGGCGTCTAGTTACGCGCCTTCATTTGACAGCGACGCGTAAATATACGCCTCGTGTGAACAGACAAACGTCTGCCCATTGCTTTCAATGGGCAGATGTTTGTCAGCGCTATTGAGGCGCTATTTTCAGACGTAATTCGGGGCAAAAACGCCTGAATTACGTCCGTAAATAGGCCGTGTGAACATACCCTTACTGTCAAAGCTTTCAATGAAGGGGTGGACTCATCACCGACAACCCCTTTAATATGAAAGCCGTCGTAGCAATCAGGTAATTTGCACGGGTCCAACACACAAGACCCCCAACAACCACGTGATGTGGACATCAGCTTCTTATTACCCCTGCAACTAATGCTACAGGGCAAAATGTAGTAGAACATGCGGACATCCATATGTAATCCATAGGCAGCCCGATTCCGAGAGCCGCTTTTTGTATGTCTCGATTAGGGTACCACCCCCCCCTACTAGGACATCCATAGGTTCCTGATGGGGCAACCCCTTCAAACTCAGTACCTTTCTCCGAGGGGCTTACAGTTTACCAAACACCTACACATAATTAGGATACAAGGTTAGTTTTGGGACAGCATCTTGTGCTGCCAGGGGGGTTTTCTTAAAGGGGGTTTACTGAGCTCCTTGTGTTCCCACCATCTACTAACCTCCCTAAACCTGATGTCTCCATCTCTGTGTGTGGCACTATCATAACTCCTAAGCAGCACGCCCGCTGTCTCGGGGTTATTTTTGACTCAGATCTTTCCTTTACTCCTCACATACAATCACTTTCACGCTCCTGTCATTTTCACCTCAAAAACATCTCCAGAATCCGCTCTTTTCTTACGGAGGAAACCGCCAAAACTCTCATTGTTGCTCTGATTCACTCTCGTCTTGACTACTGTAACTCATTACTAGTCGGTCTTCCCCTCACTAAACTCTCCCCTCTCCAATCTATCCTCAATGCAGCAGCCAGGCTCATCTTTATGACCAACCGCTACACCAACGCCTCTAATCTGTGCCAGTCTCTGCACTGGTTGCCCATCCCCTTCCGAATAAAATTCAAACTTATTACTCTCACCCACAAAGCTCTCCACAGTGCTGCACCTCCTTACATCTCCTCCCTCATCTCTGTCTACCACCCTACTCGGGCTCTACGTTCTGCCAACGACCTTAGATTAAAATCCTCCATAATCCGAACCTCCCACTACCGTCTCCAGGATTTCTCTCGTGCTGCACCCGTCCTCTGGAATGTGCTACCCCAGACAATCAGATTAATTCCCAATATCCACAGTTTTAAACGTGCCCTGAAAACACATCTATTTAGACAGGCCTATAACATTCCCTAATCTGACTCCTTTCCATGGCCCTCCATTTAGATTAGTCATCAGAATAAGATTCCCTCACACTCCTTCTCTTCATGTCCGTCATACACGGATACTGGCTGGTGACCGGCTCATGCAGCTTTATGTTACCACCGCATGTGTATAAAAATGGCCGGACCATTGTACAGAACAAACACTATTACACTTTGTGTCTCCCTTATGTCCTCATAGATTGTAAGCTCTTGCGAGCAGGGTCCTCACTCCCCAGGTTTGAATTGTAAATGAACTTTGTCACTATGTAATGTCTGATATTGTTTGTTTCATGTTCCCTCTAAATTGTAAAGTGCTGCGTAATATGTTGGCGCTATATAAATAAAGATTATTATTATTATTTACTTTCTGCTGTACAAAGTAAGAAAGAAATATACGAGATACAGGTCAAAGGTTCTGTACTCAATATAAAAATCTATATCAGGGCTCCCCAAACATCAATAGAACGTCGAAGAGGGGTTTTAGGTCCTCCTGAGGTACGACGACATCATGTAAATTTACCATCAACGAGAGGTATAGAACAGACGACACACAACAGACATGGTGTCAAACAGGACTGAGGGTCAACAGATGGACAGTCCTTGGACTGAAGGCTTAATTTAGCATCTGATGCATATTAAATATGAATATTATGGAGTCGTAGAATAGTCATAAAGCGCGGGGCTTATGTGTAACCAGATATCTAGCAATAAAAAAAATCCAGGTATCTCCACTAACTATTCCAGGAGCAGCGATGTATATTTTTGGCCAAACAGTAACGAATATCATCAACAGCTTCTAAAAGGTTTCTAAGAGGGTAGAGGTTGTAGCTATTGAATCTGTGCTAGAAACACTCTCCCCCTTCCAAGCTTTTAATATTAGACCTAAAAAAGACAGGGGTAAAAGGTTCAGGCATTCTTTGAGAGGTTTCTATGGTGACAAGCTGCGCACAAACAACTAAATCTTCCCATCAAAAGGCCGTTTCCTAGATTGGAAGATGTCTCCTTGGGCAATGCAACTGCAAATCGGCTACATAAATTGGCCCATATAACACATTTGCCTTATTAGTTTCGTGTTTTATCCATATTTTATCATTTTGCCATGCTCACATCGTCATTATGTTGTCTCATCTGTTAAAGGAGTACTCCAGGGATAGCGTATACAATGGGGGGATATATATATATCAAAATAAGTGCAAAGGGAAAAGAAGAATAGTTGCCCATGGCAACCAACCAATCAGGTCGCGGCTTTAATTTTCCAAATGGTCTCTGGCAACCAATCAGATTCCACCTCTCATTTTTCATAGGCAACTACTGCACTTTTCCTTTGCACCAGTTTTGATATATCTCTGCCATGGTGTTATGACTAGAGCATCAGAGATTATTAAAGAGGGATCCATGTGTCATGCATCGCCCCCTCTGGCCCTGCTTAAGGCATAACAGCATATCAGTTTTACTCAAAATGTTCCTTTAACCCCTTACCGACGTAAGATGTAACTGCACATCATGGTCGGTGGGGAAGGGGGTGGAGTCGGCTGACATACTCAGCGGGTTTCGGCTGTATGTTACAGTCAGCGCTTTACTGCAACTGCCGGGATGGGAGATTACTCTAATCCCGGCCGTTTAATCACTAAGATACACATGTCAATAGCGACCGCAGCATCTAAGCTGTAAGAAAGAGGATGGGAGCCCCCTCTGATACTCCACTCCCCACGACGCGATCATGGGGTGCCGATAGTTATCATGGCAGCCTTGGAGTCTAACAAAGGCCACCAGGTCTGCCATCTGCCTACTGAAGGGCCCTGGTCTGCTAGAGGCAGGGCTTAATAGGAGCGGGCAAAAATTACAATATGGAGACCATTCCCATCCTAGCAGCAATCAGTTTACTCTACCAACCTCAGTGTTCTTTAGACCACAGTGTTTCATAGTATACATCAGCAGACCCTAAGCTGTTTTAGGACAGTCTGAAGTCTATAGTCCTTTGTCAACAGGAGCAATTCAAAGAACAACATTAAAATAGGCAATGGATACTTCAGCAATCCCCTTATATATTCTTCAGCATAAAGTACAGTAGGTTCAAGGTGACCAAGAAGAATCTATAGGTAAGGGGTATTCAAATCATACAATGTTAGGGCATATTGCTAGGATATGCCATAATATTCTGTTCAGTCAGAATCCAAGATCTGGGACTCCACCGATCTAAAGAGCAAAAAGAGTTAGTTTGCTAGTTTTACAACAAGTGAAGAGTCACAGGTTGAAGACCACTGGTGTATGTGATCTGCTTGAAAGGTTGAAAGTGGTTTTCCCAACATAGCAAGTGATGGCATATTGCTGATCATGGGGTCGAACTTCTGGCACCACCGCGATCCGTAGATTAAAGGGGCCAAAGCACGATCTCCAGTTTTTCTAGGCACTGCAACGCAGCCCCATTCAAGTGAAGTTACAATTCGTTGCACAGCGGCGCCCCGATACAGTACGGCATTATTCAAGTGACGTTACAGTTCTCTGCAAAGTGTGTGGCAAGAAGCACCACTGTGCAGGGAAACACTGAAGAAGTCCCTACATTTAAAAGGGTTAGTTCCATCCAATAAAGAACTGGCATATCGCTAGGATATGCCATAACTTTCTAAACTGTGTGGGTCTGACCTCTGGGACCCCCAGCCATCCTGAGAATGAATGGGCCACAGAGCTGCTTTTGCGCTACGTCCCCATCAAAGTTGTCCAAGCACAGCAACGCTCCCTGGGCTGGCCATTCTCAGGATTGGCGAAGGTCTTAGAGGTCAGACCCCTGCTGATCAGAGTGTTAAGGCATATCCTAGCGATATGCCATCACTTTATGAGATGGGACTAACCCTTAAAGGATCAGTGGGAGATCTGGCAGACTGACCACCACCGATCAGTAAGTGATCGGCTGTCAGGGCATGCTGGGAGTTGTGCTTTTGTGACAGCAGGAGAGCTACAGGTTGGAGAACACGAACATATATTTTTATTGAAGCCAAATAAACACTAAGCTATATTTACAAAGGGAGATATTGTATAAGCCCTTAATCAGTCATTATATGGCTAATACGGATTAATTTAGGAGGTTAAAAGTAAAAAAACATAAAAACAAAAAAATAGGACACAATTAGGATTTTTTGCTACTTTACATGCACATCCCATATTAAAATATAGCGCAACTTTAAAACATATATAAGAAAATTGCATGAGTATTGATTCCCTAATCTAATATTATGGGTAGAGCGCTGGCGAGCCATGGGTGCAGTCTGATCAATTTCATTGTATATCAGTTTTTTTGTGTGTTTTTTTTTTTTTTTTTTTTACAAAAACCTATACACAAATCCATTGTAAATAAATCCACCCACCCTCGCCACTTCCCAGATGTACATCACATGCGAACTAATGACATCATATCACACATCCCGTTTTTACAGCATTTAGACAGTGCCAAACAACAAGGCAAAGTGACGTCAGGTGATGGATAGATAGGAATTTTATTTTACATACAATCATTTAATTTTTATTTTTTTCAAATCTGTCATTTAAAAAAAACCGCATTAAAACACTTTAAGCGGACCATCAATCTGATTTGGATTTGAGAACATTATCTACTGGAGGTAAAGGATGTTGATCTTAGCTGTAACACAAACAGATGTAGTAGAGTGGAGTTTGCCAGATACAGCAGAGATCAGGGTCGTTTGAAATTAATTATGTTATCACAATGTGTTGCAGTGTTTATACGTAGGATTGCAAGTCTTACTCTATTATCCAAAAGCGAAGCACTACGACAAACGCCAAATTCAGCTCTGCTACATATTTAATATAATGAAGTTATACATCTTATCTGTAACACTTACTTTGGTTCCCAGCAAGACTCTGATATCTAGTGTTTGCTTCCGCTGCTCCAGAATGCTGAGAAGATGCTCCTGGAAAACTCCAATCTTGGTGAAGAAGTGGTCATTGTGCCAACATCCTTCAATATTGTCAAAGTCAACTCCCAAAGCCAGGAGGAACTTGACACTTCTTGGGTCCAAGGCTATCTGCTGCGGCCGACAGAGCAAAGAAGTCCTTGAGCGCTCATCCAAAATGGTCAAATGAAGCACTTTCCCCGAGCGGACAGCAACCAAGGCCGCCGTTATTCCAATCGGTCCAGCACCCACCACTAGAATAGAAACCTTCGCTCTCCATTGACGGATACCATCCACGCTCACCTTGACCACAATATACACGAGGACAACCACTAGGGTGTTTATTGCCGTATCCATTGCGAGGCGCTCTTGGGTTTCTTGCCCATCGTCTAGGTGACCTTTTACTTTCTCCATCTTTTCTGGCTCAGGTGCTCCAGTCCTTCAGTATCTCGGTTTTGTAGGTTTGCACCTTACAACCTTGATTTGGATACAACACCAGGTAGCCACAAGCTGGAGTTAGATGATTCATAATCAAATGCCTTAGTCAATCGTATCAGATATTATCTCTCTCCATAAAGAAGCCGGTTGCGGATTTGCTGCCGTCCCTGTGGAAAGATACAATGATTATGATCATGCACCACTACAGTATCTTAAACACTTATACACTTGAAGAATATCCTCCACCTCTCTTCTACTCATTAACAATTGACTTCTTCCCATTGGCTGCTGCTTCTCATCGGCTTCGGAATACATTAGATTTCTCTCTCTCTCTCTCTCTCTCTCTCTCTCTGTGGCTTACGAGTCTGGATCAGGCTACACATAAATCACAAGATGAGCCTTTCTCCTCTTCAAGCCAATTTTCTGCAAAAGATCTTCAGCAAATATTATCTGGTGACCTTAACCTTTGCAGTGCTGGTGAGATCTGACGATCATTGCTGAATCATGCATGCAACGCTTTGTTTACCAAGATTTAAGCCTGAGATGTGCACATTTGCATGCACTAGCTACAGGCAGTTTACAGGCAGTCATTCTCACGCTGCTACAGGAATATTTACCGGGTGCTTATTTCCCACACAATTCATTTTAAAGGTCGAAGTTGATACAGAAAGGCTTTGGGTTCTATGAGTATTTACAACCGTCGCTGGACTGAAAGGGTTAATCCCGCGCTCAACAACAGGGAAACTGGGTACAACTTTATTACCTGCACAGCTGAAAGGCTGTTGTCTATAAAACACACGTTTGTTCTCTAGATGCCTATTGATCATTCAAGAGTGTAATTATAGCTGTGGAAGCCGCTACGGGGCCTGGGCCTGAGGGGGCCAGCTCAAGTAAATTAACTCTTGTGCCCTTTACCATTTAAAACATGGAAAAAAGGCACAAACCCCTGTCTTGCTAAGAGGTAAAAATTCGGCAGCATGGCCAGTCTCCACACAACCCTTTTATGCACCAGCGTGTTAGGTGTGCCCCCTTAAGTGCCCCGGCTACAGGTGCAGCTCGCCAAGTACCCCGGCTACAGGTGCAGCTCGCCAAGTGCCCCGGCTACAGGTGCAGCTCGCCAAGTGCCCCGGCTACAGGTGCAGCTCGCCAAGTGCCCCGGCTACAGGTGCAGCTTGCCGATTCCCCTAGGCTACAGGTGCAGCTCGTCGATTCCCCTAGGCTACAGGTGCAGCTCGCCGATTCCCCTAGGCTACAGGCGCAGCTCCTTAAGTGCCCCGGCTACAGGCGCAGCTCCTTAAGTGCCCCGGCTACAGGCGCAGCTCCTTAAGTGCCCCGGCTACAGGCGCAGCTCCTTAAGTGCCCCGGCTACAGGCGCAGCTCCTTAAGTGCCCCGGCTACAGGCGCAGCTCCTTAAGTGCCCCGGCTACAGGCGCAGCTCCTTAAGTGCCCCGGCGACAGGCGCAGCTCCTTAAGTGCCCCGGCGACAGGCGCAGCTCCTTAAGTGCCCCGGCGACAGGCGCAGCTCCTTAAGTGCCCCGGCTACAGGCGCAGCTCCTTAAGTGCCCCGGCTACAGGCGCAGCTCCTTAAGTGCCCCGGCTACAGGTGCAGCTCCTTAAGTGCCCCGGCTACAGGTGCAGCTCCTTAAGTGCCCCGGCTACAGGTGCAGCTCCTTAAGTGCCCCGGCTACAGGTGCAGCTCCTTAAGTGCCCCGGCTACAGGTGCAGCTCCTTAAGTGCCCCGGCTACAGGTGCAGCTCCTTAAGTGCCCCGGCTACAGGCGCAGCTCCTTAAGTGCCCCGGCTACAGGCGCAGCTCCTTAAGTGCCCCGGCTACAGGCGCAGCTCCTTAAGTGCCCCGGCTACAGGCGCAGCTCCTTAAGTGCCCCGGCTACAGGCGCAGCTCCTTAAGTGCCTCGGCTACAGGCGCAGCTCCTTAAGTGCCCCGGCGACAGGCGCAGCTCCTTAAGTGCCCCGGCGACAGGCGCAGCTCCTTAAGTGCCCCGGCTACAGGCGCAGCTCCTTAAGTGCCCCGGCTACAGGTGCAGCTCCTTAAGTGCCCCGGCTACAGGTGCAGCTCCTTAAGTGCCCCGGCTACAGGTGCAGCTCCTTAAGTGCCCCGGCTACAGGTGCAGCTCCTTAAGTGCCCCGGCTACAGGTGCAGCTCCTTAAGTGCCCCGGCTACAGGTGCAGCTCCTTAAGTGCCCCGGCTACAGGTGCAGCTCCTTAAGTGCCCCGGCTACAGGTGCAGCTCCTTAAGTGCCCCGGCTACAGGTGCAGCTCCTTAAGTGCCCCGGCTACAGGTGCAGCTCCTTAAGTGCCCCGGCTACAGGTGCAGCTCCTTAAGTGCCCCGGCTACAGGTGCAGCTCCTTAAGTGCCCCGGCGACAGATGTAGCTCCTTAAGTATCCCGGGTACAGGCGTAGCTCCTTAAGTGCCCAAGCTACAGGTGTGCTACATGTGTGTCCCCTTAAATTTAGTATCACCAGAATCTGTACACTTGGAGGGTTAGTTTTTTTTTCTGGGGAACAAACACGGCAGTGTCTCTCTCCGCTGTCTAGCATTACAATGTTGGCTTTTCTTTATTTAGATGATCTATGCTGTATGGCACTATTATTCATCCATTTATTGCTGTTTATTACACGTAGTTATGCCCCACGCACGCGGCCAGGGCCGGCGTCAGCACCTGGCGAACCCAGGTAAGCACCAGGGCCCACTACCCTTGGGGGGGCCCACTCGGCCTCAGGGTGCTGTCGCTGCCGTTGTCACGGCATGACTGTCCATATATGGACAGTGATGTCGGGAGGACAGAAGGAGTCCCAGGCAGAGCGCTAGCGGCTCTGCTCCGGGACTCGGTCTCCAGGGAAGCCCCTGACATCACTGTCCAAATATGGGGGCTGTGTGGTGCTACCTGGGAGGTGGGGGCTGCGTGGCGCTACCTGGGAGGGTGAGGGCTGCGTGGCTCTACCTGGGAGGGTGAGGGCTGCGTGGCTCTACCTGGGAGGGTGAGGGCTGCGTGGCTCTACCTGGGAGGGTGAGGGCTGCGTGGCTCTACCTGGGAGGGTGAGGGCTGCGTGGCTCCACCTGGGAGGGTGGGGGCTGCGTGGCTCCACCTGGGAGGGTGGGGGCTGCGTGGCTCCACCTGGGAGGGTGGGGGCTGCGTGGCTCCACCTGGGAGGGTGGGGGCTGCGTGGCTCCACCTGGGAGGGTGGGGGCTGCGTGGCTCCACCTGGGAGGGTGGGGGCTGCGTGGCTCCACCTGGGAGGGTGGGGGCTGCGTGGCTCCACCTGGGAGGGTGGGGGCTGCGTGGCTCCACCTGGGAGGGTGGGGGCTGCGTGGCACTATCTACAGAGGGCACTAAATTTATGGGGGTACAAACTGGGGGCCTAACTTCTATATGGGGGCATAAATAGGGCCTAACGTCTATATGGGGGCACAAACTGACGTTTTCTGCCATTTTACTGCCGCCGTAAATTTCCCCCGCAAAGGAGCCTAATAAGTCTGTCGCCCAACGGCCCGCAAAAACCTGGAGCCGGCCCTGCACATGGCCATAGTTTTTATCTGTAATTACGGATAATTTGCGGACCTATTCATTTCTATAGACCACTGACACCTTTCCAATATATACGGATGTGTGTTTGGGCCGTAAAAATTATCTGCAAAACATAAAATATGTCCTATTCCTGTCTGCAATTGTGGCATTGACTCGCCCATAGAAGTCTATGGACGCATTCATTATTCTGGACGGCTATCATGTGACATTTTCAAGAGGTTAGGACATCTTGGTGACATCATTTGTAGCCTCCTTTTTTTTTTGGGAAGATCCATAAATACAGATGCGGACCGTATTTGTGCACAGCCTGCCAAATATGGGGATGACTACGGTTCTTCTCAGTAAAAAAAATACTATGGTCGTGTGCATGAGGCCTTATACTGTTGTTTATTTTACTTCAATTTACAAGGTGTAGGGGCCTGTTCCTGACTTTGCTCTTCAAATTCTAGTTACGCTCCCTACCATGGATCACAACATACAGGGAATAGATTGGAATTAGTTTGAATTTCCGGATGAAATCCTCTCTTATACTGTACATGCAATATTCAGAGCGCTAGAGCCACTTATATGAATGAGTGGCAAGTTAATACATTTCCCCTGTAGCAGTAAAGGAAAACAAAAAGGTGCAGATCCGGTCTTGGACTACCTTTTTCTATGTTAGTGCCCTACGTCGGGTTTATACGTTTGTCTACCAAAACATATGTTTCAAAAGTATGCCAAAAGAGTTTCTTCTTAGAATACATATATAAACCCATACCTCCCAATGTTCAAGTATCACAAAGAGGGTTAACCGATGCGGAGCGCATAGCGTCCCCCTCGCTGCTATCATACAGTATAATGCCCCTATACAATATAATGCCCACAGTGATGCCCTCATACAGTATAATTCCCACACAGATGCCCCCATGCAGTATAATGCCCAAATTCCCCATACAGCATAATGCCACCATAGCTGCCCCATACAGTATAATGCCCCCATAGCTGCCCCATAGAGGATAATGACCACACAAATGCCACCATACAGTATAATGCCCAATATCCTCCCCTCATACAGAATAATTCTCCAGATCTGCCCCCATACAGCATAATGCCCACATAGCTGCCACCATACAGTATAATGCCCTCATAGCTGCCAAAATATAATACCCCCATAGCTAACACCATACAGTATAATGCCCCCATAGTTGCCACCATACAGTATAATGCCCCATAGTTGCCGCCATACAGTATGCCCCCTTAGCTGCCCCATACAGTATAATGCCCCCTTAGCTGCCCCATACAGTATAATGCCCCCTTAGCTGCCCCATACAGTATAATGCCCCCTTAGCTGCCCCCATATAGTATAATGCCCCCTTAGTTGCCCCTAGTGCTGTGCCCACATATAAAGTGGCAGTGCCCATGTAGTGACAGAGTGCCCATGTAGATAGTACCACACACAGTGCCCATGTAGATAGTGCCCCTATATACTGCCACAGTGCCCATGTAAACTTGAAGGTAAGAGCAGCACAGCAGAGCTAGACCTCGCAGGGGTCAATTGGTTGCAAGCCTCCAGGGATCCGACTTGTAAATCCCTCAAACATAGGTATAGCAAGGAAAAGAGGCAGCTCTTCAAATGGAAAGTATCCAAAAGTGTTTTTTATTCACCCATATGTAAAGAGGATGCAACGTTTCAGCTGCTCAATGCAGCCTTCGTCAAGCTTGACAAAGGCTGCATTGAGCAACTGAAACGTTGCATCCTCTTCACATATGGGTGAAAAAAAACGCTTTTGGATACGGTGCCCATGTAGATAGTGCTACCCCCCCCCCCCTGTAGATAGCACCTTTGGGGCTCCCTCTAGAAGTGGAATGCCCAGCCAGAGCATTACCCACCCATTCTGCTGGAGGAGACCCTGACGTCACTGTCCAATGTAAACCCAGCCTTAAAGGGGTTGTCCGAGATATATTTTTATTTTAAATTTAAACTCACAATGCACACATTAAATATTCCCTAAGATACTTACCTGTGCAATCTTGCTTCTGTTCTCCGTTCTGGCAGCTCTTTTCTTCCGATCACATGTCTTGTGACGTCACGTTTTCTTCCTCCTCCACTGTCGAGTCGTATCCCGATCACATGGTCTCGCCCCAGCGAGACCTCGGATGGGACACGACACGTCACTGGACACGTGTCGTTTCTGCGGGTGCCCGCCCAGCCTATGCAGCTTTTTTTTCACTGTGAGCGCGCCTATGCGTGTTCACAGTGAAAAAAGTGAAGAGGGACGGCACCCGCGGACTAGAGAGGTACAGTGACCTCTGTACTTTTAGTTCTTCCCCTATCAAAGCCTACACATAGTAGGCTTTGATAGGGGATCAGACAACACGATGCAGCACACGGGTCGCATGCAGCCCTTGAGGCTGTTATCTGCGGCCCGCGGGACACCGTTGCGCCGTAGCACCGAGCAGGCCTAAGGAGGAGCCGCACTACGCTATTATAGGCTCTGCTACGATGTCAGGCGAGTCCCGGAGCAGAGCCTATAATAGTAAACTGTATAAGATCTTCTGGGGTCCTGTATCTAAGCCTACATTGTTAGGCTTAGATACAGGCGCTAAAAAAAAATTGTCACACATGGAGCCTGTATCTAAGCCTAACACAATGTAAGCTTAGATACAGGACCCCAGATAACATTCTTTTTATTCCTGTATAAGATTAGTGTTTTGGGGCCCTGTATCTAAGCCTAACATGTATTCTTAGATACATGGCCCATGTGTGACACTGTCTGCTTGGGTAATGTATCTAAGGCTACCTTGTGGTAGGCTTAGATACATGGTCAAACAGACAGTATCACACATGAGCAGTGTATCTAAGCATCACTTTTTTTTTCTTAGTTATGTGTTTTTTACAGGTTGGGTCCTTGGTACTACATCAAGTTCAAGGACTACTTCAATGACACCTTTTTTATTTTTAATAAAATCGTTAACCAGTGTTACATACATAGTTACATAGTTAGTACGGCTGAAAAAAGACACATGTCCATCAAGTTCAACCAAGGGAAGGGAAAAGGGAAGGAAAAATTTCTACACATAGGAGCTAATATTTTTTTGTTCTAGGAAATTATCTAACCCTTTTTTAAAGCCATCTACTGTCCCTGCTGTGACGGCTCCTGCGGTAGACTATTCCATAGATTCACAGTTCTCACTGTAAAGAAGCCTTGTCGCCTCTGCAGCTTGAACCTTTTTTTCTCCAGACGGAGGGAGTGCCCCCTTGTTTTTTGAGGGGGTTTTACAAGGAACAGGATTTGACCATATTTTTTGTATGTGCCATTAATATATTTATATAAGTTAATCATGTCCCCCCCTTAGTCGTCTTTTTTCAAGGCTAAATAGGTTTAATTCTTTCAATCTTTCCTCATAACTTAAATTCTCCATGCCCCTAATTAGCTTCGTTGCTCTTCTTTGTATTTTTTCCAACTCCAGGGCATCCTTTCTATGAACTGGAGCCCAGAACTGGACTGCATATTCTAGATGAGGCCTCACTAATGCTTTGTAAAGTGGTAATATTACATCCCTGTCCCGCGAGTCCATGCCTCTTTTAATACACGACAATATCCTGCTGGCCTTTGAAGCAGCTGATTGACACTGCATGCTGTTATTGAGTTTATGATTTACAAGTACACCCAGATCCTTCTCAACAAGTGAATCCGCCAGTGTAGCTCCCCCTAGGACATATGATGCATGCAGGTTGTTGGTACCCAGATGCATAACTTTACATTTATCTACATTAAACTTCATCTGCCAAGTGGACGCCCAAACACTTAGTTTGTTTAAATCTGCCTGTAATTCATGAACATCTTCCATAGTCTGAACTATATTGCATAGCTTGGTGTCATCTGCAAAAATAGAAATAGTGCTATTAATCCCATCCTCTATATCATTAATAAATAAGTTGAATAGTAGGGGTCCCAGCACTGAACCCTGGGGTACACCACTTATAACCGGTGACCATTCAGAGTAGGAATCATTGACCACAACTCTCTGGATACGGTCCTTGAGCCAATTCTCAATCCAATTACAAACTATATTTTCTAAACCTATAGTCCGTAATTTACCGATTAGGCGTCTATGGGGGACAGTGTCAAATGCCTTTGCAAAGTCCAAAAACACTAAATCCACAGCGGCCCCTCTGTCTAGACTTCTGCTCACCTCTTCATAAAAACAGATTAGGTTAGTTTGACAACTTCTGTCCTTAGTAAAACCGTGCTGGCTGTCACTTATAATGCTATTTATTGTCACATAATCCTGTATATAGTCCCTCAATAGCCCCTCAAACATTTTCCCCACGATGGATGTTAAGCTTACTGGTCTATAATTACCCGGGGAAGACATAGAGCCCTTTTTGAAAATAGGCACCACATTTGCCCTGCGCCAGTCCCTTGGCACTATACCAGTCACTAGAGATTCTCTGAATATTATGAAAAGGGGGACAGAAATAACTGGACTAAGCTCTTTAAGAACTCTAGGGTGTAACCCATCTGGTCCCGGGGCCTTGTGCACATTTATTTTATTTAATTTAGCTTGGACCATCTCTACATTCATCCAATTCAGTATATCAACTGATATATTAACAGCACTGGCACCGGCTACATCAGCAGCTCCTTCTTCAGTTGTATATACAGAGCTAAAGAACCCATTTAGTAACTCTGCCTTCTCTTGATCCCCTGTGATCAACTCCCCATTACCATTATCTAGGGGTCCCACATGTTCAGACCTGGGCTTTTTTGCATTTATATGCTTGAAGAATTTTTTGGGATTTGTTTTACTATCCTTGGCCACCTGCCTTTCATTTTGTATTTTTGCTAATTTTATTACATTTTTACAGATTTTATTAAGCTCCTTATATTTTACAAAGGCTACAGCTGTACCCTCAGATTTGTATTTTTTAAATGCCCTTTTTTTGTCATGTATTGCCCCTTTCACAGAATGTGTAAGCCATGTGGGGTTTAATTTGAGTCGTTTATACTTGTTACCTGTAGGAATAAATTTTGCACTATAATAACTCAAAGTAGATTTGAAAATCTCCCATTTATGATTTGTCCCATTATTTGACATTAGTTCTTCCCAGTCTATATCCTGAATTGCCGCCCTCATCCTGGGGAAATTGGCTTTCTTAAAATTAAATGTTTTTGCCCTCCCAGCCTGTGTTTGTTTTTTACAGTATAGGTAAAATGTAACTATATTATGATCACTGTTACCGAGGTTTTCACGAACATTGACATTCCCAACAAAATCTGCATTATTAGAAATGACCAGATCCAACAGAGCTTCACCTCTAGTCGGGTCTTCCACAAACTGGCCCATAAAATTTTCCTGCAACAGGTTGAGGAAATGTCTCCCCTTTGCAGTTGAAGCCGAACCATGACACCAATTAATATCCCGGAAATTAAAATCTCCCATTATCACTACAGTACCCGCCTGTGCAGCCCGCTCCATCTGTTTATATAGCTGAACTTCCATCTCCTCAGTTATATTGGGGGGTCTATAGATTACACCAAAAGTAATTTTTTCAGTGTTTACCTCCCTTTCTAGTTCCACCCACAAGGTTTCAACCTCCTCACAGTATTCACCCACTATTGTCTCTTTCACACTCGCCTTCATATCATTTCTCACATACAGACATACACCACCGCCTTCATATCATTTCTCACATACAGACATACACCACCACCTTTCCTATTTGTCCTGTCTTTCCGAAAAAGTGTAAAACCCTGTAGATTTACAGCCCAGTCATGTGAAGAGTCCAGCCATGTTTCAGCAACACCAACTATATCTATATTTTCTTCCAGTATCAAGGCCTCCAGCTCCCCCATTTTGCTTGCTAGACTTCTGGCATTTGTGAACATACACTTTAACTTGCCTGTCAGTTTTTCACTTTTATTATCAGAAATGTGATTTTACATTAATCGGGCCTTTTTATTTACACTGATGTTTTGTAACGAAAGGATCTCCTTATCCTGTTGTCTAGTCCTCTCCCCACATTCTGTTTCTCCCCCCACCAATATAGTCTGACCCCTCTCTAACCTGGCTACCCCTTTTTTTTCTACATTGACCTCCCTCCTCAGCCCTAGTTTAAATACTCCGCCACCCCAGCTAGAATTCTCTCCCCCAGCACAGCGGACCCCCTTCCATTTAGGTGCAAATCATCTGCAGAACACAGTTTGTACCCCAATGAAAAGTCAGCCCAGTGCTCTAGGAACCCAAATCCTTCTCCTCTACACCAAGACTTCAGCCATGCATTTAACTCCCTGAGTGTGTTATTTCATTACAATATTTTTTCTGTCCTCATTTATTTTAAAATTTATTACTAGTTCATTACTGTCTAACAGCGTCCATTAGTAAGGCTTCATGCACACGAGCGTGTGTATTTTACACGCGTGAAAAACTTGCGTCAATCATGTCTGTGTGTGTGCGTTACGGCGGATTTACACGAACGTGCTATACGTCCGTGCAACCCGCGTGGTTTTCACGCGGGTCGCGCGGCCCTATATTAGTCTATGGGGGCATGCAGACTGTCCGTGAGTTTTGCCCAGCGTAAGTACGCTGCGTAAAACTCGCGACATGTTCTATAATTCTGCGTTTTTCGAGCATCACGCACCCATTGAAGTCAATGGGTGCGTGAAAATCACGCGCACCACACAGAAGCACTTCCGTGGGACGCGCGTGATTCGCGCAACAGCAGTAAAAAGTATGAATGTAAACAGAAAAGCACCACGTTCTTTTCTGTTTACAAACATCCAAACGTAGTGTCATAATGATGGCGGCTGCACGAAAAGCTGCACGGAGCTGTCAAGTGCATTTTGTGCACGCAAAACGCCACTGTATTTGCGTGCGCAAAACGCACACGCTCGTGTAAATCCGCCCTTATGCATCAGTGTGCTTTTCGATTGTCATGTGTTATTCACGCACTCACAAAGCCAGCCCATTTTTTTCTTCTAACAAATTGTGTAAATCACGCACCAAACACGTGTGTGCGGTGCATGGTTTTCACGCATGCATTGACTTCAATGTGAGTGTAGGTGCATGATAACGCACCAATAGAGGACATGCAGTATGTTTCACGCAGCGGACTCTCGCTGCGTGAAAAGTCACGCATGTGTCAACGGCCCCATTGAAATAAATGGGTCGTGTGTGTTGTGCGTTTTTTCAAAGCACAGCACACGGACGTGATTCACGCTTGTGTAAATCGTGCCTAAGGCCCCATTCTCAACAGGGTGAATCTCGCCCGTGTGCTGATCGTGAAAACCACGCACAGCACGCGCGACCCATTATTTTAAATTGGCCTGTTTTCACGCAGCGAGAGTCCGCTGAGTGAAACATACTGCATGTCCTCTATTGTTGCGTTATCATGCACCTACACTCACATTGAAGTCAGTGCGTGCGTGAAAACCATGCACCAAACAAGCGTGTTTGGTGCGTGATTTATGCTGCAATTTGGTGTAACAAAAAAATGGCCTTTCTGAGTGCGTGAATAACGCATGCCACCTGCTAAGCACACTGATGCAGAACGCACACAAACTGACCCGATTCATATGCGTTTCTCACGGGCGTCAATCTTACACGCAAGTGTGCATGAGGCATAAGACGGGGCTGGACGAACGCTAACCATCACTATGACCCTGGTACCCTCCGCCACCAGGGGTACTGGCAGGGGTGTAACTAGGAAAGACTGGGCCCCATAGCAAACTTTTGACTGGGGCCCCCCCCTCCCCCGGGTGCAGATAGTGCCTTTTTTACAAACCCCCCCCTTTTGATAACGCCATACAGCCCCCTTTGTAGATATCGACAGGGAACGACAGGGAAAACGCCACGAAAGACGCAACGAAAAACGCAGAAAAAAAAAACCCCCAAAAAAGACACGAAAAGCGAAGAAAAAAAGGCTATGATAAACGCCCCCGAAAACATTGCGGAAAATGACGCGAAAAAAGCCGCAAACAGAGGCAAAGAAAGCTGCGAAAAATAACTGGGAAAACGCAACGAAAGACGCAACGAAAAACGCAGAAAAAAAAACCCCGAAAAAAAGACACGAAAAGCGAAGAAAAAAAGGCTATGATAAACGCCACGGAAAACGACGCGAAAAAAGCCGCAAACAGAGGCTGAGAACGCTGCGAAAAATAACTGGGAAAACGCCACGAAAGACGCAACGAAAAACGCAGAAAAAAAAAAACCCAAAAAAAGACGGAAAAAAGGCTATGATAAACGACACGCAAAACGGCGAAAAAAATATCGCGGAAAATGACGCGAAAAAAGCCGCAAACAAAGAGGCAAAGAAGGCTGCGAAAAAAAACGGGGAAAACAACACGAAAGACGCAACGAAAAACGCATAAAAAAAATTTCCGAAAACAACGACGCAAAAAAAGAAACGATAAACGACGTGAAAAAAAGGACACGATAAACGAAACGGAAAACACAGCGAAAAACATCGCAAAAAAAAGACGCAAACAAACAAGCAAAAAACGCCAAGATAAAGTAAGCGAAAAACGCCCCGAAAAAAATCGGCAAAGAAAAACGCAAACAGCGCACAAAAAACGCCGGGAAAAACGACGCAAAAAACAACGTGCAGGGAGAGGTAAATCTGCCGCAAACTTCAAGACGGAATTTTGAGGCAGATATTGTTCCTGCCAAAAAACTCTGTGTGAACATAGCCTTAGTGGAGAGAGACATGAGATAGAGGGCGGACAAGGGTTAGGGTATGTTCACACGAGGGCGTCCGTAACGGCTGAAATTACGGGGATGTTTCAGCCTGAAAACATCCCCGTAATTTCAGCCGTAACGGCATGTGCAGGCGCTTGAACGCCGCGTCCATTACGGGCGTAATTGGCGCTGCTATTCATTGGAGTCAATGAGTAACGGCTCCAATTATGCCCAAAGAAGTGACAGGTCACTTCTTCTACGCGGGCGTCTATTTACGCGCCGCCTTTTGACAGCGGCGCGTAAATATACGCCTCGTGTGAACAGACAAACGTCTGCCCATTGCTTTCAATGGGCAGATGTTTGTCAACGCTATTGAGGCGCTATTTTCGGACGTAATTCGGGTCAAAAACGCCCGAATTATGTCCGTAATTAGTGCGTGTGAACATACCCTTAGGGTAGACACGAAGAGGTTTATAGACCTGAAAAGAGAAATAAAACATAAATGTGAAAAACATAATGGGGGGAGAACATTTGCTCACCATCCTTCAAGAATGTCAGCAAGGAGACCAGTCCAGTGAAGGAGGTCAGCGGGGAGGAGCAGGGACAGCTCACATGAACTCTTGGAAGGTACGTGCACGCTCATTGCAGCCTGCAATGAGCGTGCACGTGAAAAAAGTTTCATCACAAGGAAAGATCAACAAACCAGAGCTGAACTGCATGTAAACAAACTGTGCTGAATTCAAAGAAGAAATGTGTTAAGTAGAATTATTTTTTTTTAAAATAATGCTTTATTTAGTTTGTCTGCATCAGGGGTAATGTATGACAGAGTTTTTGAAAAAATTTTGGGATCTCGGACAACCCCTTTAAGGATGGGTCACTTTATGCGGTGCTCCACTTGGTACCAAGTCATGCTTAATAAACATGTATGCACATGTGACTACAGATTTATAGATGACCTAAATTACATGTAAAACTGCACAAACAGAATTTCCACAGCACAAAAAAAAACATTCAATGCCCTTGAGTCTCAAAGAGTTTAGTACTTTCACATTAACAAGTCCACTAATGAGCACAATCACAATCGCCTCTTGTAATACACCTTGTAATAGAGAATTATGTGTGAAGTGATGCATGAAAACAGCACAAGGTGACCGCTACTCTGCTCAGTTCACTCTGCAGTAACATGGAATATGTGAATCGGGGCGGATACTTTTTCACAGCACAATTCTTTAAGGATAGGGGTACACCTTGACTTTTTGTAGCGCTACTGATTGATTTTAACTCTTGAGTGACAGCTGCAGTCCACAAGATTGCATGCAACTCAATGTATTCCTTTGGACTGCAGCTGTACCTTAATAGGTAAAAATCAATCAGTAGAACTACAAAAAGTCTAGGTGTAGCACTGGTTTTAAAAGATGGCAAACTTTATAGGGTTCCCTATTCTGTACAACAGATTGCAACGATTCCTGAATCCTGCTGATTAAATAGGTCTCTATACCTCAGGAGTGAGAGATTATCTTCGTAACACCCAAGTATAGTTCAGATATAAGTTTAGATACAAGGCTGAGTGCCCTTATCAGCCAGGATGTGACTGACTACCAGGGAAAGCTGAGCGAATGAAGGATCTGCTGGGCGACCAAGTGACAGAAAAAGTGATCCTATGAGGCTTATATGGCCGACAACCTCTTTCTATCTACGACTTCCTGTCCCAATAGCTGTAGGCAAGAGAAGTCTGGGGCACCAGCAGCAGAGAGTGCCAGAGAAAGATTACACACAGTTACTGACATAGCTGTGTGCAAGAGGGGGTTATGGGGTGTCAAATGCCCCATCATGTCTCCAAAAGGCTTCCTTCCCCTTCCTGATGAGTACTGAAGATCCAAAGATCCTTCCAGACTAGTAAATGCCAATAAGACATTACTATATGTACTGATATTCTGTATAACTGCTGTATAGTGTGGTAAGGAGTCGAGAAGGTACATTGTCTGCTCTATAATGGGGAGGAAGTGCAAAGGCATTAATGGGCATTATTGGTGACACAATGTGGACACTATTTGGCCAAGGTATGGCCCCTTTGGGCACTATATGATTATTTGGGTATAGAATAGCAATCTGTGGACACTCTCTCCAATGTGATGGAGTGGGAACCCACCTCCAGGAACTCATATTGCCCGGATAATCTACAATGGACAACCCCTCTAAGACCATAACCTTTGGCACACAACTTCAGAACTATTTTCCACTTTCCAAGGCAGGTTATAGATCAGAGTCTCCTTCATGAAAAACAACAAAGTGGCCGTTTCAGATCTTGCCCGATAGACCTCAATGGTATTTAAAGAGGCTCTGTCACCAGATTTTGCAACCCCTATCTGCTATTGCAGCAGATCGGCGCTGCAATGTAGATTACAGTAACGTTTTTATTTTTAAAAAACGAGCATTTTTGGCCAAGTTATGACCATTTTCGTATTTATGCAAATGAGGCTTACAAAAGTACAACTGGGCGTGTTGAAAAGTAAAAGTACAACTGGGCGTGTATTATGTGCGTACATCGGGGCGTGTTTACTACTTTTACTAGCTGGGCGTTCTGACGAGAAGTATCATCCACTTCTCTTCAGAACGCCCAGCTTCTGGCAGTGCAGATCTGTGACGTCACTCACAGGTCCTGCATCGTGTCGGCACCAGAGGCTACAGTTGATTCTGCAGCAGCATCAGCATTTGCAGGTAAGTAGCTACATCGACTTACCTGCAAACGCCGATGCTGCTGCATAATCATCTGTAGCCTCTGGTGCCGATGTGTCCTCGCTCGTCTGACACGATGCAGGACCTGTGAGTGACGTCACAGCGTGATCTCTCGAGAACACGCTGTGTCTGCACTGCCAGAAGCTGGGCGTTGTGAAGAGAAGTGGATGATACTTCTATACACAACGCCCAGCTAGTAAAAGTAGTAAACACGCCCCGATGTACGCACATAATACACGCCCAGTTGTACTTTTACTTTTCAACACGCCCAGTTGTACTTTTGCAAGCCTCATTTGCATAAATACGAAAATGGTCATAACTTGGCCAAAAATGCTAGTTTTTTAAAAATAAAAACGTTACTGTAATCTACATTGCAGCGCCTATCTGCTGCAATAGCAGATAGGGGTTGCAAAATCTGGTGACAGAGCCTCTTTAACAAAGATTATAGCTTGGTATCTTATAACAGTACAGGAAAAAACCCAACTGAGAGCTAGAATGGAGACGAGGGAATGCGTGCAAAACCCCTTCAGGGCAAACATGTAAACTATTTTGTAACCGCTAATTACATTTCTGTATGAGATTTTACAAATATATATATATTAATAGCAAACTATTTCAATTGAACTGGATCTGTATTGGGAACCGAAGCAAATGCCTGAGAACAAAGTGAGAATAGAAATTGTTTACAACAAGTTTTTGGACAGTTTCCAGTTGGGTTTTATAATAGAACGTCACTCAATCCTCTACACGTAGCTGTACAATTCACTTATGTGGCCACAAGTACGAGACTTACATGCAATACGGAAACAGTATATACACACACACACACACACACACACACACACATATTTACACAGGGGTATGCGCTGCGGACAACGATAATATTTTACTTTTTTAAAACGATACGATCAGCAGATGAACGAGCGTTTGCTGATCGCTGCCCTTTTTAAACAGGGCAATTGTCGGCAACGAGCGCTCTATGAACGCTTGTTTGCCCAATAATTGGCCAGTGTAAAAGGGCCTTAAAGCTACAGCTTGTGTGTTAGGATTCTAGGCAGATGACTATCTACTGCATTACATTAAAAAGAGGATCTGACATGGGAAAGTTCTTTTTAAACTACGACATTTATGAGACCCACTAAGGCCAATAAGAAATTACTAGCTTAAAGGTGTATTGTCTTCTTAGACATTTACCGCATATCCACAGTATATGCCAGAAATGTCTGAGGTGAGGGTGCCAGAGTTGGCATCTATCTCAAGAACAGGGGTCCCCTACCCCACCAGCCGCCTCACCAGGTAAATGTGGTGCCAAAGTGCAGGAATATCTGCATCTATCAGACATTTATTGCATATACTTTGGCTACGTGATAAATGGTTAAGATGGGAATACACCTTTAGGCTGAATTCACACATTTAGTTTTGAGGCAGTTTTTTATTTAGTCTTTGATGCAGTTTTTTTTAGACAAAGCCAGGATTCGAAAGAGGAGATGTATCAGTCCTTCTTCTATACTTTATTTTTCTTTTTTATCGACTCCTGGGTTTGTGCTAAAAAAAAAAAAAAAAAAAAACTGCATGAAAACCTACACCAAAAAACTGCATGTGTGAATCCGGCCTTAAGACCACTTTTACATGGCAGTGGCAGGACCCACTCCTGCTTTTGGCTTCCAAAAACGGAGGCAAAACACTGACCAAAATATTTGCGTGTGAAAAAGGCCTAAGGCCGCTTTCACCCTGGTGTAAAAGTAGAGCTTTTTTGCGTCCCTCTTACAGACGCAACAGCTGGATCACCTGTGGTTCGTCAAAACGGAAATTAGAGCACTATGCCTATGGTGCTCTAACTTCTGGTCTGACGTACCCCGGGAGATCAGAGTTTTGCGCCTGTAATAGAGTTACAAAAAAGCACCCATTTTACGCCTGTGTGAAAGCGCCCTTACTGGCAGTACAAGGGAGTTCAGTCAACATGGGGACTTGGAGGAGTATTCACAGTTAGTGGAGTGTAGTCGATGAGGGAGAAAATTGGGCTGTAGGTACTCATTGGCATTATAAACCAATATTTATCTGGAAAAGGGATGGCATTCTCTTGGCACTGGTGACATAATGAAGGCAACGTTTGTCTCTATGTGGGCAAAGTGTGGCACTTAGGGAAATGTAGTTTGAACTATATTTTGGGCACTGGATTGCTCTCTCTGGACAATGTACAGTGCCATTTATGCTGAGACTGACACTATAACAGTGTATGTGCATATACTATCTATATATATATATATATATATATATATATACACATATACACACACACACACACACACACTGTATGTATATATATATATATATATAAAACTGGAGGTAAGTGTATGTAGTGGCCGTCGCTACTGTAGCAGCCATAGCGACAGCGACATAGCAGAGCAGGGAGGTATCTCCCTGCTCTGCTATCTACTAGCGCCACTGTAGCTCCCTGAAGGAGTGTAATCCCCATGTGGCCAGGTATTCCGCTCCTGGAGCACTGCTTGATGTCTCTGTCCATATATGGACAGTGACATCAGGGGAAACTCCTGAAGCGGAATCCGCATTGGAGACACTATCACAGCATTGCAGATACTATGACCGGGGATTCCACTCCAGGAAAAGCCAATGACGTCATGGACAGAGAGAACCGGAGCTTCTCCTGGAGTGGAATCGACGGTCACAGCGTCGGCAACGCTGTGGACGGGGATTCCGCTTCAGGAGTTTCCCCTGATGTCACTGTCCATATATGGACAGAGACATCAAGGAGCGCTCCAGGAGCGGAATCCCCGGCCACACGGGGATTCTGCTCCTTCATGGAGCTACAGTGACGCCATCTATACTGGAAGGGGGGGGGGGGTTTGCTATCTACAAGGGAGCTGTGTGGCACTACCTACAAAAAAGGACAACTGTGCTGGAGCACACAAAATACCCAGCTTTCCTGGCTATCAAATAGATGTGTGGAAATAAACGAAGATATAACTTTTATTTAATCTAGCTTAAAGGCTGTGTGGTGCTACAAATCAGGGGGCTGTGTGGCGCTACCAACCAGGGGGCTGTGGGCTGTGTGGCGCTACCAACCAGGGGGCTGTGTGGCGCTACCAACCAGGGGGCTGTGGGCTGTGTGGCGCTGCCCACAAGGGGGCTGTGCGGCGCTGCCCACAAGGGGGCTGTGCGGCGCTGCCCACAAGGGGGCTGTGCGGCGCTGCCCACAAGGGGGAATCTGTGAGTGGGGGGCTGATGGTCTTTAAGTGGTTTCCGCCACTGACCTCCAATTGAAATTAATAGGAGGCAGAAAATACCTGCGGCGCCCGTTTGGAGCTTTTTTTCCTGCGTCTTTTGCATTCGCTTCAACAGCTTAAGAAAAAACACAAAAAAAAAAAAAAAAAGGTCAAACAACGCTGTCAGTTGCTGAAGGAATTTTGAGGCAGATTTTTTTTGCCTTACAAAAAATGTGTGAACAGACCCCAAGAGTGCAGTACTTGTTCTTAGCCGTTTTCGGTCTTTCTCAAAACAACTTTTGGTAGGGGGCCCTGAGGAAATGTTATTTTTCCAGTGCTGCCTCGAGTCAGAAAAGGTTGGGAAACTCTGTACTAGGCTACAGGATCCCGTCAGGGAGCAGCTCAGTTCGTCATGGGAACGGGGCCTAGGTGAGTGCAATTTTTTTTTTTGGGGGGGGGGGGGGCACTGTCTACAAGGGGGTGGCTGTATGGCACGATCTACAAGGGGGAGGTGGGGGATTATGGCACTGTCTACGGGGAGGCTCTATGGCAAAATCTACAGGGGGGGCACTATACTGTGTGGGGGCCACTAAGCGGACATTATACTGTGTAGGGGTACTACAGGTGGCATAATACTGTGGGCACAATTAGAGGACAAAATACTGTGTACTTGAAGGAGTTGTAATATATTATATTATTATTATACTGTATGGGGGCACTAAAGGGGCATTATATATTTTTTTAATGATGGGGTGGGGCGCCGAAAGATCATTTCGCACAGGGCACAATCTATCCTAGGGCCGGCCCCGATTGCTGTTGTCACTTATATGGGTGCTTTATTGAGGGAACTGATTGAGCCGATCTGCATGCACTTACATCTTTGTCCGTGTGAACTTGCCTGTTAACTGAATTCATAAGCACAGTCAAATTAAACATTTTTGGTTTAGAGTAAAATGTCAAAAAATAGCATATAGTATATATATGAGTAACGTGGGGCATGAAATATACTGTGGAAAAGTTAAACTGTTTTGCAAAAAGCACGCCTCTAAATAAATTAGGTGCATCTTTGGCCGTCAAATCTACGCCAGCTAGGAGCGTAAATTATAGTAAATTTGTCGGGCCCGGTGAAGGCCGTTCCCCTTTCCGCCAAGCATTCTAGAAAAGTGGTGTGAGCGACAGAAACATCACAAAAGTCACACATTTTTTCCGCAAATTGCGACTTTTGTGCAATTGGCAACTTTTCTGCGCCAGAGAAC
Organism: Rhinoderma darwinii; assembly: GCF_050947455.1. NCBI lineage: Eukaryota > Metazoa > Chordata > Amphibia > Anura > Rhinodermatidae > Rhinoderma > Rhinoderma darwinii. The sequence continues at coordinate 100,057,939 of NC_134695.1, forward strand.
TGGTGTAGAAATAATAAATGTTCCCATTAGACCCATAATCTTTCTTGACCATGCCCACTTGAAATGTTACCGATTTCTGATAGAGCATTTCCACCTACAGCCAAGAAAATCACCAGCTGTCATGCAAACCATATTACTTGATATAAATTTGTCATCCGGCTTTCCACACTAGCTAAATGAAAGATTTTAAACTCATGGACTATTTTTACATACTTTAAGTTTAAAGCGGACAATGCATGGTTTCCATGGGCAACTGCTCCACTTTTGCCTTACACTAGTTCTGATAAATCTCTTCCACTGTGTATCAACGTTCAGAAGTGCTGGATATTCGCACAAGGTAATGCCTAGATGGGGTTGACAATCTAAGTTTCCCTGACTTAGGACCCATGCAAACGACTGTAAAAACTCCCGTAATTACGGGCCCATAGACTTCTATTGGCCACTGGTACCTCCCCGTATGCTTACGGGAAGGTGCCCGTGCCGTTGAAAAAGATAGAACATGTCCTATTTCAGGCCGTAATTACGGCACGGGCAGCCCATAGAAGTCTATGGGGCTCCCGTAATTACGGGTGACTACGTGTGTGCACCCGTAATTACGGGAGCATGGCTAGGCGACGTCAGTAAATAGTCACTGTCCAGGGTGCTGAAAGAGTTAAACGATCGTCAGTAACTGTTTCAGCACCCTGGACAGTGGCTACCGATCACAATATAGATAAAGCTGTAAAAAAATAAAAAAAAAATAAAAATAGACGTTCATACTTACCCAGAACTCCCTGCTTCTTCCTCCAGTCCGGCCTACTGGGATGACGTTACAGCCCATGTGACCGCTGCAGCCAATCACTCGCTGCAGCGGTCACATGGACTGCCGCGTCATCCAGGGAGGTCGGACTGGATGTCAAGAGAGGGACGCGTCACCAAGACAACGGCCGGGTAAGTATGAATTTCTTTTACTTTTATTACGGAAAGGGCTGCCCCTTCTCTCTATCCTGCACTGATAGAGAGAAGGGCTGCCGATTAGCGCAGGGCAATTTTGCAGCCAAAAACGGGTGGAATACGGGTGACACTGGACCCATATTTACGGGCACGGGTCCGTAAATACTGGTGCAATACGGGTCGAATATGTGTGACCAAGGACCCGTATTTACGCCAGTATTTACGGGTGGACAAAAATACGGTCATGTGCATGAGGCCTTACTGTACACGTATTAAGACCAATTTCATAGGAAGCCAATTACGCTGGAAGTATGTTTCTGGAGTCTGGGAGGAAACTAGAGTAATCGGAGGAAACCCACACAGACAGAGGGAGAACACACAATCAGATTTTACCCTTGTTCGGATTTGAACCCAGAACCCCAGAGTTGCAGGGCAACAGTGAACCACTGGGCTGCCCTCCCAAACAACAAGAGTCAGTATTGCTTCTGTTAAAGGGGTTGTCCGCCTCCCTGCACCCCCAGCAAACTGATTTTGCCAGGAGAAGCCTTCTCTGGCCAGTGGCCACTGGAGGGGAAATGTAGTGTGCTACATGGTGGCCATTCAGATGACTCTTAGGGTATGTTCACATGCTTAGCAAAAAAAACGTCTGAAAATTCGGAGCTAGCGTTTTTTACGTCCGTTTTTGGATTGGTTTTGTTTTTCTATAGAGTCAATGAAAAATGGGTCCAAAAACGGCTCAAAAAGTGACATGCACTTCCTTTCCGTCGGAACAGAACGCCGTTTTTCACATTGAAATCAATGGCCAGACGTTTGGAGGTGTCCCGAAAATAAGCCGTGTGAACATACCCTTAGGCCTCATCTCATGCACACGTCAGTATTCAGAATTTTGCTTCCGTATTTGGAAGCCAAAACCAGTAGTGGAACATAAACAGAGAAAACCTATAATGGAAAAAGATTTGCACCTCTTCCGTGTTTTGGACCCACTCCTGGTTTTGGCTTCCAAATACTGACGTGTGCATGAGGCCTTACAGAGTGGCTCTCAATTCTGGCATATAAAGAGGGGGTTCCTAACCAAATAGGGCATATGGACAGGAGATCGCTTTATGAGAGAACCCCTTTAAAGCCTAACACTAGGGCCAAACAGAATCATATGTATGCTCGCAAGTGTAAAATCATGTATTTACCGGAACACAATGTTTCCTTATAGAAATATATACATAAAACCTCGACTGTGGCAAACTTTTTGCAACACTTGTAAGTTTGCCGGCGACTTTGTTTCTCATGGGGTAACACAGAGGTAATCTTGTGATTTTTACCATGGCCTGAAACCCAAGGCCCGCTCTATTCGTGTGTAACACCAGTTAACCATTTACTCACATAGGTCCAGCAATCTGAAATATCCAGAGTTAGGCCTCATGCACACGACCGTAAAAACACCCGTTATTGCGGGTCGTAATTACGACCCGCAATAACGGGCTCATAGACTTCTGTTAGCCACGAGTACCTTCCCATTTTCTCACGGGAAGGTGCCCGTGCCGTTAAAAAAAATAGAACATGTTCTATTTTTCTATTTTACGGGCCGTGCTGCTATACTTTATAATGGCAGCACGGCTCGGAAAAGCGGCCGGCTGCCCGTGGCCGGCCGTGCTCTTAATTACGAGTCGTAATTACAAGCACGGTCGTGTGCATGAGGCCTTAGGCGATGTGCACACACAAGATAAAAATCACGTCTGAAAATACGGAGCTGTTTTCAAGGGAAAACAGCTCCTGATTTTCAGACTTTTTTTTATCAGTCACATTTTAAACGGATGTTTTTGGAGCGGTTTTTCTATAGGGTATGAAAAATGGCTCCAAAAACGGCTGAAGTGACATGCACTTCTTTTTCGCGGACGTTTTTTTACATGGCTGTTTTTTAAAACGGCCGCGTAAAAAACACCCCGTCAGAACTGAACGCCGTTTTCCCATTGAAATAAACGGGCAGATGTTTGGAGGCGTTCTGCTTCCGATTTTACGGCCGTTTTTCGGGCAGTTTACGGCCCAAAAAAACACTCCGTGTGAACATACCCTTATTAGACAAGGTCCTCAAAAAACAGGTATCACAGGTGACCACCAGCTCTCCAGCATGAGTAACCTACCAAACAACTCATATCTCCGCTTCCCGGACCAATGAATTATGGGGTAGGGTATGTGGGATCTTGTAGTTCCCACCAGATTGGAGTAAAGTTTTAAGCACTATACTTTCAGGTTTTAGTCACGCCGTGGCTACACGACAACACTTGCTGCGCCACCCTGCGATTTTTCCACTGTACTACCATGAATCATATGTACAAAGCTCAGTGCATCTCCATAAAACCAAACGTTCTCGAAGGACTGCGTGCACCCGTATTAGCAAAGCAGAAATACACCCGACATCGTAAAACAGGGGATCATAATGGACGTGGGAGCTGTGTTCTTAATATTTTCCTCTAAGTTAGGTACTGGATAAGGTTACGGTAATAGATCAAAGTACATTGCAAACACTACAGCATGGCTTACATAGAGTCCACCTAAAACAAAAGTGGACTCACGATAAGAAAATGACATCATTAAGAAAACAATATAATCCAATTACACCCGACTATATCTCCGTAATATAATTTACTCACCAAAACACTAGAATATGACTGCAGATATTAAAAAAAATAGATCTAAGTCACTGACCGTCCCACGATAACTTGTGCATCAGGCAATAAGGATATTAATATGCTGCAGAGGAAGTGATAAAATAAAGCAATTATGGTGCAAGAAAGGAAACAGGCCCAGGTGAATAGACTAGTCCTTCGCAATGAACTAGAATATCATCAAAGTGTTAATTTATTTCAGTAATTCAATTCAAAAAGTGAAACTCCTATATTATATAGATTCATTACACACAAAGTGATCTATTTCCAGCATTTTTTTCTTTTAATGTTGATGATTATGGTAACTGTTAATGAAAACCCCAAATTTGGTATCTCAGAAAATTAGATTAAATAAGCCCAATTTCAAAAATAATTTTGAATACCGAAATGTTGGCCTACTGAAAAGTCTGTCCAGTATCTGCCCTCAATACTTGGTCGAGGCTCCGACTCTGTATGAATTACTGCATCAATGCGGCGTGGCATGGAGGCGATCAGCCTGTGGCACTGCTGAGGTGTTACCAATGCGGCGTGGAATGGAGGCGATCAGCCTGTGGCACTGCTGAGGTGTTATCAATGCGGCGTGGCATGGAGGTGATCAGCCTGTGGCACTGCTGAGGTGTTTTGGAAGCCCAGGTTGCTTTGATATCGGCCTTCAGCTCCTCTTCATTGTTGGGTCTGGTGTCTCATCTTCCTCTTGACAATACCCTATAGATTCTCTATGGGGTTTTGGCCAGGCGAGTTTTCTGGCCAATCAAGCGCAGTGATACTATGGTTATTAAACCAGGTATTGGTACTTTTGGCAGTGTGGGCAGGTGCCAAGTCTTGCTGGAAAACTAAATCAGCATCTCCAAAAAGCTTGTCAGCAGTGGGAAGAATGAAGCGCTGGAAAATGTCCTGTAGACGCTGCGCTGACTCTGGACTTGATATAACACAGTGGCCCAACACCAGCAGATGACATGGCCCCCAAACCATCACTGACTGTGGAAACTTCACACTGGACCACAAGACACTTGGATTGATGCCTCTCCACTCTAATTCCAGACTCTAGGACAGTGGCGTAACTACCGCTGTAGCAGCCGTAGCGGCTGCTAAGGGGACCGTGGCATGAGGGGGCCCAAGCTGCCCGTCGACACGACCCCCCCATGCCCTGTGGGGAGGGGGCCCTGGTGCTAGCGACAGCCACCTACTCATGCAGTAATTGTACCTGCGTCTATAGCACGCAGGTACAAATACATGCATCAGCGCTGAATGGCACCCGACCATTCAGCACCTTACAATGACGCTGATTGGCAGGGCAAAATTACTTGCCCCGCCAATCAGCGCCTTTCAACTAAGCTAGCAGCGCGATGATGTAATCGCGCCGCTTCCGTTCTTGAGAGGCGCTGATTGACAGGGCAAGTCATTCTGCCCTGCCAAATCAGCGGTTTTCAATGGCGCTAGCGGCGCAATGACATTGTGCCGCCTGCGTCGTTCAGCCCCAGCAGACCTGATCAGAAGAGAGCAGATCTGCATTCCCACCGGACGGCGTGGGAACGGGATCATGTGAGTATGTAAAGTTCTCTTTTTTTGTTATAATAAATCTGTGAGTGGTATTATCTACAGGGGGGGGCTCTATCTACAGAAGGGAGGGGGGGGGGTCTATATCCAGAGATGTGGAGGTGGAGCACTATATACAGGGGGAGCTATATCAGAGACACTATATATAGGGGTGGGATATATGTGGAGCACTATCTATAGGGGGAGCTATTTGTAGGACAATATATACAGGGGTGGGTTACCTGTGGGCACTATCTACAGGGGGCTATATGTAGGGCACTGTCTACAGGGGTGGGCTATATGTGGGACACTATATACAGGGGGAGCTATATGTGAGGCATTATCTACAGAGGTGGGCTATATGTGGAGCAGTATCTATAGGATAAGCTATATGTAGGGCAGCACGGTGGCTCAGCACTATTGCCTTGCAGCTCTGGAGTCCATATGTGGGCACTATCTACAGTAGTCTGTTTGTGGGGCACTATCTACAGGGGCTTCTATGTATCTACAGAGGCCCTATGGGGGGGTCACAATCTACAGGGGGGCTATGGGGGCACTATCTACAAGGGGCACGGTGTGTGTGGGTGGGACACAGTGTATGGTACTATTATAATCAGGGACACAGCGTATTGCGCTATTATATTTAGGGGTGTTGAGAATTTTACCTTCGTTTATAGGTGCAGAAATGTTTTTAAAAGTGAGAAGCTGAAGACATCTGAGCGGAAAACTGCAGAAATGTGGCACTACTAAGGGGGGCTGTGTGGCACTATTTACAATAGGGAGGGCTGTGGCACTATCTAATGGGTCTGTGTGTGGCACCATCTACTAAGGGGGGGGCGTGTGGCACTATCTACTAAGGGGGGGCCGTGTGGCACTATCTACTAAGGGGGGGGGGGGCCGTGTGGCACTATCTACTAAGGGGGGGGCCGTGTGGCACTATCTACTAAGGGGGGGGCCGTGTGGCACTATCTACTAAGGGGGGGGCCGTGTGGCACTATCTACGAAGGGGGGCCGTGTGGCACTATCTACGAAGGGGGGCCGTGTGGCACCATCTACTAAGGGGGGGGCTGTGTGGCACTACTAAGGGGGGGGGCTGTGTGGCACTACTAAGGGGGGGGGGCTGTGTGGCACTACTAAGGGGGGGGGCTGTGTGGCACTACTAAGGGGGGGGGCTGTGTGGCACTACTAAGGGGGGGGGCTGTGTGGCACTACTAAGGGGGGGGGCTGTGTGGCACTACTAAGGGGGGGGGGGGGGCTGTGTGGCACTACTAAGGGGGGGGCTGTGTGGCACTACTAAGGGGGGGGGGCTGTGTGGCACTACTAAGGGGGGGGGCTGTGTGGCACTACTAAGGGGGGGGCTGTGTGGCACTACTAAGGGGGGGGCTTTGTGGCACTACTAAGGGGGGGGCTGTGTGGCACTATTTACAATAGGGAGGGCTGTAGCACTATCTAATTGGTCTGTGTGGCACCATCTACTAAGGGGGGGGCCGTGTGGCACTATCTACTAAGAACATACTGCAGCTTGACCAATGTCTGGATTTAATGAGGTTTCGTCGATGATAAAAAAAATAAAAAAATGGCAAAACTGCATTGATTAATACATCAGTGTGAACTGGACCTAACATTGTCCACAAACACAAGATTGGCTGGGAACAGTAACAGGTAATGGTGTGGCTGGGAGTGCAACAAAAATATTATTTTACTATTGTTTTGTCCACAATCAAAGGGAAAAAAGCATGTGCATGTTCGTATGGTTCTCTGCTGCACCATTACTGCTCAGTGTGAATGCACCACTAAATCCCCACTGAATAAACCCTTGTACATCGCCACTTACCAGCAGTATGAAAGTCACTGCCCAGCACCTGCAAGTCACACGAGGATCCGCTTCAGACTCTAATGTAGACAAATAGGAAATGTCAATTCGCATTTAACATGGATTTCTATTGGAGCACGACTGCGTCCTGATGTCTGGGAGTAGCAGTAAACGGACGCCTGCACATACATACAGACTTCTCACATTGTCCGAGCCATTGTCAACATGTTAAAAATCCTATTTTTTTTATTCTACCTGTATCTGGGGAAGCTGAGTGACAACCAATATGGCCTCATTACAGATTCCACGGTGGCCATCACGCAGCTGACCCCCGTTTGCTAATTCTCTATACACTTCAATGGAGAGGTGGCCACGCTTTCCATAACCCAAAGGAAGTAATGGAAAGAGTCAAACATGCGGCGATCACCACAATTGTACGGAGAGTGTGACGACCAGGAATCAGCAAACAGGATCAGTGTATTATGATACAAAGGTTCAAAATACTCACAATATTACTCAATGCCTGCACAAAGTTTGCTCTGTTGATTTGCATTCTGGGAACTGTAGTCTTTTTATTTTTTTACCAGTAATCGCATGCAGGAAGCACTGACTCTCCCACTGCATTATAGGAGCTCACCTCAGCTGTTTCTGAAAACAATCTTGCTGGCTACTTCCAATAACAACCAGCAGAATTGTAAATGCAGCTCTGGAGTATAAGGGTATGTTCACACGCTGTGTAATCAGGCGTAAAAAATGGTAGTTAAACGCCTACAAAAATCTGCCCATTGAATTAAAAAAAGGCACGGAAAAAAACGCAGCATAAAAAGGAGCAGGTCACTTCTTGAACCTTTTTTGGAGCTGTTTTTCATTGTGTCAATGGATAAACAGCTGCCTCAAAAAATGTTTTCGGCTAAAAAAATGGCTGAAAATAAGAGCCTATTTTCCCTTGAAAACAGCTCAGTATTTTCAGCCGCTTTTGACTTTGCGTGTGAACATACCTTAAGGGTATGTTCACACGCTTAATAACCCTTAATAACCCCATTTTTTTTTTATTTTTTTTTTAAAGAAACTAGCGTTTTTTGAGGCGTTTTTTACGGCCGTTTTTGGAGCTGTTTTTCTATTAAGTCAATGAAAAACGACTCCAGAAGTGACATGCCCTTCTTTTTACGAGGTGTTTTTTTACATGGCCGTTTTTAAAAACGGCCGCATAAAAAACACCCCGTGGGAATGGAACGCCGTTTTTCCCATTGAAATCAATGGGCAGATGTTTGGAGGCGTTCAGTCCCCCGCATTTTTAGCCGTTTTTCGGGGCATTTACGGCCCAAAAAACGGCTGAAACTAGCCTGTTCACACATACCCTAAGGGTATGTGCACACACACTAATTACGTCCGTAATTGACGGACGTATTTCGGCCGCAAGTACCGGACCGAACTCAGTGCAGGGAGCCGGGCTCCTAGCATCATACTTATGTACGATGCTAGGAGTCCCTGCCTCGCTGCAAGACAACTGTCTCGTACTGAAAACATGATTACAGTACGGGACAGTTGTCCTGCAGTGAGGCAGGGACTCCTAGCATCGTACATATGTATGATGCTAGGAGCCCGGCTCCCTGCACTGAGTTCGGTCCGGGACTTGCGGCCGAAATACGTCCGTCAATTACGGACGTAATTAGTGTGTGTGCACATACCCTAATACAGACTGTAACTAAGGATCAGTACATGATAATGCAAATTTACAAAGTTACTCAACTGTTTTTCTGTATATATATATAATGGAGCTCATGTTTTATTTGAATTCATTGACACAGGACGAATCCTTCTTATAAATGTCAATGACAATAGCAAATGAACGCCATGAAATTAAAACCTGGGAAAGATGTTTTAGATTTAGCATGAAGGAACATTGGAGCCCATAGCAACCAATCAGATCCCAGCTCTCCATTATCCCGAGGGAGGTTAGAAAATGAAAGCAGTGATCTGATTGGTTGCTACGGGCGACCACTGGTGTTTATACACATCTTCTCTTGTGATCTTTATGGCTCATTAGAGGGGTCCTACAGAATTATAAAAACATGGCGGCTTTCGAAGTCCAAGGGAGCCTGTTCGGCAGTGCATGGAGGACGTGCGGCTCTGCAGTACTGTACGGGCTCCGTCTGCATATTGCAATATGTTTGAAATGCAGATATAAATATGAAATACTGGCTATTTAAGGGGCATATAGATTTATACCAACAAATCAGCTCATTCTGTAGGAGCCCAATAGGTCCCAGCAGTGTACCCCACCGATAACGGCTAAGGCCCCATGCACTCGAACGTGCTTTTGCGGCCGCAATTCCCCCGAAAATCCACGGGCAAATTGCTGCCCCATTCATTCCTATGGGGCCATGCACACAACCGTGGTTTTCACGGTCCGTGCATGGCCCGGAAGCCTGGACCGCAGAAAGAACGGGCAAGCCATTTTACGTCCGTGTTCTGCTGTCCAGGCTCATTGAAAATAATGGCCGCGGCGATTTGCGGGCGGCTCGTGGCTGACAGTCAACTGCCGGGCGACCTGAAAATCACGGCCGTACACATGGCTACGGTCGTGTGCATGAGGCCTTATTGTGTGGGATCAGACCTGTCACATAGTAAAGGGTCCAAATAATTTTTCTAGCAATTTAAACAGCATCAAAAAACGCTTCTAAAAATGCAAGCGTTATTAAAAGGTAACATGCGTTTTTAGTGGCGTTTTTCATTCGGTGCCATTTTGTACATGCTTTTGTTTCTGGCGTTTGTGAAGTCCCATAGAAAAGCCGGTCAGTTCACACAGAGTTTGTTTGACACTTTTTTTGACGTGGAAACCGCGTCGGAAACGCGCCAAGAAATGGCAGAAAATGCCTCCCATTGATTTCAATGGGAGGCGGAGGCTTTTTTTTCCCGTGAGTGGGAAAAAGAAGCGACATGCCCTATCTTCGGCGTTTACGTCTCTGACCTCCCACTGACATCAATAGGAGGCAGAGAAAGCGTATTTAGCAGCATTGGCTCGATGGCCGCGGGTGAAAAACACCACGAAAATCGGCATGCAGGCTGAGCAAAATCTGCCTCAACATTCCAAACTGAATTTTGAGGCAGATTTTCATCCTACAAAAAATGCTGTGTGAACCCAGACTAAAAATTGCTGAAAATACGCCATACCCAGAGCATGCGGTGTTTAGAAAAAAACGCCACTGAGCACAATATTGCTTCAAAAATGCCACAACCCAAAACGAGTTGTGTGTAGTGAATTTTATATTTTACTACATTCCTTAATGTAACATCTTAAAAAATGCTGCAAAGAAAAACACAGTGTGTGTGCCTCCAGCATTAGGTGATGTTTACACGTGTCCTTTTTTTCTGGCAGTTTTTGTTGCATTCACATTTCGGCAAAACCGCGCCATTTTTGCCGCGATTGTGTCAAAAACCGCAACAAAAAACAACTCATGTGAACGTATCCTTCCAAAAAACACATATCAAAAGCAGTGCAAGGAAAAAGTGGAGGAGTTGCGCATAACAACCAATCAGGTTGTTGCGTTCATTTTCCTGAGCGCTGGGCTCTGATTGGTTGCCATGGACAACCGCTACACTTTGCCTAGCTATGGTGGTTCCTAACTTTCCACTCACTGTATATATTTTTGCCGTGCGTGTGTAATAAGCCTGTATAGAGAGGAATAAGAATAACTTGTTTGCTGTCAAGACGTATTTGTACATAATACAAGCGTCTTCAGATGAATGAGCAGGAGCGCGCTCTGCGCGTAACACAGGAACTATATCAGCTGGGTGCGTGTTGCTGGGGGGAGCTATTAGAGGAAACACCGGAAGCGCAGAGAGGTCCATGTGAATCCTGTGTATACACACAGTAAGGCTGCTGCTGCTGTCACTCACTGATTCACTGCCTCTCTTATGTGAAATTATTACATGTGCAGCTGCTGAGCCCTGAAGAATTATAGCCCAGGCATAGAAATCCCTTGTCCCCAGGAGCTTACAATCTAGTCTGGAGTCTGGAGCTTGAACTGCAATCAGCATCCTCAAAAGGCAAGTGCCTTATCCCATAAGCTCCCATTATAGTAGGGACTATAGTGCTCAGCTGTCACAACTGGAAAATAGTAGTAGTCGTCCTTTCATCTTCACACAATGCACGTGTAATAAGGGGGATGCCATAGTAGAAGTGCTGCAGTACAAATTGTTTATAAACATATAGTAAAAATATTGTGTATGTTCTGATGATTATTATTATATATCCTGTAAATAACTCCATAGCTTCCATAATATTATGTCCTGTGTATAATCCATCCTAGATGATTTCACTTGTTACCGTGAATGGCTGCTGTACGAGGACTGCGCGTTGTACGAAGCCGCAGTACGGCAACTGTAGACGGTCGTGGGTCCCAGCGTCACGCCTTATACCTCTCATTCCTAAAGGCCACATTCACACGGCGGTATTGTGGACATTATTTGTAAGGGTCCTTCACATCGTGTGGTTTATTACAACTGCGCTGTTTTACGGTAATTAACCGCGATTTGACCACACTGTGTGAAGCCAAAACCAGGAGTGGGTAGAAAACACGGAAGCGTTACAAATCTTTTCGTTATACTTTGTAGGATCTAAAATATGCAAGTGAGAAAGCGACCGTGTATTTACATGAAGTGTTTTTCGCCGCGGTTTTTCTCAGGTTTTACAAAAATGTTGCAGTTTTGCCATGATTAAAAAACTTGAAATAAAACTACTCCTGTATATCCATACTTGGGGGCTGTTCACACGTTGAGGTGTGGGTAAAACCGCATGCAATTTGACGGCGATTTAGGCCTTATTCACACGAACGTGTTTTATGTCAGTGTGACGCGCGTGGAAATCACGCGCGTCGCACAGACTTATGTAAGTCAATGGGGCCGTTCTGACAGGTCGTGATTTTCACGCAGCGTATGTGCGCTGCATAAAACTCACGACATGTCCTATACTTGCCCGTGTTTCGCGCAGCACGCACCCATTGAAGTCAATGGGTGCGTGCAAATCGCGCTTGGCACACGGAAACCCTTCCGGGTGCCGCGCGTGATTCGCGCTACAGTAGTAAAAAGAATGAATGAAAACAGAAAAGCACCTCGTCCTTTTCTGTTTGTAAACATAAAAACAGTGTCATAATGATGGCGGCTGCGCAAAAATCAGCCACGCACCATATACAGATGCCACACTGATCTCTTGCGCGCGCAAAATGCAGCGTTTTTGTCGCGCGCATAGTGGACACGTTCGTGTGACTAAGGCCTTAGTGTGTTTTTCGTTGCAGTAAAAATAAAGCACCAAATCGTGGTAAAAACGCTTGCGCGTTTCGGGTGCATTTTTTTCGATGCAATTCTATCCAGACCTGAACCGCCACGTGTGAATGGAGCCGTAGAGGTTCTTTTTAATGGATCTGACAAAGAAAAAAAATCAGACCCCATGTTATGGAAATATTTTCCCCTAAAATCATTGCTTTTTACGGAAGTATATATACGTAAGGGTCCATTCAGCCATTGCTGTTGAGGCGCAGTTAAGACTTAATTAAAAAACCGTATCCAAAAATCCCTTGAGTTTTTACTGCGATTTGGCGCGCTTTCCGATGCTGTAGCGATGTCTGAATGGAGTGTTTTGCAATGCAGTTTTTTTGGCCGCACGTTATTTACAGGTAAAACTTGTGCCGTTTTTGGCACGTGTGAAAACCTAAAAAAATCACATTACAGCCCCTCCCCCGTTGTGCCGCCAAATATAGCTCACGTATGACGCGCTGCTTTCTCGTAAGCGCTAGGAGCCTTGCAGGAGAGGCACACATTGGCAACATTTACCATAGCAACACTGCAGTCCGATCTGCCAGCTATGTGTCCCGCTGTCAACTTCTCGTGGTTCATAAAAGTGCCTTTAGATGAAACGCATTTGACCGCACAGGCAAAAATCGTGGCAAACGCGCACCCTGGTCAACCGCAAATTGCAGCGCTTTGTGATGCATTTTTCACTTGTGCATTTTTTAACACATTTGTTTTTTCTTGCCAATTTCTTGCAGTTTTGCTGCGTCCACCGCAAAGTACGCAATGTGTGCATGTAGCCCAGTTACTGTCATTACTGCAAAATCATGTCAAAGTGCTGCCGTTTTAATTTTGCAATTTTACTGTAATTAGGGCAATAAACTGCTTTTTTTGGGGGACTGGGTAATCCTAATTCAATGTGACGCCCATAAGATAAGATTAGTTAGTTTCTCCCTATCACTTGTATCTATTGATACTACATGGACTCAGGTGTTGCAGCTTTGTCTTCTCCCTTCTCCTAATACCCTGCACATGTTCTCTGCTTCCTGTTAGTTGTCTTATGGGGCCCTCTAGTGGTAGAATCATGGTACATGTTAAGTCAGGGAGATCAGCGTAGTCGTGCAGCTACCGGACTGATTTACATTATTAATCAATAATAACTTTACATTTGCAGCCGCAGTGCCATGGCAGCCCTGAAGTACGCAGGCCTGGATGATACCGATAGCGAGGATGAGCTGCCGCCCGGATGGGAGGAGAGGAGCACCAAGGATGGATGGGTTTACTATGCCAAGTAAGAGCATGCAGAGAGGTCACAGTATATATGGGCAGTATGTATATTAGCGATGGTTAGGTAAGAGTTAAACTTCCCTATGCAGGATGTGTCTGATTCCGATCCGTCATGCCGAGTACTTATTATAATGTACATAGACATAGGCGAATAATTCTTTTATCATCTATACAGTTCATCCTGGTATTTTGCCTCTACTTTTTTACTATAGAGCGAGCACAAAAAATCCCCAAAAACTTCTGAAGTTCTAAATATAGAGTATCGGTGTCATTCTTTTATCTGACCCTTTTTTTTTTTTTGCATGTTATCTGCACCTCTGAACCTCATCTGATGTGTCATTGAGATATTGTTATTATTCAGGGTTCATAAACCCCCCACATATTACTAGAATGAAGCAGCCATGATACATTGTTTGTTTGTTTTTTTTCCCCTCCTTTTCCGGTGAAATATGACGCTGCTCTTATTGATATCAATGGGACTGTAGTGTGCACATAACCTTTAACATTTAATGGCTCCAGCCCTGATGCATCCAAGATATAGGGGTGTATTCCCATGTGCAGGCAATGATCAGGTTTTATTCATTCTTGAGTGGATTCAAATAAGTGTCAGTCCTTTAGGCCGGATTCACACAAGCGTGTTTGGTCCGTGATATACGGTCCGTACGTCGCCCACATTTTCCGGACCGAACACACTGCAGGGAGCCGCGCTCCTAGCATCATAGTTGTGTACGACGCTAGGTGTCCCTGCCTCTCCGCGGAACTACTGTCCCGTACTGAAAACATGATTACAGTACGGGACAGTTACAGTTATACATAGATAACTATGACACTAGGAGCCCGGCCAGTCGGTCCAGGAAATGCGGCCGACATACGGACCGTATATCACGGACCAAACACGCTCGTGTGTGAAGCTCCTTAGGGCACGTTCAGACGTGGCAGAGTTTTTCCACTGCAAATGTTGGTGCAGATTTGGGGCAATTACGCAACTAATCTGCACCAACATTTGCATATTTGATAGGTAATTCAGACGTTGCCGAAAAGACAGCGGACTTGCCACAGATTTCAGTTTTTGCATTGCAAAGGCTGAAATCCGCAGTGAAATTCCGCTTCTTCTCCGCAACAGTCAGTGCATGCTGCGGAGGGAAAATTCTGCACCTCAGCCTATGGTCCGCAGTGGAGTTTTCCGCAACGTCTGAACTAACTTGCCTAAAAATGTATTGAAACAACTGTAAAAAACGGCCGCTGGAGAATTCCACAGCAATCCCGCCACGTCTGGACGTGCCCTTAAGGTCCCACAGACAGGATACACTGCAGAATTTCTGCAACAGAAAATCTGCAGCGGAATCTTAGTGTAACTAAACTTTCAAAAAATACTTTTCACATGTCATATTGACATGTCAGAAGTTTTGATCGTTGGGGGTCCGAGCACTGAGACCCCCCCGTTTGCAAAAACAAAGCGCTAATAGCCCTCAGGTGAGCCCTGTGCTGATTAGTTTCTGATCGCCTTCCCTCGGAAAGCTGAGTAAGTGGTGTTCGGACTTATAGACTTTCTTCTGAGCCCGTTTACCCCTCGCTCAGGTTTCCAGGGAAAGCTGATCAGAAGCGGCGCAGCGCTCACCCCCAACGATCAAAACTTCTGACATCTCACTATGACATGTCCAAAATTTTTCTTAAAAGTTTAGGTGTCCATTAAAAAACGCAAGTAATTCAGTCAAAGAAACCTGCAGCAAATAGTGCGTTTTTGCTTCAGAATTTTTTTTTTTCTGTCACCGGTTTTACCTGCGGATTTAGTGTTAAACATTGATTATAGCAAACGTAATGCGCACCTGCAGATTCCCAGTGGTTTGTTCTGTGTTTCCGCTGCGTAAAAGCTGTGCAAACCGTGACAAAACCTCATCTTTAGCGGAATTTATGCTCCTCATTCAAGTCCATGAGCCAAACACGCATCATCTCGGCGCAGCATTTTTGCGGCGGATTTTAAAGTCACGCCGCAGAACACTTTCCCCATGACTTTTCTGCATTTCCTTTCCGCGGTGTGTGGCGGAGCTTGGCTAAATTTCATCCCCTTTGCTGCTACTGTAAATGCGGCAGAATTTCTGCACAGAACTCCGTTTGGAAATTCTGCAGCATTTACACTTTGTGGGAACCCGGCCTCATATTTTCTCTCCTCTTACGATCCGCACCTGGTTTTGGCCCCAAAAACTGCATTAAAAAACTGTTCAAAACCTTCACATGTGAATATACCCTCAGAAATGTTGAAGCGTTCCTGCAGATCTGAAGCCACTTCTACTTCCCCCAGAATATGGTGCGGCTAATTACCGTGATCGCCACAAAATCGTGGAAAAATACACAGTGCAATTGTGATAATGAACCGCACCGTCTGAATAGAGCCTAAGGCCTCATCCAACCTCTGAGACACACGGATCCGCAAAAAACCCAAACGGAAGTGTGCCGGGCCCTGTAGAAACGAATGATTCAGTGACGGCAAAAAAAATGGATAGGACACTGTAGAAAACAACGGTTGTGTGCAGCAGCCCTTAGAGTGTATTCACATGTGCAGGTTTTGATCAGGTTTTTGATGCAGTTTTTGAAGCTTAAACCAGGTGCGCATCATAAAGGGAGAGGCTGGTTCACAGTGGGCATTTTTGGTGCGTTTTTAACATGCGTTTTTTTTTAAATGTTATGGTAGATAATCCCCATGTCTCAATGGAAGTTCATCAACAAAAATGCACAGTGTGAACCCATCCAAAGGCTCCATGCATGCGACCGTAAAAAATCTCCGGAATTGCGGACCGCAATACGGTTCACAATTACGGACCCGTTCAGTTCCATTGGCTGCGGACACCTTTCCGTATCGCTACGGAAGGGTGTCCGTGCCGTAGAACTGTGCCGTGAATTATGGAGCGTGTCCTACTTTTTGTATTTTACGGGCCGCGCTCCCATACTGCGGGCACGGCCGTGTGCATGAGGCCTTAGGCTGGGTTCACACACCCTATTTACGGGCGTTTTAACCTCGAATTACGTCCGAAAAGATGGCTCCAATGCGCCGGCAAACATCTGCCCATTCATTTGAATGGGTTTTACGATGTTCTGTGCCGACGGTCATTTTTTTTATGCGCCGCAGTCAAAAGACGGCGCGTAAAAAAGACCGCGTCAAAGAAGTGCCTGTCACTTCTTGGGACGTAATTGGAGCCGTTTTCCATTGGCACCATAGAAAAGCAGCTCCAATTACGTCCGTAATGGACGCAGCGAAAAACGCCGGCAACATGCCATTACGTCTGAAATTCCGGAGCTGTTTTCTCCTGAAATTAGCTCCGTAATTTCAGCCGTAATGGACGCTGCCATGTGAATATACGCTAAGGTTGTATTCAGACGTTAAAAACGCGATTTGAGATTTTTTGTAAGGCCTCGTGCACATGACAGAACCTGCACGGCAGCAAACGGAGGCTGTATGGCTCTCTAGTACGAAGTCTCACGGCCTCCCTGTGCTACTATACCTTGCTCCATTGGGTGCCATATATAGGGAGCTTTTCTCACCTAGAAGCATTGCTGAGACATTTCATCCAATAGAACGTGCCAGCCTTAAAAAAACAGCTGTAATACAACCGCCGCATGCATGGGACCTCACAGGGATACTACAACCAAAGTTATATTCACAGGACCCCGACCTTTTAGGAGAACGTCAGTCCTGTGTCTGCAGTCCAAGGTGGCCACGAACAGGAGGGGACAATGAGCAGAGCTGACTGCACATTTGCGCAAATCTCCCCAGTCAAGTCTATTTGACTTATGGAAACAAACGACTTGGATTAAACCTCCAATATTTACAGGGATCTATAGTTGCTTAGCAAATTTTTGTCAACAAAATGAACATAAGGTTTAGATTGTGAGCCCCAATGGGGACAGTAAAAGAGGATCTCTGTACAGCGCTGCGTAATATGTCGGCGCTATATAAGTAACTGAAATAAATAATAAATAAATAAGATACGCGTTTTGACCACACCATGATAACCCACTACTGCAACACAGCATCTGCAGGTGGAGCAGCCTACAATACCCCTGCTATGCCAGTCTAAGCCCCCTTGGCTCTGGACTGCATTCACACAAGGGCAACACAAGTTAAGCTGTTAGGGTTGTGTCTCCTGACAAGCTTGCTGACTGTTTCCAATAGCAAACCGCAGGATTGTGAATGCAGCTCTTGAGTATAATGCAGGCAGTGCGTCAGGATCAGGACAAGAAAGTCATGCATTTACAAAGTTAGGCTACATTCAGACGAGCGTAGCTATTCTCGGACGTGATAAACTGCAGTTTTTTTACGGCGGCGGTGCAGCCGCGTGGGGCGCGTTGTCACAGATCCCCCATAGACTAGAGTCTATGGAGGGATGCGTGACACGCAGGAAAATAGGACATGTCTTATTTTTTCACGGACTCTTCACTCACTCCGTTGAAACAACGGTCACGGGGATGGCCCCATTGAAATACATGAGTCCCTGTGATGGCCGTCACCCGGACTACATATACGCTCGTCTCGATGAGCCCTTACTTGACTTTTTATGGAAATTGACGCTACTTATACACTGTGCAAACTGTTCCAAGTGGACGTACCCTTTAAATGCTTCTCCAATTAACTCTGAAAACATTTCACAGAATTTTTGCTTACCATGTTCTGTGCACCGTTCAGTGATCTGTAGATAATTTGGCCGTAAACTAACAATTTATCTTTTCATTTAATAGCCACTTAGATGAAAAAACCCAGTGGGAGCACCCAAAAACTGGAAAGCGGAAGAGAATCGCAGGAGGTTGGTAATGAGTTCACGTTTTGATTCTCTCTATGATTCATGCCGTTTATTTCATCCGTTGGTAAAATATGGACCGGAGATTTCTCGTAGGAGGAGATCCGGGTGCTTTTAGCTGTGGGTGTCATGTATTAATTGTAATATCGGTGTCATCGGGTCTTATTATCTGATTGTACCTGCAACTGATAGTCAGGACCTCACAGATAACACTATAGACTGTGTATCCCAGTGAGCTGCAACCTGTGGCCTTCCTGCTGGTATGGAACTACAACTCCCAGCATGCCTTGACACCCTGTGGCTGTCTGAGCATGTTGGGAGTTGTAGTTCCACAACAGCGGAAGTGCCACAGGTTGAAGACCACTGGTCTAATGTAAAAGTAAACAATATGATTTATTAATACACGTATCTTCATCTCATGCAGATCTCCCATATGGCTGGGAACAAGAAACTGATGACGATGGACAGATCTATTTTGTTGAGTAAGTGAGCACCATGGGTTATGTGGCTGCAGTATAGAGCTCCACTCTACCCCCCATAAAACCCCCAAAAAACTATAGGTAAATACAGGTGCTTGGGTTGTCTGCTCCTGGCAAGTTGTTATACGTTCTCTTCACCCATGTATTATATGTGCGCTGCGTGGCCAAAAGTATGTGGACATCCTTCCTGTTAAAGTGTTTCAGCCACATCCATTGCAAACAGCTGTGTAAAATCAAGCACACAG
The DNA here is from genome assembly GCF_050947455.1 of Rhinoderma darwinii. Lineage (NCBI taxonomy): Eukaryota > Metazoa > Chordata > Amphibia > Anura > Rhinodermatidae > Rhinoderma > Rhinoderma darwinii. The sequence continues at coordinate 100,076,971 of NC_134695.1, forward strand.
CCACACGATCTCCATAGACATACATTGCAAGTAGTATGGGTCGTACTGTAGAGCTCAGTGACTTTAAACGTGGCACTGACATAGGATGCCACAAGTCAGTGTGTGACCTTTCTGATTTGCTAGATCGTGTCATCTGTAAGTGCCATTATTAGGAAGTGGAAGCGTCTAGGAGTAAGAACAGCTCAGTCACGAAGTGGCAGACCGAACAAACTCACAGATCAGCGCTGCTGAAACGCGTGGTACTTAACAATTCTCTGTTACGTCACTCACTACAGAGTTCAAGACGGTCTCTGAAAGTGACATCCGCACCAGGGCACTGCGTCCGAAGCTCCATGGAAGGGGTTTACACGGTCGCTGCACACAAGACTAAGATCTCCAGCCACAATAAAATCAAATGAGATAGCGCTCGCCTGATCTCTGTGGCCATTACATGGAACCGAGTCCAAATGTCTGTGGGTACACGGATTCCATGTTTACTTCAAGACGGGTGTATGCGGATAAAATGCAGCACTCTGTTAAAATATCACTTCTATTTATTTCAAACTCCTATTAAAACACGTTGCAGGTGAATATCATGAAATATGGCCTAGAATTATATGCTTAGGTGTTTTAAATCGTCTATAAAGTCATGATTGAGTGAGTTTATTGTGGAGGAAGTCGAGTGGCTGCATAGATCCCTGACCTCAACCCCAGAGAACATCTTTGGGATGAATTGGAACCACGATTGCAAGTAAGATCTTCTTGTCCAACATCAGTGTCTGACCTCACTAATTCTCCTTTGGCTGATTAGGCATAAATACCCACAGACACGCTCCAAAATCTGTTGAAAAGCCTTCCCAGAAAAGTGGAAGTTGTAGTAGCCACAAAAAGGGGGACAACTCCATATTAACACCCATGGTTTTAGAGTGGGATGTCCAACAAGCTCATATAGGTGTGATGATCAGGTGTCCATATACTTTTGGCCAGATAGTGTATTTGTTTTTGGGAAAGCTAGGTGATTACTAGTAGGGTCCATGTTACAGCACCTACAGCTGGTAAACAACATTTGTGAAGTGATGCAGAAATATAGGAGTGGGGATGTATCGTCATTCCATAAGTTGTCATTCGGGCGCTCCAGTGCGGACTTTAATGTAAATGCACAGGGCTATGAACACGATTTAAAGACATGTCAGGAGGTTTTGGATGGCAGTCTGAACGCTTAAGCCCGATGCACATGACCATGCCCGTAATCACGGTCCGTGATTATGGGCACGGCTGGCCGCGGACGGCTGCAGACATCCGCATTTGCGGACCGTACTCCCATTGTAAAGTATGGGAGCACGGTCTGTAAAATAAAAAAAATGGCAGACGTCCTATTTTTTATTGAAGGTTTCTACGGCACGGACACCTTTCCCTAAATATAAGGGAATGTGTCCGTCAGTCATAGAAATAAATGGGTCCGTAATTACGGACGAAATCTACGGTCGTGTGCATGCGGCCTTAGACCCCATAGATCGGGGGGCTGCTGCTGCCTCGCCATCTTTTGTCATCCTTTCTCGGCTTCTTTAGGGATGAGCGCTCTTGCTGACCCACGCTCCGTCACAACAATAGGTCAGGTTTGGTCTTTTAGGAAAGTATCAGGAAATGTTTGAAGGTCTCCTAATAAGTGTCCTAGTTACATTGTTAATTTCTCTCTTTCAGTCACTTGAATAAGAGGACCACTTACCTAGACCCCAGACTTGCCTTCACGGTTGAAGATCAACCAGCAAAGATGAACACAAGACAGAAGTATGATGGGAACACCACCGCTATGGATATTCTTCAGGGGTGTGATTTGACCGACAAGGTGGTTATTGTCACCGGAGGAAACTCTGGGATTGGTAAGGACAAAGGCAGATATTTTTTTTTTTTTTACATGATGTGTCCAAAATTCCACCATTATTAAATAAGGTATTGTGTGGGTTACGTCTCCGATCCTCTATATGGCATAGCACTCCTGCGGAAGCAATTAGATGCATGACCTGCGGTAGTGAGCGTGAGCCGTGGATTTTCGTCACACGCAGAGCGGCTGCTTCTATAGTCTACAACGTTGCCGCTCCTTCCTCTTCTGTTTAGTTACATTATCAAGAATTCTGGATATGTCTGGGCGACATCATTGAAGTTGCTATTGCATCTCTCACTCCCATTTGACAAGTCCGTCAGAATGCTCTTGCTCATAGAGGGGGGTCCCAAATGCGGCACCCCCTTTTGATGTCCATATGCCCTAATAGGGGCATATGGACAGGGATTGTCTTTATGAAACGACTTTGCTCACTGTATACATGAAAAGTTAGGCAACTTTCTAATATACTTTGTGATTTCATTTTTCACCATTTTCGAAATATTTGTTTGCTGTCAGTGAATGAACACATTGTTCACATTCAAAGGCAGCATAATAGCTGAGAAGTGAATTCAATTGTATCCAGTCTTGGCAATGCTCTGTGAGCTAGATACATTAGACTGACTGAATCACGATATACTGCAATACATTAGTATTGCAGTATATCATGCAAGTGCTCCAACGATCGCTGGTTCAAGTCTCCTAGGGGAAACTAATAAAAAAAGTAAAAAACAGTCAAATAAAGTTTATTTTTTATGTACTAAAAAAAAAGTATTAAAAGTTAAAAAAAAACTTTTTCCCTTTTTTTTACCCTAAATCAAAGGTAAAAAAAAATAAAAGTTAACATAACTGGTATTGCTGCGTCCATAAAAATCGGAGCTCTTCACAGTATTGCGTTGTTTAACCCGCTCGTTGAACTCCGTAAAAAAAAATATATATAAAACGCGGAAATTGATGTTTTTGGTCACCTTAGCTCTCTAGAAAAATGAAATAAAAAGTGATCAAAAAGTTGCAAATACCCCAAAATGGTATCGGTGAAGATTACAGGTCGCTCCGCAATAATTAAGCCTATACATCGCTAAATTGACGGAAAAATAAAAAAGTTATGGCTCTCAGAATACGGCGACACAAAACATTTTGGGTTTTTTAGCAAATATATTTTTTTTCTAAAAGTGGTAAAACCTAAAACAAAACATAAAAAAATGTGGTATCGCCATAATAGTATCAACCTGTAGAATAACGTGCACATGTAGTTTTTACCGCCTGATGGACGCCGTAAAAACAAAACCCCCCAAAAAATGGCGTAATCGCAGTTTTTTTCCCATTTCACCCAACAAATATTTTTTTTTAGCTTCTCCGTACATTATGCGGTACAATAAATGCTGCCATGAAAAACTACAACTTGTCCCGCAATAAACAAGACCTCTTATGGCTGTATTTTGGAAAGCAGGGAGGAAAAAAACGAAACTGAAAAAACTCTAGTTGGCTGTGTCTCGAAGAGGTTAAAGCAGCAACCAGATTGGTTGTCCTGGAAAACGACTCCACTTTTCCTTGGCACCAATTCTGATACATCACCAATAAAGTATATTTGAAAGTTGTAGAAGTTTTCATTTATACAGGGATTAAGCATCCCTTACGTAAAACCGGAAACACCTCTAAGGCCTTAATACGAACGCCTTCATATGAACGCTCGTTCCCGATCATTGTCCAGTGTAAATCAGCCGATGAACGAGCAAACCGCTCGTTCATTGGCTGATCTGCTCGTTTATTCGGCCAATAAAGTAATTTCTAGTCGGCAGCACCTCTCCCTTGGTAAGATGGAAATGTATGGGGACGAGCGATCGTAATAACAATCGCTCCTATTTATATATAACCAATCATTGCTCCTTGTGAAACGAGCGCTCTCATCGATCTGTACTTCTTCTCAAGACCCAAATTGGCCCGTGTAAAAGGACCTTAATAAAATTTGCCCTTCGAGAGTATGAGAAAGTTGGATGACAACCCCTGTGGACAATGTAACAGTGGGCCGTATAAGCTTCCACCCAGCTTAACCAGAAACAGATCTAACTATTACCATTTATGTTCTGACACTCCCTTTAATCCCTACATAACTAGACAGACAGGAATATGGAAAAGCTGGATGATCACCCCTGTGGATACTGTACCACTGAGGTATCTAGCCTGTCACCCAGCTTTTCAGGAAACCACTAAATAGAATATCTATCTACTCGACAGTGGAGAATGAGACTTGTTTAGTGAAGATGTTATTGATTTTATGGGCTCTGAAAGGTCATGTCCAAAATACCTAGGATATGTCATCACTTTATGCTCGGTGGGAGTGTGACTTCTGGGATCCAATCCGATCCTGAGATTGAGGAGGCCGTAGCGCTAAATCAACACTGCGGCCCCTTCATAGGATTGTTGGGGTCTGAGATCGGACTCTCACCGATCATAAAGTGATGGCATATCCTAGTGATATTCCACCACTTTATAAGATGGAAAAGTAAGAGGTGCTACATCGTCTTCTTGATTATTCCACACTAGTATCATACGATCTGCCCCCCCCCCCTTCCCTTTTTGGAATATCTCTCCTTCCACGAGACGTCTTAGTCGTAGCTGATGAGCTTTCAAGCCCCACCACACTTTGATGAATTGCTTCATAGTTTTGAAGTCTTGCGGTGAGTGGAGCACACAGGAACATATGTTCTTGTAAAGTCGTGGTCATAGCTCTTGTAGGGTTGGTGTGTATTTTACTATGGAATATTAACATTTCCGTAGGGATGACTGACACGCGATGAACAGAATTACTTTCCTTTGAAAACACGCAGACAGAGAGAGGGTTCGGAAAGAATAACATTTGCCGAGGATCTTTGCCTTGAATACCGAGTGATCTCTTTCACTGTGAGCGTCTCTATAACAGGTGGTGGAATTTGACTATTGCTCAAATATTGAACGTTATGCCAAGCCACCGGAGACCCTGTTTATCACTGCCAAAGACCCACTTAATACCGCTCCTCTCTGCCGCTCCCTGAGAAGCCCGCTGTTTTCCAAAAAGCTTTTGACTCTTGGCACCGGGATGGTGTCAGTCCTGCCAGACTGAAATCCTGAGAAGTTATATTACGGGCTCTGATAGTAAGAGAAGAGCTTACTTCTCATATTAACCCTTTTAATGCCGCAGAGCTTTTGCTTGTAATGACTAAGTTCTCAAGTAGGTGAGATGCAGATGCATCGGCTTGACTTGGCACCGTTATTTTGCAAGCACTCAGCCTTATTACAGTGCTGGTCAAGTAGTAGTAGTCTAGCTGCCAACCGCATCTGTAATATTGCTTTTTATATTAATAATAAAATATTTTACTTAAAGAGGACCTGTCAGCTCCCCTTTACATGTGTTTTTTTTTGTTTTTTTTAGTAAGTACTTGTATTGCCCCTAAAATAACGAGTCTGGAGCATCTTTTCTTTGAACTCTACGTTGTACCGTTCCTCTGTTATTCCTCCTACAAATGTATGAATAAAATCACAACTGGGTGTTACCAGTTGGGGGTGTGTCCTTACACAGAGTGACACTGTCCAATCGGTGCTGACAGTGTGAGACTGTGTAGGGACACGCCCCTTTGACAAAGGAAATGTTAACACCCAGTTGTCAATTTTTGTATACATTTCTAGTAGGAATAACAAAGGAACGGCACAACGTAGAGTTCTAAAAAAAAAAAGAGGCTCCAGAATTGTGATTTTTATGGGGAATACAAGTATTTAGTAAAATAGACATGTCAGGAGAGATGACCGCTCCTCTTTAAAGGGTACCACGACAACACATTTTTGCTTTTATCATTTTGTAGATCAGACAGGCCATTAAAGTAAGTTACATGGGGGTCCCAGTTCTGGGAACCCTAATGATACAAAGAGCGAGGGGGCCCCAAGAGCTTGACACAAAAAGTCTTTAGCACTTTGCGATGTTCCCGTTAATCTCTATAGTGTAAGAAAGCACATCCTCGTCCTATTCTCTGGCCAAGAGCTGGAAATTGGGGCTCCTCGTTCCTGGCATCCGTGTAATTCCTAGTGGTCAGGCCCCAGCCTAAATTACTTTTATAAACTCTAACATGTTCTAAAAGTAAAAAATGGGGTATCGTTGGACATAACTTTACTGCACACTTGATTTTTTTTTGTGTGAGTCTTCCAAAATAGGGGAGATCTCCTGGAAATCACAGGCACGAAGTATACGGTGACCACATGCATCTGTAATAAGGCTTTCTCAAAGCAGTAACCACTAGTGGGGGAGCATGCTGCTTATTTATTTTTATTGCCCCCATTACCCCATTAGGAGCAGTATAAATATGTATTCAGTGAGCTCCCCTAGTGGTTGCTATGTGAAGGGAAGCACTATGTGAGAAGTTTATGAGTTGGTATTGCTTATTGGAGTTGTTCACTGGCACTGTTAACGTGGTCGCTCTGGTGATGCGGTAAATATTAGGGCGGGTTTACTTAGAAAAATAATCTGCCGCCTCCCTAAAAATGTTTTGTAAAGTGGGCAACTTTGTTTTACAGTTTACATATAGAACTAATATTTATAAAAAGTGGTTACAGTACTTTGTAAATACATTGTATTACTTATCTTATACTGATGCAGAGTTACAGCCTGCATTATACTCTAGAGCTGCACTCACAATTCTGCATTCTTCAGATTTCTAATCTTGCAGCATTTTTTGCTGTGCGTATACAAAATTTTAGCTCTGGAAAGCAGAGGCCTTTCTTCTTTTTTTTATTTTATTATTTATTTATACAAAATATAATAAAGACATAACAGTACAAATAAATCAACTCTTGCATTCTTTTACCAAAATTTGAACAATGTACAGTAAGGTACAGAATTCTTTGGACAGTGACACAAGTTTTGACATTTTAGCTGTTTACCAAAACATATTGAATATACAGTTATATAATCAATATGGGCTTAAAGTGCAGACTCTCAGCTTCAATTTGAGGGTATTCACACCCTAATTTGAGGAAGGGTTTAAGAATTTACAGCTCTTTAATATGCAGCTGCCTCTTTTTCAAGGGACCAAAGGTAATTGGACCAAAATCTCAAAAGCTATTTAATGGGCTGCATGGGCTATTTCCTCATTAATCCATCATCAATTAAGCAGGTAAAAGGTCTGGAGTTGATTCCAGGTGTGGCATTTGCATTTGGAAGCTGTTGCTGTGAACCCACAACATGAGGTCAAAGGAGCTCTCAATGCAAGTGAAACAGACCAACGTTAGGCTGAAAAAAATGAAGAAATCCATCAGAGAGATAGTAAAAGGTTAGGAGCGGCCAAATCAATTGTTTGGTACATCCTTGAAAGAAAAAAAAGAGCGCACTGGTGATCTCGTGAACTCCAAAAGGTCTGGATCTCCACGGAAGACAACGATGATGGATGATCCTTTCCATGGTGAAGAAAAACTCCTTCACAACATCTACCCAAGTGAAGAACAGTCTCCTGGAAGTAGGTTCCTAAGTATCGAAGTCTACCATAAAGAGACGACTTCATGAGAGCAAATACAGAGTGTTCACCACAAGGTGCAAACCATTAATCAGCCTCAAAAATAGAAAGGCCGGATTAGACTTTGCCAAACAACATGTAAATTGTAAATAAAATAAAAAAGAGGGATACTGTAGGCGCTGCTTGGTTGATAAAAGTTGGTTTATTGCATAAAGCAAGGTAAACAGATTGCTACGCGTTTCAACGCCGGACTGGCGTCTTCTTCAGGCAGATAACCTAGGTTATCTGCCTGAGGAAGACACCAGTCCGGCGTTGAAACGCGTAGCAATCTGTTTACCTTGCTTTATGCAATAAACCAACTTTTATCAACCAAGCAGCGCCTACAGTATCCCTCTTTTTTATTTTATTTTATTTACAATTTTAATCAAGGCAACTCCTTTAGGTGTTTGCGTTTGGGGATCGGCAGCAGCTTGCACCTCTTTGCATTTACCTGCCAGTATTTGCAATTTGGAAAAGGAAGCACATATTTTGTTTCCCTGGAAAAACAAACCTCTTCTGGCGCCGTGTCCTTTTTTTCTTTTATCTGTCATTAAACAACATGTTAAGAAGCCGCCCAGTTCTGGAACAGCATGAAACTAAGATCAACCTGGACCAGAATGATGGGAGGAAGAAAGTATGGAGAAGGCTTGGAACGGCTCATGATCCGAAGCACACCACATACTCTGTAATACATGGTGGAGGCAGTGTGATGGCATGGTGGAGGCAGTGTGATGGCATGGTAGGGGCAGTGTGATGGCATGGTGGGGGCAGTGTGATGGCATGGTGGGGGCAGTGTGATGGCATGGTGGGGGCAGTGTGATGGCATGGTGGGGGAAGTGTGATGGCATGGTGGGGGCAGTGTGATGGCATGGTGGGGGCAGTGTGATGGCATGGTGGAGGCAGTGTGATGGAATGGTGGGGGCAGTGTGATGGCATGGTGGGGGCAGTGTGATGGCATGGTGGGGGCAGTGTGATGGCATGGTGGAGGCAGTGTGATGGAATGGTGGGGGCAGTGTGATGGCATGGTGGGGGCAGTGTGATGGCATGGGCATGCATGGCTGCCAAAGGCACTGGGTCACTAGTGTTTATTGATGATGTGACTGAAGACAGAAGCAGCCGGATGAATTTTGAAGTGTTCAGGGATTTACTTCTCAGATTCAACCAAATGCAGCAAGGATGATTGGACGTCGCTTCACAGGACAGATCGACAATGACCCAAAACATCCTGCGAAAGCAACCCAGGAGTTTATAAGGCAAAGAAGTGTAATATTCTGTAATGGCCGAGTCACCAGATCTCAACCCGATCGAGCTGCATTTCACTTGCATAAGACAAAACTTAAGGCAGAAAGAGCCACAAACAAGCAACAACTGAAGACAGCGGCAGTAAAGACCGGGGCAAAGCCTCACAAAGGAGGAAACCCAGTGTGTGGTGATGTCCATGGGTTCCAGACTTCAGGCAGTCATTGCCTGCAAAGGATTCTCAACAAAGTATTAAAAAAAAACAACATTTTATTCATGGTCATTTTAATTTGTCCAATTACTTTTGAGCCCCTGAGATGTGTAGAAAAATGGTTGCAATTCCTAAACGTTTCGCAGGATGTTTTTGTTCAACCCCACAAATTAAACCTGACAGTCTACACTTCAATTGAAGGAAGAGTTCTGGTCCCACATCCTCTACTAGCATTCTTATTATTCCACTGACCTCTGTCCAATACTTTCTAAATTTTTCACATTCCCAGAATATATGAAACAAGGACCCATTCTCCTCTCCACACCTCCAGCAGTTTGGAGGGTACATTTTTTTTTAAATTCTATGAGTTTTCAGCGGTACCGGATACCAACGGGTCAGTATTTTATATCCTGTTTCTTGTATTTTACTACATATGCTTGCTTTGTGGATTAATGTATATACTTTATCCCTTTGGTCAGCTGGAAACCTAATTCGTGTCCCTGTTTGATGTGATCGACATTCTACAGATTGTAGAAAAGGCATTCTGTACCCCCCCCCTCCTCTGATACACAGTTCCTAAAACTTTGTACGTTTCCTATCCATCTCTCATTTGGGACATTCCTGCAAGAAAACGTATCACTTGATTTGTTCTCCATATTCCCAACGGGCAGGGGTCAATTGGCTGTACTTTTTGTTCTTTTCAAAGCCAATTTTGGTCCCTCCTGAAATGCATCCCTCTGTATATACCCCTCTTCCTCCACTTCCTAAAAAATTGGGTCTTCTACCCCTGGTGCAAACTCCCCAGTATTGGTATCATGGGAGATTGATAGGGAGTGGCCTTTCAATCACAGCTCTGCGTCCTTGTCTTACAAAGTGAGATACATGTTTAACAGGATTGACCTTTCCTGGAGGTGTTATATGTTCTTCTCTCTTCAATGTCTCCTCCCTTCTATCTCTTCTCGCCACTATCTATTCTCTCTCTCTCTTTCTCTCCTTTTGTCTTCTCTTTCTCTCTCTCTCCTTTTGTCTTCTCTCTCTCTCTCTCTCTCTCTCTCTCCTTTTGTCTTCTCTCTCTCTCTCTCCTTTTGTCTTCTCTCTCTCTCTCTCCTTTTGTCTTCTCTCTCTCTCTCTCTCTGTCTCCTTTTGTCTTCTCTCTCTCTCTCTCTCTCTCTCTCTCTCTCTCTCTCCTGTTGTCTTCTCTCTCTCTCTCTCCTTTTGTCTTCTCTCTCTCCTCCCTCTCCTTTTGTCTTCTCTCTCTCCTCTCTCTCCTTTTGTCTTCTCTCTCTCCCTCTCTCTCCTTTTATCTTCTCTCTCGCCTCTCTCTTCTGCTCTCTACGCCTCTCTCTTCTGCTCTCTACGCCTCTCTCTTCTGCTCTATCTCTTTTCTATCTCTTATCTCTTCTGTCTATCCTCTCCTACTATCTCTCCTGTTTAGTCCTCTCTCTTCTCTTCTCCCTTCTCTATCTTCTCTCTACTGTCGCTCCTCCCTTCTTTCTTTCTTTCTTTCTTTCTTTCTTTCTTTCTTTCTTTCTTTCTTTCTTTCTTTCTTTCTTTCTTTCTTTCTTTCTTTCTTTCTTTCTTTCTTTCTTTCTTTCTTTCTTTCTTTCTTTCTTTCTTATCCTCCCTTCTACTATCTCTCCTGTTTACTTCTCCTCCCCTCTCTACTGTCTCTCATATCTCTCTTTTCTATCTTCTTCTACTTTTGTGGAGAGGTCTAACACAGGCATGGGTTGTCATAAGCAACTCTTTCAATTTTTCTTTGCACTTTTTCTCCCTCTAATCTCTTCCGTTGTATTGTACTTATTTTGTATAAACCACACGTGGTGATGGATATAAAACTTATAGAAAACAAATGCTTTCAATACTCACATTGAAAGCTCAGGGTGGATGTAGGATCCAGACTCAGGAGGTGATTTTGTTTCACATAATGAATTTCATACACCTACTGTATTGCAGTCTGATTTTTAGCTGGGTGACATACTACATTTTGGCCATTAGAGGGCAGTATTGCTCTTCAGTATTGGTGTAACACTACTTCTGCGTAATACTAATTTGCCTTAAAAAAACTCTGAAGTGACTGTTTAACCCTGAAACTTTTATTTTACATCCAAATATATGCAGTATCAATTACAAGTATTTTTCACCATATATTATGTAGCCTTTATTTCTTTGTGAGTTTGAATTCTCTGTTCTTCTTTTCAGCACTCAAAATAAGTTTTTTTTTTTTTTATCATAACCGTGGAATATAACTAGTTATTAATGAGTCCTTGTATTTCTCATCTGTGAGCAACAACCTTATCCAAACCCTAAAAGTCCTCACAAGCCTTGCACGTACTGTCGAAAGTCAAGGAGAGCCCCTCATTGCTTATCCACGTCCACTGTTGCTGCCTATCTATTCATCCGTACAAGGAATATGTTACAATCAGGGACCCTCTTTTAGGCCTAGTTCTCAGAGTTTTATCTGCCTGCACTTTCTTTGGCGTTTTTTTTTTGCTGCGTTTTTCGGCCACGGCCATTGAGTCCGCCAGCTAAAAACGCAGCGATAACTGCTTTCTAGGCCTCCCACTGATGTCAATGGGAGGTCCGAGACGGAAACGCGGGAAGAAAGAGCATATCAGTTTTTTTTCCCCCCGCAAGCCTTTTTCAATGGGAGTCAATGGGGGAAGATGTCGGATATTTTTTGGCGCGGTTTCCGCGTCAAAAACAGCGCCAAAAAACCGAGTGTGAACTAGGCCTTAGGGATCGGAAGCTCTCCTGGTGCTGGTTCATACTGTCTGCGCTTTCATGGGATAAGAGGGTCTATTATTTGTACAGCCCCTTTTTCTCATTCCTTGAAGGAGAGAAGGGCAGTATCACCCTGGGACGGGTTTACATATTTGGTGAGTGCGCTGATGGAGAGGGGGTATTTGGGGGTCCTGCTTATTTTCTACTGGGTAAGGGGCAATTATTTTTTGTGCTTCTGTTTATTACATGTTGAATTCTTACAATGTACAAGTGACTTCAGCAGAAACCCCGATGCAGTGCATATGGCCTATGCTGTAGCAACTTTGCACTATGCCTCTTATACCCTTGGTCTTACACGCGACCCTACCCCTATTGTATAATAGGACACTTGCTCCTGTGGCTTTATAATCCCATGTACCTGTCTTTTAGCCACAATGATGGCCGCCTCTCTGGGGGTTTATATCTCTACTTCCCACTGTTACCCTGGGCTGGGCTCGTTCGCAGAGAGCTAAATAAGTCATGCACCTGTGTCGGTTCAACATGATCAGGACGTATTCTCAAATGATGGATGTCAATCTGAATGTTTCCATTCACTGACCGCAAACGGACGTACTTAGAAACCGTGTGGATAATGGTTCTAGTTATATTAGAAAGCCACATAACATTTCGATCCGAAGCGTGTTAGGGATACGGATGAATTTTACAGTTTTAAGATACGATTATATGGAATGAGCGGCAGATGATCTTCCCCTCATGGGTGCACCGGTCATGAGCCGGACTTAACCGCGCACCCAAGCGGCCAGACAGAGGCACTATATTTTACGGACAGTACTCCAGTCATAAAACTGCCTTTATCTTATTGACAGGCTGCAGGGGGTGCAGTTCGGCTAATAATATTATATCACAAAGTTTGCTCATAGTGCAATGTTGAGAAGAGCCTCATATTTTAGTGAAGTACTCACACTGGACATGCACTTTAATATCTGCTATTGATGCCGTAGAACTACTTTTCCAACGCATACGTTTTTTCACATTCTGCAAGTCTGAGCACATTAAGATTCCTTTAATCCGGTATCAAAGGGATTTCTAATTAGTTCTCTTCTGATTGTGCGAAACTTTACAATATGCTGCAGTTCTGGGCGGTAAACTAGTGTCGGGTTATCGGACTTTCTGGATTATCAGATAATGGATTCAGGGAATTTCACTGTCTTTAACCGCAGTTCTGTTGTATTTTTTTGAGTTTACGTTTTTTACTATACAAGTAAATTGAACAGAAAGAAAGGACAGGGGCTTACAATTCCTTCAGTGGTCTCTCTCTCCACTGGGGCTTAGTTTCAAGTCTCTCCCATGGTGCCTGGAATCCAGCAAGTTATTTCTTATGCCAAAACACACACACGGTAGGTAACCATTACCGGAAACTAACCAGTTAACCCATGGTCTGCTGCAGGACTGTTTTGACAGGGAAAGAAATCGCCATATTGTGTCAGATTAAACATTCATGTCATTGGCCCGCGTGTACAAGAATTGCTGTTTTTTACGTCTAATTGAAGGAGGTGGTTGGAGTGATTGGTGACCATTTTTTTTATTGATATGAGCAGGTGTAGATTTGCGCCATTTCTAACTATTGAACAAATGTAGCGTAAACTTTCGTTTCCTGGGAGACCATGCCCACTTTTTTTCTTCACGCTTCAAATTTGGTGAGTGCCGAGAAAAGTCGCTCATCTTATCGATAAATTCTCATCATGTTATTGCGACGTTTTCTTGGCGCGGTTTAAACCAAAATCTCGCGTATACAGCTTTGTAAATGCGGGCCATTATATGTGCGGCCTGCATTGGGGTGGGCATTAAAGGAGAGCTTCGGCGAATGAGGACCATCGATCCTCGATCCTTTTGGCCTATGGCTTGGAGGGTTGGGGGAATGGTTGTGCGGGTCCTCTCCTTTAGGAGAAGGGCTGCGATGGACCGCATCCTTTGTGAACTTTTTTGTGTGGCACCACGGCACTTTTTTTTGCACTTCAGGTGACAGAAAGCACGACTCGGACTTCCTATAAAAAAAATAAGAATTAGTTGTCTCTAGTTTGGCTGACAACCCAAGTCATGTTTTTATGTAGGGCAAATCAAAATCTTATAATGTGTTTCTCTCTTTTGTTCTAGTGCACCTACATATGTGCTGGAAACAGTGGTCAGGAGTTGTCCGCAGCTTCATTGTTCTCCAGTTGTCCTCCATACTTCATTGGACTGTGCTAGTGTTTCTATAGATAACATCTGCAATGGAGACTGCCATAAGATGTTTTCAGCAATGAATTGGTTGTAACATTGAGGGCCAAAAAGGATTTATTTGTGGTGAGCAAACCTTGGACCCAGTGGCGTGATCTAACTTTGTGTGGCCATCAAAAGTCTACTAATTTCTGTGTCTCCAGGGACATACAACAGAAAATTAAAGGGCTTGTCTGCTTTAGACAATCCTTTTTTCTTAAAAGGATCTCCCAAATAAAATGATCACAGGGTGTCCCGCTGCTGTGACCTTTATCAATCAACTATAATCTATGGGGGACCTGTCAGCAAGTGCTCAATTTCCCTGCAGTGCCACCACAGGAGAAATGAAACATTACACCATTCCAATTGAGTGTGTGTTTAGTAAGAATGTCACTTTAATGACAATCATATGCTGCCATCGTATGCCGGTTGGGATCCGTTTCTTGGCATCGACTGTCATCGAGAATATCCCATTTTCGTTACCCTTCTGGGTTAACCCACCCTGTGTCTGTTCATCGTAACCCTTTCCATTTTTCTCTTCCAAATGTTTAATTTACCATATAGCGATTTAATAATCGCTTTGCCAAGAGTCTGACTCCTGCTTGAAGACCGGCTTTCGTCTCCGCATCATAATTCAGATCATTTCTACGCAGCCTGTAGATCGTTCATATTAATTATCTGGCCATTGTTTTTCTTGCCTGAGCTCCCTGCTTGAAAAAGTACATCACGTCTCTCAATGCGGTGATTAAGCATGAGTGAAAGTTGAGAATGTTGGGCCCCCGGGAAAGGGACTGTACTTGTATTAGACGCCTGAATGGTGTCCTAAGAACTCTCTCTATAAGCCTTTAATAAATTCCCAACCGTCGCCAATGTGGAAGGGGTTAAAATTTTGGTCAGGAGTCTAAGCGCAGGTTCATCTTGTGTTCTGGTTTTCGCTGGCAGCCCCTCTTGCTGCTTCTGCTCATAATTTAGCCGATTTGTAGAAGTGTGTGTTAAACGCGCCTTGGCTGGTGCAGACGGTTTCATCCGCAGATTCTGTGCTTTGGGCTGAGGTGAAGAAAAATTATTTTTTTACTGTCCTCCTACCCATGTGGCTTATGATATGTCTCTAAAAATTCTGGGAAATGATCTGCTTTTCGCAAGCAACAAGGTCTAATATTGCACTAGGTCATGATAACAATTTAGTGAATATATAATATGACTGCAAGTGAATGGGCAGTACCTGCAGAGTGTCTGGACTGCGGCATTATCCGTAGAGGGAAAAGCCACCTGATTGCACCCGCGTCATGCCACTTACCTTATTAGTCTGCTGCTTTATTCATCAAATCTTTCTCGTCGTAAACTTTACAGGGCTGTCAAAGACCTCAACTTTTTTATTTAAAGCCCTTTCCTCCAAAACAGTGCCTCAGAAATAAAAAAGAAAAATACAATTCTACAATATCCTTACATTTAAATTTCACCTGACCCCCTTTTGGTTGTGGATGCTGATGGCTGGTATTCCATCTGTAGTATTGTCCCTCTGCTGGCCATGATTGATCATCGTAGACGTGTCGCCATGGACATTGCATCATCACGGCGCTTTCATGACAAAGATCATCATGGATTGACCATGAATAGCAATAGGGAAATGGGTGGAAAAGTTTAAAGGTAAGTATATAGTAAAGCTCCAGTGGGGTGGTCTCGGACAAGCCTTTTAAATTGAGGATTTCCTTAAAGGGAATGTCTCCTGTATTTAATTTCATTGGATTTAACGGGGTTGTACCAGATTAATTTAAATGAATACCTAACTATAGGGACCCCCCACTGATCATTAGAGTAGGGGTCCCGAAATCCTCCTCACTGCTTGACTGAAGTGAGGAGGACATTGCATGGAGTCGGCGGTCTATGGTAATGAAGGAAACGGGCTGTTTCTGTCATTCTCATAGACATTAAAGAGTGGCTCAGCGCATGCTCCATTTAAGATGAGCAGGGGGTTTGCGCCCCTTGTTCTCGCAATCTGTGGAGGTCCCAGCAGTGGATTGGTGATTCATTTTAGATTCTGGGAATACCCCTTTAGTTTTCTGCACATTTTTTTTTTTTTTATGCCCTACACCGATCATCCTATATTGTACAGATTGTTACGGTCATGAGAATACTAATGTATGTCTAAATTATTTTATGTCTTGCAACTTAAATGTAATAATATTTATTTATTGTAAAAAAAAAAGTTTTTTTTTTCTTTTGAACTATAATGTACTGCCTATATATATATATATATATATATATATATATATATATATATTCTAGTGTATCACCACTTGTACTTAAAGTATACCGGGAGTATTTGTTGCATACTATACCTAAGTATGCCCTAACAGAGAACATTGACAGACAGCCCTGGGGTCTTTCAATGGACCCTTGGCTGTCTGCCCATACAAGGTTTTGGCGGCATGGCGTCACATATATTCCCTATGGCATGATCAAAGGTCTCTCCTTTTATATGTCGTTATCGGTGTTGACCATGGCATATAAAGGTTTAATACGGCCTAAAAAAAAAAACCTATAGTCTGCCAATCTGTTAGAATATAATATTCAGGACGTGCTGGATTATTGAGAGTTTACTATACCGTGCCATAAACAGGGTGGTGGGCTATAAATAACGTGTAACTTGAAGGATGTTTATTTTCTCTTATATCCTCCTCGGCGGTCTACATATATCATGTATATTTTTATTGGCCTGCGGTTGCCATTATTGTTCACCTCTTGTTCTGCTTCAACCTACTTGTTTTTAAATTGGCCTCAAGTCCTGAGCCTCTTGGAGGAACATTTTTATTCTTAATGTGTTCAGTTTGACAATGGTATTCGACACAGATATGTTTTCCAATAGATGTTTTTTGGAAGCCCCCGTGTACTTCTCATAGATTCTGCTCTATGAACGGCCTTCAAGATGTTTGAGATCTTGCGTTTGACACAAGACGTATTACTCTTTCTGCCTGGACAGTGAGACGGGCCGTGCCAACAACATGTGAAACTGGTTTTCACATTAGGCTTGGTTGGACGAGAAACAGAATCTACACATTAGTCATCTTAATTCATTTTCATTGGCTTTCTCTACCACCCTCCGGTCCAAGAACAACACGTGCCAGTTTAGCGCACAAGGGGAGAGGCAGGATGTCGTTTTTAACCTAAACATGATATTATGTTTTAAAATCGAATGTCTACTGTTACAAATGTAGGTTTTACAAGACGTCTTCACTTTGTAAATATAGACATGGCCATTGTTACCCAGATTTATTCTTCAAGATTTCCGGTTTTCTTTTCTGATGGATATAAATGTTTGACAAGTACTAACGCGTTTTGGGGGGGGGGGGGTTCACTTTAAATGATATTAATATGTTGCAATTATTATTATTAGACTTTTGGATGGAAATAATTCTGCATATGCAGTGGTAAAATGTTTTTTTGTTTTGTTGATAACTATCTGCCTGTGTGCCAGAGATATCAGCTGACATTCATCAAGTGAGCTTCAGAAGACGGTAAAACGCGTCCTCTCCGTCCCCCTCCCTTTACAATACACTACAGTAGAGCTTGGCAGACAGTCAGGACTATTATAAGTTGTTTCACTTTTGTAAAAACAATGATCTCTCGGAGCAAAAAAATAATCTATTAACCATTAGTTGTCTTGAGAAGTGCAATCTTATTCTGCATTTGATTTTATAGGAAACTGTGCCGGTCATTCCCCTTTAATAGCCCTGTCCCTATTCCCTATGGATATGGTCATCATAAAGAGGGCTCCTACTTAGGACCCCCCTCTATTAACTGTGACATGCTGCAATGAGCAGCTCCAACTAGGGCCTTTTGCGACCATGTAATACATGGCTACCCATTCGTTTGAACAGGTGCCATGTAAAACCAAATTTCCCCAGTGGTGGAAATGTACAGCTTACTGCCACATCCTCTTTGATAAAAACCGATTACTGGAGAGTTTATCTTCCGGAGCTGCCGCACTCACCTGACAGCCAGCAGGTCCTCATTTAGAAAAGTGGTTCGTCAGATGGGACAATCTGTTTGCTCTGCTGGTAAAATGTGATATCAAAGGTTAGGGGGTATGTCTAATGTAGGGTTGCACGATGTATCGAAATATTGATACTATTTAGATGCCGTGCACCCTCAAACGGTTCAGTAACGTTAATTAATGTATTTCGATACTAAGCTTTAGTGCGCCGCATCACATCATGCTGACCGCGTGCACACACACTTGTCAGGAGCGGGGCAATGTCTGTATTACACAGCCGCAGCCCCGCTCTAACGGCGGAGATCAGAGAAACCTCAATGCCTGCCGCTATTCCCTGAAATGCTGCGACCAAAGCTGACCGCAGCATTCAAGGGGAAAATGAGAAGGGGGATGCCCCTTGGATCGAGGCACATACCATATGGGCAGACAGTCCAGGGTCCAGTGAAGGACCCCAGGGCTCTCAGACTATATTTCCTGTTGTTAGGGCAAACTTAGGTATTTCCTAACAACTGGCTTTGTACGATCAGTTCACAGGCTAATGTACTGGCATATAGATACTAGTCCTTCTCAATAAATTAGAATATCATCAAAAACCATCACTGACTGACTGTGGAAACTTCACACGGGACCGCAAGCAACTTGGATTGATGCCTCTCCACTCTTCCTCCAGACTCTGGGACCGAGATTTCCAAACAAAATGCAACATTTACTTTGTGCAGTTTCCACAGTCAGTGATGAAGCAACTTGGGCTTCTATAACACCTCAGCAGTGCCACAGGCTGATCGCCTCCATGCCACACCGCATTGAGAACACCTCAGCAGTGCCACAGGCTGATCGCCCCCATGCCACGCCGCATTGAGAACACCTCAGCAGTGCCACAGGCTGATCGCCCCCATGCCACGCCGCATTGAGAACACCTCAGCAGTGCCACAGGCTGATCGCCTCCATGCCACGCCGCATTGATAACACCTCAGCAGTGCCACAGGCTGATCGCCTCCATGCCACGCCGCATTGATAACACCTCAGCAGTGCCACAGGCTGATCGCCCCCATGCCACACCGCATTGAGAACACCTCAGCAGTGCCACAGGCTGATCGCCCCCATGCCACGCCGCATTGAGAACACCTCAGCAGTGCCACAGGCTGATCGCCTCCATGCCACGCCGCATTGATGCAGTAATTCATGCAGAGTCGGAGCCCCGACCAAGTATTGAGGGCAGATACTGGACAGACTTTTTAGTAGGCCAACATTTCGGTATTGAAAATCATTTTTGAAAATGGGCTTATTTAATATTCAATTTTTCTGAGAAACTAAATTTGAGGTTTTCATTAACAGTTACCATAATCATCAACATTAAAAGAAAAAAATGCTGGAAATAGATCTCTCTGTGTGTAATGAATCTATATAATATATAGAGTTTCACTTTTTGAATTGAATTACTGAAATAAATAAACTTTTTGATGATATTCTAATTCATTGAGAAGGACTAGTATATGGCAGTACAATAACGTTTGAAAATAAAAAAGTAAAAAAATATATAGTAATGTTAAATTGTAAAATAATACACACATGCACACATTTTTTTACAATAAACATTAAAATAAGTCTCAATACATAAAATATATACACATTCGATATCGTCGCGACCATAATAACCTGCACAACAAATTTTATTTGTATGCTCTAAAAAAATAAAAACTGCTTTCTTTCACTTATTATTGTGTTATGAATTTAGTACATCCATGTGCCTCACATTAACCCGTTAGTGACCGGCCCATCATGTTTCTACGTCGGTCACTAACGGGCCTTATTCCGATGCCATAGACTTTTTACGTCGCGGCATCGGAATAAGTAAACAGAGCAGGGAGCTTTCAAATCTCCCTGCTCTCAGCTGCCAGAGGCAGCTGAGGGCTGGGAGCATCTCTGCTCTGCCGGGTGAGATCGATATTAGTATCGATCTCACCCGTTTAACCCCTCAGATGCGGTGTTCAATAGCGTGCACGGCATCTGAGTGGTTTTGGAGAGAGGGAGGGAGCTCCCTCTCTCCCCCACCGACACCCGGCGATACGATCGCCGAGTGTCTGTGTCTCCGATGGCAGCCGAGGGCCTAATAAAGGCCCCCAGGTCTGCCTGGAGCGAATGCCTGCTAGATCATGCCTCTGGCATGACCTAGCAGATGCCTGTCCGTTTTAAACGGACAGGCAGTAATACACAGCAATACAGAAGTATTGCAGTGTATTATAATAGCGATCGCAGAATCGCATATTATAGTCCCCTAGTGGGACTAGTAAAAAAAAAAAGTTTAATAAAGTTAATTAAAAAAAATGTGAAAAAAAAATTTAAAACCCACTTTTTCCCCTTACAAACTGCTTTAGTATTAAAAAAACAAAATAAAGTAAAAAAGTTACACATATTTAGTATCGCCGCGTCCGTAACGACCCCGACTATAAAGCTATTACATTACTTAACCCGCACGGTGAACGCCCTAAAAAATTAAATAAAAAAAGATGGAAAAATTGCTGTTTTCTGTGAGTCCTGACTTTAAAAAAATGTGATTAAAAAGTGATCAAAAAGTCACATCTACTCAAAAATGGTACCAATAAAAACTACAAGTCGTCCCGCAAAAAAAAAGCCCTCATACAACCGCATTGGCGAAAAAATAAAAACGTTACGGCTCCTCAAATATGGAGACGCAAGAACAAATAATTTTGAAAAAAAAGTGTTTTCACTGTGTAAAAGTAATAAAACATACAAAAACTATACAAATTTCGTATCGTTGCAATCGTAACAACTCGCTGAATAAAGTTATTGTGTTATTTATAGCACACGGTAAACGGCGTAGATTTAGGACGCAAAAAAGGGTGGCGAAATTTCTGATTTTTTTCTATTCCCCCCCCCACCCCAAAAAAGTTAACAAAAGTTAATCAATAAATAATATGTACCTCAAAATGGTGCTATTAAAAAATACAACTTGTCCCGCAAAAAACAAGACCTTATACAGCAATGTCGACGCAAAAATAAAAACGTTATCACTCTTGGAATGCGACGATGCAAAAACTTAAAAAATAGCTTGGTCATTAACGTCTAAAATAGGCTGGTCATTAAGGGGTTAATGGTACTTAAAATGGAAGAACTTGTTTTTGTTATTATTGTTGGCAATGTATCGTTTTGGTATCTGGAATCACAATACTACACTTAGTACTAGTATTGAAGTCCAAATTCTGGTATTGTGACAACCCTAGTCTAATGGCCCATAGTTACCCATCCTCTTTGTTCTGTCCATGGCTACAGGGATCATCCATCTATGCAACATCCTTTTAGGTACTATTTTAGGGGATATGTCCACCATTTACACTACCGTTCAAAAGTTTGGGGTCACCCAGACAATTTTGTGTTTTCCATGAAAACTCACACTTCTATTTATCAAATGAGTTGCAAAATGACTAGAAAATATAGTCAAGACATTGACAAGGTTAGAAATAATGATTTTTATTTGAAAGAATTTTCTCCTTCAAACTTTGTTTTCATCAAAGAATGCTCCATTTGCAGCAATTCCAGCATTGCAGACCTTTGGCATTCTAGCTGTTAATTTTCTGAGGTAATCGGGAGAAATTTCACCCCATGCTTCCAGAAGCCCCTCCCACAAGTTGGATTGGCTTGATGGGCACTTCTTGCGTACCATACGGTCAAGCTGCTCCCACAACAGCTCTATGAGGTTGAGATCTGGTGACTGTGCTGGCCACTCCATTACAGATAGAATACCAGCTGCCTGCTTCTTCCCTAAATAGTTCTTGCATAATTTGGAGGTGCTTTGGGTCATTGTCCTGTTGTGGGATGAAATTGGCTCCAATCAAGCGCTGTCCACAGGGTATGGCATGGTGTTGCAAAATGGAGTGATAGCCTTCCTTATTCAAAATCCCTTTTACCTTGTACAAATCTCCCAGTTTTCCAGCACCAAAGCAACCCCAGACCATCACATTACCCCCACCATGCTTGACAGATGGCGTCAGGCACTCTTCCAGCATCTTTTCAGTTATTCTTCGTCTCACAAATGTTCTTCTGTGTAATCCAAACACCTCAAACTTCGATTCATCTGTCCATAACACTTTTTTCCCATATTAATCTTTTCCTTTTATTAGCTAGTCTGATATGGCTTTTTCTTTGCCACTCTGCCCTGAAGGCCAGCATCCCGGAATCGCCTCTTCCCTATAGACGTTGACACTGGCGTTTTGCGGGTACTATTTAATGAAGCTGCCAGTTGAGGACCTGTGAGGCGTCTATTTCTCAAACTAGAGACTCTAATGTACTTGTCTTGTTGCTCAGTTGTGCAGCGGGGCCTCCCACTTCTCTTTCTACTCTGGTTAGAGCCTGTGTGTGCTGTCCTCTGAAGGGAGTAGTACACACACCGTTGTAGGAAATCTTCAGTTTCTTGGCAATTTCTCGCATGGAATAGCCTTCATTTCTAAGAACAAGAATAGACTGTCGAGTTTCACATGAAAGTTCTTTTTTTCTAGCCATTTTGAGAGTTTAATCGAACCCACAAATGTAATGCTCCAGATTCTCAACTAGCTCAAAGGAAGGTCAGTTTTATAGCTCCTCTAAACCGCAAAACTGTTTACAGCGGTGCTAACATAATTGCACAAGGGTTTTCAAGTGTTTTCTAATCATTCATTAGCCTTCTAACACAGTTAGCAAACACAATGTACCATTAGAACACTGGAGTGATGGTTGCTGGAAATGAGCCTCTATACACCTATGTAGATATTGCATTAAAAACCAGACGTTTGCAGCTAGAATAGTAAATTAGCACATTAACAATGTATAGAGTGTATTTCTGATTAATTTAATGTTATCTTCATTGAAAAAAACTGAGCTTTTCTTGCAAAAATAAGGACATTTCTAAGTGACCCTAAACTTTTGAACGGTAGTGTAGATTTAAATATTACTGCATCAAAAGTTAATCAACTTTGTAAATACTTTGCCTTACTTATTTGCACTGATGCTGTGTTAAAACTTTTATTATATCTCAGAGCTGCTTTCAAAGTTTTGGTTGTTATTGGAAACTGACAATAAGCTTGTCGTCAGACACCCCTACAACAGCTTAGCTGATATCCTTCAATGAAGTGAGAAGTTGAGAGAAAAAATTTTTTTTTCTAAAACCGATGACTGTACAGTGCCTGGTGTCAAAACTACACTTCCCAGAATCCAAGCCACCAGAGCATGCTCTGTATAGACATTGATCTAGCAAGGGATAACGAGAGATTTCAGCTCTGAAGCATGCAGGTTTGTATTATAGCCCAGAGCTGCATTCACAGACTGTAACTCAGGATCCGTACAAGTGAAATAATTCAATGTATATGCAAAAGTTTTTATGTAGATTCATGCTGTGCAGAAAATAATACTCAAGGGTGGACATACCCCTTAGATGTGGCCGATCTTTTTCTATGGTCTGTGTGAACTAACAGCTGTTGTATTGGGAAAGTAGGATCACAACATCCTTAAATTGGGAGGGGGCTTTCACACCTCTGAAATATTAACAGGGAAGTAATCAAAATGGTATATAAAATTTTAGACACAAAGTTCAGTTCATTAGGCAGACAAAAACAATCTTTATTGCCACTAGGCAGAGATGTATGAAAAGGTAGCTTTATATTAACATTAATCATGGTAAATGTAAAGAAAGTATAATTTGCTGTTTAGGTTCTTTTAATTAAATGTATAATTGAGCGGATATATTATCCTCATCTCTCCTATGTTAATTTGCTTATTCTTAAGTAAACACCCAAGGGTTTGCTTTTAATGAGGCAACCTGAGGCAGCAAAATGGAGGACCGCACAATGAAGGGATGTAAATTAAAAGAAAATGTCTTGTTGCCAATTTGATTGTATTACTTCATCGAACCAGTATTGGTTTAAAATGCTAAGACTTATATAGAGCGCGGCGCTCCGGTACATAGCAGGGTTAGGAAACTTCTGAGTTGCGGAGATGTAATGGAATAATAAGGAAGGTTCTGAAGATCTACTGCAATTAAAAGTATTATTTCTCTCTGTTTTCATTAATTATGCCAGCAGATTCCCTCCATTTACAGTGCCACAGTGTGCACCTATTGACCATGCCACCACAGTGCCCCACTTCAACCAGAATTCCAGTACCATCGGGTTACTGCCATTTGCGATGACTAAGCGGCTCCTGTACGATGGAGGCTCCCTCTCTCCCTTGCTAGGCAGTGACCAGAGTCACAGCAACAGGAAAGATCAAAGAGGAAGGGAGGTCTGTGAAAAGCAATGTTTTGCATGCATAGTATTATTTCAACGCTACGGACAGAGCTGTCCGCAACATTGAACTAGAGTCCGGCCTGAGGTCTACTTGGTATCTGTCTGCAATTTACTGATAAATGGTGATTGACCGGTTGCTGACCTGGAGTATATAAAATGATATAGGCAATATTTTAGCTTAAATCTTGGGCAGTAGAAAGGCTAGGTAAAGCTTAACATAGTAACGATCTGTCTTCTGCTACGGCCGTCCTTATAACTACACCATTCAGCAATAACATTAAAACCGCTGACGGTTGAGGTGGCTAACGTTGATCATGTTGTTATAATGGCACCTGTCAAAGAATATTAGGCAGCAAGCAAGCAGTCAGTTCTTGAATTTGATTTGTTGGAAGCAGGAAAAATGGTCAAGCGTAAGGATCTGCGCAACTATGACAAGGCCAAATTATGATGGCTAGTCGGTCGGATCAAAGCATTTCCAAAACGCAGGTCTTGTGGGGTGTTCCCGAAATGCAGTAGTTAGTACCTACCAAAAGTGGTCCAAGGAAGGTGAACCGGCAACGGGGTCATGGGTGCCCAAGCCTCATTAGTGCACGTGGGCATCAAAGGCTATGTAGTTTGGTCCATCCCACCAAAGATCTACTAAAAAAATTGATGCTTACTATAATAGAAAGGTGTTAGAAGCAGCTTGCTGCATTTGGGGCTGTGAAGTCACAGACCAGTCAGAGTGTCCATGCTGAACCCTCTCTACCAACAAAGTGCCTACAATGGTTAATGGAGCATTAGAACTGGACCATGGAGCAGTGTATAAAGGTGGCCTGGTCTGATGAATCACATTTTCTTTTACATCCACGTGGATGGCCGGGCGTATGTGTATTGCTTACCTGGGAAAGAGATGGCATTAGAATGCACTATTGGAAGAAGGCAAGCTGGTGGAGGCATTCTAATGCTCTGTGCAAATTTCTGCTGGATCCTGGCATTCATGTATTCCCTAATGGCAGTGGCATCTTTCAGAAGAATAATGCACCCTTCCAAACTGTGAAAATTGTTCGGGAATGGTTTGAGGAACATGACAGTGTTCAAAGTGTTGACTTGGCCTCTGAATTCCCCATACCTCAAATTGATCGAGCATCTGTGGGATGTGCTGGAAAAACAAGTCTGATCAATCGATACCCAACCTTGCAACACGCAAGCCTTAAAGGATCTGCTGCTAATGTTTTGTTGTGCCAGATACCACAGGATGCCTTCAGAGGTCCTGTGGAGTACATGTTTCAACAGGTCTAAGAGCTGTTGGTCGGGCACGAGGGGTCCTACAAAATGTTAGGCAGGTGGTTTTAATGTTATGGCTGAATGGTGTATATTCCACATAAGGAACACATGCATGTCTTCTATGGCTGCTATGTAGGCGGGTGTTAAACTATAGCCACTGTAGATGCTTCATGACTGTAATCTTAAATTTATTTGATTATATGTGAACTGACTTTATATACCGGCTACATTGTTTATACTGTATACCTTTAGTAGATTCATGGATATAGAACTCTTTTGGTGTGTAGTTTTCCATAGTAATCTTTGGAAACATATAGACCAAGACGTGGCTGAAATGGTTATTGGTTTGGTCAATGAGCTTGGACATGCACCAGTTCTCTAATTGACTGGGACATGGCACTCAGTTTAGTGCCAAAATTAGTTTGGCAACTCTCAAAATTTCCATCACAATGTTCAGGACAATCAATAGTGTTGGGCTAGATCCACAGTTGTTCCTCCTTGGTGGTCACTTTTAACTGGTTTCCGGCTGGCTGTGTTTTTGCGGTCAGGGTCCTTAAAACCCGCACTATAGACTTTTTACGGCGTGGGTTTTAACTTGCTGCCCGAGCGATCGGGCAGCTGAATGTCGGGTCTCCGGCAGTCAGTGAGTTCCGGAGACCCTGAGGAGAATATAGAAGCAGCTTTCACTGCTTCTGTCTTCTCCGATCTCTTTTACACAGCGCTCAATGAACGCTGTGTATAGGAATAGAGGCAGCGGCCGCACCGCTGTGTCTATTGGTCCCGGTGTTCATGTGACTGGTCACATGATCGCCGGGTGCCATTAGTGGCAGACTGCTGCTGGAAAAGCATGGTGTAAAAGAAAGAAAAAAATATATATAAAGTTCCCCAAAGGTCTTATTTGACCTTTGAGGGACAGACCATAGTAATAAAATAATAAAAGTCAAGTGCAAAAAAAATAATAATAAATACACAAAATACCCACCCCAAAAAAAACATTCCCCCCGCCAATCAATGTCGTAATGCTAGCCCGGACCCAATTACCCTAATATAGACATGTAATATATTTATATTTACGGTAGACAATGACAATCCCAAATAAAAGGTCTATTTTAGGGTAAAACTATGTTATTACCAAAAAAAAATAGCTGAAAAGTAAAAAAGCTTATTTTTTTGCTATTATTTTCAAACTTTAAGAATAATATTTCTAAAATAGCAAAAAAAAATCACGTAGTTAGCCCAACAAATAAAAAAGTTATAGCCATTTAACTAACGCGTGCTAAAAATGGCTAAACGGTGTCTGGTCCTGAAGGCTCAAAATAGCCCGGTCCTGAACTGGTTAAGGGTCATTGTCATCTTAAAAACTCCATAACATACAGATACTTCAGACGTGATCGGTGTGGGTCCGATTGCTGAGACCACTTAAACAAGGAACACTCTACTGAACACCATGCCCATTGAGTTCCCATAGGCTTTGCTTGGCTCTCCTTGGAGAGTAGAGTTTGCACAATGCTATGGCCCATAGGAGAAATACTCACAGGGGCTGAAGGGGCAAGGCATTCGGAGGAGCACCGCTAAGTTGATTTACCAAATCCAAATCTGCTATCTCTGTAGGTATGAAATGTCGTACGTTAGATCAGGTGATCCATTCTCCAAACACTGCTTACTACATTCAGATCTGCTTGAGATACATTGCGTAGAAGACCGGTGACGATGCCTCCAGCAGCTTCCTGTTTTCATCACTGCCATTTTTGAGGACTCCTCTATTTCAGCTAGGACCATATTACGCTATGCGTTTCTCATTGCTCTGCTTAAACTGGATTGTCACTGCAGGGTCAGATTAGAACTCATTCAAGCACAATTGTGGCATGAACAGCAGCCAGCCTCGGGTCATTGCTGCCTCCGGAGAGTTACAGGCCAGTCACTTGAAATTCATTTTAAGGTTTTGCAAAACATTATTGCCTCAAGATCCTACTCCTTTGAGAATCCGCACTTGCTCTGGCTATTCTGTAGATCTTCAATGTCCCCTCATAAAATAACATCTTTGAGCTGTTTCATATTCTACCGTTTCATGTTAATGGGTTGGCAATAAACCATTATAATAGCTACTTATAAAAGCAACATTTCTCTTCTTAACGTGGTGCAGTGGATCTTCGTAGTATAGTTTGCTGTAATTTACTGCCCAGGGTTTTTTTTGTTGGTGGGTCTTTTATTGTAAGTCTCGGCTAATTTTTCTTTTTAAAATAGTTTCTTCTTTCCCACAGCTTCAAAAAGTTGAATGTGAAGCAGTCATGGATGACAGTAGGACAAGGGAGTACTCTGGTTGTAGTAATTTCCTCTTCTAAGTGGTAATCGTGGGTTTATATAACTTAAGGCCCTCGGCTATGTTCACACGGGGTATTTTGCCGAGTTTTTTGACGCGGAAACCGCGTCGCAAAACTCTACAAAAACGGCCCGAAAATGCCTCCCATTGATTTCAATGGGAGGCGTCGGCGTCTTTTTCCCGCGAGCAGTAAAACTGCCTCGCGGGGAAAAGAAGCGACATGCCCTATCTTCGGGCGCTTCCGCCTCTGACCTCCCATTGACTTCAATGGGAGGCAGAGAAAGCGTATTTCGCGCTGTTTTATGCCCGCGGCGCTCAATGGCCGCGGGCGAAAAACTCCGCGAAAATCGGCGTGCAGGGAGAGGAATATCTGCCTCAAACGTCCAACCGGAATTTTGAGGCAGATATTCCTCCTGCAAAATACCCCGTGTGAACATAGCCTTAGGCTGGGTTCACACACAGAGTTTTTTGCAGGTGGAAAATCTGCCTCAAAATTCCGTTTGGAAGTTTGAGGCAGATTTTCCTCTGCCTGCACGCTGATTTTCGCTGCGTTTTTCGCCCGCGGCCATTGAGCGCCGCGGGCATAAAACGCAGCGAAATACGCTTTCTCTGCCTCTCATTGGTGTCAATGGGAGGTCAGAGGCGTAATCGCGCGAAGATAGGGCATGTCCCTTCTTTCTCCCTCGCGGGAGAAAACCGCCCCCGCCTCTCATTGAAATCAATGCGAGGCATTTTCGGCCATTTTTTGGCGAGTTTTGCAGAGCGGTTTCCGTGTCAAAAAACTCAGTGTGAACATACCCTTACCCCGGCTGGTGCAGCAAGCGCCGATCAACGAGACGTCGTTGGTCGGCGCTCGCTTGCTCCTGTCACACGAAGCTATGGATAGGGACGAGCGGTCGTTACTCCGTTTGCTCGTCCCCATACATTATCATCATGTCACCAGCGCGACTCCCTTGTTACACATGAAGATGTGCTACCGACAGCGATAATCTTTTACTTTTTTTAAATGGATGCGACCAGCAGATAATCAAGCGTTTGCTCGTTTGTCTGCTGATCGCTGCCCTTTTTACACAGAGCAATTATCGGCAACAAGCGTTATATGAACACTCGCCCGCCCGATAATCGTCATGTTTAAAACCTCCTTTAGGGGTAGACCCTGCAGTTACTATAGGATTTGTGAAAAGGGGCTCTATCTCAAGTATTGCTTAAACTATTGTACGTTAATCGGTTTCTCATGTCTATGGCAAGCTATGTGTTTATTGGTAATGATCCAGCCCTTGAAGAGGTTGTCCCAGCTGGACAATATTTTAGCCATAGCAAACTTTCATGGTGATCAGCAGTTTGCCTCAGGCCTAGTAGCTGAAACATTTAAAGGTACACCTTTTGAAATATGAATTGTCCACCCTTGTGATTGGTGCAACTTCCTAAATACATCTTGTTAAAATTATTTTAACTTTGAGGTACAGCTACTTTTTATACTGTATATAGAGCATCTATATCTTGCACTGAGTTTTGTATCTGTCAGGTCCGTGGGACTGACGTGTTCAGTGTCCGTGGGTCCTGCGTGTCAGAGCGAGTTACTATCGATCACATCTAAGTTCATAACTTAGAGACATGCAGGACCCGCTGTCAATGATCCCGTCAGTCCCGCAGACCTGACGGATTCAGGTTTTAGCGAGCGATACAGCTGCTCTATATACAGAATACAAAGCAGCTGTATCTCAAAATAATTTTTAATAAAATGCATTGAGGAAGTTGCACCAATCACACTGATGCACAACTTTATTTAAAAAAAAGACCAAATCGATTTCAAAGGTTTACATAGCCTTTAACCGGTACAGCTTTTGGTTGTGAACATTTCCCCTGTAGCGGCCTCTGTAGGAGAAATGTAACCGTACATGGCATCCATTCGAAAAAATTTACAACCATGTAATGAATGGTCGTGCTATGTCTTCTAGAGCAGGAGCGGCTCTTCGAAATGGTTCTCCGCTATGCTTAATAGAGTGGGGACCTAGACAGGGGACCCCCTCTGACATCCATATGCCTTATTAGAACATATGTTACTACCAAATATTTACTTTCATCTGTCCTTGAAGCTTTTCTAGTTACACACAGCTTCTGCTCTAGAAATGTGTGTGTGTGTGTGTGTGTGTGTGTGTGTGTGTGTACAGTATATAAGCAAAAGGTTGGCTCTTCGCAGATAACCCCTTTAATATGAGAGCCGGCTTTGAAAATCCATAAAAAATGGCTCATTTTGTCTGATCAATTTTAGTATTATATGGCGATGAATGGCCGTTCATGTAATACGTTGGCGGCCGGCCCGAGTCCGAAAGAGATGCCGCTTGTTAGTTCCTCTTAACTTTGGCTCATAAAGGGGGGTCCTGATCGGGGTACCCCCTCTTTGACGTCCATTTGCATTAATTGGACCAATCCCTGTGTAAGTTTCCTTCTATTCACAGTTCCATTTGCTTGCGTTGCATACTGTACTTATAAAAGATCAACTCTGCGTTTTACCGCCGCAGTTTAGCTAATAGAAAACCTGCATTACATTATAGTTTAATTCTCAAAATGATATTGTATTATAGTTGGCAGCTCCATGCTAATTAGGGGAAAATAAAACCGAAATGTTCTTCGGCAGACTAAAAATGAAACTGTTAAAATTAATACTTGCCTTGTTCAACACATTTTGTGCTCACATGAACGCAGTGTTCATTACTCTGTTTTCGTCAAACATCTGCACTCCACAGAAGCTCGGGGTGATTACTGTGCTATTCATTTGTGAAAAAAATAATCTGTTAATCTTTCTTTAAAAACTCTCGAGCATATTTGCTGTATGGGGAAGGCGGGTGCGAGATGTTTATTTATATTTTGGAGAAAATTACAGATTTCACACTCTTGTTCTTGGATTTTGTATTAATACATATTATGTACTGGATATTTTAACCCATTGAAGACAACAATGGTTATGTACAGTGAAGGAAATAAGTATTTGATCCCTTGCTGATTTTGTAAGTTTGCCCACTGTCAAAGACATGAACAGTCTAGAATTTTTAGGCTAGGTTAATTTTACCAGTGAGAGATAGATTATATTTTAAAAAAAACAACAGAAAATCACATTGTCAAAATTATATATATTAATTTGCATTGTGCACAGAGAAATAAGTATTTGATCCCCTACCAACCATTCAGAGTTCAGCCTCCTCCAGACCAGTTACACGCTCCAAATCAACTTGGTGCCTGCATTAAAGACAGCTGTCTTACATGGTCACCTGTATAAAAGACTCCTGTCCACAGACTCAATTAATCAGTCTGACTCTAACCTCTATAACATGGGCAAGACCAAAGAGCTTTCTAAGGATGTCCGGGACAAGATCATAGACCTGCACAAGGCTGGAATGGGCTACAAAACCATAAGTATGACGCTGGGTGAGAAGGAGACAACTGTTGGTGCAATAGTAAGAAAATGCAAGACATAGAAAATGACTGGCAATCGACATCGATCTGGGGCTCCATGCAAAATCTCACCTCTTGGGGTATCCTTGATCCTGAGGAAGGTGAGAGCTCAGCCGAAAACTACACGGGGGGAACTTGTTAATGATCTCAAGGCAGCTGGGACCACAGTCAGCAAGAAAACCATTGGTAACACATTACGCCGTAATGGATTAAAATCCTGCAGTGCCCGCAAGGTCCCCCTGCTCAAGAAGGCACATGTACAGGCCCGTCTGAAGTTTGCAAATGAACATCTGGATGATTCTGAGAGTGATTTGGAGAAGGTGTTGTGGTCAGATGAGACTAAAATTTAGCTCTTTGGCATTAACTCAACTCGCCGTGTTTGGAGGAAGAGAAATGCTGCCTATGACCCAAAGAACACCGTCCCCACTGTCAAGCATGGAGGTGGAAACATTATGTTTTGGGGGTATTTCTCTGCTAAGGGCACAGGACTACTTCAACACATCAATGGGAGAATGGATGGAGCCATTTACCGTCAAATCCTGAGTGACAACCTCCTTCCCTCCACCAGGACATTAAAAATGGCTCGTGGCTGGGTCTTCCAGCACGACAATGACCCCAAACATACAGCCAAGGCAACAAAGGAGTGGCTCAAAAAAAAGCACATTAAGGTCATGGAGTAGCCTAGTCAGTCTCCAGACCTTAATCCCATCGAAAACTTATGGAGGGAGCTGAAGATCCGAGTTGCCAAGCGACAGCCTCGAAATCTTAATGATTTAAAGATGATCTGCAAAGAAGAGTGGGCCAAAATTCCATCTAACATGTGTGCAAACCTCATCATCAACTACAAAAAACGTCTGACTGCTGTGCTTGCCAACAAGGGTTTTGCCACCAAGTATTAAGTATTGTTTGCCAAAGGGACCAAATACTTATTTCTCTGTGCACAATGCAAATAAATATATATAATTTTGACAATGTGATTTTCAGTTTTTTTTAAAATATAATCTATCTCTCACTGGTAAAATGAACCTATCCTAAAAATTCTAGACTGTTCATGTCTTTGACAGTGGGCAAACTTACAAAATCAGCAAGGGATCAAATACTTATTTCCTTCACTGTATATACTGGTCATGACTTTTTTGTTTGTTGGCTTTCATATACAGTCCACGCTTTAGACTCGGGTCACACCTTGCGTTTCATATACATGGTTGGCTTAATTTGAATAATAATCTCAGATTCCACAGAGTAGAGAATGATAAGGCTTACCTAAGTGTATCTTTGGGTATGTTCATCTTTGCAAACATTTTGTTTATTGGCCCATTGCATCTAAAATAAAAAATGTATCAACTTTGCAAATCGTTTTGATTTAAAATACCTGCCTTATTGTGCATACAGCTGTTATGCAGACTTATGGGTTTCCTGTAACAGCCGCCGCTCCCTGCAGCCGCCGTATACTTACCTTTCCACTATGTCCTATGGCTTTTGGCTACCGCCTCCGCATTCCTCCATCACACCGGTCAGGTCGCGCTCTTCATCGCCACCGCTCTCCTCCTGCACTTCCTACTGCGTGTTCACGCTAACCCTCCTTCTCTTACAGACCCAGTGCCCGCCTAATTTTCCACCCAGCGTTTCGAGGGTATAAACGGTACTCTCCCTGGTTTAATCATTACCTGAGCAATTTGATTCCTCCTAACTTGCTAGTGTTATCCTGTTGATCGTTTGTCTGGATTTCATGTGATTGACCTCTGCATGTCCCTTTGACTATCCTTACCTGCCTCTTGCTAGTTTCCGGTGATGAACCTCTGCCGCCTGTACTGACCTCTTGGTCGACCAACCGTAAGTGCCTGTTGCCGTCTGCACATATCTTTGCTATACCTGACCCTGCATACTGTCTGCCAATTTAGTACTACACCTGTTTTACATTGGTCATCACTCTGGGGACAGCGGAGTACAGATACCTGTATATAGGGGATAAAGGGTGAATACCTGTGGTCCCCTTAGATGCCTCAAACTGGTTTGACCCTATGTCAAATGCCTTGGTGACAAAGTGGGTACACACCATCCTCTGCATTCCCCATGACAGTCTCTTTTTTTCATGGGCCCTGTGACATTTTCTAGGTTACAAACTACAAACACACACTATGTAGTCTAAATCTGCAGTGATACTCCTCCATCTGCCCGCTAAGTCTTGTTAACATGCATTGCGTAGGTTAGCAAGATGAAGGGGACAGATGAAAGAGTATGAATGCAGGATGAAATGAAAAGGGTTTGTTTGTAGTATGTAACCATGGAGACACACAGTTCTGCATAGGAGCTGTAGACATTAAACAGTAGAATATTTTTGATATTTACCTACTTGCTTAATTTTTTTTTAGTTGCGTACTAGTCAGTCTGCATGTGCCTTCAGCTGGTATATCAAAATGGTTAGGTTTAATTTTACTTGGTGCAATTAGTGCGTTAGAGTATATCTTTATTAACTTCCCGTCACACAGAAAGAAAACATAGAAGATGGACGGTGCCTTGAGAGTTCACTTATCATTTTCACCCTCCTTTTGACAACTTTGAAGAAGAGCCATGCACTTATTTCACCTAATATTTCAGCCATCAAACGTGTCAAATCCTGGTGACAGTTTTTTTTCTTGACGCACTATTACGTCACGGGCGTTGGCCTGTTAACGCAAAATGCCGTACTATTATAGCAGTTAACAGGCTACTGTGTCTGCAGACAAATCTGCCTCTGATCCGGCCGATTAACCCCTTAGATGTAGAGCGCTGCTGCGCCTGCGCCATCAGCTGTGGGTGTCAGCTGTATGTTACAGCTGACACCCTGCTGTAATGGCAGGGAACGGAGCTAGCTTAGTGATTGTACGCAGCATCTTAGCGATTGTAAACAATCGGCATCGCCGCAATACGGTCGCGGGGCTGCCGATGGTTGCTATGGCAACCGGAGGCCTAACAATGGCCTCCTGGTCTGCCCCCTACAGAAACCCATTAGGCTCCACCCAGAGGTGGAGCCTAATAGGCTTGCTGTCAGAGATTGACTGACAGCTCATGGGTAGTGCAATGCATTAGAATAAAGATCAGAGGTGCACACCTTCAAGTCTCCTAGTGGAACAAAAAAAGTTAATAAAAATGTTGTACAAAAGTATAAAAATTAAGTTATAAATTGAAAAAACAAAAACTGCCTTTTTTTCCTATAATAAGACTTTTATTATAAGAAACAAATGAAAACGTTAAAAAAAGTACACATATTTGGTATCGCCGCATCCGTAACGACCCAAACTATAAAACTATAATGTTATTTTTTCCGCATGGTGAACACCGCAAAAACAATGCCAGAATCACTATTGTTTGGTCACCACCCCTCCCAAAACATAAAATAAAAAGAGATCAAAAAATCGCATGTACCCGAAAATAGTACCAATAAAAACTACAGCCCGTCCCACAATAAACAAACCCTTACACAGCTTTTTTGACTGAAAAATAAAAAAGTTATAACTCAGAATATGGTGAACAAAAAATAAATGAAAAAAGTGTTTTTTGTTTTTTTTTGTGGAAACACTGCAAAACATAAAACAAAACTACATACACATGGTATCACCATAATCGTATCGACCCGCAAAATAAAGTAAAATTGGCATTTATAGCCCACTGTAAACACTTAAAAAAAAATAAAAAGCTTTACAGTAGCAAACAATGACAAGAATTGCCAGTTCTTGGTCACCTTGCTTGCCAAAAAATTGAATAAAATGTGAGCAAAAAGAAAATCGCATGTACCACAAGATGGTACCAATGAAAACTACAAAACAAAAGCCCTCACACAGCTCCAGTGGAGAAAAAATAAAAAAGTTCTGGCTCTCAGAATATAGCGACGCAAAATTTGCAGAGCGTTCCAAAAGCGGATAAGGTTGGGCACCATTTATCAGTGCGACACTGGCCACATATCTATGGATTATTATTTATTTACCCAATTATTATACCCTGATGTACACCGCACAGATTACATATACCCTGATGTACCCCGCACAGATTACATATGTCCCCACATTATAAACTGAAATACCAGCAATACCGCAAACAGAACTACTACCAAGCAAAATCTGCTCTCCAAAAGCCAAATGGCGCTCCCTCCCTTCTGAGCTCTACAAGCGTGCCCAAACAGCAGTTTACGTCCACATATATGGCAGCGCCATACCCGGGAGAACACGCTTAACACTTTATGAGATATTTGTCTTCGTTGGCACAAACTGAGCACAACATATTGTGCACTGAAATAGGGATCAGCGGAAAATTGCAATTTTCACTTTGCACCATCCGCTGCGCATTCATTTCTAATGAAAAAACACCTGTGCGGCAAAATGCCCGCTACACACCTTAACATGCTTTAGGGGGTGTAGTTTCCAAAATAAGGGTCACGGCTAAGGGGTTTGTTTTACTATTTGACCTCAGAGCCCTGCAATTGTGGGTCAATGCTGTGAAAATCACCAATATAGACCTCAAATGCACATGGCGCTCTTCACTTCTTAGACCTATCATATGTCCAGACAAGTGATAAATGCCTTGAGGGGTGTCGGTTCCAAAATGGGGTCACTTCTTGGGGGCCTCTACTGTACTCTGGTACATTAGGGTTTTGCAAATGCGACGTGGCGCCCAAAGACCAATCCAGCAAAATCTGCAGTCCAAATAGCGCTTTTGCCTTTCTGGGCCCTGCCGTGTGACCAAACTGCAGTTTATGACTACATGTGGAGTTTTGCCGTACTCGGGAGGAATTGCTTTACAAATGTTGGGGTGCTTTTTCTCTATTCTTGTAAGATGCAAAAAATGATACGTTTTAGTGGAAAAATGTTTATTAATTTTTACGGCTTAATTCCAATTAATTTTGCAAAAGACCTGTGGGATCTAAATGCTCACTATACCACTACATAGATTCCATAAGCGTTGTAGTTTCCCAAATGGGTCACTTCTGTGGGGTACCTATAGTTTTGGCCCGACAGGGGCTTTGCAAAAGTGACATGTCACCTGAAAGGCATTCTATCTAAATTTGAGCTACAAAAGCCAAATGGTGCTACTTCCCTTCTAAACCCTGCCATGTGTCCAAACAGCACTTTATTACCACATATGAGGCAGAGGCTTAGCTAGGGTCTCCAGCACCCGGGGCAAATATTCAGTCTGGCGCCCCCCCCCCAGCCTCTTTCCCGACATCTCCTTCCCCCTCGCCATGTTTGTTTTCTCTACCAATCAATGAGTTGTCATTTTTTTTTTCCACATTTTTTTTTATGTAACTTGAGCATAAAGCCATTTGTACATTTTACAAGCAATATAGTTCTATATACAACACAAGAACAAAGCTCATTACATATATACAACACCACAACAAAGCTCAGTACATATATGCAGCATCAGAACCAAGATCAGTACATAAATACAGTACCAGAACAAAGCTCCGTACATAAATACAGCACCAGTACCAAGATCAGTACATAAATACAACACTAGCACAAATACAGCTCAATTTAGTGCAAACCCTGCGGTATAGGTTTGCACTAAATTGTATACATCTCCCATCATGACCCAAACAATGGTAAGGATATGCTGGGAGATGGTGATTCACACAAAAAAAATCATACCACCCATCATCTCGCTGCAGGTCCTACAGTGACTACAGTGCTGATTAGAGGCAGAAGAAGCATTTACATTAAGTGACTCACAGGTGAAGTCAGATTCTAATTGTTCTTTTTCTCTTTTCTCCTCCATCCGGTCCAGACCTCTATGACGACTTCTCCCGGCAACAGCCTATTTCTGCTTTTTGCAAATTAGATGTATTCAGCTTCTCACTTTTCAAACATTTCTGCACCTATAAACAAAGCTAAAGTTCTCATGGAGCCAGACACTGTGCCCCTAAATATAACAGCGCCATACACTGCACCTCTAATTATAATAGCACCATACACTGTGTTCCACGCACACACCATGCCCCCTGTAGATAGTGCCCCCCATAGAGCCCTCTGTAAATAGTTCCCTACATAGATCTCCCTGTAGATAGTGACCCCCCGTAGATAGTGCCCCCACCTACAGCCCCCTGTAGATAGTGCCCCACATACTGCCCCCTGTAGATAGTGCCCTACATATAGCCCCCCTGTAGATAGTGCCCCACTTATAGCCCCCTCGTAGATAGTGCTCCACATATAGCCCACCCCTATAGATAGTGCCCTGCATATATCTCCCCATATAAATGGTGCTCCACATATAGCTGACCCCTGTATATAGTGCCTCACATATAGCTCCCCCTATAGTGCTCCACATATAGGCCACCCCTGTATATAGCCCCCTGTATATAGTGCCTAACATAAAGCTCCCCCTATAGTGCTTCACATATAGCCCACCCTTTATATAGCCCTCCCTGTATATAGTGCCTTACGTAGAGCTCCCCTATAGTGCTCCACTTAAAGCCCATCCCTGTACATAGTGCCTCACATATAGCTCCCCCTATAGTGCTCCACATATATCCCACCCCTGTATATAGCCCTCCCTGTATATAGTGCCTTACGTAGAACTTCCCCTATAGTGCTCCACATATAACCCACCCCTGTATATAGTGCCTCACATATAGCTCCCCCTATAGTGCTCCACATATAGCCCACACCTGTATATAGCCCCCCTGTAGATAGAGCCGACCCCTGTCGATAGAGCCCCCCCCCCCCTGTAGATAATGTCACTCATTTTTATTAGGAATAAAAAAAAACTTTACATACCTTAATCCCGTTCTTTCGCTGTCCGGTGGCAATGCAGACCTGCTCTCTCTGAGCAGGTCTGCTGCGGTTGAATGATGCAAGCAGCGTGATGACGTCATTGTGCCGCTTGCGTCGATGAAAGGCGCTGATTGACAGGGCAATATGACTTGCCCTGTCAATCAGCGCGTTTCAACGTCGAAAGAGCCGCAAAGAAGTAATCGTCCCTCTTGAGTCGTTTAAAGGCGCTGAATGGCCAGGGAACGGAACGCACCCTGCCATTCATCGCCTATAGGGTGGCGGCGGCTGGTTTCAGTGGCGCCGCCACCCCCTCAGAGAGGCAGCAGGCCGCTGTCGTGAACAGTGCGGGCCTGGTGCCCCCCCCCCACATTCCCTCTTAGTTGCGCGCGGGACCCTTTGCTTCTGAGGCCCGTTCTTCAGTCCAGCAGCACACTGACACCACGTGGGATATTTCTAAAAACTGCAGAATCCGTGCAATAAATATTGAGTTGCGTTTCTCTGGTAAAACCTTCTGTGTTACAAAAAAAAATGGAATTTGTGAATTTCACCTCCACTTTTCCTTTAATTCCTGTGAAACGCCTAAAGGGTTAAGCAACTTTCTTAATGCTGTTTTGAATACTTTGAGGGGTGCCGTTTTTAAAATGAGGTGATTTATAGAGGTTTCTGAAATATAGGGATCTCAAAGCCACTTCGGAAGTGAATTGGTTGCAAAAAAAAAAGGCTTTTGAAATTTTCTTGAAAATTTGAGAAATTGCTGCTAAAGTTCTAAGCCTTGTAATGTCCTACAGAAATAAAAGGATGTTCAAAAAAAACGATGTAAACATATGGGAAATGTAAACTAGTAACTATTTTGTGTGGTATCACTATCTGTCTTACAAGCAGATACATTTAAATTGAGAAAAATGCAAATTCTGTAAATTTTGGGGGTTTTCACAATACTAAATGTATCGACCACATTTTACCACTAACTTAAAGTACATTGTGTCCCGAGAAAACAGTCTCAGAATCGCTTGGATAGCTGAAAGCATTCCAAAGTTATTACCACATAAAGTGACACATGTCCGATTTGAAAAATGGGGCTGCGTCCTGAACATGCCAACTAGTCCACGTCCTTTAAGGGGTTTTCCCATGATGGACATTTATGGCACATGCACAGGATATGTCATAAATGTCAGATAGATGCGGGTCCCCCTCTGGGACCTGCACTTCTCTCTAGAACGGGGCCACTAAACCCTGTTCTAGGCTTTTGTGCTCGCGCTGACTCCCGGCCACTTCCTGATTAGATGGTCGGGAGTTATGGAAACAGCCTAACTCGCTGAGCTACGCTGTTTCCATAACTCCCATAGTAGTGAACGGCAGTTACGGAAGCAGAGTGGCATGCGAGCTACGCTGTTTCTGTAAGTACTATTCAGTTCGATGGCCCGTGTGGTGGTATAAGCTGTATGTTAACCTGCCACTCAAGGAAAAACCCACCAACAGTTTCTAATAACTTCATGAATAGTTTTTAGTGCCCTTTTGCAAAGGTCAATTGGAGAAGGACACTGTGGCCAGAACACCATATTTAGAAGGGCGATGTGTGTAAGACGCAGACCTTCTCCCAAGATGCCATTCAAGAACAAATAGTTTTAGGAATGTAATGCTTGGGTTGTTTTCACGTCAGGACTTTACACAAAAATTGTATTAAGTTCCTGGAATTTCAAGGTCTTTTGGTTTAAAATTTTTGTTCTTTCTTTTAATTGGTCCCTAAAATTTCACTTTGTTTTCATGTTCATGGATATCAAATAGGTTTCATTCTCCATGTTATTTTGTTATTCTTAATGTTAATAACTAAAAACATTTGCTAGGTTTATACTTGGAGAAATAAATGGTAAATCGGCCCTTGGCATAGATGCTTTCACAAGTCTGCCGTATAGTATCCAATAATAATAATTTAATTGGTCTTAATTATTGATCAGTAATTTCTGCTCTTCTCTCTATCTAACTATATCTGACTATCCTTAGTCTAGATAGGCATTCCTTAAATTGTATTTCTGTTACTTGCAATACTTCTTTTCACCACTATGAGCAACAAGTATTTTCCACAGGCGATTGTGGGGCTGCATTGGTTGGGGGTTGTTTTCCATAGACAAAACCCTTTAAGTGCCCTATCAAGGTTGTGGAGGCCGCTAAGCAAACATTTGGGGCGGGCTGAACCCTAGTAACAGTTTCCTATTATAGGGGGATAACTTCTGCTGGACATAAAGATTACATGATTGTTGACTGATCCTGACAATATTTTAAGGATTTGAGGTTAATCTAGTGTACGAGAGCAGTTTGGGTTTTTGGGGAAAACAAGGACCAGCATGTTGGACTTTAACATACCTTGAGATAACCGGAGGTCCTATTAGTTGAACTGGTGTACTAACCTGAATAAGTGCTTTCTCCCTGATTCCAGCGCTGTTTCTTGAACCCCCCCCCCCCCATTCCAGAGATATGGTCCACTGCTGTGTTGGCTCCTTGGATGCTAATTTGTTGTAGTTGGCCAACAGGGCGTGAACTGCCCTCAGGCTGCTTCACGTTGATTGGTCCACATCCGAGGCAATGAAGCTAGCTCCACCCTGTTGACTAACTGAAGCAAATTATCATATAGGGAGCCAACACAATAGTGAGCCATATCTCTGGAAAGGGGTGGGGGGCCGAGGAATAATAAAAACGCACTGGAATCAGGGAGACAGCGCTTTTCAGGTCAGTAAACCAGTTCGACTTAATATGATCTAGTGACAGGTCCTCTTTAAAGGACTCCTGTATTCATTGAAATAAATGGACACACATTGGTTTTATATGATTGTGTATACTGAGATGACAATGTAGTAGTTTAACTTGTACACCAATGTAAAACCACACAGTAATATCACAATGTGGTGCTAAAAAGACTATATATCTGACCAATTTTCCTCTGCTACATTTTCTCATAAACATTTGGAATATTGAATATATTCAATTTAAAGGGAACCTGTCACCATGAAAAAACTTATCTGCGGGCCTTATGTTATAGAGAAGGAGAAGCTGAGCAAATTGATATATCGTTTTGTGGGAAACTATTTAGTAGAACTTGTAATTTATTGATCTTATCCTCTGTTCATTCTGTGTAGGAGTCCAGTGTGCATACAGAGATAGCTGTCAATCACGGAGTAGGACCGCCCACTGGACTCTGCACGATTGAGCAGTGGTCTAGATGAATATATTACAAGTTCTACTAAATCTTTTCCTACAAATGTATATATCAATCTGCTCGGCTCTCTCTGCTCTATAACATGCCTGCAG
Source organism: Rhinoderma darwinii (assembly GCF_050947455.1). Classification (NCBI taxonomy): domain Eukaryota; kingdom Metazoa; phylum Chordata; class Amphibia; order Anura; family Rhinodermatidae; genus Rhinoderma; species Rhinoderma darwinii. The sequence continues at coordinate 100,118,132 of NC_134695.1, forward strand.
ATTGGACTGCATTTGCAACATGACAGGTCACCTTTAAGCAAAATCAGATTGTTTTTTAGGGGTACGTGCTCTCTCTTATGGCAGGACACTGTAAGGAAAAGGTAATGTAATGTTTACTGTAACACTACAGAGGTTAAGGTCACATGTTTGACAGTGATTGTCTTTCAATAGAGAACTTATCGCACAAGGAAATCCATGTCTGCCAATATCCGCATCTCAAGCCAGCCTTAGGATATCACGGACCCTGCAGCATTTTAATTAATCCAAGTTCTTTCTCACTTTTGTGAGAACATCCATAAACTCTTTGACTAAGCAATTAAACTCTTAGTGCTTCCCCCCCCCCTTTCTCAAGCATTATGACGATATAAACTTTGCAGATTTTTGCAACATTTCCTGAAATTATGACATTTCTGCCTTTTTGCTGATTGTAATCGGTTGTTTTTATTATGATTATTATTTTAAAATGGCACTTATCTCTTCTAATGCCCGTTTCTTGCCGTGTCACGTTAAGAAAAAAGCGGCACAAAAACCCCCCCTGCATTATCTCGTTGTGCATCATAATTCCTAATCACTTTAGTGGATTTCCATAGACTAGTTCTAAATATTTGCTAAGTACATTAAACAACGTAATTACACATTTTTGCCTTTCTCCGTTTAATAGGGAACATATGGTTTCTTCATCAATCTTGCAGACCGCACTAAATTTTTGAATGCTTTTATTTGAAGTAGTGTACGGTACACAACAATGAATGAGTCCCCAGAGTGTGTGTGAGAAACGGCATGAGTTTACTCGGTAAATTTAGAATAATCCAGTTAACCCAGTTAATTCAACAGTAAATTTTCTGCATGTCTATACAGTAGCGATCCAAGCGAGATCCAAGGGTGTCTTTATACACCTGTCTCAGCAATGAGCATTTTCTACAAGCATTGTTGCAACTCAGCATTCCCGAGACCAAGCTTTGCAGGGAATTTTATTTTACTTTTATGTGGGCAGAACATCATTTGATTGTGAGAAATCGCAAGTAGATTTCTCCCGGATTCTATCCTATTCTTTGAAAGGGGTCGTCCTATACTTGTAAAAATCATTGCTTAGTTTATAGTAATTGGGGAGGGGTGCAACTTTTAATTATGCCCCTGTCCTGAGTCTGCCCAGGCCTGGGACAAGGGGTAGGTGGACAAGACAAGTGCTTATTTATGGATAGGGAAATGTTTTCTACCTTAATGCCTACACCATTCAGAGATAACATTAAAGCCACTGACAGATGAAGGAAATACCATTGATTATCTCATGACAATGGCGCCTGTCAAAGGGTCATTTATATTAGGAAGCTAGTGAACAGTCAGTTCTTAAAGTTAGGCCTTATTCACACGACAGGGTTTCCCGGCATCCGGCTGCATTAGGAATAATAGACCCCTAATGGGGCTATTTACACGACCGATTTCTTGACGGCCGGGAAAACCGGCCGTCAAAAAATAGGACATGCTCTATTTTCGGCCGGGTGCCCGGCCCCCATAGAAGTCTATGGGGCCGGGTAATACACGGACATCACCGGAATGTGTCCCGAGTGATGGCCGGGTTTTCCGTGGCTTGCGCTCTATCTCCTCCTCACAGCGCAGAGTGCATGTGAGGAGGAGGAGTTGCTGCCATTCGGACGAATGGCTACGCTGGAGACTGTGTTGCAGGGCCGTGGTGTACAGCAGGTGGAGGGAGCGCTGCGCTGGCTCCCTTCTCCTGCTTGTTTTAAAAGCGCCCTGGCCCGGCGACACCTTCCATGGCGCCGCTAGCAGCTGCTGCTGCTGCGGCTGCTACTACTGTAGCGACGCCACTATAGCAGAGCAGGGAGGTATCTCCCCGCTCTGCTATGTGCTAGCCCTACTTTAGCTCCTTGAAGGAGCGGAATCCCCGTGTTTTTGGGGATTCCACGCCTGGACAGAGCGCTTGATGTCTCTGTCCATATCTGGGCAGTGACATCAGGGGAAACTCCTGAAGCGGAATCCCCGAACACATAGGGATTCCCCTTCAGGAGTTGCCGCTGATGTCACTGTCCAGATCTGCCCGGAACGGATGCAAAACCTTATGCAAACCTGCCGGGCAAAATGGCCAATTTTACCGGCCGACACTCTGGCTCGGGCGGGACCCTGTCGTGTGAATCCCGCCTTAATGTGTTGGAAGCAGGAAAAATTAAAGAAGTGTAAGGATCTGAGCGATTTTGACAAGTTCCAAATTGTGATGGCTAAACTACTGGGTCAGAGCATGTCCAAAACAGCAGGTCTTATGGGGTGTTCCCACTATACAGTGGTTCATACCTACCTAAAGTGTTTTACGGAAGGACAACAAGGAAGAGATGACACTAGGATGCACTATGGGAAAACGACAAACCAACGAAGGGAATGTGAGGCTCTCGGCAATTGTTTAGCAGTAGTTTGATGAACATGACAGAGAATTCAGTGTTGACTTGACCTCCAAATTTCCCAGATCCCATTCTGATAGAGCATCAGTGGGATGTGCTGGAAAAACTAGTCCAATTCATGGAGCTTCCACCTTGTTACTTAAAGGACTTATTGGAACTGCTGCTAACATCTCGGTGCCAGATACTACCGGACACCTTAAGTGGTCTTGTGAAGTCCATGCCTCGACGGGTCAGAGCTAAATGTTCATGTTACTGGGTGAAGCAGGGACGATAGCTATTAGTTGAAGATTGTTCATTCGACAGCTATCATGCTGAACTGAGGGTGATGGGGTGCAATCTGAAACTTGTCTTGTTTCGGCCCTGAGTCTGCCACTTACAGGGCTTGCGTGGGGCAGTGGTGAATATGTAGGGAAGCACATGAAAAAAATACAGTCTTTGTGCAGTACTCCTGAATGGCATGTGGTCTCCTATATGTCCAGCGCTGCTTATTAGCAAGCCATGCAATATTTTTTGGAGAAAGAATTGGGACAAAGCATATATTAGAAAATTACACCCTGCTACAATTGCTACCTATGGAACTACTGTCCTGTACTGAAAACATGATTGCAGTGCGGGACAGTTGTCCCGCAGCGAGTGACTTGACCTAGCCATGATTAAGAGCACAGCTAGTGCTTGAAACGCGTAGGCTAATCTATTTGCCACATACCACCACCTTGTTTTCTCTCCTAGTGTTTCTTTCAAAACTTTTGTTTGCTTATTTCCAATAAAGTGGAAACCGAGTGTTTCCTTGTTATGCCACGAATCGCTGGATCCCTCTGTTTTTTCGTCTCAGTCCTGGAATAATTCTGTCTTTAGCTCTTGCCCAAACCTGCATACTTTGGCAAAAGCTGGCGCTTCTATGTTGAATGCAGTTGCTCTCAATCTTAAATAACACATCATATTTTATCAGTAATGGAGTAAGCGGATATTTAAGGATTGTGCATGTTTGCTGGTTGCATACATGAGCAATTATTTTGTTGGTATATACACCATGTTCTCTTGTGCTATTGATTCGTAACTAAAAAAAAAGGTCTATGCAATGTATTGTCATCACTTTAGCACTATAGGTGTTGGAACAATCTGATTCTGTTTTTGATTTGACCCCCTACAGGATTTGAGACGGCACGTTCCTTAGCTCTTCATGGTGCACTTGTGATCCTGGCATGCAGGAATCTCCAAAAAGCGAATGAAGCCAAGCGTCTGATTATAGATGAATGGGTAAGTCAACCTACTTCCGTACATTATCATATACATGTAAATAATAAAACAATACATTAGGGCAATGTGAAACCCTAATGTTGCTGCTGTTGTCCAGTATAAAATAGTGTTTAATCTCTTAATGGGCTACTCAATTAAGACTAGGGAGACTATACAATATGATACTAAAATGAAGACACTTGCCTGTTATAGATGTTCTGTCTTTGTTTATATTAAGGCCTTATTCACACGAACGTGTTATACGCCCGTGAAAATCACGCGCGTCGCACGGACCTATGTTAGTATGTCAGACTGTCATTGATTTTCACGCAGCGTATGTGCGCTGCGTAAAACTCACGACATGTCCTATACTTGCCTGTTTTTCGCACAGCACGCACCCATTGAAGTCAATGGGTGCGTGCAAATCGCGATCAGCACACGGAAGCACTCCGGGTGCCGTGCGTGATTCGCGCTACAGTAGTAAAAAGAATGAATGAAAACAGAAAAGCACCTTCTGCTTTTATGTTTGTAAACATAAACACAGAGTGTCATGATGATGCCGGCTGCACGAAAATCACGCAGCCACGCACCATATACAGATGCCACACTGAGCTTTTGCGCGCACAAAACGCAGCATTCTTTGCGCGTGCAAAACGGACACGTTCGTGTTAATAAGGCCTGAGCCATATTGAAAATATAGAGGGGTCCCCTGATTTGAACCTCCCTTTTAGGCAGAGCAAAGCCAAGTCAGGCTTTCACCTCTGCTCTGAAGATCCACCAGTGCCAACTGAAGCAGTGGACAGTCAATGCGCATCATGTATTGTTTCATAAAATAAGCATTGCCAGCAGTGGGACCCCAGCCATCAATAAGTCACCAGAGTGGTGGGAAGTGGTCAATAAAAAGGGCCTGTCCCGACCAGAAAACCCCTATGTACAGTTCTGTTCAATGTAAATGGAGTTCATGCAAATTCTTTATAAACATTAAAGGATGCTGACACCTTTTGTACTGACTTTTTTTATTTATTTTTTTTCATTTGCTTCTTTAATGCAAAATTAAGCAACTTTCTAAACAGTCTCCATTAAAAATGTCCTACCATTTTGCTGTTGTAGTCAGTGTAACTCTTTTTAGCCTAGCTGGTGGTTCTGCACATTCTGACATAGATCCGACAACACACTGCTCCTGGCTTTGTCATCACTCTGCTCCCCCACCTCCCTTCTCTCAGTGTTAGAGATGGCAGCAGGGAGGGGAAGCAGGTTATACACAGCAAATCAGAGTGTGGAGAGGGAGGAAAGCACCAGAGGGTTCAGGGAGGGTAGATTACAAAGGCTGTACTGAATCCGAGTGTAGATTGGGAGGAAATCACACAGGGGGAGGTAGTGAATTACACAGGCTGTATATCTGTGTGCAGAGAGGAAAGAACAGAGTCTGCTTGGGGAAAGAGGGGGAAGACACACACTCCTCAGCATCTGTGTCTGTCAGGACAAGGGAGAAGAGATCGCTCATGGGCTGTAGAAGGGGGCAGCAGTACAAGAATGAAGCTGTGCTGAAACATGGAAGCAAGTGACGGCAGCAGCATTTTGAACACACAGAGCTCACATCCAGCATGTATAACTGGGAGGCACACATACACATGATAAAAGCCTGAAACAGAATATCAGTGGCTCTCAAAATGTATGAAGTTATGGAGATTGCAGGCAGAAACCACTAACATATATTAAAAACATTTTTACTATGTTAAAGGCGATTTTCTATCTCAGACGTGTATGGCATATCCTCAGAATATGCCACAAATATCTGATGAGTTGGTGGTTTTTAGGAAACTCCGGTTTTCCCAAAAGATGAGGGTATCAGGAGTCACCCGATTTCCCATTCTGCCAGTTATAGAATGAATGGCGAGGTGGCCGCACATGGAGAGTGAGGGAATGTTCAAACCAAAAACAACCATAAAATACGGAGCTGTTTTCAAGCGAAAACCGCCTCTGATTTTCAGATGTTTTTTAAGCAACTTGCATTTTTTGCGGCGTTTTTTTACAGCCGTTTTTGGATCTGTTTTTCTATTGAGTCAATGAAAAACTCCTCCAAAAACAGCTCAAGAAGTGACAATCATTTCTTTTTTACGGGGCGTTTTTTTACGAGCCGTTTTTACAAACGGCACGTGAGAAAACTCCCTGTGGGAACGACACGCCGTTTTTCCTATTGAAATCAATGGGCAGATGTTTTTGGGGGCATTTACCGACCAAAAATGGTTGAAAATAAGCCGTGTGAACATACCCTAACTTTCTATTCATGTCTTTGGAAGTTACAAAAAATGACAGTCCCAGAGTTGTGACCCCCACCTATCAGACATGGGGATAGGCCATCAATGTCTAAGATGGGGAAAACCACTCTAATTTTGGATACAAATGACAAAAGAGTGGGGGATTTTTTACTTTATAAACGGACTTGATGTTGGTAAACTGAAAATTTAATATTAACCTTTTCATTTTTCTTATGTGGCGATAGTTTACTGTACATTGTTTCGTATCAGTCTATATTTTACCTTGAAATACATTCCCCTACAAACCATCCGGCGCTGAAAGAGTGGACCGTTCCTCTAGCTTTTATGAGCGCGCCAAGATCCGTTCAGGCAGCAGGTGGCTCTCGTATCTCATACACGTTCTCCCAGGCCTCCAGCATTAAGTGGCAGCATATTGTGTCTATAAGTACTTTTCAAAACCCTGCCATTTGCCACTTCTAAGGGATTTGTTTCCTCTCTCTTTAGGAAAACAATTTCATGTGTCCACCGATTAACGGAGACAAAGCCGTCAGTGGATTTTTTTGTAATGGCTTTGTTGTTGTTTATTGAGAGGGGCTAATTAACTTTGATTATTGTGCTAATATTATGGCACTTTGACAGTCCTTCAGATTTCCAAGACTGCAAAAATAAACAAATGAAATGCAGGTGCTGGAGCAGAAAGAATAAGTTATTACTGAACTTTGATTACTCGCTCTATATCGCCAGGAGAAAATCTGTTGATTAATTACAGGATGTCGGAAATATACATTGCATTCCGTGAGGAAATATAGTGTTATCCTGGAAATCCTTTGTATCTATTGGGATGGAAAATTATCTGGTATCTTGTGTCTCAATATATTAAATAGATAAAGAGGATTTTTTTGTTTTATGCCTTTTTGTTTTTAGGCACATATAGGCTATGTTCACACGGGGTATTTTGCCGAGTTTTTTGACGAGGAAACCGCGTCGCAAAACTCGGCAAAAACGGCCCGAGAACGCCACCCATTGATTTCAATGGGAGGCGTCGGCGTCTTTTTCCCGCGAGCAGTAAAACTGCCTCGCGGGAAAAAGAAGCGACATGCTCTATCTTCGGGCGCTTCCGCCTCTGACCTCCCATTGACTTCAATGGGAGGCAGGAGAAAGGTTATTTCTCACTGTTTTATGCCCGCGGCGCTCAATGGCCGCGGGCGAAAAACGGCGCGAAAATCTGCGTGCAGGGAGAGGAATATCTGCCTCAAAGTTCCAAACGGAATTTTGAGGCAGATATTCCTCCCCCAAAATACTCCGTGTGAACATAGCCATAGAAGTAAATGTCATATGTCAAAGAGACATGTTAGAAGATAGCGTTAGTGGGGGGAGAGGCTGCTGAGACCCCCACGACTGGTAGAATAAAAAGGGTCTGTGGCACTCCTCAGAGCCCAGACTAGCTTCGGGTCATTTTAGTCTCGTTTCACGACTTCACTCCAAGAGAGACCTATAGGGATCAAATGGGAACTTGGCCCTAAAAATGCCACAGGATCTTTCCTCACATCTCTGACCACTGCATAGAGTTTGTAGTCCTCCCCATGTTTTGTGCGGCTTTCTTTTGTGTACTCCATACTATTGTGTCTCTTGGCTACTTATAAAATTGATCCTAGTGAGCGTAAGGCAGGATTTCTTTTTTATATATATATATATATATATATATATATATATATATACACACACACACACACATATACATATATTTATATAAACATATATGTGTGTGTGTATATATATATATATACAATATAATCATCTTGAAGTCCTGGTGCCGATACTGCGTTCTATGTTTTTCTCTCTATATATATATATATATATATATATGATATATACACACACACACACACGATTTAGTGCGTTCTTTAGCAGCATGTACGATCACTTTTAGTGGCAATCAGTTTAAAAGTGTTGCGGCATCGCAGTAGCCCGTTTACACACTATGGCAATTGTACGATGCAATCAGAAATATTTGTATTGTACAAAAATTTGGTACGTAGAAAGCCACCCTAACAGATGGGGAAATTAGATTGCGCCAGTTTTCCATGTAAATTTCATTGGAAAGAACGCCATATTTATGAAACTCTGCATTCATTTTTTTTTTTTTTTAAGAAAGGGGGTGTGCTGTGACTTGTTTATAAAAACAAAAATCTAAATTTTTTTTCGTGCGACCTGTAGCGCTGCATTCTACATAACATACTGGTGTGGCTTTCAGCGGGGCTCCAGCATTCGCACTATTACCAGTTATTTCGTAATTGGACATGCAAAATATTGATGGCGTTATTTGCAATTATGTGCATTTTCTTCAGTAATGGAGATCACTCGACCTAAACTATAGTTAGGAAAGTTGCGCTCTGTACATAAATGAGCCTTGTATTCTGCTGACAGACTCACAATGGGGATTACATTTCTTTAACATTGCCCTGGTCTGTTATGAGAATAGCTCCTGCTCATAAAGGGTTCGACTACATAATACATCCCTGAGCGGGAATTGCAGACCCTATTATGCAAGTGTATTCAAGAGTATGGTAAGTTATAGGTTAGAAAAGCCACTGAATGCGACTTATCAGACTGTCTTCTCAGGACAGGCCAGAAATGACTAGTGCTCGACTTCACAGGAGTTTTATTATCATTTTTTATTATTAGTTTTAGGCTGCTTTATATGGTTTGAGTCTGATAGTCCGCCCGGAGCACCTGAATACCGAGAACCACAGGATTCTTTAGGTGCTAGTTTGTTAGAAGATGCTTAAAATTTTGGGGATTTCTGGTCTGAAGGTCCTTTAGGTAACTAAGGTAACTTTTTGTCATAAGGTATTGATGGTAGAAATCATACTTATTTAATCGTCAATAATTACCCATAATAATATGTTGTGGACCCACCAGACATGGCCTTTTTATTTTTTTTAATACAAAAAAAATTTGCAATAAACAAGCAAAATACATCCCTTATACCTAGATAAAAAAAATTAACACATAAGTAGACATTCTCACCATATGTGGAGTGTATATGCAAAATAGTATTACTTATATGTGGAATAGTTTTTCAAACAATTTTTTTTTTATTTTTAAATTAAGAAAAATTTCAATATTCTGGAAACGTCTGTAAAAATATTTATGTGACAGATAGTGAAGAATGCTCAATTTCTTCTATTAAGTGGCAATTTCAGACAATTCCGTGTCAATCTATTGATCTCAAAGTGGGTTATTGCACTACCCACCTCTGTTGTAGAAAATATAGATTTCATTAATGTTGACGGAGCGACGTTGTTTATTTCTTTTATTTTCCCCATATGATTATTGAAAAAGGAAGGAAAATCATGATTGATATTATTTTATATATCTTTTTCCTCTAATTCGAGCAGTCATTTCTTGACGTTATCCTTCATCAAAGATATTGAAGGAAAAAGACTGTTTGTAATCGTAAATATATCCATACAGAAAGATTTATAACTAATAGCTGCGGGTGAAAACAAAAATTAGCCCGTCTTCTCGTTCCATTCAGTTAATTGCCAGGTTGGATTCCAATCCCAGCCGGCTCACGCCTCCGCCATCGAAGACAATACGACAAAAGTTCTACACCATCATTGCGTTTCCTTTGGAAGTGATTACGAAGAAGGAGCCATGTCCGTCCCATGCTTTTTGTTGCTTTCTTTCTGTGTTTGTGTTTGTTTTTGTTTTGTTTTTTTATGTTCATGCATGATCCAGCTTAATATCGAGATTTCAGCTTGGTTTGATATCTCTTGTCCTGAAAAGAAGGAAATTAGAACAGTAAAACTGTGATTTGTTTTAATCAGAAAGATATTGTCTAACATAAATCTCATCCTGAGCAGTGGAAAAGCCCTCGAGCAGCCAAGGGAACAAAAAATATATCAATACTTTGTAAAGTAGGACTGATGGTTTCCAATACGTAACTTAATTGACTTGACGGTCCGTTATTTGCACAGGCTGCTCCTTCCGTACATGATGGAATCTTATGAGAAATCAGCAGCGGTGATTAAATATTATATATTCAGAAGGTGAACCGTTTGCTTATTGTTTTTGGCAGATTACGTAGCGGTGGGAGTAGATGCGGTTGCTGCTTCTTATTAGGTAGCGTGTTACTCTGTGGGTCAACTTTATGTAGGCAGCGAATGTAATATTTAATTAACTGTTTATTGTTTACAATAGGTTAAAGGGGTTGTCCAGGATTAGTGGAAAACGTCTGTCTGTGGGTTGTGGCTGGAGTTGTACTTCATTTTTTTTTTTCACTTGAATGGAGATGAGCCGAAAATACCAGACACAACCCATAGCTAGACGTGGCGCTGTATTTGAAAAATCAGCAGACCCTTTTTCTATTCCTGGGCCACCTCTATATTGAATAGCATTTTTTCCTAAAATAAAAAAAATCTGACCGCTGGAAATCCCACCAATCCTGAAAATAGCCATGCCCGGGCACACAAGTATAGCACCAACTTATTCCACAGCTCTGTACAGAGATTGTCACCATTCATATCAGTCCTTGTCCCCATTGTAGCTCAATTTTCTCAGACATGATATGGATAATTTCATAGGATGCTAATAAGTATATTTTTGGATTGTGGGAGGAAAACCCCAACACAAACACAAGGAGGACATGGAAACTCCAGGAAATGTTGTCCTTTGTTGGATTTAAACCCAGGTTTCCAGCGCTGCAAGGCAAGAGTGTTAACCACTGAGCCACCATGCTGCCCCCTAAATAGCTGGGCTGTTTCTGTATCTGCCATTGACTTTAATGGAGACTGACTGCAAATGTTTGGCTCCTTCTCCGCTAGGAGCTGGGATCGCTACCTGCTAGTTTTTGGGGTCTAGTAGAACATCTGTCCTGGTAGACCCCCTTTAAAGCCGTCTGAACTACTATTTTCAGTGTGTTCCATGTTTTTTGGTTTTCAGCATTGTGACTTTGGTTTATGGTGGGCTCTAGGAATTTTCTTTAGTGGACGTCTTTTGCTAACCAATGAAAACTGTATGGCATTTAACGTAAATATTTGTCAACATATATTTGTTTTATGGCATTATATGTGTACTTAAGTTTTCCCAAATTTACATCAAATTAAAAATAAAAAGGTAAACGACCATGTGTAATGAACAAGCAAGTGGTGGTGGCATGCAGCTGGTTTACAAACACAGTAACCTGTTTACTTGAGGGTTTAGCGTTAAGTGCACATTCTGTTTCTTTTATAAAGCTATAATGGCCTGAAGGGTTTGTGTGCTTCATGAGATATAGTTGGCTTTCTATTAGTGAAAAGTTCTAAAAACTGCTAGAATAATTCTGCATTGAGTAATAATGGTCAATAAGTGGTGCCCATGCTCCGGGATCGCCTGCTGTGTAAAGTAGGTGTATTGTATGAGATTAGAAAAACGGGTCTGCTTTTTTTCTGGAAACAGTGCCACTCTTGTCTACTGGCTGTGTCTGGTATTGCAGCTAACGAGCTAAGCGTGTGGATAAGGTTAGAGAAGTTTCGGAGGTTGCTGATCTTTATTTTTATTTTCAATTTCATTAATCCTATTTAATTAAAGGTATAGTTTATTTGGGATCATGTGACAGGTTGTATATGGCTGGTGTAGAGCAAGGTACGTGAATTTCTAAAGATGGCTCAAATCTGACCGGAACAATTAGTTAATTTGTTTGTATTTCTCTTGTTGGCTTAGGTTTGCTGTAGTTCTTGATGCATAGTGGGTCACTATAGTACATAGAGAACTGAGACCTCCACTGATGGAGCCCTTTCTGCTCACATTGAGCTTTGGTGGGCACTTCAGTCCCTGTATTCAAACAATCAGTGGGAGTTTCAGTTCCAGGACCACCGTCAATGTTTTATTTTGGGAAGTTTCTATAACAGAGACACTTTTGTATACATTCACTTTGAAGGCAACCAATGGAACGGAATTGGAGCCCAACTCGGGCTAGCTGTGTGACACGTAGGGTGCGTGGACCCACTGGGCCGTACCACCTTGGCGGTATGGCAGCTGGCCAACAGGGCGCAGGTCACAGTCTATAGTTCGTATAGGGTACCTGTGGCAGCTCGGACAGTAGCGAGGCAGGCTCGGTTGGGACTAGGCAGCGGATAGACGTCAGGCGTGGAGTAGCAGGACAGGCGTGGAATATAGCACAGCACGACCACAGCACGGCACTTGACCAGGATAGCACGGGATACAGGAAACACTGGGAACTGGAAAAAAGTGGGAGACCATTTGCTTAGACAAACTAGGATATGACAAACAACGCTCAGGCATCAAAGCAAAGGGCTGGGCCCCTCTTATAGTCCAGGGCACTCATAGGCTCATTACATATCAAAGACCGGTGCGCGCGCACGCTCGTGCCCGCTCTTAACGGGACCCGGCCGAGGTGAGTGGAAGTGAGCGCTGGCGTCTCCTGAGGACCCATGGCTGCAGCCGTCAGGAGGAAAGTGAACCTGACGGCCCGCAGCCATGGACATGAGACTGTGTTGCAAGGAAGTTGACGAGGGCAACCATCATTTGAGTATTGTATGCCAGGTTGGTGGGATGTGATGGCATCAACCAGCAACAGCAATGGTGGCTCCTTTTTCATTTATGTTATTGGACCCTCTATGCTGTATATGCAGAAGTGTAGCTAGGGGTCAGGTGTAGCATATGCCCCAGGCGCTTGGTGTCAGGGGGACGCCTATCTGCCATGGCCAGGATATTTCGGTAGATGTGTTGGTCAGGGAGCTGAATCTCTGAAATGGGTTAATGAAACCGAGCTATGAATGTCTGTATACGCCTACGCCAGTGTCTCTTGCAACAGATGGCAGCATCTTCAGGAGACACCAGCACGTGGTGCAGTGGTTTTGGCACAGCAAGAGTTAACCATGGCAGAAAATGGGCCTGGACGGCATAGCCGCAGATTCACTGGCGTTCACGTGGATGAATTGTTGAAATCCTTTCTGTTTCTCATTGCGATCTAAACATATGGCATGAATTTTCTGCTCTCATTATGGATGCCGAGAGAAGGGAAAGACAAATATTTACACGACATTCATGTTTTACAGTAAAAACACTGTTCTGCTTGTTTATACAGTTTCAATGTTATAATTTTTATGGTCTGTTTGAAAACCGCTGTAAACCTGGATCTAAATCATAAAGGAGATTTGTTACATTCTCTATAGAAAGAAAGGATATACAGTGCGCAGATTTTGCAGTTAAGATCTACAGTCAGTGGGACTCAATGCACAGTTATAGCTGAACGTACCCCAGAGCAATTCATTTAGATTTATTTTGATTATACAAATGGAAAACTTGACATTTTAAATTAATTAAAGTTATTTTATTAAGCTGATTGTCACACAGAGAATTTAGATCAGCCGTCCGCATTTTTTTTCCTTAAAACTGTGCTCTTTGGTTATTATGTATTCAGCTAGTGCTTCCTGCATATTTTGTTCAAGCCATAATATTGTTTTTTGCCTTTTGTTGTGATTTGAATTTTTATGAACACATAGGAGTTTATTTGGGTAAAATATGTGTGTTATGCTTTAAAATTATTATAAATATGGCTTAAAATGCTGAGCCCTTAGAGTGCTCCTCTATAGTACCTGTTACATTGCGGTCCCCCAGTACTTATCTAAGTGCCAGCTGATCCTAGGGCTAAAAGATTTTGTGTATGTCTTGGCATGTGTACATACGGTACCCTATGTAGGTATGTATTTCTCTTTTATGGGCAGGATATAAATAAAGAGCTTCACACCCCGTAGCTCTAAGATTACCCCTAAATTTCTAAACCAACTATATTTCATAGTCCGTATTACATCCTTGCACTCTTGTGCTGCAGTCATTCTGTGAAACTGTGTCGGACCAATAGACTTGCTCCTAACATTACCAGTTTTAAAGAGGGTAGTCCCACCGTTAAATATCATATTCATTGTATAGGTTATAAAGAATGAATAATGTTTGCCATTTCCAAAAATATGATCCATTGAAGTTATGACATTTGCTTACATAATATTGCGCCACCTGGTGTTCAGATTGTATAGCAATGTGCACATCCACCTACTGAGCTAAAGGCTGGTGGACACGCATGTTTAGTCACTGTTCCACTCATCCTCTGTTCACTGCAGAGCAGCCAATAGGAATGGGTTTCTGCCCTGCTTGTCAGGGAAGGACCAGAGCCTCTGCAGAAGAATGGTAGTAAAGCTGAGTAGAATCCTTTTTCTTCGCGTGTTAAGACTACAACTCTGGCAGCAGATATGAGCACTGCACATGCTAACTCTGTCTTTTTTTGTTTTATTTTGCTATATTTTCATTGGTTTCTAAGGGAGTGCATACTGTGGATGTCACAGAGTATATACCTTCACTACTTTGGATCCCATATTACCTGCAGTATCTGTAGAGAAAGTAAAGGGGGTTTTACACTGGGCAATTATCGGGCAAACGATAGTTCATAGAACGCTCATTGCCGATAATTGGCCAGTGTTAACAGGGCAGCGATCAGCAGACGAATGAGCAAACGCAGGTTCTTCTGCTGATTGTATCGTTTTTAAAAGGTTAAATATTATAGTTGTCAGCAGCGCATCTCCCAAGGAGACGCGCTGCCGACATGATAATGTATGGGGACGAGCAATCAGAGTAACGACCGCTCGTCCCCATACATAGCTCCTTGTGACAGGAGCAAACGAGCGCTGATCAACGAGCTGTCTTAAGAAGGGATTATATTATCAGCTGCCAGAGGGGGAAGCAGACTGATTCTGCTCAGTGCCCCTATGTCAGCAGCACAGATTAGCCGCAGCAGCACCACCAAGGGGGGCACATGGATATTTTTATATGCTGTCAACACTGCAAATTACTTTACAACCGCTATTAACAACATTCCTGGGATAACCCCTTTGGGTATGCCTCGAAAACACGTTTCTTCAAGGCGGACTACAGAATATGTTGCTGTATAAAAATTATGAAAGTGCGTGTTCCCAGCTTTGTCTGGTATAATATATACTCCTTGATGACCCCCAGTATTACCAGTTCAATTACCTCGAGTCTTGTTTCTTCACTTTATATAACCTCACAGTTACAAATCTGAGAATAGAGGTGAGCACGGTTTGACATGGTTGGCCTGTGTGTCACTTCTATAAGCTCACTGTTTAATTAATAGTAATTTTCTACTACAGTACATACAGATGTAACTGAGCTGATTTTGAGTTATGTTCAGTCCTGATAACTTATTTTGTATAGTTATACTCCAGTATTATTCTATGTAAGGCGCTACAGAAGTTGATGTTGCTATATGGCTATGTTCACACAGGGTGGATTCACTGTGTAAAAGCACACATGGTTTTTGCAGTTTTTCGGCCGGAATGTCTGCGGAAAACTGCACATAAAAAATGAAAAAACTCATACTTACGTAGCCATGATGTTGCGTCCCTCTGCCGGCCTGCAGGCCAGCCTTCTGGGATGACGTTTTATTCCATGTAATCCCTGCAGCCTGTGATTGGCTCAGCGTTTACATGGGATAAAACATCATCCCAGGAGGCTGGCCTGGACGAAGAAACACAAAATTCTAGGTAAGTATAAGATCTCTTTTTCCTGAGTTGCATTTTTTGCGGCGGAATTGCTGCTATTTGTTGCGGGTTTTACCTCCCCATGGAATTCAATGGGGAAAACCCACAATAAAAAAAGCAGTGATTACGCAAATACAATTAACAGAATAATAATAAATAAAAAACAGCACCGCAGGTCAATTTCTGAGTGTTTTTTCCACTCATTTACGCAGAGTATTAATGAGATTTGTTAAAATCTCATCCACTTTGCTGCTACTGTATTATGCTGCGGATTTTCTGCAACGAAATCCGTTGCTGAAAAGCCACAGTGTTTACGCTACATGTGAACTCACCCTAATGAATAGAAATTTGTATTGGAGGACACTAAATGTTCCTACATTCATTCTAGGTCTATACTGTCATCATAAGTGGACCCTGAGCTAGCATTGATGTTTGGGTTTCTGATGGATTCATTTTTAGCAATAGGATTTTGCAAATGTTTTTGAATGTTTTTGGAAGAACTCATGATGCCCTTTTATACCTCCATAGTATGCAAGTTTTTGTTTTTCAGTCCAAGATTTCCTGATCTTACATGGTCCATCCAAGAAACCTAGTCATTGCATTATATATTTAATAACCTTCTGTGTTGGCGCAGGTGGACTGCTTAGTGTTATGGTTTGGTACATTCACAGGAATATATTGATCTCTCTGAGTAGGTAGGGGGTCTTAAAGACAATTTTAACCATCCCTCCGATCTATAGAGTGAATCTTGTATGCACAGCTGTACGTATGCAGATCTGATACCCCAGCTGTCCCGTAGTGTTTTGTTTTGCTCTAGGCACATCAGAATGCCATCTGCTTTGACGCACCTTCCCGTGTGATTAGTAATTGTAAGCGGATTGACAGGAAATAAGTGATATATAAAAACACTGGCATTGTTATTTATCTTGACAGGAGCAGTAGCCAAGTGGTTAAATGAACCTATAAACCATGCAATTTTGCGACTTATGCTGACAATATTGATTTAGCATCTTAGAGGTTGTCCATTTTTTTCCTGATCAGATGGCGTCCCACTGCTAAGACACCCAGTGATCAGCAGTAAACTGTAGAGTAACTGGCAAGCAAGGGTTAATTTTCCATACAGCGACCCCACAACCGGAGATCATTTCTTAAACCTCCAGAGGGAGAGACTCTCTTTTTTGCCATAAAGATCATGGACCTGAATAGACACCCCCCCCCCCTCTATTATTCAAATACAGACAACCCCTTTAAGCACTTATATTCCTGAATATGTGTTCTGGACCATAAAAACATAGTCCCTGAAAGCAAGGTAGTAAAGCATGCAATTTAACTCCATATAATATCTCTCTTTAGAACGTGCCTTTGCTCCCCCTAGTGGTGGCTACAGGCTGGCATAATTTTTATTTTACACAACTCAAAGTTCTCTTCTTATCTTCACACAACCAAAGAGCTATATGTTAAAATGATGGCTACCTGCCGCCTATATTAGTGGGGGATCTTACTAAAGATGGATGTATTATTGAGTTAAATGGGAACTTATTAAAGTGGTTCACCAATCATTTGATATCGATAGCCTAGCCTCAGGTTAGGTCATAAACATCAGTGGGGATCTGACTCCCGGCAGCACCAACGATCAGCTGATTGATAGGGCGTTCATCGACGCAGCCTTTTTACAGTTTACAGGTACAGCGCTGTACATATTTATAGCGGCTGTGCCCTGGATTGGAGTTCTGGTCCCATTCAAGTGAATGGGACTGAGCTGCAATCCCAAGCACAGCCACTACGGATTGTGTATGGCGCTGTGCCAGATAAATACTGAAGAGGCCGGGATGACGAACGCTGCAGCTCCCTAAATCAGTTGATTGTTGGGGTTTTGGGTGTCTGACCTCCACCAATCTAATATTGATGGCCTATCCTAAGGATTGGCCATTCTAAACATTGGCCATCAATATAAAATGCCAGGAGAACCCCTTTAAATATGTGTTCAGAAAGATCCACCTAGTGGTGGCTGCAGGTAGTCTGAATTTTTGAGCTACTCTTTTAAAGGAGTTGTGTTTTTTGCAAATTGCTTTTTAAGATACTGATTGTGATGATGTGATTCGAAGACCATAATAAATTTTGGTGATTGTGATCTATGCAGATCTTCCCTTTGACCACACTATAAGTGACTAGATACACCAGTCATCTGTGTCCCCATACTTACCGATATTTGAATCCCAAATCATGGGACATTTTAATCCCTGCCCCCATTTTGCCGGCAAACGTCCCTAAAATAACGAAAAATGCTCCTTTTAATGCAGATTATTATGCACCGGCGCCCATTTGTAGGGCAGCCCGTAAAGTTCTGGACTGTTGGTTAGTAGATCACTATTGTAGAGCCCAAAAAGTTCTGCAACCCTAAAGTCCGGAAGCTTTTGGGACATTTTTTAACTCGACGGACATCTATCCAGGTGGTTCTGTCTGGGATCGGTATCTTTTCAGCATCCCATAAGCGAATAAATGTTTTTTGGCCTTTTAATCCTAATACTCAGCAAGCCTGGTAGTTGATTTATATAATTGTACTGCGCTTATTTTGCCAGGCCGTGTTAGCTGTGCAAACTTCATTATTTTCACCACATGCATACTGCTCGCTGGCATTGTTTATTTCCTTTAATAACTTGTCCAGAGCAAAGTAAAATGAGATAGTTATAAATGCTAAAGCTTTCCACAATTATCTTGTGTGTAAAGCAACCGTATAATAAATTCTATTAATGAAGAAGGTGAGCCGACTTTATGGTAAATACGCGGCTAAGTGTTTACTGTACGTTTAATGTTTTACATGACTCCTTTTATAATTCTGCTTATCTGTTCATTCTAATTCCCTAATGGCAGAATAAAATAACCCCCTAAAGAGAATAATTACTGTATTACTCCTTAACCAAGGTTCCTTCTTTTTCGCAAAGAGCAATATGAGCCGCTTTTTAACCAAAAAGAAAATAAAAAAAGACTTAAAGGAAATAAAAAATAAATAAAAATGCAAATACGCTTCCCAGTAAATACGTTAATTACCCGCCTCGTCCCCTATTACCATGTTTGTACTGTTTGCAAAGTCTATTTACAGTGGTGGCGAAATTAACATTACTGTTTCTTAGGAAAGATTGTAGTTGGCGGCTTGTGCTCTGGAACCAATTAGGATGAACGTTTTGTCTGCGAAGACTCCGGGGGATCGAGCGCAGCCTTGCAATGTCAAATAATAATAATGTTTGACTGGGCTGTATGGATATTGTATTGTAATTATCTTATTGGCCCTATTTCTTGCCACTGAATAGGTTTTTATTGTCTGCTTTAAAAAAACACTAGTCCCATGGCAAATCATTACAAAACCACTAGACACAAAAGATTCCGTTAAAGGGGTTGCATTAGATTAGAAATGTATCTGCTTCCCCCTCCAGAAACAGCGCCGCTCCTGTTCATAGGCTGTGTCTGGTATTGCAGCTCTGTGCCATTCATTTTAATAGGTCTGCGAAAGGGATTGTCTGGTTTCCTCTGGCCATACACATTAGATGTATTTCAGCCAAAACCGTCAATTTCGGCGGGCCGGCCGACCATCTAATGTGTATGGCGGCGTTGTGAATTTCAACATATCTGATCTTTTTGTTCGTTATTACATAAGCTGCTGCCTGGCTTTCTCCCAGAGAACACATGCACACTTGGCTGAGCCGAGCGTGTATGTTTATGGGGTAGACAGAAGGAATAGCTGTCGGCCTTAGGCCGGGTTCCCACGTAGCGAAAACGCTGCGGAATTTCCGCAATGGAATTCTGTGCGAAAAATTCCACAGCATTTACAGTAGCAGCAAAGTGGATGAGATTCAGAAAATCACCTGAATTGAATTCAATGGGGATGCAAAACCCGCAACAGAAATGTTTCCGTTTAGTCGACTGCGCTATTGATTCTGTGAAAATAACGAAAACCTGCCGGAATGGTGACAAACGGAAACCATTAGCAATGTTTCCGTCACCATTGATATCAATGGTGATGTAAACGGAAGCTAAGGTTTCCGTTTGCCTTTCCATTGAGGGGCTCCACGGCAGAAAGTAAAACAAGTTACTAGTAACATTAGGGTTTTGTATGTGATGCAGTTAGGCCCTGTTCATACTGAGTTTTTTTACGAGTTTTTTGGCGCGGAAACCACTCCGCAAAAAACGCCCGAAAATGCCTCCCATTGATTTCAATGGGAGTTGGACGAGTTTTTTTACCACGAGCCAAAAAACTGCGTTGCGGTAAAAAGAAGCGACATGACCCATCTTGAGGCGGTTTCCGCCTCCAAAACCCCATTTCAATCAGTCAGAAAGGGGAAAAAAACACCTTGACTAGTGTTTTGACGAATTTTTGTCAAACCACTGTGCAAAAAACGTCTGGAGCAGTTTTTGCAGGAGGAATTTTCCACCTGTAAAAAAACTCAGTGTGAACACAGCAAAGAGCCAGCATGTTGCAGTGCTCGTTGTCCAACATTGCTCAACTTCAGACCCACTTTAATAGAAGTGAATAGGAAAAGTCTTATAACCGCTACCTGGCTCATCATTCACTTCTGTTAAAGTCAACAGATGTGTAACTGTTGTAAGCTGTCGTAGTTACATGTTACAAATTGTGCAACTTCTATGGCGGCGTCTGAGGCCTGAAAAGCGGTGTGATGCATCTAATGTTGTATACTAATAAGCATTGTGGTATGTCTGCGTCCTGCTGGGAAGTGGTGTGTGTACCTGCCCTTGTGAGCAAGTATCAGTGATTTTTAAATTAATATAGTTCTTTTTCTTTCATTTGAACGTCTTATTCTAGCTTGAAACTTCGTCATAAGATTATAACAAACTCTCTCAGTATACACTCGATCGCCTCTGCTCAGTTTTCTTCTGCTGGTCTTGTGAAATTCAACATTGTATTACAGCTCTATGCTAGAATCAAGTGCTGGATGATCAGACTTTCCAAATTATAGGATCCCGGATTTCAAAAAGATTTACAATATTTTTTATACACACAACAATATTTAGAATATATTTTCACACTACTGCCCTTATAGCATACCTCCCAGCCGTCCCAGATTCAGCGGGACAGCCTCGGATTTCAGGCGGTGTCCCACTGTCCTGGACGGCCGGTGGTATGTCCCAGAATCCCGGTTTCAACTGTATCTGCGTCCTCAGGATGCAGATACAGTTAAACCTAATGCTGAAGTAGGGAACCGTCAGCTCCCTGCTTCAGCATTAGTACAGAGGACTCCCCGAGCACAGCGCTACTTTATGCTCTGAGCCCGGGGAAGCACTTGACGTCACTCTCCATATATGGACAGTGACTTTAGTAGTCCCTGCCAGAGCGTATTTGACACTCTGGCTGGGGATGCCGTTTCTAGATGTAAACCCTGACGTCACTGTCCATATATGTACAGTGAAGTCAGGGGCTCCTGGAGCGGAATCCCCTGCCAGAACGTGGCCGATGCTCTGGCTGGGGATTCCGCTCTTAAAGGATGTTCCAGTGGCTACAGGGAGGGGGCACCGCTATCTACAGGGGGTGACACTATCTTTAAGGGGGTATGGCACTATCTACATGGGCACTGTGACACGATCTATGTGGGCACTGGCACTAGGGACAGCTAAGGGGGCATTTTACTGTATGGGGCAGCTAAGGCAGCATTATACTGTGGGACCATGGGACATTATACTGCATAAGAGCAGCTATGGGGGCATTATACTGTATGAGGGCAGCTATGGGGGCATTATACTGTTTTTGGGGCATCTGTGTGGGCATCATGCTGTATGGGGCAGCTATGGGGGCATTATACTGTATTTGGGGCATCTGTGGGCATCATGCTGTATGGGGCAGCTATGGGGCATTATGATGTATGGGGGCATCTGTGTGGGCATTATACAGTATGGGGCAACTGTGTGGGCATTATACTGCATGGGGGCATCTGTGTGGGATTTATACTGTATGGGTGCATCTATGGGGGCATTATACGGTATGGGGAGCATCTATGGGGCATGATTCTGTATGGGGCAGCTATTTGGAATTATACTGTGTGGGAGGCACTATGAGAGCATAATACTTTTGGGCTGTACCGTGTATGTATTCGTGGGCATTGTGCGAGATTAGAGGCATGGCTTAAAAGGAAAAAAAAAATTGCAGTGGCGTTGGTTTACCCTCTTTGCGTTACTTGAAAGTTGGGAGGTATGCCTTATGGTAATAAGTATCAGAACAGCAGTATAGGCATTTCAAATGCATACTATAGCATACTGACAGGGCGTCCTATCCTCCTGACTTGTTTGCGGTTCCATGCAGGGTTTCCAGGCGTAATACCAAGATATTGAATACTGATCATGTTACCATACCGTTACTTAGAATATGGCAGCATTACTAACATACTACACTCCCGCAGTTGTTATACCACATGCTGTATTTCGGCCAAATTATTGTAAGACTTTGCTGTGTCATATGTCATGCTAGTTGCAATTAGAAATAAAACGTCAATGTCTACACCCCTCCATGAATAATTTAGGACTATGCATAAAAATGTTCAGCGTTTATGCTGAAATATACAGTTTTCCTATTGTAATATAATGCATAGCACGGAGCTTTTCACAAACAAGCAGAGGTGTCCACCTCTTATAGTAATACCACTTTTCCTTAATTTTTTAAAAGGTATTAAACTGCCGCACTTCAGTGATGCTCTGGCTTCTCCCATCAGTATATTGATTTACACTCACATTACAGGTGTATAGCTCTCTCCGCAGCCCTCTACTAAAAGCAATGTTTTATCTCAACGTCAAGAAATATTGTATAATCCAACATTCCCAATCTAGGTTTATGTAAACCTTTCTTATCTACTAATGTTGTGATACTATAGCACAGTAGATGTCGCTAAGACTTTACATGCTATAGTAGACTGTGTACTATCATGTACTTATATCCCTAATTCAGCCCAGGTTATAATTGTTTTTACTTTTGGCAAAAATGTGAAGCATAAAAACTCAAAAGCATAAATATATATATATAATTTATTTATTGTCGTGATCTGTGCGTATGGGGGTTGCGACTGGCAATCAAAGTGTAGATGCTGTTCAAGTTTAAAGTCTACGCTTGGTTTTACTGCAGTCCGGAAACAACCAAATGCTTACCCAGCATCCAGACTTGCAGCATATAAAGAAAACAAATTCCTGGCCCGTCTGGGTACTATCTAAGCGGCAGGTTACCTCCCCTATTATAAACCATGAGTACAGTGTTCCTTGGATAAGGCTTTCCACACTATCCTTGTGTGGATTCCCAGGCTCTGACCTTCCCTGCACTAAGGCTGGATTCACACGAGCATGTTCGGTCCGTAAAGGACGGAACGTATTTCGTCCGCAAGTCCCGGACCGAACACAGTGCAGGGAGCCGGGCTCCTAGCATCGTAGTTATGTGAACAGTAGTTCCACGGAGAGGCAGGGACTCCTAGCATCGTACATAACTATGATGCTAGGAGCCCAGCTCCCTGCAGTGTGTTCGGTCCGGGACTTCTGGCCGAAATACGTTCTGTCCTTTACGGACCGAACATGCTCGTGTGAATCCAGCCTTACTGCAGAGCGTTTATGGCTCAATAATGAGCCCAGTAGTAGCTTCACCTGAGCTAACTCGGCAAGGTGTGACGTCCGTACTGGAGTAAGGAAGGGAATGAGAGGTCCCACTACCAATCCTACCTGCCATTCCATAGAAATCTAGTCCCAAAACACACTTTTTACAAAAGCCTCAGCAGACTAGGTTTGCTGAGGAAGCCCAGCCTTCCTGGATTCCTTTATCTCGCACAAATTGAGTGAGATATACACCCCCTCCAGGACTCTTCCTGCCCCAGGTTCACCATATATATATTTTAATTCTAACAGTTTGACGTGAGGCAACTAAATAACCTTTTCCACTCTACTTAGAGAGTATATATTTTTAATCCATTCATAAAACTTAACTTTTATTAGATTTTCGGACACAGTCAAGTTGAAAATATTTCAATGCCTAAAGCTCAATAATAGAATGTGGAATCCCTAAAGTGAGCGATACAATAAACATTTACCGCTGCAACTATCTAAATGTCAATCACTGGATACGTCTGCTGATCTTTTCCGTTACAACATAGAGCAATAGAGATGCATTGAAATGAAAAACACAGAAAAATCCCCCCCCCCACGACATCCTTAGTGGTATATGGGAGTATAGCATATAGACAGTGTTTCTCAAATCCATAGGGTTCTTAGGGGTTCATGAAGGTTAAATGGGTAATGGCGGTTTATGGTTGTTGTAGCCATGTCACCAGTTTTACACACAAGAAAATCCATGGCAACAGGCAGCCAATTCTCTACACTTCTTAGGTAAGGCCTGGACCATCAGCCTCTGCATTATGTACCAAAAGAAGAAGAGCTATGACAGGCCTTGGGGTAATTTGTCTTATTAGGCTAAGTTGACATTTGCATTGTGGCTTCTATTAACAATGGAAGCCATAAAGCTTCGCCGGATCTGTCGTACCACGGATATCACCGGAGCCTGATGGACCCCATTGACTACTAAAGGGGTCTGGATCGGGTTTATCCTTTTGACATCCAATAAAAAAAATCTGCAACACAGATGTTATCAGAGGGGTTTCCAGTACTCTATAGTCCTATTTATTTTTGCAATAAACCATCAATATCTGAATGTGGGGATCTGACTCCCGGCCCCACTGCCGATCAGCTGCTCACCTGAGCATCAAATCCTCTTCATTGTTTATCCAGGCATAGTGCTGTGCATTTGATTGTGGCTGGTCCTGGTACTACAACTCACAGCAGCTCAGTTCCATTAAAGAAAATTGAAATGAGTTGCAGTACCAGTACCGGCATCTTCATGCATCTAATTGACTGATCAGATCGTAATGGCCTATCCTAAGGCTAGGCCATTAATATTACGGTCCCTGAGAAGCCCCTTTAACCCAGAGTACAATGCAAGATATTTTTTTTTAAAACCAGAGCAGTTGTTCATAGCATCCAATCAGATTCCAGCTCAAATTTTTTAGAAACCTGTTTTTCATATGGTTGGTTGCTGTGCTTCACCTACTTTGCACCAGTTTAAATCTTCCTCAAAATCTTCTGTGTTCAAAACTCAAAGCTAATACAAAACTGATGAAAATATAAATGGAAGCACCTCCAGCACGACATGCACCTTTTCAGTAAGGAAAGACAAGGTTTCCTCAGCAATTCCTCAGCAATTTGGTGTGCTACAGTAAGGTGGTCTGTCGTTTTTAAATCTCTATAATAAATATAAAATTGTCCAAAGAATCTTTTTACCCATTAAAAAGGTGCTGGATTATCAGAGGAATATATATGTTGTTCTAACCACATAAAAAAAAACATATTTTTTCCGTGACTTTACCTATCTTGAAAAGCAATGGACTCGAACTATTGCTTTATAAACCTCTAAGGCTTTGGTCACATCTGTGTTGGGACTCCATTCACGGGTTCCGTCTGGATTCCGTTCATGGGTTCCCTTGACGAAAAGCTCAAACGGAAACCATAGGTTTCCATTTGCATCACCATTGATTTCAATTGTGACGGATCCAGTGCAAATGGTTTCCGTTTGTCCCCGGTGTGCAAGGATTCCGTCGTTTTGACGGAATGAAGAGCGCAGTCGACTACAGTATTGATTCCCTCAAAATGATGGAACCCTTGCACAACGGTGACAAACAGAAACCATTTTCACCGGATCCATCACCATTGAAATCAATGGTGATGCAAACGGAAACCTATGGTTTCCATTTGTTTCAGTTTGAATTCCGTTCATGGGTTCCCCTGACAGAAAGCTCAGACGGAACCCATGAACGGAGTCCCGACCTAGATGTGAATGAAGTCTTACCTATCTTGAAAAGCAATGGACGCGAACTATTGCATTATTAACATCTGGATCATGGATCAAAGAATCTGGATCATGTGGGCGTTGCCTTTATTCTACATACTCCACTATAAATATATATATATATATATATATATATATATATGCACATAAAATGACTAGATGAGATCCTCTGCTGAAACCTGTGTGCTGGGCATCCCCACATGCTCATGTTTTACTGCCTACTTGAGCTGACTGTGCTGTAAATGGACTGTGTAATTACTAGGTACTTCTTGAAGAACATAGAATTGATGCTGAGCACTAAAAAGGAGAAAAGTTGATTCATCTGGATGTAAACACAGGCTGCAAAGAGAAAATGTTCCTCTTCTTTGGGAAATTAATTGACTAATTGTTTATCAGGGAAGATACTGAGAAGGCGGCTGAATGGTTTAATAATAGCATTAATGAGCTGAGAAATAATGGCAACCGTCTGTAAGACGGAGACTGAAAATGTATTCCTACTGCTTGCTACAGATTAGGGAAATCCTCCATTAACTGCCTGTTCACCTGTCTACAGCAAAGAGGAAAAGCAAACAAATCCATGAAGATCAATCCCTCCCGGAATTGTCTAAAGTGCAACATTGCCTTTAGGCTGAGAAGTTCCACTCCTTTTGGTGGCACCTACGAACAAGTGTTTGTTGCTTTGGTTTTTTTTCCGGGGGGAACTTAGTGGGTATAGAAACACTTTCTGGTTTGCTTTTCTTAGAGGATCTCTTAGACGCTTTGTTTAAAGCGGTTGTCTGAGGTTAAAAAAAAATATATATATATTTTTACTGTAATATGGGTGGTGTATGATAATGAAGATATTTAATTAAATGGGGCTCAGCTGCAATACCAGACACAAACCATGATCAGAGTGGCACTGTTTTTGGAAAGTAATATGTTTTTTCTAATCTCGGACAGTCCCTATGGTGGTCCTGGAAACCAATTCCCTTTGAGAAAGGTATGGCCTTTTTTGTTGATATTCTTGAACAACTAGGGCTTTGCGTTTCGGGGCTCTCGCATGCCCACAGTTTATTAGCTATATATGTATGTGTGTTAATT
Source organism: Rhinoderma darwinii (assembly GCF_050947455.1). NCBI lineage: Eukaryota > Metazoa > Chordata > Amphibia > Anura > Rhinodermatidae > Rhinoderma > Rhinoderma darwinii. The sequence goes on from NC_134695.1 coordinate 100,144,551, forward strand.
CTCTTTAATCTGTGGTACCTGAGAAGTGCCAGATTATCAGATTTTGTCAGAATCCTCAGGAATAAAATGTTAATAGTCCAATAATCTTAGCATTTATTGTGGAATGTTACATTTTCCTTTGTTTTATTATAAAAACCTTTTAGGATGTGGATTTGTTTTGACATACTTTTAAGTTAGGAGTCTGCCTACTGTGATTAGTGACTTTGAGGCCAGCAAATAAATAAATCAGTGAAACATTTCTGCAAATTAATTTTTTTTTACACTGAATTGAGCGCAGTTTATGGAAATAATTAAATACAGCTCGGTATGAATATGTAAACTGATCATTACTCATAATGGGGCTTGTCAATGTTAGTATTCGTATACCATACATAAAAAAGCATAAACGCATTCATTATAAACTAATTTCAGTCATTATCTTTCCGAATCCGAGCCGATTTCAAGCCTTCATATGGCATACTCCATTTGCTGTGTACTGTAGCCAATAAAAGTAAATTGAAATAACCAGAGATTATGAACTTGTAAATTATATTTCTGTGAGACTTATTTTTAATCTTGTGGTAGGGTAAGCCAATTAAGGTACTTAAGTGAAGTAATGAGTGGTTAATTTAATAGAACAATTTTTTTCAGTTTTTTTTCCAATTTTTCTTAATAGACTATATTAATGACTACTGAGTCATCATATTTTAAAATCGCTTTAATAAACATACAAATATATACTGTGTGTATTTGTGAGTCGGTATGTAATCATCAGTCCATTTTAAAGCGTTTTTCCTGAATATTTCACTGATGGCCTATCCTTACGATAGGCTGTTAATGTAAGATCACTGGTGAACCCCAACAAGTTACAGAATAAAAGGCTTGTGATGCTCGCTGGAGGGCTGAGTCCTATTTAATTCCGTACCCATCACAGCGCCGTCCATACTAGTGTGGCTATATCTGGTACTGCAGCGCAACTCTATTTACTGTGTTTGGATGGGCTGAACTGCAGTACCAGGTACAGCCACACTGTTGTGGACGTCGCTATTCCAGGTACTGCAGTAAAAAGACCATTGTGCTCCCCTGACCATCACTTCCCCTACAATCTGATGATCAGTTTAGAACCCTACCAATCATACATTGATAGCCTATCCTAAGTATAGGCCATCAATGTAAAATCCTGGTAAACTCCTTTAATAGAACTTTATTTAGGCTTTGTAAAGGATGTTCTTCACACAATTTCCCTAGAATTGACCATCCTAGGTTTCCTGGTGAATTGTTAAAATGAAGCATTCATATGATCGCTATCGGTCTGGTTTCTGGAACCCCGGCAATCAGCTGACATTGCCAGTTAAAGTTATGGCTGTATGTGATAGGTGACTACGCCAAATCCACCAGAGCAAAATCCTATCTTTGTCTCTGAGCAATGGAGCGAGTCCTGAGCGGTGAACCTCCCTTTATGTTAGTCATACACCCTAATACAGGCAACCCCTTTAATGGATCACTAAACATAGAAAATGTATTTTTTTTTTAAAAAGCATAGAAAAAATGAAGAATGTGTGTGTGTGTGTGTGTGTGTATATATATATATATATATATATATATATATATATATATAGTATACAAACAGAAATGAGCAGCACTCAATATTCCATTCCAAGATGGTAGTGGGTGCAAGCAGGTAATCCCGATCGAAGGGATATGGGTAAATATAGAAGAAATCCCACAGCACTCCGATGTAGTAAGAAAAAGGTCCTATAGCAGGACGGAAACATTGCAACTTGTGCTGACTGAATAAACCACTTTTTCTTACTACATCGGAGTGCTGTGGGATGTCTTAAGTTGCAATTGATACCAGGAAATATATACCCCTCCTACTCACAGTCCTGTGTCTGGCTGTAAGACAACTGGCTGTAGCAGGAGCCTTTCCATTCTGCCCTGTCTGCAGTAGGACTCAGACAACATTAAGCCCCACCCCCTTTGCTAAACCCCACTGCCTTAGCAGTTCACCAGTTGAAAATGAAACCCATCAGCAGAAAATGTAAATGTTCTCTGCCACACCCCCCTTCCACATATTCACATCCCTTTTCTGGAAACGTTTTAAAATTTGTCTAGTGAAGCGCAAACATCTGTTATTTTTGGCACAAATCAATAATAAATTTGTCTATATTGATTTACACAAAAAAAAAGGCCAGAATTCAGGCGCTACAACAATACTAAATCTGCCCCGTTGACTTCAGTGTCTATGAAAGTCTTGGTTTTTCTTCTATGAACTTATGCCAGTCATCCCGGCCTCTGCTAACCCATTCCCTACAAATCTGTCCAAGTTGTCCCACTTAGGTAAACTGTTGTATTTAACACTGTCCCCTACAATTAGCAAATAATTTTACTCGAATGTCTACTACCTGCTTTTCGTTGTAGAATCTGCATCCCCTAGCAGTAGCTAATGGTGGAGCTGAGGTATAAGAGAGATCATATACCACAATTTACACACTACTATCTATTGACACACACAGGATTTTGTTGCAGAAATTTCTGCGACTGATAATCCGTTCCATTCATCTGAATGTGTTTGTTTCTCAAGCAGGTGCATGCATTTCTGCAAGTTTCATTCAGATGAATGGAACAAATTTTCAGTTGTAGAAATTTCTGCAACAAAATCTACTGCGTGTGACTGCGCACTTAGGCCCTATCACACAGAGTTTTTTGGTGCTGTGGAACTGGAAAAAACGCTTGCGGGAAAAAAAAAAGCGACATTTTCTTTCCGCGGTTCCGTCTCTGACTGCCCATTGAAATCAATGGAAGGCATCGAAAGCGTTTTTTGCACCATTTTTTGCCCGCGGCGCTCAATGGCCGCGGCCAAAAACCACGGCAAAGTGCAGGATGGTCAAAATCTGCCTCAACGTTCCTGAATTAAATTTGAAGCACATTTTTCTGCCTGCAAAAATCTCTGTGTGAACATACCCTTAGATGGCAGAGACTGTAGATATTGCCTGTGATGCCGGGTTCCTTCAGAAAATGTTACAGTACCAAATGTGGTATACAAGGTACTAATTGGACATCCTTAATACAAACCAGAACCTGCACTTGTATATGATCATAAGTACCTCTTGTGTTTCAATACATTATAGTATTCGTGCATGAACCAAGTCGGATTTACCTTCAGGGACCTAGTTCTCTGCTCAATGGAAAAAATTATTCTTCGTGTTCCGTCTGAACATAATGCGAGAAATAAATGCTAGTAAAGAGCCAAACTTTGAAATGATCTACCAGACAATGCGTAGAATAACTATTTGTTATCTTCTAGACGGCGTAGCAAGAAGAGTAAGTTGTGGAAGCAGAACACCTTCACACCGTGCAAACTTTCAAACATTTTGTCACATTATGGCAGAAATCATTACCAGCCTGATAGGTTTATTTATGAATACTCTCTACAATATTCAAAGTACATCTATCCCTGCATAGCTCATTTCAAGACTGGGCTGAGGATCAAGATGAAGGAAAAATTAAATTATATATTGAAGAGATGTTAATTGAACTACACTGCATTTAACAAGGGAACTTCAGATATCCAATATTACCAAGATTTTTTTAATGTGCTCCATCACAAGATTGTCAATGCATATTGGCAATTGCGCATAGACTGGGTGTTTCACAGAGGTCTAAAAAGTTTATTTCAATTCCACCAGCCTTTAAAAAAAAATTTTTTGTACAAGAATAGAAATACATTAGTACGCAAATGTTATTGAAAGGCCTTGTAAAGTTTTGCCAGAAGACGTTAAATTCTGGCACGATCTAAGTTCATAACTGAACTGGATATAGAGCCATGATGAATTATCCCCGTTGCTGTTAAAGGCTCATTTAAAAATGTTGGTTCTTTCCAGATAAAACTGTGAAAAAAAATGGGCCCATCAAAATGTTTTCAATATAAATTTTATCTCCATTTCCTAAGGCAGTGTTAATTTCGTTTTGCAGTTAATCTATTGAACTGGTAAAATTTTATACATTTACCACTAAGCGTTCTTTAAAAGCTAAATTATTTAAAGACATCTGAGGTAGAGGGTTTAGACGATGTTCATTATTAAACGACTTTTTAAATAATATCTACAATTCATTTTCTTTAGTGATAAGGATAAAATAACTAGAGGCATTTCTAGAATTTAAACAGATTTGGGTCTTGGAGATTTTAGATATCTGAAAGGCTTTGCTGACTATTTAGTCCGATAGCTTAAGCATGAAAAAAGAAGCTTATTTTAGTTAGAAACTGCTGCTTTTTAAGAAATTGAAGTGAAATTAAACTTTCTGACTAGACACACTGATGCCTTGTTCCCCTTGTAGCATAAAAATACACTCAGAAATCATGGAAGTTTCCGAAAGAAAAATAAGAACAAAAAAAAGAAGAAGAAATTGGGCTAAATCATTTTCGGTTTTTGACATGGTGGGCTATCTACAAGGTTTGTTAAGACAGAAGTTTAAGACCATATTTAATCATCCTTGAAGGTTGAAGCTATTGTAGATGTTGACCTCGAAGAGAAGATATCCACTGAACAGCTTCATTTCTTGTGAGATGTCTTATTCTATTGACCAACAAAAATGAATGAATCCATTTTGGAATTTATCTTCTGATCAGTTGACTATTAACTTTTTGTTTGATCTCCCTCTCGACAGGCTTTTACTTTTGTTTTTTTGCAGTCTAAGCGGAACGTAGCGTTGTGTGTATCACACAGCAGAGATAGGAATAGGGTAATCATCTCCCCTTTGTTCATTTTTTGCTATCAAACAAATCTTTATGAAGAAATGTCTTAATTTTGTTGAACTGTATTATCTACAGTTTGTTCTCAGATTTGTTGTGATGGTAGCTTTTATCTAGAGCAAGTGAAGTTAACCACACACACTCAGTGATGGGACTGCTGATATGGATTCTTTGTTGCTTTGTGTGACTACCAATCTAATAACCTGATGGAAACAGATAATTTTCAAACATGTCTGTAATATCTGTTTAGCAAAAACTGCAGTGTAATCTGCTCAACAAAAATCACAATTTTTACCTTTAAGGAATGTTTTTTTTTATACTGGGAATTGCATAATTAATATTTCCCTAATATTGATATATGTGACTCTCTGTTTAACTACAAGATGGGCTGCCAGGTATTTCAAACTCTGTCCGTATTCCGTTGATGGGTTTGTTGCCAATAACATTGGACCTTTTAAAGGGGTTATCTCAAAAAGAAGCCAGTGCGGCGATCTGCTCATCAGTCGGCCAGCGATGCATTTCCCTGCTGCGGCTGCTGCATAGGAAATGTACCATTACGTGCCGTCTATCCAAATAAATGGCCGTCCGTGTAATGTGAGAATGCATCGGGTCTGCTAGAATGGCTCTCCATTCTGGCACATAGAGAAGGTCCTAAGCGGTGGACCTCCTATGCCGTAATAGGGCACGTGGACAGGCCTCGTCCTGATGGAACAACCCACGCTTGTTTTTCTGTTTTAAAGTACACGAGTCCTGTAAATGATTTTCACTTGAATATTATTTTTTATTTGTTATGGTTTTCCATGATGCAAAACAGTATTTAAATTGTTGCACTGTTCTAAGAAAGTTTGGATACTCTTTTTACCTTACTGAACACAAATAACTGTAGAGCTGTGTGCACACCTATGTTTAGTGTCCAGTAGCTCGCCGCCTCTTTGTCATTCTATTTCCAGCTAGAATATTCTCTGGTCCTGCAGGTTATTGACCCCTGTAGGGTATAGCTGTCTAGTGCACAGCAAGCAGTCTGTTATTTCTCTGCAGAGAATCAGCTAAGCACGCACCACCATTGAGCCCCTGTAAGAGAAGGCAGTGTGCAGAATACAGACATCCACTGTACACCAGACATCTGCTCCCCATAGCGGCTCTTCCGGACATAAGACCTCATTCACATAGCAAATCCGTGTGTCCAGAGTCTGTAGGGTGGCACGCAGAGTTTCTATGGTCCCCTGTTATGGAGCCATAGGCATTTGAGATGGAACATGCCCACCATCTTTTATGAAATCCATGAGAAAAAAGACTATGTGCCCACGGAGGGACGGTATGTGCACATTTTTTATGGTTGCCATATTGCAGATCTGTAATGTTTTGCCTGCCTGATAGTTGTACGACCCTTTATGCAGCATTTACTGCACACAAAATGCAAGTGTCCACATAGGACAATGCAAAATTGAGTTCCTTTCGAAAAATTATACCCAATTTTTGGATGCTTACATTTTGTAGTCAATGTTATTAATTATGTTTGTATATTTAGAGATATATTCCTAATTCATTAGAGAGGCCACGCATTCATGGTTAACAATACATGTCTTGGTTTAACGTGCTGCTTGTGCGATGATCAACCATTAGTGCCGAGGACAAAACTGTCTGAGCTTTAATTTTCTGTCCATTTTCGAAAGAAAAAAATCCAGTTAAAAAGCATACCGCAGTTCAATTAAAATGAAATGAAAGAAGCCTTTTATAATAGTATTGTTAGCATAATTAAAATTCAGATTATCTTCCTTCAAAAGTTTAATATTTTTTCAATTGAAATGATTAAAACTAAAATGATACATTAGTCACGCACTCAAAACATAATTGAACTAATTAATCTGAATAAGACATCGAGAAAGTAAAGCTCTGGCTAATTCAACATATCTGGCATGTTTTTGTCTCTTCTAAGGTTCTAATAAATTTAGCTATTTTTGTACTTTTAACAGTTTCAGCTTTGCAGGGCTCTACTGCTTGTAATAAAGTGTTTGATGGAGATTGGGGAAACCACTTGACTTGGGTAATGTATCAGGCCTAACATGAGTGTAAATTTTTCATCTGTAAATAGGTTTTCAGCAATAGACAAAACCTGGGATTTTGCCCTAAGAGGGACTAGTTTCCTGCTTTAGATTCGCCTTTGTTCTCTAAAGCCACGAGCCACGTCCAACATAGCCATAATCTCTGATGGACCGCAGAATTTGAATGCCCTCTCATTCTTAATTTTTTATACCAGAACCCCAAATTATGTGAAGTGGTTGTCCAAACAAGACAACTTTATTTAAAGCTTATTATTCATACTTATTGCGTTTTTGGAAACCTGCTACTCATGGATTGAACATAGTTACATATTGTAAAGTCGATCATACACATGAGATTGTTCAGCCATTGAGTTTTTTTCCCAGATTTCCCTTAAACATACAGTTAGGTCTAGAATGATTTGGACAGTGACACAATCTTCAAGATTTGGGCTCTGCTGCCACCTCATTGGATTTGAAATAAAACAACTGAGATGCAATTGAAGTGTAGACTTTCAGGTTTAATTCAAGGGGTTGAACAAAAATATCCTGTGAAACGTTTAGGAATTACAACCATTTGTCTACACAGCCTCCTCATTTCAGGGGCTCAAAAGTAATTGGACAAATTAACATGACCATAAATATATATATTTTTTAATACTTTGTAGAGAATCCTTTGCAGGCAATGACTGCCTGAAGTCTGGAACCCATGGACATCACCACACGCTGGGTTTCCTCCTTTGTGATGTTTGCCCGGCCTTTACTGCCGCTGTCTTCAGTTGTTGCTTGTTTGTGGGTCTTTCTGCCTTAAGTTTTGTCTTAAGCAAGTGAAATGCTCGATCGGATTCAGATCTGGTGATTGACTTGGCCATTGCAGAATATTACACTTTGCCTTAAAAACTCCTGCGTTGCTTTCGCAGTATGTTTTGGGTCATTGTCCATCTGTCCTGTGAAGCGACGTCCAATCAACCTTGCTGCATTTGGTTGAATCTGAGCAGAAAGTAAATCCCTGAACACTTCAGAATTCATCCGGCTGCTTCTGTCTTCAGTCACATCATCAATAAACACTAGTGACCCAGTGCCTTTGGCATCCATGCATGCCCATGCCATCACACTGCCCCCACCATGCCATCACACTGCCCCCATCATGCCATCACACTGCCCCCACCATGCCATCACACTGCCTCCACCATGCCATCACACTGCCCCCACCATGCCATCACACTGCCCCCACCATGCCATCACACTGCCTCCACCATGCCATCACACTGCCTCCACCATGTCATCACACTGCCCCCATCATGCCATCACACTGCCCCCACCATGCCATCACACTGCCTCCACCATGCCACCACACTGCCGCCACCATGCCATCACACTGTCTCCACCATGTTTTACAAAGGATTTGGTGTGCTTTGTATCATGAGCCTTTCCAAGCCTTCTCCATACTTTTTTCCTCCCATCATTCTGGTACAGGTTGATCTTAGTTTCATGCTGTTCCAGATCTGGACGGCTTCTTTAGATGTTGTTTGGCAAAGTCTAATCCGGCCTTTCTATTTTTGAGGCTGATTAATGGTTTGCACCTCGTGGTGAACCCTCTGTATTTGCTCTCATGAAGTCTTCTCTAAACCCTTCCTCAAATTAGGATGTGAATACCCTCATTAAAGCTGAGAGTCTGCACTTTAAGCCCATATGGATTATATAACTGTATATTCAATATGTTTTGGTAAACTGCTAAAATGGCAAAGCTAGTGTCACTGTCCAAATAATTCTGGACCTAACTGTACATGTAAAGACCGGCTTACCTCTCGGGGAATAAAGGATCGGGCATATTGAAGTTCATGCTGAAGGGCCGAAAACTTTTCTAGTGTGTATGGCCATCTTTTCCCATCTTCGATACATATGGAATCTGCACAGTAAATTCATAAATGTCTTAAAGGTAAAGGTCCTAGTTCTGTAACCACCACCTATTGGGCCACATACATCATCCATCTATTATGGATCTGCCTGGACGCAGTGGCCAGTTTCCATTTAATCTGACAGTAATCCGTTTAATATCACTTGTAAGGATTGTTGGTTGAAGAAGATAACATGAACCCATTTTGGCTGGAGAAGGTGGCACGTGACTGGTTATCTATTGGTCAGTATAGACCCTAAAAATCCCGGATCACAATTATTATTTTTTAATTGTCCCCTGAGCAGGTCTCCC